>NC_133401.1:57439069-58064069 GCF_047511655.1 Castor canadensis | reverse complement strand
GAGGGAGGCCGAACAGGATATCCATGAACTGAGCCCATGGGATTGGGGAATCTATTCTTCACTGCTAGCCAAATCATCCATATCCCACGATTTTGAATGTTCACAGGCCTGTGTGCCACCTGCGGTGGGTCTCCCTTTGCAGAACAGGGCGCCTTCGATCTCACTGTGATACACAAGCTGCCTGGTTTTCAGGGTCGCAACCGACCACGTGATCTTAGGGTGTAGTGCTAGCGGACTGGCAAGGGAAGAATGAGTTTACATGGTGGCCCAGGCACCTGTTGATCTGACAGAAATTCTTCTGTGCCCTGCAGGGTACACTAAACCATGGGCAAGGAATCTTGGAAGAAGTTAACCTGATTCTCCAGTGTTTCCTAGTATTCAATAAGGATCGCTACTGCTGAGAGGTACTTTTCTTACATGAAGGTACAGAAATTTTCTGAGTCCAGAATGTTTGCTATTCAAGGAGCCATGAGTGTGTATGTGTGTGTGTGTGTGTGTGTGTGTGTGTGTGTGTGTATGTGTATTTGTGTGCTTCTGTGCATGTGTGTGTGTGTGTGTGTTTGTGGGAGCCTTTGCACAGAGGGTAGATAGTATAATATTTCTTTTGTCAGTTTCTGGGAGATACTCTTTTTCAAAAAATGGCAGTCCTGATTGTTTCCTAGAAGGTAATAATTTTGGAGAGATCAAACTTTGTTGTCCTTAGATGAAGCCGTATATATTCTGTAAAGAGGAACTATTCAGCATTCATGGAATATGTGCAGTGTATGTCCAGGCATCATGATACATGGGTCAATGTGCATCACTGGGTGAAATGAAGGGATTTCAATTCAAGTGATTACTTCAGGCCCAGGCCCAGGTGGAATACACCTTCCTTGTTTCCTTGCATAAATGTGGCAGTATTTCATCTGTCCATGAACATGGCGGAAATTATATCACCTCACATATTTTTCTTAGCGCGATCCTTTTTGAAGTGCTGATATTGTCCCCTCAGTAGCATAACACCTGGACTTTCAGCCATTGCGTGTAACATTCCCCATGCAATGAATATGCGTAGATTTTGTTTTATTTTGTGTGTCTGTGTGTGCAACATTTCTAGTTTGCAAATGTAGTAATTTCTTTGCTCATTCAAGTAAGTTCTCCTAGGACAAACGATTTTACACGCATTGTGTATACCTACTGTTTAGGCATGCATAAGACCCCTTCAATCAAACTCTTTCTTTTCCACTGTGGAAATTGATAGCATGCACCAGGCTGTGCACCAGGGTGTGCTGGTGTTGAGTGAGTTGTGATTTTGCTAAACGTTACCATTCAGTACATACGAGCAAAGAAATTCCTTCACTCGATAACTATTAGGATATCAACACTTTGTCTCTGTGTGTGTGTGTGTGTGTTTGATTGTGTGATTGTCATCTTTCTCTTTCAGTTTGCCTCACTGATTTGTATGAATTAGCTTACTTCCTGATGTCAGTTTGAGGAAAAGCCTTGAGTTACCCTGCCATTAGTCTTCAGTTCCATGAATGAAAGGTGTCGTGGTCTGTCACTGAGAACCTTTGCAGAAATGAATGTCCTTCCCAAGTGTTTCATGGTATTCCATAGTTTTGGTGTTCCTGAAAGCTACCATTCACTAGAGAAAGTGTACCAATTTCACTGACTAGGAAATACTTGCCATTCTTTGACTGTCTCCTATGTGAGCAGTGCATTTCTCGGATGAAAGTGAATTAATTTCTCTGTCCACATCAAGTGAAATCCTGTATTCACGTTCAGGCTCTTGGCAGCCAGTGTGTGCGTTTGCATGTTTTGATGAAGTTAGTAACGCAAAAGCCCGGGATACCAACATCCTGGTTAGCAGTGTGGTACACTTTGTGTCCACATATGGGAATAACCTCAGGTGATGGGAGATGTTGTTCTGAGAAGAAAGTTGCCTCATGGAATGTGAAAGGAGTTTTCCTGGCCGATGGAAGTGCAAAGGGCTTGAGGCGATTTTCTACTCACCACAAAAAAACACATCTTGTCATCCAAAATGTGGGTTCCAGATTGGGAGTTCTTGGAAACAGGAGAGAAATGTCATCCCTATGCCACGTAGAGGAGGCGGAGGTGGGAATATGGAGCAGTAAAGCCATGCTGAGATGCAAACATCTTTCCAGGACCCTAACACACAAGTGGCTGTTGACTGGAGGGGAGGGTCTTAAGGGGAGTGCTTACGGACTCCGGCCAATCAGCAAAGACTTGGGTGTGATGTCACAGTGGGCTCACAGCCCTTGGACTTGGAGAGTCCTGAGGCAGCTGCTACCTGTCCTGTTGCTATGGCTGCCCAGCCAGCCAAGAGGAGAAAGGCAGGTGCCCCTGTATGGTGAGGAAGATTTCTCAGTGAAGTGTGGCATAGGGAAATGGGAGGGAGGCCGAACAGGATATCCATGAACTGAGCCCATGGGATTGGGGAATCTATTCTTCACTGCTAGCCAAATCATCCATATCCCACGATTTTGAATGTTCACAGGCCTGTGTGCCACCTGCGGTGGGTCTCCCTTTGCAGAACAGGGCGCCTTCGATCTCACTGTGATACACAAGCTGCCTGGTTTTCAGGGTCGCAACCGACCACGTGATCTTAGGGTGTTGTGCTAGCGGACTGGCAAGGGAAGAATGAGTTTACATGGTGGCCCAGGCACCTGTTGATCTGACAGAAATTCTTCTGTGCCCTGCAGGGTACACTAAACCATGGGCAAGGAATCTTGGAAGAAGTTAACCTGATTCTCCAGTGTTTCCTAGTATTCAATAAGGATCGCTACTGCTGAAAGGTACTTTTCTTACATGAAGGTACAGAAATTTTCTGAGTCCAGAATGTTTGCTATTCAAGGAGCCATGAGTGTGTATGTGTGTGTGTGTGTGTGTGTGTGTGTGTGTATGTGTATTTGTGTGCTTCTGTGCATGTGTGTGTGTGTGTGTGTTTGTGGGAGCCTTTGCACAGAGGGTAGATAGTATAATATTTCTTTTGTCAGTTTCTGGGAGATACTCTTTTTCAAAAAATGGCAGTCGTAATTGTTTCCTAGAAGGTAATAATTTTGGAGAGATCAAACTTTGTTGTCCTTAGATGAAGCCGTATATATTCTGTAAGGAGGAACTATTCAGCATTCAGGGAATATGTGCAGTGTATGTCCAGGCATCATGATACATGGGTCAATGTGCATCACTGGGTGAAATGAAGGGATTTCAATTCAAGTGATTACTTAAGGCCCAGTCCCAGGTGGAATACACCTTGCTTGTTTCCTTGCATAAATGTGGCAGTATTTCATCCGTCCATGAACATGGCGGAAATTATATCACCTCACATATTTTTCTTAGCGCGATCCTTTTTGAAGTGCTGATATTGTACCCTCAGTAGCATAACACCTGGGCTTTCAGCCATTGCGTGTAACATTCCCCATGCAATGAATATGGATAGATTTTGTTTTATTTTGTGTGTCTGTGTGTGCAACATTTCTAGTTTGCAAATGTAGTAATTTCTTTGCTCATTCAAGTATGTTCTCCTAGGACAAACGATTTTACACGCATTGTGTATACCTACTGTTTAGGCATGCATAAGACCCCTTCAATCAAACTCTTTCTTTTCCACTGTGGAAATTGATAGCATGCACCAGGCTGTGCACCAGGGTGTGCTGGTGTTGAGTGACTTGTGATTTTGCTAAACGTTACCATTCAGTACATACGAGCAAAGAAATTCCTTCACTCGATAACTATTAGGATATCAACACTTTGTCTCTGTGTGTGTGTGTGTGTGTGTGTGTGTGTTTGATTGTGTGATTGTCATCTTTCTCTTTCAGTTTGCCTCACTGATTTGTATAAATTAGCTTACTTCCTGATGTCAGTTTGAGGAAAAGCCTTGAGTTACCCTGCCATTAGTCTTCAGTTCCATGAATGAAAGGTGTCGTTGTCTGTCACTGAGAACCTTTGCAGAAATGAATGTCCTTCCCAAGTGTTCCATGGTATTCCATAGTTTTGGTGTTCCTGAAAGCTGCCATTCACTAGAGAAAGTGTACCAATTTCATTGACTAGGAAATACTTGCCATTCTTTGACTATCTCCTGTGTGAGCAGTGCATTTCTCGGATGAAAGTGAATTAATTTCTCTGTCCACATCAAGTGAAATCCTGTGGTCACGTTCAGGCTCTTGGCAGCCAGTGTGTGCGTTTGCATGTTTTGATGAAGTTAGTAACGCAAAAGCCCGGGATACCAACATCCTGGTTAGCAGTGTGGTACACTTTGTGTCCACATAGGGGCATAACCTCAAGTGATGGGAGATGTTGTTCTGAGAAGAACGTTGCCTCATGGAATGTGAAAGGAGTTTTCCTGGCCGATGGAAGTGCAAAGGGCTTGAGGCGATTTTCTACTCACCACAAAAAAACACATCTTGTCATCCAAAATGTGGGTTCCAGATTGGGAGTTCTTGGAAACAGGAGAGAAATGTCATCCCTATGCCACGTAGATGAGGCGGAGGTGGGAATATGGAGCAGTAAAGCCATGCTGAGATGCAAACATCTTTCCAGGACCCTAACACAAGTGGCTTTTGACTGGAGGGGGAGGGTCTTAAGGGGAGTGCTTACGGACTCCGGCCAATCAGGAAAGACTTGGGTGTGATGTCACAGTGGGCTCACAGCCCTTGGACTTGGCGAGTCCTGAGGCAGCTGCTACCTGTCCTGTTGCTATGGCTGCCCAGCCAGGCAAGAGGAGAAAGTCAGGTGCCCCTGTATGGTTAGAAAGATTTCTCAGTGAAGTGTGGCATAGGGAAATGGGAGGGAGGCCGAACAGGATATCCATGAACTGAGCCCATGGGATTGGGGAATCTATTCTTCACTGCTAGCCAAATCATCCATATCCCACGATTTTGAATGTTCACAGGCCTGTGTGCCACCTGCGGTGGGTCTCCCTTTGCAGAACAGGGCGCCTTCGATCTCACTGTGATACACAAGCTGCCTGGTTTTCAGGGTCCCAACCGACCACGTGATCTTAGGGTGTAGTGCTAGCGGACTGGCAAGGGAAGAATGAGTTTACATGGTGGCCCAGGCACCTGTTGATCTGACAGAAATTCCTCTGTGCCCTGCAGGGTACACTAAACCATGGGCAAGGAATCTTGGAAGAAGTTAACCTGATTCTCCAGTGTTTCCTAGTATTCAATAAGGATCGCTACTGCTGAAAGGTACTTTTCTTACATGAAGGTACAGAAATTTTCTGAGTGCAGAATGTTTGCTATTCACGGAGCCATGAGTGTGTATGTGTGTGTGTGTGTGTGTGTGTGTGTGTGTGTTTGTGGGAGCCTTTGCACAGAGGGTAGATAGTATAATATTTCTTTTGTCAGTTTCTGGGAGATACTCTTTTTCAAAAAATGGCAGTCCTGATTGTTTCCTAGAAGGTAATAATTTTGGAGAGATCAAACTTTGTTGTCCTTAGATGAAGCCGTATATATTCTGTAAGGAGGAACTATTCAGCATTCAGGGAATATGTGCAGTGTATGTCCAGGCATCATGATACATGGGTCAATGTGCATCACTGGGTGAAATGAAGGGATTTCAGTTCTAGTCATTACTTAAGGCCCAGTCCCAGGTGGAATACACCTTGCTTGTTTCCTTGCATAAATGTGGCAGTATTTCATCCGTCCATGAACATGGCGGAAATTATATCACCTCACATATTTTTCTTAGCGCGATCCTTTTTGAAGTGCTGATATTGTCCCCTCAGTAGCATAACACCTGAACTTTCAGCCATTGCGTGTAACATTCCCCATGCAATGAATATGGATAGATTTTGTTTTATTTTGTGTGTCTGTGTGTGCAACATTTCTAGTTTGCAAATGTAGTAATTTCTTTGCTCATTCAAGTAAGTTCTCCTAGGACAAACGATTTTACATGCATTGTGTATACCTACTGTTTAGGCATGCATAAGACCCCTTCAATCAAACTCTTTCTTTTCCACTGTGGAAATTGATAGCATGCACCAGGCTGTGCACCAGGGTGTGCTGGTGTTGATTGACTTGTGATTTTGCTAAACCTTACCATTCAGTACATACGAGCAAAGAAATTCCTTCACTCGATAACTATTAGGATATCAACACTTTGTCTCTGTGTGTGTGTGTGTGTGTTTGATTGTGTGATTGTCATCTTTCTCTTTCAGTTTGCCTCACTGATTTGTATAAATTAGCTTACTTCCTGATGTCAGTGTGAGGAAAAGCCTTGAGTTACCCTGCCATTAGTCTTCAGTTCCATGAATGAAAGGTGTCGTGGTCTGTCACTGAGAACCTTTGCAGAAATGAATGTCCTTCCCAAGTGTTCCATGGTATTCCATAGTTTTGGTGTTCCTGAAAGCTGCCATTCACTAGAGAAAGTCTACCAATTTCATTGACTAGGAAATACTTGCCATTCTTTGACTATCTCCTGTGTGAGCAGTGCATTTCTCGGATGAAAGTGAATTAATTTCTCTGTCCACATCAAGTGAAATCCTGTGGTCACGTTCAGGCTCTTGGCAGCCAGTGTGTGCGTTTGCATGTTTTGATGAAGTTAGTAACGCAAAAGCCTGGGATACCAACATCCTGGTTAGCAGTGTGGTACACTTTGTGTCCACATAGGGGAATAACCTCAGGTGATGGGAGATGTTGGTCTGAGAAGAAAGTTGCCTCATGGAATGTGAAAGGAGTTTTCCTGGCCGATGGAAGTGCAAAGGGCTTGAGGCGATTTTCTACTCACCCCAAAAAAACACATCTTGTCATCCAAAATGTGGGTTCCAGATTGGGAGTTCTTGGAAACAGGAGAGAAATGTCATCCCTATGCCACGTAGAGGAGGCGGAGGTGGGAATATGGAGCAGTAAAGCCATGCTGAGATGCAAACATCTTTCCAGGACCCTAACACACAAGTGGCTGTTGACTGGAGGAGGAGGGTCTTAAGGGGAGTGCTTACGGACTCCGGCCAATCAGGAAAGACTTGGGTGTGATGTCACAGTGGGCTCACAGCCCTTGGACTTGGAGAGTCCTGAGGCAGCTGCTACCTGTCCTGTTGCTATGGCTGCCCAGCCAGCCAAGAGGAGAAAGGCAGGTGCCCCTGTATGGTGAGGAAGATTTCTCAGTGAAGTGTGGCATAGGGAAATGGGAGGGAGGCCAAACAGGATATCCATGAACTGAGCCCATGGGATTGGGGAATCTATTCTTCACTGCTAGCCAAATCATCCATATCCTACGATTTTGAATGTTCACAGGCCTGTGTGCCACCTGCGGTGGGTCTCCCTTTGCAGAACAGGGCGCCTTCGATCTCACTGTGATACACAAGCTGCCTGGTTTTCAGGGTCCCAACCGACCACTTGATCTTAGGGTGTAGTGCTAGCGGACTGGCAAGGGAAGAATGAGTTTACATGGTGGCCCAGGCACCTGTTGATCTGACAGAAATTCTTCTGTGCCCTGCAGGGTACACTAAACCATGGGCAAGGAATCTTGGAAGAAGTTAACCTGATTCTCCAGTGTTTCCTAGTATTCAATAAGGATCGCTACTGCTGAAAGGTACTTTTCTTACATGAAGGTACAGAAATTTTCTGAGTCCAGAATGTTTGCTATTCAAGGAGCCATGAGTGTGTATGTGTGTGTATGTGTATTTGTGTGCTTCTGTGCATGTGTGTGTGTGTGTGTTTGTGGGAGCCTTTGCACAGAGGGTAGATAGTGTAATATTTCTTTTGTCAGTTTCTGGGAGATACTCTTTTTCAAAAAATGGCAGTCGTGATTGTTTCCTAGAAGGTAATAATTTTGGAGAGATCAAACTTTGTTGTCCTTAGATGAAGCCGTATATATTCTGTAAGGAGGAACTATTTAGCATTCAGGGAATATGTGCAGTGTATGTCCAGGCATCATGATACATGGGTCAATGTGCATCACTGGGTGAAATGAAGGGATTTCAGTTCTAGTGATTACTTAAGGCCCAGTCCCAGGTGGAATACACCTTGCTTGTTTCCTTGCATATATGTGGCAGTATTTCATCCTTCCATGAACATGGCGGAAATTACATCACCTCACATATTTTTCTTAGTGTGATCCTTTTTGAAGTGCTGATATTGTCCCCTCAGTAGCATAACACCTGGACTTTCAGCCATTGCGTGTAACATTCCCTATGCAATGAATATGGATAGATTTTGTTTTATTTTGTGTGTCTGTGTGTGCAACATGTCTAGTTTGCAAATGTAGTAATTTCTTTGCTCATTCAAGTAAGTTCTCCTAGGACAAACAATTTTACATGCATTGTGTATACCTACTGTTTAGGCATGCATAAGACCCCTTCAATCAAAGTCTATCTTTTCCACTTTGGAAATTGATAGCATGCACCAGGCTGTGCACCAGGGTGTGCTGGTGCTGAGTGACTTGTGATTTTGCTAAACGTTACCATTCAGTACATACGAGCAAAGAAATTCCTTCACTCGATAACTATTAGGATATCAACACTTTGTCTCTGTGTGTGTGTGTGTGTTTGTTTGATTGTGTGATTGTCATCTTTCTCTTTCAGTTTGCCTCACTGATTTGTATAAATTAGCTTACTTCCTGATGTCAGTTTGAGGAAAAGCCTTGAGTTACCCTGCCATTAGTCTTCAGTTCCATGAATGAAAGGTGTCGTGGTCTGTCACTGAGAACCTTTGCAGAAATGAATGTCCTTCCCAAGTGTTCCATGGTATTCCATAGTTTTGGTGTTCCTGAAAGCTGCCATTCACTAGAGAAAGTGTACCAATTTCATTGACTAGGAAATACTTGCCATTCTTTGACTATCTCCTGTGTGAGCAGTGCATTTCTCGGATGAAAGTGAATTAATTTCTCTGTCCACATCAAGTGAAATCCTGTGGTCACGTTCAGGCTCTTGGCAGCCAGTGTGTGCGTTTGCATGTTTTGATGAAGTTAGTAACGCAAAAGCCTGGGATACCAACATCCTGGTTAGCAGTGTGGTACACTTTGTGTCCACATAGGGGAATAACCTCAGGTGATGGGAGATGTTGTTCTGAGAAGAAAGTTGCCTCATGGAATGTGAAAGGAGTTTTCCTGGCCGATGGAAGTGCAAAGGGCTTGAGGCGATTTTCTACTCACCCCAAAAAAACACATCTTGTCATCCAAAATGTGGGTTCCAGATTGGGAGTTCTTGGAAACAGGAGACAAATGTCATCCCTATGCCACGTAGAGGAGGCGGAGGTGGGAATATGGAGCAGTAAAGCCATGCTGAGATGCAAACATCTTTCCAGGACCCTAACACACAAGTGGCTGTTGACTGGAGGGGAGGGTCTTAAGGGGAGTGCTTACGGACTCCGGCCAATCAGGAAAGACTTGGGTGTGATGTCACAGTGGGCTCACAGCCCTTGGACTTGGAGAGTCCTGAGGCAGCTGCTACCTGTCCTGTTGCTATGGCTGCCCAGCCAGCCAAGAGGAGAAAGGCAGGTGCCCCTGTATGGTGAGGAAGATTTCTCAGTGAAGTGTGGCATAGGGAAATGGGAGGGAGGCCAAACAGGATATCCATGAACTGAGCCCATGGGATTGGGGAATCTATTCTTCACTGCTAGCCAAATCATCCATATCCTACGATTTTGAATGTTCACAGGCCTGTGTGCCACCTGCGGTGAGTCTCCCTTTGCAGAACACGGCGCCTTCGATCTCACTGTGATACACAAGCTGCCTGGTTTTCAGGGTCCCAACCGACCACTTGATCTTAGGGTGTAGTGCTAGCGGACTGGCAAGGGAAGAATGAGTTTACATGGTGGCCCAGGCACCTGTTGATCTGACAGAAATTCTTCTGTGCCCTGCAGGGTACACTAAACCATGGGCAAGGAATCTTGGAAGAAGTTAACCTGATTCTCCAGTGTTTCCTAGTATTCAATAAGGATCGCTACTGCTGAAAGGTACTTTTCTTACATGAAGGTACAGAAATTTTCTGAGTCCAGAATGTTTGCTATTCAAGGAGCCATGAGTGTGTATGTGTGTGTGTGTGTGTATGTGTATTTGTGTGCTTCTGTGCATGTGTGTGTGGGTGTGTGTTTGTGGGAGCCTTTGCACAGAGGGTAGATAGTGTAATATTTCTTTTGTCAGTTTCTGGGAGATACTCTTTTTCAAAAAATGGCAGTCGTGATTGTTTCCTAGAAGGTAATAATTTTGGAGAGATCAAACTTTGTTGTCCTTAGATGAAGCCGTATATATTCTGTAAGGAGGAACTATTTAGCATTCAGGGAATATGTGCAGTGTATTTCCAGGCATCATGATACATGGGTCAATGTGCATCACTGGGTGAAATGAAGGGATTTCAGTTCTAGTGATTACTTAAGGCCCAGTCCCAGGTGGAATACACCTTGCTTGTTTCCTTGCATATATGTGGCAGTATTTCATCCGTCCATGAACATGGCGGAAATTATATCACCTCACATATTTTACTTAGTGTGATCCTTTTTGAAGTGCTGATATTGTCCCCTCAGTAGCATAACACCTGGACTTTCAGCCATTGCGTGTAACATTCCCTATGCAATGAATATGGATAGATTTTGTTTTATTTTGTGTGTCTGTGTGTGCAACATTTCTAGTTTGCAAATGTAGTAATTTCTTTGCTCATTCAAGTAAGTTCTCCTAGGACAAACAATTTTACATGCATTGTGTATACCTACTGTTTAGGCATGCATAAGACCCCTTCAATCAAACTCTTTCTTTTCCACTGTGGAAATTGATAGCATGCACCAGGCTGTGCACCAGGGTGTGCTGGTGTTGAGTGACTTGTGATTTTGCTAAACGTTACCATTCAGTACATACGAGCAAAGAAATTCCTTCACTCGATAACTATTAGGATATCAACACTTTGTCTCTGTGTGTGTGTGTGTGTGTTTGATTGTGTGATTGTCATCTTTCTCTTTCAGTTTGCCTCACTGATTTGTATAAATTAGCTTACTTCCTGATGTCAGTTTGAGGAAAAGCCTTGAGTTACCCTGCCATTAGTCTTCAGTTCCATGAATGAAAGGTGTCGTGGTCTGTCACTGAGAACCTTTGCAGAAATGAATGTCCTTCCCAAGTGTTCCATGGTATTCCATAGTTTTGATGTTCCTGAAAGCTGCCATTCACTAGAGAAAGTGTACCAATTTCATTGACTAGGAAATACTTGCCATTCTTTGACTATCTCCTGTGTGAGCAGTGCATTTCTCGGATGAAAGTGAATTAATTTCTCTGTCCACATCAAGTGAAATCCTGTGGTCACGTTCAGGCTCTTGGCAGCCAGTGTGTGCGTTTGCATGTTTTGATGAAGTTAGTAACGCAAAAGCCTGGGATACCAACATCCTGGTTAGCAGTGTGGTACATTTTGTGTCCACATAGGGGAATAACCTCAGGTGATGGGAGATGTTGTTCTGAGAAGAAAGTTGCCTCATGGAATGTGAAAGGAGTTTTCCTGGCCGATGGAAGTGCAAAGGGCTTGAGGCGATTTTCTACTCACCCCAAAAAAACACATCTTGTCATCCAAAATGTGGGTTCCAGATTGGGAGTTCTTGGAAACAGGAGAGAAATGTCATCCCTATGCCACGTAGAGGAGGCGGAGGTGGGAATATGGAGCAGTAAAGCCATGCTGAGATGCAAACATCTTTCCAGGACCCTAACACACAAGTGGCTGTTGACTGGAGGGGAGGGTCTTAAGGGGAGTGCTTACGGACTCCGGCCAATCAGCAAAGACTTGGGTGTGATGTCACAGTGGGCTCACAGCCCTTGGACTTGGAGAGTCCTGAGGCAGCTGCTACCTGTCCTGTTGCTATGGCTGCACAGCCAGCCAAGAGGAGAAAGGCAGGTGCCCCTGTATGGTGAGGAAGATTTCTCAGTGAAGTGTGGCATAGGGAAATGGGAGGGAGGCCAAACAGGATATCCATGAACTGAGCCCATGGGATTGGGGAATCTATTCTTCACTGCTAGCCAAATCATCCATATCCTACGATTTTGAATGTTCACAGGCCTGTGTGCCACCTGCGGTGGGTCTCCCTTTGCAGAACAGGGCGCCTTCGATCTCACTGTGATACACAAGCTGCCTGGTTTTCAGGGTCCCAACCGACCACGTGATCTTAGGGTGTAGTGCTAGCGGAGTGGCAAGGGAAGAATGAGTTTACATGGTGGCCCAGGCACCTGTTGATCTGACAGAAATTCTTCTGTGCCCTGCAGGGTACACTAAACCATGGGCAAGGAATCTTGGAAGAAGTTAACCTGACTCTCCAGTGTTTCCTAGTATTCAATAAGGATCGCTACTGCTGAAAGGTACTTTTCTTACATGAAGGTACAGAAATTTTCTGAGTCCAGAATGTTTGCTATTCAAGGAGCCATGAGTGTGTATGTGTGTGTGTGTGTGTGTGTGTGTGTGTGTGTATGTGTATTTGTGTGCTTCTGTGCATGTGTGTGTGTGTGTGTGTTTGTGGGAGCCTTTGCACAGAGGGTAGATAGTATAATATTTCTTTTGTCAGTTTCTGGGAGATACTCTTTTTCAAAAAATGGCAGTCCTGATTGTTTCCTAGAAGGTAATAATTTTGGAGAGATCAAACTTTGTTGTCCTTAGATCAAGCCGTATATATTCTGTAAGGAGGAACTATTCAGCATTCAGGGAATATGTGCAGTGTATGTCCAGGCATCATGATACATGGGTCAATGTGCATCACTGGGTGAAATGAAGGGATTTCAATTCAAGTGATTACTTCAGGCCCAGGCCCAGGTGGAATACACCTTGTTTGTTTCCTTGCATAAATGTGGCAGTATTTCATCCGTCCATGAACATGGCGGAAATTATATCACCTCACATATTTTTCTTAGCGCGATCCTTTTTGAAGTGCTGATATTGTACCCTCAGTAGCATAACACCTGGACTTTCAGCCATTGCGTGTAACATTCCCCATGCAATGAATATGGATAGATTTTGTTTTATTTTGTGTGTCTGTGTGTGCAACATTTCTAGTTTGCAAATGTAGTAATTGCTTTGCTCATTCAAGTAAGTTCTCCTAGGACAAACGATTTTACAGGCATTGTGTATACCTATTGTTTAGGCATGCATAAGACCCCTTCAATCAAACTCTTTCTTTTCCACTGTGGAAATTGATAGCATGCACCAGGCTGTGCACCAGGGTGTGCTGGTGTTGAGTGACTTGTGATTTTGCTAAACGTTAGCATTCAGTACATACGAGCAAAGAAATTCCTTCACTCGATAACTGTTAGGATATCAACACTTTGTCTCTGTGTGTGTGTGTGTGTGTGTGTGTTTGATTGTGTGATTGTCATCTTTCTCTTTCAGTTTGCCTCATTGATTTGTATAAATTAGCTTACTTCCTGATGTCAGTTTGAGGAAAAGCCTTGAGTTACCCTGCCATTAGTCTTCAGTTCCATGAATGAAAGGTGTCGTGGTCTGTCACTGAGAACCTTTGCAGAAATGAATGTCCTTCCCAAGTGTTTCATGGTATTCCATAGTTTTGGTGTTCCTGAAAGCTACCATTCACTAGAGAAAGTGTACCAATTTCACTGACTAGGAAATACTTGCCATTCTTTGACTATCTCCTATGTGAGCAGTGCATTTCTCGGATGAAAGTGAATTAATTTCTCTGTCCACATCAAGTGAAATCCTGTATTCACGTTCAGGCTCTTGGCAGCCAGTGTGTGCGTTTGCATGTTTTGATGAAGTTAGTAACGCAAAAGCCCGGGATACCAACATCCTGGTTAGCAGTGTGGTACACTTTGTGTCCACATAGGGGAATAACCTCAGGTGATGGGAGATGTTGTTCTGAGAAGAAAGTTGCCTCATGGAATGTGAAAGGAGTTTTCCTGGCCGATGGAAGTGCAAAGGGCTTGAGGCGATTTTCTACTCACCACAAAAAAACACATCTTGTCATCCAAAATGTGGGTTCCAGATTGGGAGTTCTTGGAAACAGGAGACAAATGTCATCCCTATGCCACGTAGAGGAGGCAGAGGTGGGAATATGGAGCAGTAAAGCCATGCTGAGATGCAAACATATTTCCAGGACCCTAACACACAAGTGGCTGTTGACTGGTGGGGGAGTGTCTTAAGGGGAGTGCTTACGGACTCCGGCCAATCAGGAAAGACTTGGGTGTGATGTCGCAGTGGGCTCACAGCCCTTGGACTTGGAGAGTCCTGAGGCCGCTGCTACCTGTCCTGTTGCTATGGCTGCCCAGCCAGCCAAGAGGAGAAAGGCAGGTGCCCCTGTATGGTGAGGAAGATTTCTCAGTGAAGTGTGGCATAGGGAAATGGGAGGAAGGCCGCACAGGATATCCATGAACTGAGCCCATGGGATTGGGGAATCTATTCTTCACTGCTAGCCAAATCATCCATATCCCACGATTTTGAATGTTCACAGGCCTGTGTGCCACCTGCGGTGGGTCTCCCTTTGCAGAACAGGGCGCCTTCGATCTCACTGTGATACACAAGCTGCCTGGTTTTCAGGGTCCCAACCGACCACGTGATCTTAGGGTGTAGTGCTAGCGGACTGGCAAGGGAAGAATGAGTTTACATGGTGGCCCAGGCACCTGTTGATCTGACAGAAATTCTTCTGTGCCCTGCAGGGTACACTAAACCATGGGCAAGGAATCTTGGAAGAAGTTAACCTGATTCTCCAGTGTTTCCTAGTATTCAATAAGGATCGCTACTGCTGAAAGGTACTTTTCTTACATGAAGGTACAGAAATTTTCTGAGTCCAGAATGTTTGCTATTCAAGGAGCCATGAGTGTGTATGTGTGTGTGTGTGTGTGTGTGTGTGTGTGTGTGTGTGTATGTGTATTTGTGTGCTTCTGTGCATGTGTGTGTGTGTGTGTGTTTGTGGGAGCCTTTGCACAGAGGGTAGATAGTATAATATTTCTTTTGTCAGTTACTGGGAGATACTCTTTTTCAAAAAATGGCAGTCCTGATTGTTTCCTAGAAGGTAATAATTTTGGAGAGATCAAACTTTGTTGTCCTTAGATGAAGCCGTATATATTCTGTAAAGAGGAACTATTCAGCATTCATGGAATATGTGCAGTGTATGTCCAGGCATCATGATACATGGGTCAATGTGCATCACTGGGTGAAATGAAGGGATTTCAATTCAAGTGATTACTTCAGGCCCAGGCCCAGGTGGAATACACCTTCCTTGTTTCCTTGCATAAATGTGGCAGTATTTCATCTGTCCATGAACATGGCGGAAATTATATCACCTCACATATTTTTCTTAGCGCGATCCTTTTTGAAGTGCTGATATTGTCCCCTCAGTAGCATAACACCTGGACTTTCAGCCATTGCGTGTAACATTCCCCATGCAATGAATATGCATAGATTTTGTTTTATTTTGTGTGTCTGTGTGTGCAACATTTCTAGTTTGCAAATGTAGTAATTTCTTTGCTCATTCAAGTAAGTTCTCCTAGGACAAACGATTTTACACGCATTGTGTATACCTACTGTTTAGGCATGCATAAGACCCCTTCAATCAAACTCTTTCTTTTCCACTGTGGAAATTGATAGCATGCACCAGGCTGTGCACCAGGGTGTGCTGGTGTTGAGTGAGTTGTGATTTTGCTAAACGTTACCATTCAGTACATACGAGCAAAGAAATTCCTTCACTCGATAACTATTAGGATATCAACACTTTGTCTCTGTGTGTGTGTGTGTGTGTTTGATTGTGTGATTGTCATCTTTCTCTTTCAGTTTGCCTCACTGATTTGTATGAATTAGCTTACTTCCTGATGTCAGTTTGAGGAAAAGCCTTGAGTTACCCTGCCATTAGTCTTCAGTTCCATGAATGAAAGGTGTCGTGGTCTGTCACTGAGAACCTTTGCAGAAATGAATGTCCTTCCCAAGTGTTTCATGGTATTCCATAGTTTTGGTGTTCCTGAAAGCTACCATTCACTAGAGAAAGTGTACCAATTTCACTGACTAGGAAATACTTGCCATTCTTTGACTATCTCCTATGTGAGCAGTGCATTTCTCGGATGAAAGTGAATTAATTTCTCTGTCCACATCAAGTGAAATCCTGTATTCACGTTCAGGCTCTTGGCAGCCAGTGTGTGCGTTTGCATGTTTTGATGAAGTTAGTAACGCAAAAGCCCGGGATACCAACATCCTGGTTAGCAGTGTGGTACACTTTGTGTCCACATATGGGAATAACCTCAGGTGATGGGAGATGTTGTTCTGAGAAGAAAGTTGCCTCATGGAATGTGAAAGGAGTTTTCCTGGCCGATGGAAGTGCAAAGGGCTTGAGGCGATTTTCTACTCACCACAAAAAAACACATCTTGTCATCCAAAATGTGGTTTCCAGATTGGGAGTTCTTGGAAACAGGAGAGAAATGTCATCCCTATGCCACGTAGAGGAGGCGGAGGTGGGAATATGGAGCAGTAAAGCCATGCTGAGATGCAAACATCTTTCCAGGACCCTAACACACAAGTGGCTGTTGACTGGAGGGGGAGGGTCTTAAGGGGAGTGCTTACGGACTCCGGCCAATCAGGAAAGACTTGGGTGTGATGTCACAGTGGGCTCACAGCCCTTGGACTTGGAGAGTCCTGAGGCAGCTGCTACCTGTCCTGTTGCTATGGCTGCCCAGCCAGCCAAGAGGAGAAAGGCAGGTGCCCCTGTATGGTGAGGAAGATTTCTCAGTGAAGTGTGGCATAGGGAAATGGGAGGGAGGCCAAACAGGATATCCATGAACTGAGCCCATGGGATTGGGGAATCTATTCTTCACTGCTAGCCAAATCATCCATATCCCACGGTTTTGAATGTTCACAGGCCTGTGTGCCACCTGCGGTGGGTCTCCCTTTGCAGAACAGGGCGCCTTCGATCTCACTGTGATACACAAGCTGCCTGGTTTTCAGGGTCGCAACCGACCACGTGATCTTAGGGTGTTGTGCTAGCGGACTGGCAAGGGAAGAATGAGTTTACATGGTGGCCCAGGCACCTGTTGATCTGACAGAAATTCTTCTGTGCCCTGCAGGGTACACTAAACCATGGGCAAGGAATCTTGGAAGAAGTTAACCTAATTCTCCCGTGTTTCCTAGTATTCAATAAGGATCGCTACTGCTGTAAGGTACTTTTCTTACATGAAGGTACAGAAATTTTCTGAGTCCAGAATGTTTGCTATTCAAGGAGCCATGAGTGTGTATGTGTGTGTGTGTGTGTGTGTGTGTGTGTGTGTATGTGTATTTGTGTGCTTCTGTGCATGTGTGTGTGTGTGTGTGTTTGTGGGAGCCTTTGCACAGAGGGTAGATAGTATAATATTTCTTTTGTCAGTTTCTGGGAGATACTCTTTTTCAAAAAATGGCAGTCCTGATTGTTTCCTAGAAGGTAATAATTTTGGAGAGATCAAACTTTGTTGTCCTTAGATGAAGCCGTATATATTCTGTAAGGAGGAACTATTCAGCATTCAGGGAATATGTGCAGTGTATGTCCAGGCATCATGATACATGGGTCAATGTGCATCACTGGGTGAAATGAAGGGATTTCAATTCAAGTGATTACTTCAGGCCCAGGCCCAGGTGGAATACACCTTGCTTGTTTCCTTGCATAAATGTGGCAGTATTTCATCTGTCCATGAACATGGCGGAAATTATATCACCTCACATATTTTTCTTAGCGCGATCCTTTTTGAAGTGCTGATATTGTCCCCTCAGTAGCATAACACCTGGACTTTCAGCCATTGCGTGTAACATTCCCCATGCAATGAATATGGATAGATTTTGTTTTATTTTGTGTGTCTGTGTGTGCAACATTTCTAGTTTGCAAATGTAGTAATTTCTTTGCTCATTCAAGTAAGTTCTCCTAGGACAAACGATTTTACAGGCATTGTGTATACCTACTGTTTAGGCATGCATAAGACCCCTTCAATCAAACTCTTTCTTTTCCACTGTGGAAATTGATAGCATGCACCAGGCTGTGCACCAGGGTGTGCTGGTGTTGAGTGAGTTGTGATTTTGCTAAACGTTACCATTCAGTACATACGAGCAAAGAAATTCCTTCACTCGATAACTATTAGGATATCAACACTGTGTCTCTGTGTGTGTGTTTGTTTGATTGTGTGATTGTCATCTTTCTCTTTCAGTTTGCCTCACTGATTTGTATGAATTAGCTTACTTCCTGATGTCAGTTTGAGGAAAAGCCTTGAGTTACCCTGCCATTAGTCTTCAGTTCCATGAATGAAAGGTGTCGTGGTCTGTCACTGAGAACCTTTGCAGAAATGAATGTCCTTCCCAAGTGTTTCATGGTATTCCATAGTTTTGGTGTTCCTGAAAGCTACCATTCACTCGAGAAAGTGTACCAATTTCACTGACTAGGAAATACTTGCCATTCTTTGACTATCTCCTATGTGAGCAGTGCATTTCTCAGATGAAAGTGAATTAATTTCTCTGTCCACATCAAGTGAAATCCTGTATTCACGTTCAGGCTCTTGGCAGCCAGTGTGTGCGTTTGCATGTTTTCATGAAGTTAGTAAAGCAAAAGCCCGGGATACCAACATCCTGGTTAGCAGTGTGGTACACTTTGTGTCCACATATGGGAATAACCTCAGGTGATGGGAGATGTTGTTCTGAGAAGAAAGTTGCCTCATGGAATGTGAAAGGAGTTTTCCTGGCCGATGGAAGTGCAAAGGGCTTGAGGCGATTTACTACTCACCTCAAAAAAACACATCTTGTCATCCAAAATGTGGGTTCCAGATTGGGAGTTCTTGGAAACAGGAGAGAAATGTCATCCCTATGCCACGTAGAGGAGGCGGAGGTGGGAATATGGAGCAGTAAAGCCATGCTGAGATGCAAACATCTTTCCAGGACCCTAACACACAAGTGGCTGTTGACTGGAGGGGGAGGGTCTTAAGGGGAGTGCTTACGGACTCCGGCCAATCAGGAAAGACTTGGGTGTGATGTCACAGTGGGCTCACAGCCCTTGGACTTGGAGAGTCCTGAGGCAGCTGCTACCTGTCCTGTTGCTATGGCTGCCCAGCCAGCCAAGAGGAGAAAGGCAGGTGCCCCTGTATGGTGAGGAAGATTTCTCAGTGAAGTGTGGCATAGGGAAATGGGAGGGAGGCCGAACAGGATATCCATGAACTGAGCCCATGGGATTGGGGAATCTATTCTTCACTGCTAGCCAAATCATCCATATCCCACGATTTTGAATGTTCACAGGCCTGTGTGCCACCTGCGGTGGGTCTCCCTTTGCAGAACAGGGCGCCTTCGATCTCACTGTGATACACAAGCTGCCTGGTTTTCAGGGTCGCAACAGACCACGTGATCTTAGGGTGTAGTGCTAGCGGAGTGGCAAGGGAAGAATGAGTTTACATGGTGGCCCAGGCACCTGTTGATCTGACAGAAATTCTTCTGTGCCCTGCAGGGTACACTAAACCATGGGCAAGGAATCTTGGAAGAAGTTAACCTGATTCTCGCGTGTTTCCTAGTATTCAATAAGGATCGCTACTGCTGAAAGGTACTTTTCTTACATGAAGGTACAGAAATTTTCTGAGTCCAGAATGTTTGCTATTCAAGGAGCCATGAGTGTGTATGTGTGTGTGTGTGTGTGTGTGTGTGTGTGTGTGTGTGTGTGTGTATGTGTATTTGTGTGCTTCTGTGCATGTGTGTGTGTGTGTGTGTTTGTGGGAGCCTTTGCACAGAGGGTAGATAGTATAATATTTCTTTTGTCAGTTTCTGGGAGATACTCTTTTTCAAAAAATGGCAGTCCTGATTGTTTCCTAGAAGGTAATAATTTTGGAGAGATCAAACTTTGTTGTCCTTAGATGAAGCCGTATATATTCTGTAAGGAGGAACTATTCAGCATTCAGGGAATATGTGCAGTGTATGTCCAGGCATCATGATACATGGGTCAATGTGCATCACTGGGTGAAATGAAGGGATTTCAATTCAAGTGATTACTTCAGGCCCAGGCCCAGGTGGAATACACCTTGCTTGTTGCCTTGCATAAATGTGGCAGTATTTCATCTGTCCATGAACATGGCGGAAATTATATCACCTCACATATTTTTCTTAGCGCGATCCTTTTTGAAGTGCTGATATTGTCCCCTCAGTAGCATAACACCTGGACTTTCAGCCATTGCGTGTAACATTCCCCATGCAATGAATATGGATAGATTTTGTTTTATTTTGTGTGTCTGTGTATGCAACATTTCTAGTTTGCAAATGTAGTAATTTCTTTGCTCATTCAAGTAAGTTCTCCTAGGACAAACGATTTTACCCGCATTGTGTATACCTACTGTTTAGGCATGCATAAGACCCCTTCAATCAAACTCTTTCTTTTCCACTGTGGAAATTGATAGCATGCACCAGGCTGTGCACCAGGGTGTGCTGGTGTTGAGTGACTTGTGATTTTGCTAAACGTTACCATTCAGTACATACGAGCAAAGAAATTCCTTCACTCGATAACTATTAGGATATCAACACTTTGTCTCTGTGTGTGTGTGTGTGTGTTTGATTGTGTGATTGTCATCTTTCTCTTTCAGTTTGCCTCACTGATTTGTATAAATTAGCTTACTTCCTGATGTCAGTTTGAGGAAAAGCCTTGAGTTACCCTGCCATTAGTCTTCAGTTCCATGAATGAAAGGTGTCGTGGTCTGTCACTGAGAACCTTTGCAGAAATGAATGTCCTTCCCAAGTGTTTCATGGTATTCCATAGTTTTGGTGTTCCTGAAAGCTACCATTCACTAGAGAAAGTGTACCAATTTCACTGACTAGGAAATACTTGCCATTCTTTGACTATCTCCTATGTGAGCACTGCATTTCTCGGATGAAAGTGAATTAATTTCTCTGTCCACATCAAGTGAAATCCTGTATTCACATTCAGGCTCTTGGCAGCCAGTGTGTGCGTTTGCATGTTTTGATGAAGTTAGTAACGCAAAAGCCCGGGATACCAACATCCTGGTTAGCAGTATGGTACACTTTGTGTCCACATATGGGAATAACTCAGGTGATGGGAGATGTTGTTCTGAGAAGAAAGTTGCCTCATGGAATGTGAACGGAGTTTTCCTGGCCGATGGAAGTGCAAAGGGCTTGAGGCGATTTTCTACTCACCACAAAAAAACACATCTTGTCATCCAAAATGTGGGTTCCAGATTGGGAGTTCTTGGAAACAGGAGACAAATGTCATCCCTATGCCACGTAGAGGAGGCGGAGGTGGGAATATGGAGCAGTAAAGCCATGCTGAGATGCAAACATCTTTCCAGGACCCTAACACACAAGTGGCTGTTGACTGGAGGGGGAGGGTCTTAAGGGGAGTGCTTACGGACTCCGGCCAATCAGGAAAGACTTGGGTGTGATGTCACAGTGGGCTCACAGCCCTTGGACTTGGAGAGTCCTGAGGCAGCTGCTACCTGTCCTGTTGCTATGGCTGCCCAGCCAGCCAAGAGGAGAAAGGCAGGTGCCCCTGTATGGTGAGGAAGATTTCTCAGTGAAGTGTGGCATAGGGAAATGGGAGGGAGGCCAAACAGGATATCCATGAACTGAGCCCATGGGATTGGGGAATCTATTCTTCACTGCTAGCCAAATCATCCATATCCCACGATTTTGAATGTTCACAGGCCTGTGTGCCACCTGCGGTGGGTCTCCCTTTGCAGAACAGGGCGCCTTCGATCTCACTGTGATACACAAGCTGCCTGGTTTTCAGGGTCGCAACCGACCACGTGATCTTAGGGTGTTGTGCTAGCGGACTGGCAAGGGAAGAATGAGTTTACATGGTGGCCCAGGCACCTGTTGATCTGACAGAAATTCTTCTGTGCCCTGCAGGGTACACTAAACCATGGGCAAGGAATCTTGGAAGAAGTTAACCTAATTCTCCCGTGTTTCCTAGTATTCAATAAGGATCGCTACTGCTGAAAGGTACTTTTCTTACATGAAGGTACAGAAATTTTCTGAGTCCAGAATGTTTGCTATTCAAGGAGCCATGAGTGTGTATGTGTGTGTGTGTGTGTGTGTGTGTGTGTGTATGTGTATTTGTGTGCTTCTGTGCATGTGTGTGTGTGTGTGTGTTTGTGGGAGCCTTTGCACAGAGGGTAGATAGTATAATATTTCTTTTGTCAGTTTCTGGGAGATACTCTTTTTCAAAAAATGGCAGTCCTGATTGTTTCCTAGAAGGTAATAATTTTGGAGAGATCAAACTTTGTTGTCCTTAGATGAAGCCGTATATATTCTGTAAGGAGGAACTATTCAGCATTCAGGGAATATGTGCAGTGTATGTCCAGGCATCATGATACATGGGTCAATGTGCATCACTGGGTGAAATGAAGGGATTTCAATTCAAGTGATTACTTCAGGCCCAGGCCCAGGTGGAATACACCTTGCTTGTTTCCTTGCATAAATGTGGCAGTATTTCATCTGTCCATGAACATGGCGGAAATTATATCACCTCACATATTTTTCTTAGCGCGATCCTTTTTGAAGTGCTGATATTGTCCCCTCAGTAGCATAACACCTGGACTTTCAGCCATTGCGTGTAACATTCCCCATGCAATGAATATGGATAGATTTTGTTTTATTTTGTGTGTCTGTGTGTGCAACATTTCTAGTTTGCAAATGTAGTAATTTCTTTGCTCATTCAAGTAAGTTCTCCTAGGACAAACGATTTTACACGCATTGTGTATACCTACTGTTTAGGCATGCATAAGACCCCTTCAATCAAACTCTTTCTTTTCCACTGTGGAAATTGATAGCATGCACCAGGCTGTGCACCAGGGTGTGCTGGTGTTGAGTGAGTTGTGATTTTGCTAAACGTTACCATTCAGTACATACGAGCAAAGAAATTCCTTCACTCGATAACTATTAGGATATCAACACTGTGTCTCTGTGTGTGTGTTTGTTTGATTGTGTGATTGTCATCTTTCTCTTTCAGTTTGCCTCACTGATTTGTATGAATTAGCTTACTTCCTGATGTCAGTTTGAGGAAAAGCCTTGAGTTACCCTGCCATTAGTCTTCAGTTCCATGAATGAAAGGTGTCGTGGTCTGTCACTGAGAACCTTTGCAGAAATGAATGTCCTTCCCAAGTGTTTCATGGTATTCCATAGTTTTGGTGTTCCTGAAAGCTACCATTCACTCGAGAAAGTGTACCAATTTCACTGACTAGGAAATACTTGCCATTCTTTGACTATCTCCTATGTGAGCAGTGCATTTCTCAGATGAAAGTGAATTAATTTCTCTGTCCACATCAAGTGAAATCCTGTATTCACGTTCAGGCTCTTGGCAGCCAGTGTGTGCGTTTGCATGTTTTCATGAAGTTAGTAAAGCAAAAGCCCGGGATACCAACATCCTGGTTAGCAGTGTGGTACACTTTGTGTCCACATATGGGAATAACCTCAGGTGATGGGAGATGTTGTTCTGAGAAGAAAGTTGCCTCATGGAATGTGAAAGGAGTTTTCCTGGCCGATGGAAGTGCAAAGGGCTTGAGGCGATTTACTACTCACCTCAAAAAAACACATCTTGTCATCCAAAATGTGGGTTCCAGATTGGGAGTTCTTGGAAACAGGAGAGAAATGTCATCCCTATGCCACGTAGAGGAGGCGGAGGTGGGAATATGGAGCAGTAAAGCCATGCTGAGATGCAAACATCTTTCCAGGACCCTAACACACAAGTGGCTGTTGACTGGAGGGGGAGGGTCTTAAGGGGAGTGCTTACGGACTCCGGCCAATCAGGAAAGACTTGGGTGTGATGTCACAGTGGGCTCACAGCCCTTGGACTTGGAGAGTCCTGAGGCAGCTGCTACCTGTCCTGTTGCTATGGCTGCCCAGCCAGCCAAGAGGAGAAAGGCAGGTGCCCCTGTATGGTGAGGAAGATTTCTCAGTGAAGTGTGGCATAGGGAAATGGGAGGGAGGCCGAACAGGATATCCATGAACTGAGCCCATGGGATTGGGGAATCTATTCTTCACTGCTAGCCAAATCATCCATATCCCACGATTTTGAATGTTCACAGGCCTGTGTGCCACCTGCGGTGGGTCTCCCTTTGCAGAACAGGGCGCCTTCGATCTCACTGTGATACACAAGCTGCCTGGTTTTCAGGGTCGCAACCGACCACGTGATCTTAGGGTGTAGTGCTAGCGGACTGGCAAGGGAAGAATGAGTTTACATGGTGGCCCAGGCACCTGTTGATCTGACAGAAATTCTTCTGTGCCCTGCAGGGTACACTAAACCATGGGCAAGGAATCTTGGAAGAAGTTAACCTGATTCTCGCGTGTTTCCTAGTATTCAATAAGGATCGCTACTGCTGAAAGGTACTTTTCTTACATGAAGGTACAGAAATTTTCTGAGTCCAGAATGTTTGCTATTCAAGGAGCCATGAGTGTGTATGTGTGTGTGTGTGTGTGTGTGTGTGTGTGTGTGTGTGTGTGTGTGTGTATGTGTATTTGTGTGCTTCTGTGCATGTGTGTGTGTGTGTGTGTTTGTGGGAGCCTTTGCACAGAGGGTAGATAGTATAATATTTCTTTTGTCAGTTTCTGGGAGATACTCTTTTTCAAAAAATGGCAGTCCTGATTGTTTCCTAGAAGGTAATAATTTTGGAGAGATCAAACTTTGTTGTCCTTAGATGAAGCCGTATATATTCTGTAAGGAGGAACTATTCAGCATTCAGGGAATATGTGCAGTGTATGTCCAGGCATCATGATACATGGGTCAATGTGCATCACTGGGTGAAATGAAGGGATTTCAATTCAAGTGATTACTTCAGGCCCAGGCCCAGGTGGAATACACCTTGCTTGTTGCCTTGCATAAATGTGGCAGTATTTCATCTGTCCATGAACATGGCGGAAATTATATCACCTCACATATTTTTCTTAGCGCGATCCTTTTTGAAGTGCTGATATTGTCCCCTCAGTAGCATAACACCTGGACTTTCAGCCATTGCGTGTAACATTCCCCATGCAATGAATATGGATAGATTTTGTTTTATTTTGTGTGTCTGTGTATGCAACATTTCTAGTTTGCAAATGTAGTAATTTCTTTGCTCATTCAAGTAAGTTCTCCTAGGACAAACGATTTTACCCGCATTGTGTATACCTACTGTTTAGGCATGCATAAGACCCCTTCAATCAAACTCTTTCTTTTCCACTGTGGAAATTGATAGCATGCACCAGGCTGTGCACCAGGGTGTGCTGGTGTTGAGTGACTTGTGATTTTGCTAAACGTTACCATTCAGTACATACGAGCAAAGAAATTCCTTCACTCGATAACTATTAGGATATCAACACTTTGTCTCTGTGTGTGTGTGTGTGTGTTTGATTGTGTGATTGTCATCTTTCTCTTTCAGTTTGCCTCACTGATTTGTATAAATTAGCTTACTTCCTGATGTCAGTTTGAGGAAAAGCCTTGAGTTACCCTGCCATTAGTCTTCAGTTCCATGAATGAAAGGTGTCGTGGTCTGTCACTGAGAACCTTTGCAGAAATGAATGTCCTTCCCAAGTGTTTCATGGTATTCCATAGTTTTGGTGTTCCTGAAAGCTACCATTCACTAGAGAAAGTGTACCAATTTCACTGACTAGGAAATACTTGCCATTCTTTGACTATCTCCTATGTGAGCACTGCATTTCTCGGATGAAAGTGAATTAATTTCTCTGTCCACATCAAGTGAAATCCTGTATTCACATTCAGGCTCTTGGCAGCCAGTGTGTGCGTTTGCATGTTTTGATGAAGTTAGTAACGCAAAAGCCCGGGATACCAACATCCTGGTTAGCAGTATGGTACACTTTGTGTCCACATATGGGAATAACTCAGGTGATGGGAGATGTTGTTCTGAGAAGAAAGTTGCCTCATGGAATGTGAACGGAGTTTTCCTGGCCGATGGAAGTGCAAAGGGCTTGAGGCGATTTTCTACTCACCACAAAAAAACACATCTTGTCATCCAAAATGTGGGTTCCAGATTGGGAGTTCTTGGAAACAGGAGACAAATGTCATCCCTATGCCACGTAGAGGAGGCGGAGGTGGGAATATGGAGCAGTAAAGCCATGCTGAGATGCAAACATCTTTCCAGGACCCTAACACACAAGTGGCTGTTGACTGGAGGGGGAGGGTCTTAAGGGGAGTGCTTACGGACTCCAGCCAATCAGGAAAGACTTGGGTGTGATGTCACAGTGGGCTCACAGCCCTTGGACTTGGAGAGTCCTGAGGCAGCTGCTACCTGTCCTGTTGCTATGGCTGCCCAGCCAGCCAAGAGGAGAAAGGCAGGTGCCCCTGTATGGTGAGGAACATTTCTCAGTGAAGTGTGGCATAGGGAAATGGGAGGGAGGCCGAACAGGATATCCATGAACTGAGCCCATGGGATTGGGGAATCTATTCTTCACTGCTAGCCAAATCATCCATATCCCACGATTTTGAATGTTCACAGGCCTGTGTGCCACCTGCGGTGGGTCTCCCTTTGCAGAACAGGGCGCCTTCGATCTCACTGTGATACACAAGCTGCCTGGTTTTCAGGGTCGCAACCGACCACGTGATCTTAGGGTGTAGTGCTAGCGGACTGGCAAGGGAAGAATGAGTTTACATGGTGGCCCAGGCACCTGTTGATCTGACAGAAATTCTTCTGTGCCCTGCAGGGTACACTAAACCATGGGCAAGGAATCTTGGAAGAAGTTAACCTGATTCTCCAGTGTTTCCTAGTATTCAATAAGGATCGCTACTGCTGAAAGGTACTTTTCTTACATGAAGGTACAGAAATTTTCTGAGTGCAGAATGTTTGCTATTCAAGGAGCCATGAGTGTGTATGTGTGTGTGTGTGTGTGTGTGTGTGTGTGTGTGTGTGTGTGTGTGTATGTGTATTTGTGTGCTTCTGTGCATGTGTGTGTGTGTGTGTGTGTTTGTGGGAGCCTTTGCACAGAGGGTAGATAGTATAATATTTCTTTTGTCAGTTTCTGGGAGATACTCTTTTTCAAAAAATGGCAGTCCTGATTGTTTCCTAGAAGGTAATAATTTTGGAGAGATCAAACTTTGTTGTCCTTAGATGAAGCCGTATATATTCTGTAAGGAGGAACTATTCAGCATTCAGGGAATATGTGCAGTGTATGTCCAGGCATCATGATACATGGGTCAATGTGCATCACTGCTTGAAATGAAGGGATTTCAATTCTAGTGATTACTTAAGGATCAGTCCCAGGTGGAATTCACCTTGCTTGTTTCCTTGCATAAATGTGGCAGTATTTCATCCGTCCATGAACATGGCGGAAATTATATCACCTCACATATTTTTCTTAGTGTGATCCTTTTTGTAGTGCTGATATTGTCCCCTCAGTAGCATAACACCTGGACTTTCAGCCATTGCGTGTAACATTCCCTATGCGATGAATATGGATAGATTTTGTTTTATTTTGTGTGTCTGTGTGTGCAACATTTCTAGTTTGCAAATGTAGTAATTTCTTTGCTCATTCAAGTAAGTTCTCCTAGGACAAACGATTTTACATGCATTATGTATACCTACTGTTTAGGCATGCATAAGACCCCTTCAATCAAACTCTTTCTTTTCCACTGTGGAAATTGATAGCATGCACCAGGCTGTGCACCAGGGTGTGCTGGTGTTGAGTGACTTGTGATTTTGCTAAACGTTACCATTCAGTACATACGAGCAAAGAAATTCCTTCACTCGATAACTATTAGGATATCAACACTTTGTCTCTGTGTGTGTGTGTGTGTGTTTGATTGTGTGATTGTCATCTTTCTCTTTCAGTTTGCCTCACTGATTTGTATAAATTAGCTTACTTCCTGATGTCAGTTTGAGGAAAAGCCTTGAGTTACCCTGCCATTAGTCTTCAGTTCCATGAATGAAAGGTGTCGTGGTCTGTCACTGAGAACCTTTGCAGAAATGAATGTCCTTCCCAAGTGTTCCATGGTATTCCATAGTTTTGGTGTTCCTGAAAGCTGCCATTCACTAGAGAAAGTGTACCAATTTCATTGACTAGGAAATACTTGCCATTCTTTGACTATCTCCTGTGTGAGCAGTGGATTTCTCGGATGAAAGTGAATTAATTTCTCTGTCCACATCAAGTGAAATCCTGTGGTCACGTTCAGGCTCTTGGCAGCCAGTGTGTGCGTTTGCATGTTTTGATGAAGTTAGTAACGCAAAAGCCTGGGATACCAACATCCTGGTTAGCAGTGTGGTACACTTTGTGTCCACATAGGGGAATAACCTCAGGTGATGGGAGATGTTGTTCTGAGAAGAAAGTTGCCTCATGGAATGTGAAAGGAGTTTTCCTGGCCGATGGAAGTGCAAAGGGCTTGAGGCGATTTTCTACTCACCCCAAAAAAACACATCTTGTCATCCAAAATGTGGGTTCCAGATTGGGAGTTCTTGGAAACAGGAGAGAAATGTCATCCCTATGCCACGTAGAGGAGGCGGAGGTGGGAATATGGAGCAGTAAAGCCATGCTGAGATGCAAACATCTTTCCAGGACCCTAACACACAAGTGGCTGTTGACTGGAGGGGAGGGTCTTAAGGGGAGTGCTTACGGCCTCCGGCCAATCAGGAAAGACTTGGGTGTGATGTCACAGTGGGCTCACAGCCCTTGGACTTGGAGAGTCCTGAGGCAGCTGCTACCTGTCCTGTTGCTATGGCTGCCCAGCCAGCCAAGAGGAGAAAGGCAGGTGCCCCTGTATGGTGAGGAAGATTTCTCAGTGAAGTGTGGCATAGGGAAATGGGAGGGAGGCCAAACAGGATATCCATGAACTGAGCCCATGGGATTGGGGAATCTATTCTTCACTGCTAGGCAAATCATCCATATCCTACGATTTTGAATGTTCACAGGCCTGTGTGCCACCTGCGGTGGGTCTCCCTTTGCAGAACAGGGCGCCTTTGATCTCACTGTGATACACAAGCTGCCTGGTTTTCAGGGTCCCAACCGACCACGTGATCTTAGGGTGTAGTGCTAGCGGACTGGCAAGGGAAGAATGAGTTTACATGGTGGCCCAGGCACCTGTTGATCTGACAGAAATTCTTTTGTGCCCTGCAGGGTACACTAAACCATGGGCAAGGAATCTTGGAAGAAGTTAACCTGATTCTCCAGTGTTTCCTAGTATTCAATAAGGATCGCTACTGCTGAAAGGTACTTTTCTTACATGAAGGTACAGAAATTTTCTGAGTCCAGAATGTTTGCTATTCAAGGAGCCATGAGTGTGTATGTGTGTGTGTGTGTGTGTGTTTCTGTGTGTGTGTGTGTGTGTGTGTATGTGTATTTGTGTGCTTCTGTGCATGTGTGTGTGTGTGTGTGTTTGTGGGAGCCTTTGCACAGAGGGTAGATAGTATAATATTTCTTTTGTCAGTTTCTGGGAGATACTCTTTTTCAAAAAATGGCAGTCCTGATTGTTTCCTAGAAGGTAATAATTTTGGAGAGATCAAACTTTGTTGTCCTTAGATCAAGCCGTATATATTCTGTAAGGAGGAACTATTCAGCATTCAGGGAATATGTGCAGTGTATGTCCAGGCATCATGATACATGGGTCAATGTGCATCACTGGGTGAAATGAAGGGATTTCAATTCAAGTGATTACTTCAGGCCCAGGCCCAGGTGGAATACACCTTGCTTGTTGCCTTGCATAAATGTGGCAGTATTTCATCTGTCCATGAACATGGCGGAAATTATATCACCTCACATATTTTCCTTAGCGCGATCCTTTTTGAAGTGCTGATATTGTCCCCTCAGTAGCATAACACCTGGACTTTCAGCCATTGCGTGTAACATTCCCCATGCAATGAATATGGATAGATTTTGTTTTATTTTGTGTGTCTGTGTATGCAACATTTCTAGTTTGCAAATGTAGTAATTTCTTTGCTCATTCAAGTAAGTTCTCCTAGGACAAACGATTTTACCCGCATTGTGTATATCTACTGTTTAGGCATGCATAAGACCCCTTCAATCAAACTCTTTCTTTTCCACTGTGGAAATTGATAGCATGCACCAGGCTGTGCACCAGGGTGTGCTGGTGTTGAGTGACTTGTGATTTTGCTAAACGTTACCATTCAGTACATACGAGCAAAGAAATTCCTTCACTCGATAACTATTAGGATATCAACACTTTGTCTCTGTGTGTGTGTGTGTGTGTTTGATTGTGTGATTGTCATCTTTCTCTTTCAGTTTGCCTCACTGATTTGTATAAATTAGCTTACTTCCTGATGTCAGTTTGAGGAAAAGCCTTGAGTTACCCTGCCATTAGTCTTCAGTTCCATGAATGAAAGGTGTCGTGGTCTGTCACTGAGAACCTTTGCAGAAATGAATGTCCTTCCCAAGTGTTTCATGGTATTCCATAGTTTTGGTGTTCCTGAAAGCTACCATTCACTAGAGAAAGTGTACCAATTTCACTGACTAGGAAATACTTGCCATTCTTTGACTATCTCCTATGTGAGCACTGCATTTCTCGGATGAAAGTGAATTAATTTCTCTGTCCACATCAAGTGAAATCCTGTATTCACATTCAGGCTCTTGGCAGCCAGTGTGTGCGTTTGCATGTTTTGATGAAGTTAGTAACGCAAAAGCCCGGGATACCAACATCCTGGTTAGCAGTATGGTACACTTTGTGTATACATATGGGAATAACTCAGGTGATGGGAGATGTTGTTCTGAGAAGAAAGTTGCCTCATGGAATGTGAACGGAGTTTTCCTGGCCGATGGAAGTGCAAAGGGCTTGAGGCGATTTTCTACTCACCACAAAAAAACACATCTTGTCATCCAAAATGTGGGTTCCAGATTGGGAGTTCTTGGAAACAGGAGACAAATGTCATCCCTATGCCACGTAGAGGAGGCGGAGGTGGGAATATGGAGCAGTAAAGCCATGCTGAGATGCAAAAATCTTTCCAGGACCCTAACACACAAGTGGCTGTTGACTGGAGGGGGAGGGTCTTAAGGGGAGTGCTTACGGACTCCGGCCAATCAGGAAAGACTTGGGTGTGATGTCACAGTGGGCTCACAGCCCTTGGACTTGGAGAGTCCTGAGGCAGCTGCTACCTGTCCTGTTGCTATGGCTGCCCAGCCAGCCAAGAGGAGAAAGGCAGGTGCCCCTGTATGGTGAGGAAAATTTCTCAGTGAAGTGTGGCATAGGGAAATGGGAGGGAGGCCGAACAGGATATCCATGAACTGAGCCCATGGGATTGGGGAATCTATTCTTCACTGCTAGCCAAATCATCCATATCCCACGATTTTGAATGTTCACAGGCCTGTGTGCCACCTGCGGTGGGTCTCCCTTTGCAGAACAGGGCGCCTTCGATCTCACTGTGATACACAAGCTGCCTGGTTTTCAGGGTCGCAACCGACCACGTGATCTTAGGGTGTAGTGCTAGCGGACTGGCAAGGGAAGAATGAGTTTACATGGTGGCCCAGGCACCTGTTGATCTGACAGAAATTCTTCTGTGCCCTGCAGGGTACACTAAACCATGGGCAAGGAATCTTGGAAGAAGTTAACCTGATTCTCCAGTGTTTCCTAGTATTCAATAAGGATCACTACTGCTGAAAGGTACTTTTCTTACATGAAGGTACAGAAATTTTCTGAGTGCAGAATGTTTGCTATTCACGGAGCCATGAGTGTGTATGTGTGTGTGTGTGTGTGTGTGTGTGTGTGTTTGTGGGAGCCTTTGCACAGAGGGTAGATAGTATAATATTTCTTTTGTCAGTTTCTGGGAGATACTCTTTTTCAAAAAATGGCAGTCGTAATTGTTTCCTAGAAGGTAATAATTTTGGAGAGATCAAACTTTGTTGTCCTTAGATGAAGCCGTATATATTCTGTAAGGAGGAACTATTCAGCATTCAGGGAATATGTGCAGTGTATGTCCAGGCATCATGATACATGGGTCAATGTGCATCACTGGGTGAAATGAAGGGATTTCAATTCAAGTGATTACTTAAGGCCCAGTCCCAGGTGGAATACACCTTGCTTGTTTCCTTGCATAAATGTGGCAGTATTTCATCCGTCCATGAACATGGCGGAAATTATATCACCTCACATATTTTTCTTATCGCGATCCTTTTTGAAGTGCTGATATTGTACCCTCAGTAGCATAACACCTGGGCTTTCAGCCATTGCGTGTAACATTCCCCATGCAATGAATATGGATAGATTTTGTTTTATTTTGTGTGTCTGTGTGTGCAACATTTCTAGTTTGCAAATGTAGTAATTTCTTTGCTCATTCAAGTATGTTCTCCTAGGACAAACGATTTTACACGCATTGTGTATACCTACTGTTTAGGCATGCATAAGACCCCTTCAATCAAACTCTTTCTTTTCCACTGTGGAAATTGATAGCATGCACCAGGCTGTGCACCAGGGTGTGCTGGTGTTGAGTGACTTGTGATTTTGCTAAACGTTACCATTCAGTACATACGAGCAAAGAAATTCCTTCACTCGATAACTATTAGGATATCAACACTTTGTCTCTGTGTGTGTGTGTGTGTGTGTGTGTGTTTGATTGTGTGATTGTCATCTTTCTCTTTCAGTTTGCCTCACTGATTTGTATAAATTAGCTTACTTCCTGATGTCAGTTTGAGGAAAAGCCTTGAGTTACCCTGCCATTAGTCTTCAGTTCCATGAATGAAAGGTGTCGTTGTCTGTCACTGAGAACCTTTGCAGAAATGAATGTCCTTCCCAAGTGTTCCATGGTATTCCATAGTTTTGGTGTTCCTGAAAGCTGCCATTCACTAGAGAAAGTGTACCAATTTCATTGACTAGGAAATACTTGCCATTCTTTGACTATCTCCTGTGTGAGCAGTGCATTTCTCGGATGAAAGTGAATTAATTTCTCTGTCCACATCAAGTGAAATCCTGTGGTCACGTTCAGGCTCTTGGCAGCCAGTTTGTGCGTTTGCATGTTTTGATGAAGTTAGTAACGCAAAAGCCCGGGATACCAACATCCTGGTTAGCAGTGTGGTACACTTTGTGTCCACGTAGGGGCATAACCTCAAGTGATGGGAGATGTTGTTCTGAGAAGAACGTTGCCTCATGGAATGTGAAAGGAGTTTTCCTGGCCGATGGAAGTGCAAAGGGCTTGAGGCGATTTTCTACTCACCACAAAAAAACACATCTTGTCATCCAAAATGTGGGTTCCAGATTGGGAGTTCTTGGAAACAGGAGAGAAATGTCATCCCTATGCCACGTAGATGAGGCGGAGGTGGGAATATGGAGCAGTAAAGCCATGCTGAGATGCAAACATCTTTCCAGGACCCTAACACAAGTGGCTTTTGACTGGAGGGGGAGGGTCTTAAGGGGAGTGCTTACGGACTCCGGCCAATCAGGAAAGACTTGGGTGTGATGTCACAGTGGGCTCACAGCCCTTGGACTTGGCGAGTCCTGAGGCAGCTGCTACCTGTCCTGTTGCTATGGCTGCCCAGCCAGGCAAGAGGAGAAAGTCAGGTGCCCCTGTATGGTTAGAAAGATTTCTCAGTGAAGTGTGGCATAGGGAAATGGGAGGGAGGCCGAACAGGATATCCATGAACTGAGCCCATGGGATTGGGGAATCTATTCTTCACTGCTAGCCAAATCATCCATATCCCACGATTTTGAATGTTCACAGGCCTGTGTGCCACCTGCGGTGGGTCTCCCTTTGCAGAACAGGGCGCCTTCGATCTCACTGTGATACACAAGCTGCCTGGTTTTCAGGGTCCCAACCGACCACGTGATCTTAGGGTGTAGTGCTAGCGGACTGGCAAGGGAAGAATGAGTTTACATGGTGGCCCAGGCACCTGTTGATCTGACAGAAATTCCTCTGTGCCCTGCAGGGTACACTAAACCATGGGCAAGGAATCTTGGAAGAAGTTAACCTGATTCTCCAGTGTTTCCTAGTATTCAATAAGGATCGCTACTGCTGAAAGGTACTTTTCTTACATGAAGGTACAGAAATTTTCTGAGTGCAGAATGTTTGCTATTCACGGAGCCATGAGTGTGTATGTGTGTGTGTGTGTGTGTGTGTGTGTGTGTTTGTGGGAGCCTTTGCACAGAGGGTAGATAGTATAATATTTCTTTTGTCAGTTTCTGGGAGATACTCTTTTTCAAAAAATGGCAGTCCTGATTGTTTCCTAGAAGGTAATAATTTTGGAGAGATCAAACTTTGTTGTCCTTAGATCAAGCCGTATATATTCTGTAAGGAGGAACTATTCAGCATTCAGGGAATATGTGCAGTGTATGTCCAGGCATCATGATACATGGGTCAATGTGCATCACTGGGTGAAATGAAGGGATTTCAGTTCTAGTCATTACTTAAGGCCCAGTCCCAGGTGGAATACACCTTGCTTGTTTCCTTGCATAAATGTGGCAGTATTTCATCCGTCCATGAACATGGCGGAAATTATATCACCTCACATATTTTTCTTAGCGCGATCCTTTTTGAAGTGCTGATATTGTCCCCTCAGTAGCATAACACCTGAACTTTCAGCCATTGCGTGTAACATTCCCCATGCAATGAATATGGATAGATTTTGTTTTATTTTGTGTGTCTGTGTGTGCAACATTTCTAGTTTGCAAATGTAGTAATTTCTTTGCTCATTCAAGTAAGTTCTCCTAGGACAAACGATTTTACATGCATTGTGTATACCTACTGTTTAGGCATGCATAAGACCCCTTCAATCAAACTCTTTCTTTTCCACTGTGGAAATTGATAGCATGCACCAGGCTGTGCACCAGGGTGTGCTGGTGTTGATTGACTTGTGATTTTGCTAAACGTTACCATTCAGTACATACGAGCAAAGAAATTCCTTCACTCGATAACTATTAGGATATCAACACTTTGTCTCTGTGTGTGTGTGTGTGTGTTTGATTGTGTGATTGTCATCTTTCTCTTTCAGTTTGCCTCACTGATTTGTATAAATTAGCTTACTTCCTGATGTCAGTGTGAGGAAAAGCCTTGAGTTACCCTGCCATTAGTCTTCAGTTCCATGAATGAAAGGTGTCGTGGTCTGTCACTGAGAACCTTTGCAGAAATGAATGTCCTTCCCAAGTGTTCCATGGTATTCCATAGTTTTGGTGTTCCTGAAAGCTGCCATTCACTAGAGAAAGTCTACCAATTTCATTGACTAGGAAATACTTGCCATTCTTTGACTATCTCCTGTGTGAGCAGTGCATTTCTCGGATGAAAGTGAATTAATTTCTCTGTCCACATCAAGTGAAATCCTGTGGTCACGTTCAGGCTCTTGGCAGCCAGTGTGTGCGTTTGCATGTTTTGATGAAGTTAGTAACGCAAAAGCCTGGGATACCAACATCCTGGTTAGCAGTGTGGTACACTTTGTGTCCACATAGGGGAATAACCTCAGGTGATGGGAGATGTTGGTCTGAGAAGAAAGTTGCCTCATGGAATGTGAAAGGAGTTTTCCTGGCCGATGGAAGTGCAAAGGGCTTGAGGCGATTTTCTACTCACCCCAAAAAAACACATCTTGTCATCCAAAATGTGGGTTCCAGATTGGGAGTTCTTGGAAACAGGAGAGAAATGTCATCCCTATGCCACGTAGAGGAGGCGGAGCTGGGAATATGGAGCAGTAAAGCCATGCTGAGATGCAAACATCTTTCCAGGACCCTAACACACAAGTGGCTGTTGACTGGAGGAGGAGGGTCTTAAGGGGAGTGCTTACGGACTCCGGCCAATCAGGAAAGACTTGGGTGTGATGTCACAGTGGGCTCACAGCCCTTGGACTTGGAGAGTCCTGAGGCAGCTGCTACCTGTCCTGTTGCTATGGCTGCCCAGCCAGCCAAGAGGAGAAAGGCAGGTGCCCCTGTATGGTGAGGAAGATTTCTCAGTGAAGTGTGGCATAGGGAAATGGGAGGGAGGCCAAACAGGATATCCATGAACTGAGCCCATGGGATTGGGGAATCTATTCTTCACTGCTAGCCAAATCATCCATATCCTACGATTTTGAATGTTCACAGGCCTGTGTGCCACCTGCGGTGGGTCTCCCTTTGCAGAACAGGGCGCCTTCGATCTCACTGTGATACACAAGCTGCCTGGTTTTCAGGGTCCCAACCGACCACTTGATCTTAGGGTGTAGTGCTAGCGGACTGGCAAGGGAAGAATGAGTTTACATGGTGGCCCAGGCACCTGTTGATCTGACAGAAATTCTTCTGTGCCCTGCAGGGTACACTAAACCATGGGCAAGGAATCTTGGAAGAAGTTAACCTGATTCTCCAGTGTTTCCTAGTATTCAATAAGGATCGCTACTGCTGAAAGGTACTTTTCTTACATGAAGGTACAGAAATTTTCTGAGTCCAGAATGTTTGCTATTCAAGGAGCCATGAGTGTGTATGTGTGTGTATGTGTATTTGTGTGCTTCTGTGCATGTGTGTGTGTGTGTGTTTGTGGGAGCCTTTGCACAGAGGGTAGATAGTGTAATATTTCTTTTGTCAGTTTCTGGGAGATACTCTTTTTCAAAAAATGGCAGTCGTGATTGTTTCCTAGAAGGTAATAATTTTGGAGAGATCAAACTTTGTTGTCCTTAGATGAAGCCGTATATATTCTGTAAGGAGGAACTATTTAGCATTCAGGGAATATGTGCAGTGTATGTCCAGGCATCATGATACATGGGTCAATGTGCATCACTGGGTGAAATGAAGGGATTTCAGTTCTAGTGATTACTTAAGGCCCAGTCCCAGGTGGAATACACCTTGCTTGTTTCCTTGCATATATGTGGCAGTATTTCATCCGTCCATGAACATGGCGGAAATTACATCACCTCACATATTTTTCTTAGTGTGATCCTTTTTGAAGTGCTGATATTGTCCCCTCAGTAGCATAACACCTGGACTTTCAGCCATTGCGTGTAACATTCCCTATGCAATGAATATGGATAGATTTTGTTTTATTTTGTGTGTCTGTGTGTGCAACATGTCTAGTTTGCAAATGTAGTAATTTCTTTGCTCATTCAAGTAAGTTCTCCTAGGACAAACAATTTTACATGCATTGTGTATACCTACTGTTTAGGCATGCATAAGACCCCTTCAATCAAACTCTATCTTTTCCACTGTGGAAATTGATAGCATGCACCAGGCTGTGCACCAGGGTGTGCTGGTGTTGAGTGACTTGTGATTTTGCTAAACGTTACCATTCAGTACATACGAGCAAAGAAATTCCTTCACTCGATAACTATTAGGATATCAACACTTTGTCTCTGTGTGTGTGTGTGTGTTTGTTTGATTGTGTGATTGTCATCTTTCTCTTTCAGTTTGCCTCACTGATTTGTATAAATTAGCTTACTTCCTGATGTCAGTTTGAGGAAAAGCCTTGAGTTACCCTGCCATTAGTCTTCAGTTCCATGAATGAAAGGTGTCGTGGTCTGTCACTGAGAACCTTTGCAGAAATGAATGTCCTTCCCAAGTGTTCCATGGTATTCCATAGTTTTGGTGTTCCTGAAAGCTGCCATTCACTAGAGAAAGTGTACCAATTTCATTGACTAGGAAATACTTGCCATTCTTTGACTATCTCCTGTGTGAGCAGTGCATTTCTCGGATGAAAGTGAATTAATTTCTCTGTCCACATCAAGTGAAATCCTGTGGTCACGTTCAGGCTCTTGGCAGCCAGTGTGTGCGTTTGCATGTTTTGATGAAGTTAGTAACGCAAAAGCCTGGGATACCAACATCCTGGTTAGCAGTGTGGTACACTTTGTGTCCACATAGGGGAATAACCTCAGGTGATGGGAGATGTTGTTCTGAGAAGAAAGTTGCCTCATGGAATGTGAAAGGAGTTTTCCTGGCCGATGGAAGTGCAAAGGGCTTGAGGCGATTTTCTACTCACCCCAAAAAAACACATCTTGTCATCCAAAATGTGGGTTCCAGATTGGGAGTTCTTGGAAACAGGAGAGAAATGTCATCCCTATGCCACGTAGAGGAGGCGGAGGTGGGAATATGGAGCAGTAAAGCCATGCTGAGATGCAAACATCTTTCCAGGACCCTAACACACAAGTGGCTGTTGACTGGAGGGGAGGGTCTTAAGGGGAGTGCTTACGGACTCCGGCCAATCAGGAAAGACTTGGGTGTGATGTCACAGTGGGCTCACAGCCCTTGGACTTGGAGAGTCCTGAGGCAGCTGCTACCTGTCCTGTTGCTATGGCTGCCCAGCCAGCCAAGAGGAGAAAGGCAGGTGCCCCTGTATGGTGAGGAAGATTTCTCAGTGAAGTGTGGCATAGGGAAATGGGAGGGAGGCCAAACAGGATATCCATGAACTGAGCCCATGGGATTGGGGAATCTATTCTTCACTGCTAGCCAAATCATCCATATCCTACGATTTTGAATGTTCACAGGCCTGTGTGCCACCTGCGGTGAGTCTCCCTTTGCAGAACACGGCGCCTTCGATCTCACTGTGATACACAAGCTGCCTGGTTTTCAGGGTCCCAACCGACCACTTGATCTTAGGGTGTAGTGCTAGCGGACTGGCAAGGGAAGAATGAGTTTACATGGTGGCCCAGGCACCTGTTGATCTGACAGAAATTCTTCTGTGCCCTGCAGGGTACACTAAACCATGGGCAAGGAATCTTGGAAGAAGTTAACCTGATTCTCCAGTGTTTCCTAGTATTCAATAAGGATCGCTACTGCTGAAAGGTACTTTTCTTACATGAAGGTACAGAAATTTTCTGAGTCCAGAATGTTTGCTATTCAAGGAGCCATGAGTGTGTATGTGTGTGTGTGTGTGTATGTGTATTTGTGTGCTTCTGTGCATGTGTGTGTGGGTGTGTGTTTGTGGGAGCCTTTGCACAGAGGGTAGATAGTGTAATATTTCTTTTGTCAGTTTCTGGGAGATACTCTTTTTCAAAAAATGGCAGTCCTGATTGTTTCCTAGAAGGTAATAATTTTGGAGAGATCAAACTTTGTTGTCCTTAGATGAAGCCGTATATATTCTGTAAGGAGGAACTATTTAGCATTCAGGGAATATGTGCAGTGTATTTCCAGGCATCATGATACATGGGTCAATGTGCATCACTGGGTGAAATGAAGGGATTTCAGTTCTAGTGATTACTTAAGGCCCAGTCCCAGGTGGAATACACCTTGCTTGTTTCCTTGCATATATGTGGCAGTATTTCATCCGTCCATGAACATGGCGGAAATTATATCACCTCACATATTTTACTTAGTGTGATCCTTTTTGAAGTGCTGATATTGTCCCCTCAGTAGCATAACACCTGGACTTTCAGCCATTGCGTGTAACATTCCCTATGCAATGAATATGGATAGATTTTGTTTTATTTTGTGTGTCTGTGTGTGCAACATTTCTAGTTTGCAAATGTAGTAATTTCTTTGCTCATTCAAGTAAGTTCTCCTAGGACAAACAATTTTACATGCATTGTGTATACCTACTGTTTAGGCATGCATAAGACCCCTTCAATCAAACTCTTTCTTTTCCACTGTGGAAATTGATAGCATGCACCAGGCTGTGCACCAGGGTGTGCTGGTGTTGATTGACTTGTGATTTTGCTAAACGTTACCATTCAGTACATACGAGCAAAGAAATTCCTTCACTCGATAACTATTAGGATATCAACACTTTGTCTCTGTGTGTGTGTGTGTGTGTTTGCTTGTGTGATTGTCATCTTTCTCTTTCAGTTTGCCTCACTGATTTGTATAAATTAGCTTACTTCCTGATGTCAGTGTGAGGAAAAGCCTTGAGTTACCCTGCCATTAGTCTTCAGTTCCATGAATGAAAGGTGTCGTGGTCTGTCACTGAGAACCTTTGCAGAAATGAATGTCCTTCCCAAGTGTTCCATGGTATTCCATAGTTTTGGTGTTCCTGAAAGCTGCCATTCACTAGAGAAAGTCTACCAATTTCATTGACTAGGAAATACTTGCCATTCTTTGACTATCTCCTGTGTGAGCAGTGCATTTCTCGGATGAAAGTGAATTAATTTCTCTGTCCACATCAAGTGAAATCCTGTGGTCACGTTGAGGCTCTTGGCAGCCAGTGTGTGCGTTTGCATGTTTTGATGAAGTTAGTAAGGCAAAAGCCTGGGATACCAACATCCTGGTTAGCAGTGTGGTACACTTTGTGTCCACATAGGGGAATAACCTCAGGTGATGGGAGATGTTGGTCTGAGAAGAAAGTTGCCTCATGGAATGTGAAAGGAGTTTTCCTGGCCGATGGAAGTGCAAAGGGCTTGAGGCGATTTTCTACTCACCCCAAAAAAACACATCTTGTCATCCAAAATGTGGGTTCCAGATTGGGAGTTCTTGGAAACAGGAGAGAAATGTCATCCCTATGCCACGTAGAGGAGGCGGAGCTGGGAATATGGAGCAGTAAAGCCATGCTGAGATGCAAACATCTTTCCAGGACCCTAACACACAAGTGGCTGTTGACTGGAGGAGGAGGGTCTTAAGGGGAGTGCTTACGGACTCCGGCCAATCAGGAAAGACTTGGGTGTGATGTCACAGTGGGCTCACAGCCCTTGGACTTGGAGAGTCCTGAGGCAGCTGCTACCTGTCCTGTTGCTATGGCTGCCCAGCCAGCCAAGAGGAGAAAGGCAGGTGCCCCTGTATGGTGAGGAAGATTTCTCAGTGAAGTGTGGCATAGGGAAATGGGAGGGAGGCCAAACAGGATATCCATGAACTGAGCCCATGGGATTGGGGAATCTATTCTTCACTGCTAGCCAAATCATCCATATCCTACGATTTTGAATGTTCACAGGCCTGTGTGCCACCTGCGGTGGGTCTCCCTTTGCAGAACAGGGCGCCTTCGATCTCACTGTGATACACAAGCTGCCTGGTTTTCAGGGTCCCAACACCACTTGATCTTAGGGTGTAGTGCTAGCGGACTGGCAAGGGAAGAATGAGTTTACATGGTGGCCCAGGCACCTGTTGATCTGACAGAAATTCTTCTGTGCCCTGCAGGGTACACTAAACCATGGGCAAGGAATCTTGGAAGAAGTTAACCTGATTCTCCAGTGTTTCCTAGTATTCAATAAGGATCGCTACTGCTGAAAGGTACTTTTCTTACATGAAGGTACAGAAATTTTCTGAGTCCAGAATGTTTGCTATTCAAGGAGCCATGAGTGTGTATGTGTGTGTATGTGTATTTGTGTGCTTCTGTGCATGTGTGTGTGTGTGTGTTTGTGGGAGCCTTTGCACAGAGGGTAGATAGTGTAATATTTCTTTTGTCAGTTTCTGGGAGATACTCTTTTTCAAAAAATGGCAGTCGTGATTGTTTCCTAGAAGGTAATAATTTTGGAGAGATCAAACTTTGTTGTCCTTAGATGAAGCCGTATATATTCTGTAAGGAGGAACTATTTAGCATTCAGGGAATATGTGCAGTGTATGTCCAGGCATCATGATACATGGGTCAATGTGCATCACTGGGTGAAATGAAGGGATTTCAGTTCTAGTGATTACTTAAGGCCCAGTCCCAGGTGGAATACACCTTGCTTGTTTCCTTGCATATATGTGGCAGTATTTCATCCGTCCATGAACATGGCGGAAATTACATCACCTCACATATTTTTCTTAGTGTGATCCTTTTTGAAGTGCTGATATTGTCCCCTCAGTAGTATAACACCTGGACTTTCAGCCATTGCGTGTAACATTCCCTATGCAATGAATATGGATAGATTTTGTTTTATTTTGTGTGTCTGTGTGTGCAACATGTCTAGTTTGCAAATGTAGTAATTTCTTTGCTCATTCAAGTAAGTTCTCCTAGGACAAACAATTTTACATGCATTGTGTATACCTACTGTTTAGGCATGCATAAGACCCCTTCAATCAAACTCTATCTTTTCCACTGTGGAAATTGATAGCATGCACCAGGCTGTGCACCAGGGTGTGCTGGTGTTGAGTGACTTGTGATTTTGCTAAACGTTACCATTCAGTACATACGAGCAAAGAAATTCCTTCACTCGATAACTATTAGGATATCAACACTTTGTCTCTGTGTGTGTGTGTGTGTTTGTTTGATTGTGTGATTGTCATCTTTCTCTTTCAGTTTGCCTCACTGATTTGTATAAATTAGCTTACTTCCTGATGTCAGTTTGAGGAAAAGCCTTGAGTTACCCTGCCATTAGTCTTCAGTTCCATGAATGAAAGGTGTCGTGGTCTGTCACTGAGAACCTTTGCAGAAATGAATGTCCTTCCCAAGTGTTCCATGGTATTCCATAGTTTTGGTGTTCCTGAAAGCTGCCATTCACTAGAGAAAGTGTACCAATTTCATTGACTAGGAAATACTTGCCATTCTTTGACTATCTCCTGTGTGAGCAGTGCATTTCTCGGATGAAAGTGAATTAATTTCTCTGTCCACATCAAGTGAAATCCTGTGGTCACGTTCAGGCTCTTGGCAGCCAGTGTGTGCGTTTGCATGTTTTGATGAAGTTAGTAACGCAAAAGCCTGGGATACCAACATCCTGGTTAGCAGTGTGGTACACTTTGTGTCCACATAGGGGAATAACCTCAGGTGATGGGAGATGTTGTTCTGAGAAGAAAGTTGCCTCATGGAATGTGAAAGGAGTTTTCCTGGCCGATGGAAGTGCAAAGGGCTTGAGGCGATTTTCTACTCACCCCAAAAAAACACATCTTGTCATCCAAAATGTGGGTTCCAGATTGGGAGTTCTTGGAAACAGGAGAGAAATGTCATCCCTATGCCACGTAGAGGAGGCGGAGGTGGGAATATGGAGCAGTAAAGCCATGCTGAGATGCAAACATCTTTCCAGGACCCTAACACACAAGTGGCTGTTGACTGGAGGGGAGGGTCTTAAGGGGAGTGCTTACGGACTCCGGCCAATCAGGAAAGACTTGGGTGTGATGTCACAGTGGGCTCACAGCCCTTGGACTTGGAGAGTCCTGAGGCAGCTGCTACCTGTCCTGTTGCTATGGCTGCCCAGCCAGCCAAGAGGAGAAAGGCAGGTGCCCCTGTATGGTGAGGAAGATTTCTCAGTGAAGTGTGGCATAGGGAAATGGGAGGGAGGCCAAACAGGATATCCATGAACTGAGCCCATGGGATTGGGGAATCTATTCTTCACTGCTAGCCAAATCATCCATATCCTACGATTTTGAATGTTCACAGGCCTGTGTGCCACCTGCGGTGAGTCTCCCATTGCAGAACACGGCGCCTTCGATCTCACTGTGATACACAAGCTGCCTGGTTTTCAGGGTCCCAACCGACCACTTGATCTTAGGGTGTAGTGCTAGCGGACTGGCAAGGGAAGAATGAGTTTACATGGTGGCCCAGGCACCTGTTGATCTGACAGAAATTCTTCTGTGCCCTGCAGGGTACACTAAACCATGGGCAAGGAATCTTGGAAGAAGTTAACCTGATTCTCCAGTGTTTCCTAGTATTCAATAAGGATCGCTACTGCTGAAAGGTACTTTTCTTACATGAAGGTACAGAAATTTTCTGAGTCCAGAATGTTTGCTATTCAAGGAGCCATGAGTGTGTATGTGTGTGTGTGTGTGTATGTGTATTTGTGTGCTTCTGTGCATGTGTGTGTGTGTGTGTGTTTGTGGGAGCCTTTGCACAGAGGGTAGATAGTATAATATTTCTTTTGTCAGTTTCTGGGAGATACTCTTTTTCAAAAAATGGCAGTCCTGATTGTTTCCTAGAAGGTAATAATTTTGGAGAGATCAAACTTTGTTGTCCTTAGATCAAGCCGTATATATTCTGTAAGGAGGAACTATTCAGCATTCAGGGAATATGTGCAGTGTATGTCCAGGCATCATGATACATGGGTCAATGTGCATCACTGGGTGAAATGAAGGGATTTCAATTCAAGTGATTACTTCAGGCCCAGGCCCAGGTGGAATACACCTTGTTTGTTTCCTTGCATAAATGTGGCAGTATTTCATCCGTCCATGAACATGGCGGAAATTATATCACCTCACATATTTTTCTTAGCGCGATCCTTTTTGAAGTGCTGATATTGTACCCTCAGTAGCATAACACCTGGACTTTCAGCCATTGCGTGTAACATTCCCCATGCAATGAATATGGATAGATTTTGTTTTATTTTGTGTGTCTGTGTGTGCAACATTTCTAGTTTGCAAATGTAGTAATTGCTTTGCTCATTCAAGTAAGTTCTCCTAGGACAAACGATTTTACAGGCATTGTGTATACCTATTGTTTAGGCATGCATAAGACCCCTTCAATCAAACTCTTTCTTTTCCACTGTGGAAATTGATAGCATGCACCAGGCTGTGCACCAGGGTGTGCTGGTGTTGAGTGACTTGTGATTTTGCTAAACGTTAGCATTCAGTACATACGAGCAAAGAAATTCCTTCACTCGATAACTGTTAGGATATCAACACTTTGTCTCTGTGTGTGTGTGTGTGTGTGTGTGTTTGATTGTGTGATTGTCATCTTTCTCTTTCAGTTTGCCTCATTGATTTGTATAAATTAGCTTACTTCCTGATGTCAGTTTGAGGAAAAGCCTTGAGTTACCCTGCCATTAGTCTTCAGTTCCATGAATGAAAGGTGTCGTGGTCTGTCACTGAGAACCTTTGCAGAAATGAATGTCCTTCCCAAGTGTTTCATGGTATTCCATAGTTTTGGTGTTCCTGAAAGCTACCATTCACTAGAGAAAGTGTACCAATTTCACTGACTAGGAAATACTTGCCATTCTTTGACTATCTCCTATGTGAGCAGTGCATTTCTCGGATGAAAGTGAATTAATTTCTCTGTCCACATCAAGTGAAATCCTGTATTCACGTTCAGGCTCTTGGCAGCCAGTGTGTGCGTTTGCATGTTTTGATGAAGTTAGTAACGCAAAAGCCCGGGATACCAACATCCTGGTTAGCAGTGTGGTACACTTTGTGTCCACATAGGGGAATAACCTCAGGTGATGGGAGATGTTGTTCTGAGAAGAAAGTTGCCTCATGGAATGTGAAAGGAGTTTTCCTGGCCGATGGAAGTGCAAAGGGCTTGAGGCGATTTTCTACTCACCACAAAAAAACACATCTTGTCATCCAAAATGTGGGTTCCAGATTGGGAGTTCTTGGAAACAGGAGACAAATGTCATCCCTATGCCACGTAGAGGAGGCAGAGGTGGGAATATGGAGCAGTAAAGCCATGCTGAGATGCAAACATATTTCCAGGACCCTAACACACAAGTGGCTGTTGACTGGTGGGGGAGTGTCTTAAGGGGAGTGCTTACGGACTCCGGCCAATCAGGAAAGACTTGGGTGTGATGTCGCAGTGGGCTCACAGCCCTTGGACTTGGAGAGTCCTGAGGCCGCTGCTACCTGTCCTGTTGCTATGGCTGCCCAGCCAGCCAAGAGGAGAAAGGCAGGTGCCCCTGTATGGTGAGGAAGATTTCTCAGTGAAGTGTGGCATAGGGAAATGGGAGGAAGGCCGCACAGGATATCCATGAACTGAGCCCATGGGATTGGGGAATCTATTCTTCACTGCTAGCCAAATCATCCATATCCCACGATTTTGAATGTTCACAGGCCTGTGTGCCACCTGCGGTGGGTCTCCCTTTGCAGAACAGGGCGCCTTCGATCTCACTGTGATACACAAGCTGCCTGGTTTTCAGGGTCCCAACCGACCACGTGATCTTAGGGTGTAGTGCTAGCGGACTGGCAAGGGAAGAATGAGTTTACATGGTGGCCCAGGCACCTGTTGATCTGACAGAAATTCTTCTGTGCCCTGCAGGGTACACTAAACCATGGGCAAGGAATCTTGGAAGAAGTTAACCTGATTCTCCAGTGTTTCCTAGTATTCAATAAGGATCGCTACTGCTGAAAGGTACTTTTCTTACATGAAGGTACAGAAATTTTCTGAGTCCAGAATGTTTGCTATTCAAGGAGCCATGAGTGTGTATGTGTGTGTGTGTGTGTGTGTGTGTGTGTGTGTGTGTATGTATGTGTATTTGTGTGCTTCTGTGCATGTGTGTGTGTGTGTGTGTTTGTGGGAGCCTTTGCACAGAGGGTAGATAGTATAATATTTCTTTTGTCAGTTACTGGGAGATACTCTTTTTCAAAAAATGGCAGTCCTGATTGTTTCCTAGAAGGTAATAATTTTGGAGAGATCAAACTTTGTTGTCCTTAGATGAAGCCGTATATATTCTGTAAAGAGGAACTATTCAGCATTCATGGAATATGTGCAGTGTATGTCCAGGCATCATGATACATGGGTCAATGTGCATCACTGGGTGAAATGAAGGGATTTCAATTCAAGTGATTACTTCAGGCCCAGGCCCAGGTGGAATACACCTTCCTTGTTTCCTTGCATAAATGTGGCAGTATTTCATCTGTCCATGAACATGGCGGAAATTATATCACCTCACATATTTTTCTTAGCGCGATCCTTTTTGAAGTGCTGATATTGTCCCCTCAGTAGCATAACACCTGGACTTTCAGCCATTGCGTGTAACATTCCCCATGCAATGAATATGCATAGATTTTGTTTTATTTTGTGTGTCTGTGTGTGCAACATTTCTAGTTTGCAAATGTAGTAATTTCTTTGCTCATTCAAGTAAGTTCTCCTAGGACAAACGATTTTACACGCATTGTGTATACCTACTGTTTAGGCATGCATAAGACCCCTTCAATCAAACTCTTTCTTTTCCACTGTGGAAATTGATAGCATGCACCAGGCTGTGCACCAGGGTGTGCTGGTGTTGAGTGAGTTGTGATTTTGCTAAACGTTACCATTCAGTACATACGAGCAAAGAAATTCCTTCACTCGATAACTATTAGGATATCAACACTTTGTCTCTGTGTGTGTGTGTGTGTGTTTGATTGTGTGATTGTCATCTTTCTCTTTCAGTTTGCCTCACTGATTTGTATGAATTAGCTTACTTCCTGATGTCAGTTTGAGGAAAAGCCTTGAGTTACCCTGCCATTAGTCTTCAGTTCCATGAATGAAAGGTGTCGTGGTCTGTCACTGAGAACCTTTGCAGAAATGAATGTCCTTCCCAAGTGTTTCATGGTATTCCATAGTTTTGGTGTTCCTGAAAGCTACCATTCACTAGAGAAAGTGTACCAATTTCACTGACTAGGAAATACTTGCCATTCTTTGACTATCTCCTATGTGAGCAGTGCATTTCTCGGATGAAAGTGAATTAATTTCTCTGTCCACATCAAGTGAAATCCTGTATTCACGTTCAGGCTCTTGGCAGCCAGTGTGTGCGTTTGCATGTTTTGATGAAGTTAGTAACGCAAAAGCCCGGGATACCAACATCCTGGTTAGCAGTGTGGTACACTTTGTGTCCACATATGGGAATAACCTCAGGTGATGGGAGATGTTGTTCTGAGAAGAAAGTTGCCTCATGGAATGTGAAAGGAGTTTTCCTGGCCGATGGAAGTGCAAAGGGCTTGAGGCGATTTTCTACTCACCACAAAAAAACACATCTTGTCATCCAAAATGTGGTTTCCAGATTGGGAGTTCTTGGAAACAGGAGAGAAATGTCATCCCTATGCCACGTAGAGGAGGCGGAGGTGGGAATATGGAGCAGTAAAGCCATGCTGAGATGCAAACATCTTTCCAGGACCCTAACACACAAGTGGCTGTTGACTGGAGGGGGAGGGTCTTAAGGGGAGTGCTTACGGACTCCGGCCAATCAGGAAAGACTTGGGTGTGATGTCACAGTGGGCTCACAGCCCTTGGACTTGGAGAGTCCTGAGGCAGCTGCTACCTGTCCTGTTGCTATGGCTGCCCAGCCAGCCAAGAGGAGAAAGGCAGGTGCCCCTGTATGGTGAGGAAGATTTCTCAGTGAAGTGTGGCATAGGGAAATGGGAGGGAGGCCAAACAGGATATCCATGAACTGAGCCCATGGGATTGGGGAATCTATTCTTCACTGCTAGCCAAATCATCCATATCCCACGGTTTTGAATGTTCACAGGCCTGTGTGCCACCTGCGGTGGGTCTCCCTTTGCAGAACAGGGCGCCTTCGATCTCACTGTGATACACAAGCTGCCTGGTTTTCAGGGTCGCAACCGACCACGTGATCTTAGGGTGTTGTGCTAGCGGACTGGCAAGGGAAGAATGAGTTTACATGGTGGCCCAGGCACCTGTTGATCTGACAGAAATTCTTCTGTGCCCTGCAGGGTACACTAAACCATGGGCAAGGAATCTTGGAAGAAGTTAACCTAATTCTCCCGTGTTTCCTAGTATTCAATAAGGATCGCTACTGCTGTAAGGTACTTTTCTTACATGAAGGTACAGAAATTTTCTGAGTCCAGAATGTTTGCTATTCAAGGAGCCATGAGTGTGTATGTGTGTGTGTGTGTGTGTGTGTGTGTGTGTGTATGTGTATTTGTGTGCTTCTGTGCATGTGTGTGTGTGTGTGTGTTTGTGGGAGCCTTTGCACAGAGGGTAGATAGTATAATATTTCTTTTGTCAGTTTCTGGGAGATACTCTTTTTCAAAAAATGGCAGTCCTGATTGTTTCCTAGAAGGTAATAATTTTGGAGAGATCAAACTTTGTTGTCCTTAGATGAAGCCGTATATATTCTGTAAGGAGGAACTATTCAGCATTCAGGGAATATGTGCAGTGTATGTCCAGGCATCATGATACATGGGTCAATGTGCATCACTGGGTGAAATGAAGGGATTTCAATTCAAGTGATTACTTCAGGCCCAGGCCCAGGTGGAATACACCTTGCTTGTTTCCTTGCATAAATGTGGCAGTATTTCATCTGTCCATGAACATGGCGGAAATTATATCACCTCACATATTTTTCTTAGCGCGATCCTTTTTGAAGTGCTGATATTGTCCCCTCAGTAGCATAACACCTGGACTTTCAGCCATTGCGTGTAACATTCCCCATGCAATGAATATGGATAGATTTTGTTTTATTTTGTGTGTCTGTGTGTGCAACATTTCTAGTTTGCAAATGTAGTAATTTCTTTGCTCATTCAAGTAAGTTCTCCTAGGACAAACGATTTTACAGGCATTGTGTATACCTACTGTTTAGGCATGCATAAGACCCCTTCAATCAAACTCTTTCTTTTCCACTGTGGAAATTGATAGCATGCACCAGGCTGTGCACCAGGGTGTGCTGGTGTTGAGTGAGTTGTGATTTTGCTAAACGTTACCATTCAGTACATACGAGCAAAGAAATTCCTTCACTCGATAACTATTAGGATATCAACACTGTGTCTCTGTGTGTGTGTTTGTTTGATTGTGTGATTGTCATCTTTCTCTTTCAGTTTGCCTCACTGATTTGTATGAATTAGCTTACTTCCTGATGTCAGTTTGAGGAAAAGCCTTGAGTTACCCTGCCATTAGTCTTCAGTTCCATGAATGAAAGGTGTCGTGGTCTGTCACTGAGAACCTTTGCAGAAATGAATGTCCTTCCCAAGTGTTTCATGGTATTCCATAGTTTTGGTGTTCCTGAAAGCTACCATTCACTCGAGAAAGTGTACCAATTTCACTGACTAGGAAATACTTGCCATTCTTTGACTATCTCCTATGTGAGCAGTGCATTTCTCAGATGAAAGTGAATTAATTTCTCTGTCCACATCAAGTGAAATCCTGTATTCACGTTCAGGCTCTTGGCAGCCAGTGTGTGCGTTTGCATGTTTTCATGAAGTTAGTAAAGCAAAAGCCCGGGATACCAACATCCTGGTTAGCAGTGTGGTACACTTTGTGTCCACATATGGGAATAACCTCAGGTGATGGGAGATGTTGTTCTGAGAAGAAAGTTGCCTCATGGAATGTGAAAGGAGTTTTCCTGGCCGATGGAAGTGCAAAGGGCTTGAGGCGATTTACTACTCACCTCAAAAAAACACATCTTGTCATCCAAAATGTGGGTTCCAGATTGGGAGTTCTTGGAAACAGGAGAGAAATGTCATCCCTATGCCACGTAGAGGAGGCGGAGGTGGGAATATGGAGCAGTAAAGCCATGCTGAGATGCAAACATCTTTCCAGGACCCTAACACACAAGTGGCTGTTGACTGGAGGGGGAGGGTCTTAAGGGGAGTGCTTACGGACTCCGGCCAATCAGGAAAGACTTGGGTGTGATGTCACAGTGGGCTCACAGCCCTTGGACTTGGAGAGTCCTGAGGCAGCTGCTACCTGTCCTGTTGCTATGGCTGCCCAGCCAGCCAAGAGGAGAAAGGCAGGTGCCCCTGTATGGTGAGGAAGATTTCTCAGTGAAGTGTGGCATAGGGAAATGGGAGGGAGGCCGAACAGGATATCCATGAACTGAGCCCATGGGATTGGGGAATCTATTCTTCACTGCTAGCCAAATCATCCATATCCCACGATTTTGAATGTTCACAGGCCTGTGTGCCACCTGCGGTGGGTCTCCCTTTGCAGAACAGGGCGCCTTCGATCTCACTGTGATACACAAGCTGCCTGGTTTTCAGGGTCGCAACAGACCACGTGATCTTAGGGTGTAGTGCTAGCGGAGTGGCAAGGGAAGAATGAGTTTACATGGTGGCCCAGGCACCTGTTGATCTGACAGAAATTCTTCTGTGCCCTGCAGGGTACACTAAACCATGGGCAAGGAATCTTGGAAGAAGTTAACCTGATTCTCGCGTGTTTCCTAGTATTCAATAAGGATCGCTACTGCTGAAAGGTACTTTTCTTACATGAAGGTACAGAAATTTTCTGAGTCCAGAATGTTTGCTATTCAAGGAGCCATGAGTGTGTATGTGTGTGTGTGTGTGTGTGTGTGTGTGTGTGTGTGTGTGTGTGTATGTGTATTTGTGTGCTTCTGTGCATGTGTGTGTGTGTGTGTGTTTGTGGGAGCCTTTGCACAGAGGGTAGATAGTATAATATTTCTTTTGTCAGTTTCTGGGAGATACTCTTTTTCAAAAAATGGCAGTCCTGATTGTTTCCTAGAAGGTAATAATTTTGGAGAGATCAAACTTTGTTGTCCTTAGATGAAGCCGTATATATTCTGTAAGGAGGAACTATTCAGCATTCAGGGAATATGTGCAGTGTATGTCCAGGCATCATGATACATGGGTCAATGTGCATCACTGGGTGAAATGAAGGGATTTCAATTCAAGTGATTACTTCAGGCCCAGGCCCAGGTGGAATACACCTTGCTTGTTGCCTTGCATAAATGTGGCAGTATTTCATCTGTCCATGAACATGGCGGAAATTATATCACCTCACATATTTTTCTTAGCGCGATCCTTTTTGAAGTGCTGATATTGTCCCCTCAGTAGCATAACACCTGGACTTTCAGCCATTGCGTGTAACATTCCCCATGCAATGAATATGGATAGATTTTGTTTTATTTTGTGTGTCTGTGTATGCAACATTTCTAGTTTGCAAATGTAGTAATTTCTTTGCTCATTCAAGTAAGTTCTCCTAGGACAAACGATTTTACCCGCATTGTGTATACCTACTGTTTAGGCATGCATAAGACCCCTTCAATCAAACTCTTTCTTTTCCACTGTGGAAATTGATAGCATGCACCAGGCTGTGCACCAGGGTGTGCTGGTGTTGAGTGACTTGTGATTTTGCTAAACGTTACCATTCAGTACATACGAGCAAAGAAATTCCTTCACTCGATAACTATTAGGATATCAACACTTTGTCTCTGTGTGTGTGTGTGTGTGTTTGATTGTGTGATTGTCATCTTTCTCTTTCAGTTTGCCTCACTGATTTGTATAAATTAGCTTACTTCCTGATGTCAGTTTGAGGAAAAGCCTTGAGTTACCCTGCCATTAGTCTTCAGTTCCATGAATGAAAGGTGTCGTGGTCTGTCACTGAGAACCTTTGCAGAAATGAATGTCCTTCCCAAGTGTTTCATGGTATTCCATAGTTTTGGTGTTCCTGAAAGCTACCATTCACTAGAGAAAGTGTACCAATTTCACTGACTAGGAAATACTTGCCATTCTTTGACTATCTCCTATGTGAGCACTGCATTTCTCGGATGAAAGTGAATTAATTTCTCTGTCCACATCAAGTGAAATCCTGTATTCACATTCAGGCTCTTGGCAGCCAGTGTGTGCGTTTGCATGTTTTGATGAAGTTAGTAACGCAAAAGCCCGGGATACCAACATCCTGGTTAGCAGTATGGTACACTTTGTGTCCACATATGGGAATAACTCAGGTGATGGGAGATGTTGTTCTGAGAAGAAAGTTGCCTCATGGAATGTGAACGGAGTTTTCCTGGCCGATGGAAGTGCAAAGGGCTTGAGGCGATTTTCTACTCACCACAAAAAAACACATCTTGTCATCCAAAATGTGGGTTCCAGATTGGGAGTTCTTGGAAACAGGAGACAAATGTCATCCCTATGCCACGTAGAGGAGGCGGAGGTGGGAATATGGAGCAGTAAAGCCATGCTGAGATGCAAACATCTTTCCAGGACCCTAACACACAAGTGGCTGTTGACTGGAGGGGGAGGGTCTTAAGGGGAGTGCTTACGGACTCCGGCCAATCAGGAAAGACTTGGGTGTGATGTCACAGTGGGCTCACAGCCCTTGGACTTGGAGAGTCCTGAGGCAGCTGCTACCTGTCCTGTTGCTATGGCTGCCCAGCCAGCCAAGAGGAGAAAGGCAGGTGCCCCTGTATGGTGAGGAAGATTTCTCAGTGAAGTGTGGCATAGGGAAATGGGAGGGAGGCCAAACAGGATATCCATGAACTGAGCCCATGGGATTGGGGAATCTATTCTTCACTGCTAGCCAAATCATCCATATCCCACGATTTTGAATGTTCACAGGCCTGTGTGCCACCTGCGGTGGGTCTCCCTTTGCAGAACAGGGCGCCTTCGATCTCACTGTGATACACAAGCTGCCTGGTTTTCAGGGTCGCAACCGACCACGTGATCTTAGGGTGTTGTGCTAGCGGACTGGCAAGGGAAGAATGAGTTTACATGGTGGCCCAGGCACCTGTTGATCTGACAGAAATTCTTCTGTGCCCTGCAGGGTACACTAAACCATGGGCAAGGAATCTTGGAAGAAGTTAACCTAATTCTCCCGTGTTTCCTAGTATTCAATAAGGATCGCTACTGCTGAAAGGTACTTTTCTTACATGAAGGTACAGAAATTTTCTGAGTCCAGAATGTTTGCTATTCAAGGAGCCATGAGTGTGTATGTGTGTGTGTGTGTGTGTGTGTGTGTGTGTATGTGTATTTGTGTGCTTCTGTGCATGTGTGTGTGTGTGTGTGTTTGTGGGAGCCTTTGCACAGAGGGTAGATAGTATAATATTTCTTTTGTCAGTTTCTGGGAGATACTCTTTTTCAAAAAATGGCAGTCCTGATTGTTTCCTAGAAGGTAATAATTTTGGAGAGATCAAACTTTGTTGTCCTTAGATGAAGCCGTATATATTCTGTAAGGAGGAACTATTCAGCATTCAGGGAATATGTGCAGTGTATGTCCAGGCATCATGATACATGGGTCAATGTGCATCACTGGGTGAAATGAAGGGATTTCAATTCAAGTGATTACTTCAGGCCCAGGCCCAGGTGGAATACACCTTGCTTGTTTCCTTGCATAAATGTGGCAGTATTTCATCTGTCCATGAACATGGCGGAAATTATATCACCTCACATATTTTTCTTAGCGCGATCCTTTTTGAAGTGCTGATATTGTCCCCTCAGTAGCATAACACCTGGACTTTCAGCCATTGCGTGTAACATTCCCCATGCAATGAATATGGATAGATTTTGTTTTATTTTGTGTGTCTGTGTGTGCAACATTTCTAGTTTGCAAATGTAGTAATTTCTTTGCTCATTCAAGTAAGTTCTCCTAGGACAAACGATTTTACACGCATTGTGTATACCTACTGTTTAGGCATGCATAAGACCCCTTCAATCAAACTCTTTCTTTTCCACTGTGGAAATTGATAGCATGCACCAGGCTGTGCACCAGGGTGTGCTGGTGTTGAGTGAGTTGTGATTTTGCTAAACGTTACCATTCAGTACATACGAGCAAAGAAATTCCTTCACTCGATAACTATTAGGATATCAACACTGTGTCTCTGTGTGTGTGTTTGTTTGATTGTGTGATTGTCATCTTTCTCTTTCAGTTTGCCTCACTGATTTGTATGAATTAGCTTACTTCCTGATGTCAGTTTGAGGAAAAGCCTTGAGTTACCCTGCCATTAGTCTTCAGTTCCATGAATGAAAGGTGTCGTGGTCTGTCACTGAGAACCTTTGCAGAAATGAATGTCCTTCCCAAGTGTTTCATGGTATTCCATAGTTTTGGTGTTCCTGAAAGCTACCATTCACTCGAGAAAGTGTACCAATTTCACTGACTAGGAAATACTTGCCATTCTTTGACTATCTCCTATGTGAGCAGTGCATTTCTCAGATGAAAGTGAATTAATTTCTCTGTCCACATCAAGTGAAATCCTGTATTCACGTTCAGGCTCTTGGCAGCCAGTGTGTGCGTTTGCATGTTTTCATGAAGTTAGTAAAGCAAAAGCCCGGGATACCAACATCCTGGTTAGCAGTGTGGTACACTTTGTGTCCACATATGGGAATAACCTCAGGTGATGGGAGATGTTGTTCTGAGAAGAAAGTTGCCTCATGGAATGTGAAAGGAGTTTTCCTGGCCGATGGAAGTGCAAAGGGCTTGAGGCGATTTACTACTCACCTCAAAAAAACACATCTTGTCATCCAAAATGTGGGTTCCAGATTGGGAGTTCTTGGAAACAGGAGAGAAATGTCATCCCTATGCCACGTAGAGGAGGCGGAGGTGGGAATATGGAGCAGTAAAGCCATGCTGAGATGCAAACATCTTTCCAGGACCCTAACACACAAGTGGCTGTTGACTGGAGGGGGAGGGTCTTAAGGGGAGTGCTTACGGACTCCGGCCAATCAGGAAAGACTTGGGTGTGATGTCACAGTGGGCTCACAGCCCTTGGACTTGGAGAGTCCTGAGGCAGCTGCTACCTGTCCTGTTGCTATGGCTGCCCAGCCAGCCAAGAGGAGAAAGGCAGGTGCCCCTGTATGGTGAGGAAGATTTCTCAGTGAAGTGTGGCATAGGGAAATGGGAGGGAGGCCGAACAGGATATCCATGAACTGAGCCCATGGGATTGGGGAATCTATTCTTCACTGCTAGCCAAATCATCCATATCCCACGATTTTGAATGTTCACAGGCCTGTGTGCCACCTGCGGTGGGTCTCCCTTTGCAGAACAGGGCGCCTTCGATCTCACTGTGATACACAAGCTGCCTGGTTTTCAGGGTCGCAACCGACCACGTGATCTTAGGGTGTAGTGCTAGCGGACTGGCAAGGGAAGAATGAGTTTACATGGTGGCCCAGGCACCTGTTGATCTGACAGAAATTCTTCTGTGCCCTGCAGGGTACACTAAACCATGGGCAAGGAATCTTGGAAGAAGTTAACCTGATTCTCGCGTGTTTCCTAGTATTCAATAAGGATCGCTACTGCTGAAAGGTACTTTTCTTACATGAAGGTACAGAAATTTTCTGAGTCCAGAATGTTTGCTATTCAAGGAGCCATGAGTGTGTATGTGTGTGTGTGTGTGTGTGTGTGTGTGTGTGTGTGTGTGTGTGTGTGTATGTGTATTTGTGTGCTTCTGTGCATGTGTGTGTGTGTGTGTGTTTGTGGGAGCCTTTGCACAGAGGGTAGATAGTATAATATTTCTTTTGTCAGTTTCTGGGAGATACTCTTTTTCAAAAAATGGCAGTCCTGATTGTTTCCTAGAAGGTAATAATTTTGGAGAGATCAAACTTTGTTGTCCTTAGATGAAGCCGTATATATTCTGTAAGGAGGAACTATTCAGCATTCAGGGAATATGTGCAGTGTATGTCCAGGCATCATGATACATGGGTCAATGTGCATCACTGGGTGAAATGAAGGGATTTCAATTCAAGTGATTACTTCAGGCCCAGGCCCAGGTGGAATACACCTTGCTTGTTGCCTTGCATAAATGTGGCAGTATTTCATCTGTCCATGAACATGGCGGAAATTATATCACCTCACATATTTTTCTTAGCGCGATCCTTTTTGAAGTGCTGATATTGTCCCCTCAGTAGCATAACACCTGGACTTTCAGCCATTGCGTGTAACATTCCCCATGCAATGAATATGGATAGATTTTGTTTTATTTTGTGTGTCTGTGTATGCAACATTTCTAGTTTGCAAATGTAGTAATTTCTTTGCTCATTCAAGTAAGTTCTCCTAGGACAAACGATTTTACCCGCATTGTGTATACCTACTGTTTAGGCATGCATAAGACCCCTTCAATCAAACTCTTTCTTTTCCACTGTGGAAATTGATAGCATGCACCAGGCTGTGCACCAGGGTGTGCTGGTGTTGAGTGACTTGTGATTTTGCTAAACGTTACCATTCAGTACATACGAGCAAAGAAATTCCTTCACTCGATAACTATTAGGATATCAACACTTTGTCTCTGTGTGTGTGTGTGTGTGTTTGATTGTGTGATTGTCATCTTTCTCTTTCAGTTTGCCTCACTGATTTGTATAAATTAGCTTACTTCCTGATGTCAGTTTGAGGAAAAGCCTTGAGTTACCCTGCCATTAGTCTTCAGTTCCATGAATGAAAGGTGTCGTGGTCTGTCACTGAGAACCTTTGCAGAAATGAATGTCCTTCCCAAGTGTTTCATGGTATTCCATAGTTTTGGTGTTCCTGAAAGCTACCATTCACTAGAGAAAGTGTACCAATTTCACTGACTAGGAAATACTTGCCATTCTTTGACTATCTCCTATGTGAGCACTGCATTTCTCGGATGAAAGTGAATTAATTTCTCTGTCCACATCAAGTGAAATCCTGTATTCACATTCAGGCTCTTGGCAGCCAGTGTGTGCGTTTGCATGTTTTGATGAAGTTAGTAACGCAAAAGCCCGGGATACCAACATCCTGGTTAGCAGTATGGTACACTTTGTGTCCACATATGGGAATAACTCAGGTGATGGGAGATGTTGTTCTGAGAAGAAAGTTGCCTCATGGAATGTGAACGGAGTTTTCCTGGCCGATGGAAGTGCAAAGGGCTTGAGGCGATTTTCTACTCACCACAAAAAAACACATCTTGTCATCCAAAATGTGGGTTCCAGATTGGGAGTTCTTGGAAACAGGAGACAAATGTCATCCCTATGCCACGTAGAGGAGGCGGAGGTGGGAATATGGAGCAGTAAAGCCATGCTGAGATGCAAACATCTTTCCAGGACCCTAACACACAAGTGGCTGTTGACTGGAGGGGGAGGGTCTTAAGGGGAGTGCTTACGGACTCCAGCCAATCAGGAAAGACTTGGGTGTGATGTCACAGTGGGCTCACAGCCCTTGGACTTGGAGAGTCCTGAGGCAGCTGCTACCTGTCCTGTTGCTATGGCTGCCCAGCCAGCCAAGAGGAGAAAGGCAGGTGCCCCTGTATGGTGAGGAACATTTCTCAGTGAAGTGTGGCATAGGGAAATGGGAGGGAGGCCGAACAGGATATCCATGAACTGAGCCCATGGGATTGGGGAATCTATTCTTCACTGCTAGCCAAATCATCCATATCCCACGATTTTGAATGTTCACAGGCCTGTGTGCCACCTGCGGTGGGTCTCCCTTTGCAGAACAGGGCGCCTTCGATCTCACTGTGATACACAAGCTGCCTGGTTTTCAGGGTCGCAACCGACCACGTGATCTTAGGGTGTAGTGCTAGCGGACTGGCAAGGGAAGAATGAGTTTACATGGTGGCCCAGGCACCTGTTGATCTGACAGAAATTCTTCTGTGCCCTGCAGGGTACACTAAACCATGGGCAAGGAATCTTGGAAGAAGTTAACCTGATTCTCCAGTGTTTCCTAGTATTCAATAAGGATCGCTACTGCTGAAAGGTACTTTTCTTACATGAAGGTACAGAAATTTTCTGAGTGCAGAATGTTTGCTATTCAAGGAGCCATGAGTGTGTATGTGTGTGTGTGTGTGTGTGTGTGTGTGTGTGTGTGTGTGTGTGTGTGTATGTGTATTTGTGTGCTTCTGTGCATGTGTGTGTGTGTGTGTGTGTTTGTGGGAGCCTTTGCACAGAGGGTAGATAGTATAATATTTCTTTTGTCAGTTTCTGGGAGATACTCTTTTTCAAAAAATGGCAGTCCTGATTGTTTCCTAGAAGGTAATAATTTTGGAGAGATCAAACTTTGTTGTCCTTAGATGAAGCCGTATATATTCTGTAAGGAGGAACTATTCAGCATTCAGGGAATATGTGCAGTGTATGTCCAGGCATCATGATACATGGGTCAATGTGCATCACTGCTTGAAATGAAGGGATTTCAATTCTAGTGATTACTTAAGGATCAGTCCCAGGTGGAATTCACCTTGCTTGTTTCCTTGCATAAATGTGGCAGTATTTCATCCGTCCATGAACATGGCGGAAATTATATCACCTCACATATTTTTCTTAGTGTGATCCTTTTTGTAGTGCTGATATTGTCCCCTCAGTAGCATAACACCTGGACTTTCAGCCATTGCGTGTAACATTCCCTATGCGATGAATATGGATAGATTTTGTTTTATTTTGTGTGTCTGTGTGTGCAACATTTCTAGTTTGCAAATGTAGTAATTTCTTTGCTCATTCAAGTAAGTTCTCCTAGGACAAACGATTTTACATGCATTATGTATACCTACTGTTTAGGCATGCATAAGACCCCTTCAATCAAACTCTTTCTTTTCCACTGTGGAAATTGATAGCATGCACCAGGCTGTGCACCAGGGTGTGCTGGTGTTGAGTGACTTGTGATTTTGCTAAACGTTACCATTCAGTACATACGAGCAAAGAAATTCCTTCACTCGATAACTATTAGGATATCAACACTTTGTCTCTGTGTGTGTGTGTGTGTGTTTGATTGTGTGATTGTCATCTTTCTCTTTCAGTTTGCCTCACTGATTTGTATAAATTAGCTTACTTCCTGATGTCAGTTTGAGGAAAAGCCTTGAGTTACCCTGCCATTAGTCTTCAGTTCCATGAATGAAAGGTGTCGTGGTCTGTCACTGAGAACCTTTGCAGAAATGAATGTCCTTCCCAAGTGTTCCATGGTATTCCATAGTTTTGGTGTTCCTGAAAGCTGCCATTCACTAGAGAAAGTGTACCAATTTCATTGACTAGGAAATACTTGCCATTCTTTGACTATCTCCTGTGTGAGCAGTGGATTTCTCGGATGAAAGTGAATTAATTTCTCTGTCCACATCAAGTGAAATCCTGTGGTCACGTTCAGGCTCTTGGCAGCCAGTGTGTGCGTTTGCATGTTTTGATGAAGTTAGTAACGCAAAAGCCTGGGATACCAACATCCTGGTTAGCAGTGTGGTACACTTTGTGTCCACATAGGGGAATAACCTCAGGTGATGGGAGATGTTGTTCTGAGAAGAAAGTTGCCTCATGGAATGTGAAAGGAGTTTTCCTGGCCGATGGAAGTGCAAAGGGCTTGAGGCGATTTTCTACTCACCCCAAAAAAACACATCTTGTCATCCAAAATGTGGGTTCCAGATTGGGAGTTCTTGGAAACAGGAGAGAAATGTCATCCCTATGCCACGTAGAGGAGGCGGAGGTGGGAATATGGAGCAGTAAAGCCATGCTGAGATGCAAACATCTTTCCAGGACCCTAACACACAAGTGGCTGTTGACTGGAGGGGAGGGTCTTAAGGGGAGTGCTTACGGCCTCCGGCCAATCAGGAAAGACTTGGGTGTGATGTCACAGTGGGCTCACAGCCCTTGGACTTGGAGAGTCCTGAGGCAGCTGCTACCTGTCCTGTTGCTATGGCTGCCCAGCCAGCCAAGAGGAGAAAGGCAGGTGCCCCTGTATGGTGAGGAAGATTTCTCAGTGAAGTGTGGCATAGGGAAATGGGAGGGAGGCCAAACAGGATATCCATGAACTGAGCCCATGGGATTGGGGAATCTATTCTTCACTGCTAGGCAAATCATCCATATCCTACGATTTTGAATGTTCACAGGCCTGTGTGCCACCTGCGGTGGGTCTCCCTTTGCAGAACAGGGCGCCTTTGATCTCACTGTGATACACAAGCTGCCTGGTTTTCAGGGTCCCAACCGACCACGTGATCTTAGGGTGTAGTGCTAGCGGACTGGCAAGGGAAGAATGAGTTTACATGGTGGCCCAGGCACCTGTTGATCTGACAGAAATTCTTTTGTGCCCTGCAGGGTACACTAAACCATGGGCAAGGAATCTTGGAAGAAGTTAACCTGATTCTCCAGTGTTTCCTAGTATTCAATAAGGATCGCTACTGCTGAAAGGTACTTTTCTTACATGAAGGTACAGAAATTTTCTGAGTCCAGAATGTTTGCTATTCAAGGAGCCATGAGTGTGTATGTGTGTGTGTGTGTGTGTGTTTCTGTGTGTGTGTGTGTGTGTGTGTATGTGTATTTGTGTGCTTCTGTGCATGTGTGTGTGTGTGTGTGTTTGTGGGAGCCTTTGCACAGAGGGTAGATAGTATAATATTTCTTTTGTCAGTTTCTGGGAGATACTCTTTTTCAAAAAATGGCAGTCCTGATTGTTTCCTAGAAGGTAATAATTTTGGAGAGATCAAACTTTGTTGTCCTTAGATCAAGCCGTATATATTCTGTAAGGAGGAACTATTCAGCATTCAGGGAATATGTGCAGTGTATGTCCAGGCATCATGATACATGGGTCAATGTGCATCACTGGGTGAAATGAAGGGATTTCAATTCAAGTGATTACTTCAGGCCCAGGCCCAGGTGGAATACACCTTGCTTGTTGCCTTGCATAAATGTGGCAGTATTTCATCTGTCCATGAACATGGCGGAAATTATATCACCTCACATATTTTCCTTAGCGCGATCCTTTTTGAAGTGCTGATATTGTCCCCTCAGTAGCATAACACCTGGACTTTCAGCCATTGCGTGTAACATTCCCCATGCAATGAATATGGATAGATTTTGTTTTATTTTGTGTGTCTGTGTATGCAACATTTCTAGTTTGCAAATGTAGTAATTTCTTTGCTCATTCAAGTAAGTTCTCCTAGGACAAACGATTTTACCCGCATTGTGTATATCTACTGTTTAGGCATGCATAAGACCCCTTCAATCAAACTCTTTCTTTTCCACTGTGGAAATTGATAGCATGCACCAGGCTGTGCACCAGGGTGTGCTGGTGTTGAGTGACTTGTGATTTTGCTAAACGTTACCATTCAGTACATACGAGCAAAGAAATTCCTTCACTCGATAACTATTAGGATATCAACACTTTGTCTCTGTGTGTGTGTGTGTGTGTTTGATTGTGTGATTGTCATCTTTCTCTTTCAGTTTGCCTCACTGATTTGTATAAATTAGCTTACTTCCTGATGTCAGTTTGAGGAAAAGCCTTGAGTTACCCTGCCATTAGTCTTCAGTTCCATGAATGAAAGGTGTCGTGGTCTGTCACTGAGAACCTTTGCAGAAATGAATGTCCTTCCCAAGTGTTTCATGGTATTCCATAGTTTTGGTGTTCCTGAAAGCTACCATTCACTAGAGAAAGTGTACCAATTTCACTGACTAGGAAATACTTGCCATTCTTTGACTATCTCCTATGTGAGCACTGCATTTCTCGGATGAAAGTGAATTAATTTCTCTGTCCACATCAAGTGAAATCCTGTATTCACATTCAGGCTCTTGGCAGCCAGTGTGTGCGTTTGCATGTTTTGATGAAGTTAGTAACGCAAAAGCCCGGGATACCAACATCCTGGTTAGCAGTATGGTACACTTTGTGTATACATATGGGAATAACTCAGGTGATGGGAGATGTTGTTCTGAGAAGAAAGTTGCCTCATGGAATGTGAACGGAGTTTTCCTGGCCGATGGAAGTGCAAAGGGCTTGAGGCGATTTTCTACTCACCACAAAAAAACACATCTTGTCATCCAAAATGTGGGTTCCAGATTGGGAGTTCTTGGAAACAGGAGACAAATGTCATCCCTATGCCACGTAGAGGAGGCGGAGGTGGGAATATGGAGCAGTAAAGCCATGCTGAGATGCAAAAATCTTTCCAGGACCCTAACACACAAGTGGCTGTTGACTGGAGGGGGAGGGTCTTAAGGGGAGTGCTTACGGACTCCGGCCAATCAGGAAAGACTTGGGTGTGATGTCACAGTGGGCTCACAGCCCTTGGACTTGGAGAGTCCTGAGGCAGCTGCTACCTGTCCTGTTGCTATGGCTGCCCAGCCAGCCAAGAGGAGAAAGGCAGGTGCCCCTGTATGGTGAGGAAAATTTCTCAGTGAAGTGTGGCATAGGGAAATGGGAGGGAGGCCGAACAGGATATCCATGAACTGAGCCCATGGGATTGGGGAATCTATTCTTCACTGCTAGCCAAATCATCCATATCCCACGATTTTGAATGTTCACAGGCCTGTGTGCCACCTGCGGTGGGTCTCCCTTTGCAGAACAGGGCGCCTTCGATCTCACTGTGATACACAAGCTGCCTGGTTTTCAGGGTCGCAACCGACCACGTGATCTTAGGGTGTAGTGCTAGCGGACTGGCAAGGGAAGAATGAGTTTACATGGTGGCCCAGGCACCTGTTGATCTGACAGAAATTCTTCTGTGCCCTGCAGGGTACACTAAACCATGGGCAAGGAATCTTGGAAGAAGTTAACCTGATTCTCCAGTGTTTCCTAGTATTCAATAAGGATCACTACTGCTGAAAGGTACTTTTCTTACATGAAGGTACAGAAATTTTCTGAGTGCAGAATGTTTGCTATTCACGGAGCCATGAGTGTGTATGTGTGTGTGTGTGTGTGTGTGTGTGTGTGTTTGTGGGAGCCTTTGCACAGAGGGTAGATAGTATAATATTTCTTTTGTCAGTTTCTGGGAGATACTCTTTTTCAAAAAATGGCAGTCGTAATTGTTTCCTAGAAGGTAATAATTTTGGAGAGATCAAACTTTGTTGTCCTTAGATGAAGCCGTATATATTCTGTAAGGAGGAACTATTCAGCATTCAGGGAATATGTGCAGTGTATGTCCAGGCATCATGATACATGGGTCAATGTGCATCACTGGGTGAAATGAAGGGATTTCAATTCAAGTGATTACTTAAGGCCCAGTCCCAGGTGGAATACACCTTGCTTGTTTCCTTGCATAAATGTGGCAGTATTTCATCCGTCCATGAACATGGCGGAAATTATATCACCTCACATATTTTTCTTATCGCGATCCTTTTTGAAGTGCTGATATTGTACCCTCAGTAGCATAACACCTGGGCTTTCAGCCATTGCGTGTAACATTCCCCATGCAATGAATATGGATAGATTTTGTTTTATTTTGTGTGTCTGTGTGTGCAACATTTCTAGTTTGCAAATGTAGTAATTTCTTTGCTCATTCAAGTATGTTCTCCTAGGACAAACGATTTTACACGCATTGTGTATACCTACTGTTTAGGCATGCATAAGACCCCTTCAATCAAACTCTTTCTTTTCCACTGTGGAAATTGATAGCATGCACCAGGCTGTGCACCAGGGTGTGCTGGTGTTGAGTGACTTGTGATTTTGCTAAACGTTACCATTCAGTACATACGAGCAAAGAAATTCCTTCACTCGATAACTATTAGGATATCAACACTTTGTCTCTGTGTGTGTGTGTGTGTGTGTGTGTGTTTGATTGTGTGATTGTCATCTTTCTCTTTCAGTTTGCCTCACTGATTTGTATAAATTAGCTTACTTCCTGATGTCAGTTTGAGGAAAAGCCTTGAGTTACCCTGCCATTAGTCTTCAGTTCCATGAATGAAAGGTGTCGTTGTCTGTCACTGAGAACCTTTGCAGAAATGAATGTCCTTCCCAAGTGTTCCATGGTATTCCATAGTTTTGGTGTTCCTGAAAGCTGCCATTCACTAGAGAAAGTGTACCAATTTCATTGACTAGGAAATACTTGCCATTCTTTGACTATCTCCTGTGTGAGCAGTGCATTTCTCGGATGAAAGTGAATTAATTTCTCTGTCCACATCAAGTGAAATCCTGTGGTCACGTTCAGGCTCTTGGCAGCCAGTTTGTGCGTTTGCATGTTTTGATGAAGTTAGTAACGCAAAAGCCCGGGATACCAACATCCTGGTTAGCAGTGTGGTACACTTTGTGTCCACGTAGGGGCATAACCTCAAGTGATGGGAGATGTTGTTCTGAGAAGAACGTTGCCTCATGGAATGTGAAAGGAGTTTTCCTGGCCGATGGAAGTGCAAAGGGCTTGAGGCGATTTTCTACTCACCACAAAAAAACACATCTTGTCATCCAAAATGTGGGTTCCAGATTGGGAGTTCTTGGAAACAGGAGAGAAATGTCATCCCTATGCCACGTAGATGAGGCGGAGGTGGGAATATGGAGCAGTAAAGCCATGCTGAGATGCAAACATCTTTCCAGGACCCTAACACAAGTGGCTTTTGACTGGAGGGGGAGGGTCTTAAGGGGAGTGCTTACGGACTCCGGCCAATCAGGAAAGACTTGGGTGTGATGTCACAGTGGGCTCACAGCCCTTGGACTTGGCGAGTCCTGAGGCAGCTGCTACCTGTCCTGTTGCTATGGCTGCCCAGCCAGGCAAGAGGAGAAAGTCAGGTGCCCCTGTATGGTTAGAAAGATTTCTCAGTGAAGTGTGGCATAGGGAAATGGGAGGGAGGCCGAACAGGATATCCATGAACTGAGCCCATGGGATTGGGGAATCTATTCTTCACTGCTAGCCAAATCATCCATATCCCACGATTTTGAATGTTCACAGGCCTGTGTGCCACCTGCGGTGGGTCTCCCTTTGCAGAACAGGGCGCCTTCGATCTCACTGTGATACACAAGCTGCCTGGTTTTCAGGGTCCCAACCGACCACGTGATCTTAGGGTGTAGTGCTAGCGGACTGGCAAGGGAAGAATGAGTTTACATGGTGGCCCAGGCACCTGTTGATCTGACAGAAATTCCTCTGTGCCCTGCAGGGTACACTAAACCATGGGCAAGGAATCTTGGAAGAAGTTAACCTGATTCTCCAGTGTTTCCTAGTATTCAATAAGGATCGCTACTGCTGAAAGGTACTTTTCTTACATGAAGGTACAGAAATTTTCTGAGTGCAGAATGTTTGCTATTCACGGAGCCATGAGTGTGTATGTGTGTGTGTGTGTGTGTGTGTGTGTGTGTTTGTGGGAGCCTTTGCACAGAGGGTAGATAGTATAATATTTCTTTTGTCAGTTTCTGGGAGATACTCTTTTTCAAAAAATGGCAGTCCTGATTGTTTCCTAGAAGGTAATAATTTTGGAGAGATCAAACTTTGTTGTCCTTAGATCAAGCCGTATATATTCTGTAAGGAGGAACTATTCAGCATTCAGGGAATATGTGCAGTGTATGTCCAGGCATCATGATACATGGGTCAATGTGCATCACTGGGTGAAATGAAGGGATTTCAGTTCTAGTCATTACTTAAGGCCCAGTCCCAGGTGGAATACACCTTGCTTGTTTCCTTGCATAAATGTGGCAGTATTTCATCCGTCCATGAACATGGCGGAAATTATATCACCTCACATATTTTTCTTAGCGCGATCCTTTTTGAAGTGCTGATATTGTCCCCTCAGTAGCATAACACCTGAACTTTCAGCCATTGCGTGTAACATTCCCCATGCAATGAATATGGATAGATTTTGTTTTATTTTGTGTGTCTGTGTGTGCAACATTTCTAGTTTGCAAATGTAGTAATTTCTTTGCTCATTCAAGTAAGTTCTCCTAGGACAAACGATTTTACATGCATTGTGTATACCTACTGTTTAGGCATGCATAAGACCCCTTCAATCAAACTCTTTCTTTTCCACTGTGGAAATTGATAGCATGCACCAGGCTGTGCACCAGGGTGTGCTGGTGTTGATTGACTTGTGATTTTGCTAAACGTTACCATTCAGTACATACGAGCAAAGAAATTCCTTCACTCGATAACTATTAGGATATCAACACTTTGTCTCTGTGTGTGTGTGTGTGTGTTTGATTGTGTGATTGTCATCTTTCTCTTTCAGTTTGCCTCACTGATTTGTATAAATTAGCTTACTTCCTGATGTCAGTGTGAGGAAAAGCCTTGAGTTACCCTGCCATTAGTCTTCAGTTCCATGAATGAAAGGTGTCGTGGTCTGTCACTGAGAACCTTTGCAGAAATGAATGTCCTTCCCAAGTGTTCCATGGTATTCCATAGTTTTGGTGTTCCTGAAAGCTGCCATTCACTAGAGAAAGTCTACCAATTTCATTGACTAGGAAATACTTGCCATTCTTTGACTATCTCCTGTGTGAGCAGTGCATTTCTCGGATGAAAGTGAATTAATTTCTCTGTCCACATCAAGTGAAATCCTGTGGTCACGTTCAGGCTCTTGGCAGCCAGTGTGTGCGTTTGCATGTTTTGATGAAGTTAGTAACGCAAAAGCCTGGGATACCAACATCCTGGTTAGCAGTGTGGTACACTTTGTGTCCACATAGGGGAATAACCTCAGGTGATGGGAGATGTTGGTCTGAGAAGAAAGTTGCCTCATGGAATGTGAAAGGAGTTTTCCTGGCCGATGGAAGTGCAAAGGGCTTGAGGCGATTTTCTACTCACCCCAAAAAAACACATCTTGTCATCCAAAATGTGGGTTCCAGATTGGGAGTTCTTGGAAACAGGAGAGAAATGTCATCCCTATGCCACGTAGAGGAGGCGGAGCTGGGAATATGGAGCAGTAAAGCCATGCTGAGATGCAAACATCTTTCCAGGACCCTAACACACAAGTGGCTGTTGACTGGAGGAGGAGGGTCTTAAGGGGAGTGCTTACGGACTCCGGCCAATCAGGAAAGACTTGGGTGTGATGTCACAGTGGGCTCACAGCCCTTGGACTTGGAGAGTCCTGAGGCAGCTGCTACCTGTCCTGTTGCTATGGCTGCCCAGCCAGCCAAGAGGAGAAAGGCAGGTGCCCCTGTATGGTGAGGAAGATTTCTCAGTGAAGTGTGGCATAGGGAAATGGGAGGGAGGCCAAACAGGATATCCATGAACTGAGCCCATGGGATTGGGGAATCTATTCTTCACTGCTAGCCAAATCATCCATATCCTACGATTTTGAATGTTCACAGGCCTGTGTGCCACCTGCGGTGGGTCTCCCTTTGCAGAACAGGGCGCCTTCGATCTCACTGTGATACACAAGCTGCCTGGTTTTCAGGGTCCCAACCGACCACTTGATCTTAGGGTGTAGTGCTAGCGGACTGGCAAGGGAAGAATGAGTTTACATGGTGGCCCAGGCACCTGTTGATCTGACAGAAATTCTTCTGTGCCCTGCAGGGTACACTAAACCATGGGCAAGGAATCTTGGAAGAAGTTAACCTGATTCTCCAGTGTTTCCTAGTATTCAATAAGGATCGCTACTGCTGAAAGGTACTTTTCTTACATGAAGGTACAGAAATTTTCTGAGTCCAGAATGTTTGCTATTCAAGGAGCCATGAGTGTGTATGTGTGTGTATGTGTATTTGTGTGCTTCTGTGCATGTGTGTGTGTGTGTGTTTGTGGGAGCCTTTGCACAGAGGGTAGATAGTGTAATATTTCTTTTGTCAGTTTCTGGGAGATACTCTTTTTCAAAAAATGGCAGTCGTGATTGTTTCCTAGAAGGTAATAATTTTGGAGAGATCAAACTTTGTTGTCCTTAGATGAAGCCGTATATATTCTGTAAGGAGGAACTATTTAGCATTCAGGGAATATGTGCAGTGTATGTCCAGGCATCATGATACATGGGTCAATGTGCATCACTGGGTGAAATGAAGGGATTTCAGTTCTAGTGATTACTTAAGGCCCAGTCCCAGGTGGAATACACCTTGCTTGTTTCCTTGCATATATGTGGCAGTATTTCATCCGTCCATGAACATGGCGGAAATTACATCACCTCACATATTTTTCTTAGTGTGATCCTTTTTGAAGTGCTGATATTGTCCCCTCAGTAGTATAACACCTGGACTTTCAGCCATTGCGTGTAACATTCCCTATGCAATGAATATGGATAGATTTTGTTTTATTTTGTGTGTCTGTGTGTGCAACATGTCTAGTTTGCAAATGTAGTAATTTCTTTGCTCATTCAAGTAAGTTCTCCTAGGACAAACAATTTTACATGCATTGTGTATACCTACTGTTTAGGCATGCATAAGACCCCTTCAATCAAACTCTATCTTTTCCACTGTGGAAATTGATAGCATGCACCAGGCTGTGCACCAGGGTGTGCTGGTGTTGAGTGACTTGTGATTTTGCTAAACGTTACCATTCAGTACATACGAGCAAAGAAATTCCTTCACTCGATAACTATTAGGATATCAACACTTTGTCTCTGTGTGTGTGTGTGTGTTTGTTTGATTGTGTGATTGTCATCTTTCTCTTTCAGTTTGCCTCACTGATTTGTATAAATTAGCTTACTTCCTGATGTCAGTTTGAGGAAAAGCCTTGAGTTACCCTGCCATTAGTCTTCAGTTCCATGAATGAAAGGTGTCGTGGTCTGTCACTGAGAACCTTTGCAGAAATGAATGTCCTTCCCAAGTGTTCCATGGTATTCCATAGTTTTGGTGTTCCTGAAAGCTGCCATTCACTAGAGAAAGTGTACCAATTTCATTGACTAGGAAATACTTGCCATTCTTTGACTATCTCCTGTGTGAGCAGTGCATTTCTCGGATGAAAGTGAATTAATTTCTCTGTCCACATCAAGTGAAATCCTGTGGTCACGTTCAGGCTCTTGGCAGCCAGTGTGTGCGTTTGCATGTTTTGATGAAGTTAGTAACGCAAAAGCCTGGGATACCAACATCCTGGTTAGCAGTGTGGTACACTTTGTGTCCACATAGGGGAATAACCTCAGGTGATGGGAGATGTTGTTCTGAGAAGAAAGTTGCCTCATGGAATGTGAAAGGAGTTTTCCTGGCCGATGGAAGTGCAAAGGGCTTGAGGCGATTTTCTACTCACCCCAAAAAAACACATCTTGTCATCCAAAATGTGGGTTCCAGATTGGGAGTTCTTGGAAACAGGAGAGAAATGTCATCCCTATGCCACGTAGAGGAGGCGGAGGTGGGAATATGGAGCAGTAAAGCCATGCTGAGATGCAAACATCTTTCCAGGACCCTAACACACAAGTGGCTGTTGACTGGAGGGGAGGGTCTTAAGGGGAGTGCTTACGGACTCCGGCCAATCAGGAAAGACTTGGGTGTGATGTCACAGTGGGCTCACAGCCCTTGGACTTGGAGAGTCCTGAGGCAGCTGCTACCTGTCCTGTTGCTATGGCTGCCCAGCCAGCCAAGAGGAGAAAGGCAGGTGCCCCTGTATGGTGAGGAAGATTTCTCAGTGAAGTGTGGCATAGGGAAATGGGAGGGAGGCCAAACAGGATATCCATGAACTGAGCCCATGGGATTGGGGAATCTATTCTTCACTGCTAGCCAAATCATCCATATCCTACGATTTTGAATGTTCACAGGCCTGTGTGCCACCTGCGGTGAGTCTCCCATTGCAGAACACGGCGCCTTCGATCTCACTGTGATACACAAGCTGCCTGGTTTTCAGGGTCCCAACCGACCACTTGATCTTAGGGTGTAGTGCTAGCGGACTGGCAAGGGAAGAATGAGTTTACATGGTGGCCCAGGCACCTGTTGATCTGACAGAAATTCTTCTGTGCCCTGCAGGGTACACTAAACCATGGGCAAGGAATCTTGGAAGAAGTTAACCTGATTCTCCAGTGTTTCCTAGTATTCAATAAGGATCGCTACTGCTGAAAGGTACTTTTCTTACATGAAGGTACAGAAATTTTCTGAGTCCAGAATGTTTGCTATTCAAGGAGCCATGAGTGTGTATGTGTGTGTGTGTGTGTATGTGTATTTGTGTGCTTCTGTGCATGTGTGTGTGTGTGTGTGTTTGTGGGAGCCTTTGCACAGAGGGTAGATAGTATAATATTTCTTTTGTCAGTTTCTGGGAGATACTCTTTTTCAAAAAATGGCAGTCCTGATTGTTTCCTAGAAGGTAATAATTTTGGAGAGATCAAACTTTGTTGTCCTTAGATCAAGCCGTATATATTCTGTAAGGAGGAACTATTCAGCATTCAGGGAATATGTGCAGTGTATGTCCAGGCATCATGATACATGGGTCAATGTGCATCACTGGGTGAAATGAAGGGATTTCAATTCAAGTGATTACTTCAGGCCCAGGCCCAGGTGGAATACACCTTGTTTGTTTCCTTGCATAAATGTGGCAGTATTTCATCCGTCCATGAACATGGCGGAAATTATATCACCTCACATATTTTTCTTAGCGCGATCCTTTTTGAAGTGCTGATATTGTACCCTCAGTAGCATAACACCTGGACTTTCAGCCATTGCGTGTAACATTCCCCATGCAATGAATATGGATAGATTTTGTTTTATTTTGTGTGTCTGTGTGTGCAACATTTCTAGTTTGCAAATGTAGTAATTGCTTTGCTCATTCAAGTAAGTTCTCCTAGGACAAACGATTTTACAGGCATTGTGTATACCTATTGTTTAGGCATGCATAAGACCCCTTCAATCAAACTCTTTCTTTTCCACTGTGGAAATTGATAGCATGCACCAGGCTGTGCACCAGGGTGTGCTGGTGTTGAGTGACTTGTGATTTTGCTAAACGTTAGCATTCAGTACATACGAGCAAAGAAATTCCTTCACTCGATAACTGTTAGGATATCAACACTTTGTCTCTGTGTGTGTGTGTGTGTGTGTGTGTTTGATTGTGTGATTGTCATCTTTCTCTTTCAGTTTGCCTCATTGATTTGTATAAATTAGCTTACTTCCTGATGTCAGTTTGAGGAAAAGCCTTGAGTTACCCTGCCATTAGTCTTCAGTTCCATGAATGAAAGGTGTCGTGGTCTGTCACTGAGAACCTTTGCAGAAATGAATGTCCTTCCCAAGTGTTTCATGGTATTCCATAGTTTTGGTGTTCCTGAAAGCTACCATTCACTAGAGAAAGTGTACCAATTTCACTGACTAGGAAATACTTGCCATTCTTTGACTATCTCCTATGTGAGCAGTGCATTTCTCGGATGAAAGTGAATTAATTTCTCTGTCCACATCAAGTGAAATCCTGTATTCACGTTCAGGCTCTTGGCAGCCAGTGTGTGCGTTTGCATGTTTTGATGAAGTTAGTAACGCAAAAGCCCGGGATACCAACATCCTGGTTAGCAGTGTGGTACACTTTGTGTCCACATAGGGGAATAACCTCAGGTGATGGGAGATGTTGTTCTGAGAAGAAAGTTGCCTCATGGAATGTGAAAGGAGTTTTCCTGGCCGATGGAAGTGCAAAGGGCTTGAGGCGATTTTCTACTCACCACAAAAAAACACATCTTGTCATCCAAAATGTGGGTTCCAGATTGGGAGTTCTTGGAAACAGGAGACAAATGTCATCCCTATGCCACGTAGAGGAGGCAGAGGTGGGAATACGGAGCAGTAAAGCCATGCTGAGATGCAAACATATTTCCAGGACCCTAACACACAAGTGGCTGTTGACTGGTGGGGGAGTGTCTTAAGGGGAGTGCTTACGGACTCCGGCCAATCAGGAAAGACTTGGGTGTGATGTCGCAGTGGGCTCACAGCCCTTGGACTTGGAGAGTCCTGAGGCCGCTGCTACCTGTCCTGTTGCTATGGCTGCCCAGCCAGCCAAGAGGAGAAAGGCAGGTGCCCCTGTATGGTGAGGAAGATTTCTCAGTGAAGTGTGGCATAGGGAAATGGGAGGAAGGCCGCACAGGATATCCATGAACTGAGCCCATGGGATTGGGGAATCTATTCTTCACTGCTAGCCAAATCATCCATATCCCACGATTTTGAATGTTCACAGGCCTGTGTGCCACCTGCGGTGGGTCTCCCTTTGCAGAACAGGGCGCCTTCGATCTCACTGTGATACACAAGCTGCCTGGTTTTCAGGGTCCCAACCGACCACGTGATCTTAGGGTGTAGTGCTAGCGGACTGGCAAGGGAAGAATGAGTTTACATGGTGGCCCAGGCACCTGTTGATCTGACAGAAATTCTTCTGTGCCCTGCAGGGTACACTAAACCATGGGCAAGGAATCTTAGAAGAAGTTAACCTGATTCTCCAGTGTTTCCTAGTATTCAATAAGGATCGCTACTGCTGAAAGGTACTTTTCTTACATGAAGGTACAGAAATTTTCTGAGTCCAGAATGTTTGCTATTCAAGGAGCCATGAGTGTGTATGTGTGTGTGTGTGTGTGTGTGTGTGTGTGTGTGTATGTGTATTTGTGTGCTTCTGTGCATGTGTGTGTGTGTGTGTGTTTGTGGGAGCCTTTGCACAGAGGGTAGATAGTATAATATTTCTTTTGTCAGTTTCTGGGAGATACTCTTTTTCAAAAAATGGCAGTCCTGATTGTTTCCTAGAAGGTAATAATTTTGGAGAGATCAAACTTTGTTGTCCTTAGATGAAGCCGTATATATTCTGTAAAGAGGAACTATTCAGCATTCATGGAATATGTGCAGTGTATGTCCAGGCATCATGATACATGGGTCAATGTGCATCACTGGGTGAAATGAAGGGATTTCAATTCAAGTGATTACTTCAGGCCCAGGCCCAGGTGGAATACACCTTGCTTGTTTCCTTGCATAAATGTGGCAGTATTTCATCTGTCCATGAACATGGCGGAAATTATATCACCTCACATATTTTTCTTAGCGCGATCCTTTTTGAAGTGCTGATATTGTCCCCTCAGTAGCATAACACCTGGACTTTCAGCCATTGCGTGTAACATTCCCCATGCAATGAATATGCATAGATTTTGTTTTATTTTGTGTGTCTGTGTGTGCAACATTTCTAGTTTGCAAATGTAGTAATTTCTTTGCTCATTCAAGTAAGTTCTCCTAGGACAAACGATTTTACACGCATTGTGTATACCTACTGTTTAGGCATGCATAAGACCCCTTCAATCAAACTCTTTCTTTTCCACTGTGGAAATTGATAGCATGCACCAGGCTGTGCACCAGGGTGTGCTGGTGTTGAGTGAGTTGTGATTTTGCTAAACGTTACCATTCAGTACATACGAGCAAAGAAATTCCTTCACTCGATAACTATTAGGATATCAACACTTTGTCTCTGTGTGTGTGTGTGTGTGTTTGATTGTGTGATTGTCATCTTTCTCTTTCAGTTTGCCTCACTGATTTGTATAAATTAGCTTACTTCCTGATGTCAGTTTGAGGAAAAGCCTTGAGTTACCCTGCCATTAGTCTTCAGTTCCATGAATGAAAGGTGTCGTGGTCTGTCACTGAGAACCTTTGCAGAAATGAATGTCCTTCCCAAGTGTTCCATGGTATTCCATAGTTTTGGTGTTCCTGAAAGCTGCCATTCACTAGAGAAAGTGTACCAATTTCATTGACTAGGAAATACTTGCCATTCTTTGACTATCTCCTGTGTGAGCAGTGCATTTCTCGGATGAAAGTGAATTAATTTCTCTGTCCACATCAAGTGAAATCCTGTGGTCACGTTCTGGCTCTTGGCAGCCAGTGTGTGCGTTTGCATGTTTTGATGAAGTTAGTAACGCAAAAGCCTGGGATACCAACATCCTGGTTAGCAGTGTGGTACACTTTGTGTCCACATAGGGGAATAACCTCAGGTGATGGGAGATGTTGTTCTGAGAAGAAAGTTGCCTCATGGAATGTGAAAGGAGTTTTCCTGGCCGATGGAAGTGCAAAGGGCTTGAGGCGATTTTCTACTCACCCCAAAAAAACACATCTTGTCATCCAAAATGTGGGTTCCAGATTGGGAGTTCTTGGAAACAGGAGAGAAATGTCATCCCTATGCCACGTAGAGGAGGCGGAGGTGGGAATATGGAGCAGTAAAGCCATGCTGAGATGCAAACATCTTTCCAGGACCCTAACACACAAGTGGCTGTTGACTGGAGGGGAGGGTCTTAAGGGGAGTGCTTACGGACTCCGGCCAATCAGGAAAGACTTGGGTGTGATGTCACAGTGGGCTCACAGCCCTTGGACTTGGAGAGTCCTGAGGCAGCTGCTACCTGTCCTGTTGCTATGGCTGCCCAGCCAGCCAAGAGGAGAAAGGCAGGTGCCCCTGTATGCTGAGGAAGATTTCTCAGTGAAGTGTGGCATAGGGAAATGGGAGGGAGGCCAAACAGGATATCCATGAACTGAGCCCATGGGATTGGGGAATCTATTCTTCACTGCTAGCCAAATCATCCATATCCTACGATTTTGAATGTTCACAGGCCTGTGTGCCACCTGCGGTGGGTCTCCCTTTGCAGAACAGGGCGCCTTCGATCTCACTGTGATACACAAGCTGCCTGGTTTTCAGGGTCCCAACCGACCACGTGATCTTAGGGTGTAGTGCTAGCGGACTGGCAAGGGAAGAATGAGTTTACATGGTGGCCCAGGCACCTGTTGATCTGACAGAAATTCTTCTGTGCCCTGCAGGGTACACTAAAACATGGGCAAGGAATCTTGGAAGAAGTTAACCTGATTCTCCAGTGTTTCCTAGTATTCAATAAGGATCGCTACTGCTGAAAGGTACTTTTCTTACATGAAGGTACAGAAATTTTCTGAGTCCAGAATGTTTGCTATTCAAGGAGCCATGAGTGTGTATGTGTGTGTGTGTGTGTTTGTGTATGTGTATTTGTGTGCTTCTGTGCATGTGTGTGTGTGTGTGTGTTTGTGGGAGCCTTTGCACAGAGGGTAGATAGTATAATATTTCTTTTGTCAGTTTCTGGGAGATACTCTTTTTCAAAAAATGGCAGTCCTGATTGTTTCCTAGAAGGTAATAATTTTGGAGAGATCAAACTTTGTTGTCCTTAGATGAAGCCGTATATATTCTGTAAGGAGGAACTATTCAGCATTCACGGAATATGTGCAGTGTATTTCCAGGCATCATGATACATGGGTCAATGTGCATCACTGGGTGAAATGAAGGGATTTCAATTCTAGTGATTACTTAAGGCTCAGTCCCAGGTGGAATACACCTTGCTTGTTTCCTTGCATAAATGTGGCAGTATTTCATCCGTCCATGAACATGGCGGAAATTACATCACCTCACATGTTTTTTTTAGCGTGATCCTTTTTGAAGTGCTGATATTGTCCCCTCAGTAGCATAACACCTGGACTATCAGCCATTGCGTGTAACATTCCCCATGCAATGAATATGGATAGATTTTGTTTTATTTTGTGTGTCTGTGTGTGCAACATTTCTGGTTTGCAAATGTAGTAATTTCTTTGCTCATTCAAGTAAGTTCTCCTAGGACAAACGATTTTACACGCATTGTGTATACCTACTGTTTAGGCATGCATAAGACCCCTTCAATCAAACTCTTTCTTTTCCACTGTGGAAATTGATAGCATGCACCAGGCTGTGCACCAGGGTGTGCTGGTGTTGAGTGACTTGTGATTTTGCTAAACGTTACCATTCAGTACATACGAGCAAAGAAATTCCTTCACTCGATAACTGTTAGGATATCAACACTTTGTCTCTCTGTGTGTGTGTGTGTGTGTGTGTGTGTGTGTGTTTGATTGTGTGTTTGTCATCTTTCTCTTTCAGTTTGCCTCAGTGATTTGTATAAATTAGCTTACTTCCTGATGTCAGTTTGAGGAAAAGCCTTGAGTTACCCTGCCATTAGTCTTCAGTTCCATGAATGAAAGGTGTCGTGGTCTGTCACTGAGAACCTTTGCAGAAATGAATGTCCTTCCCAAGTGTTCCATGGTATTCCATAGTTTTGGTGTTCCTGAAAGCTTCCATTCACTAGAGAAAGTGTACCAATTTCACTGACTAGGAAATACTTGCCATTCTTTGACTATCTCCTGTGTGAGCAGTGCATTTCTCGGATGAAAGTGAATTAATTTCTCTGTCCACATCAAGTGAAATCCTGTGGTCACGTTGAGGCTCTTGGCAGCCAGTGTGTGCGTTTGCATGTTTTGATGAAGTTAGTAATGCAAAAGCCCGGGATACCAACATCCTGGTTAGCAGTGTGGTACACTTTGTGTCCACATAGGGGAATAACCTCAGGTGATGGGAGATGTTGTTCTGAGAAGAAAGTTGCCTCATGGAATGTGAAAGGAGTTTTCCTGGCCGATGGAAGTGCAAAGGGCTTGAGGCGATTTTCTACTCACCACAAAAAAACACATCTTGTCATCCAAAATGTGGGTTCCAGATTGGGAGTTCTTGGAAACAGGAGAGAAATGTCATCCCTATGCCACGTAGAGGAGGCGGAGGTGGGAATATGGAGCAGTAAAGCCATGCTGAGATGCAAACATCTTTCCAGGACCCTAACACACAAGTGGCTGTTGACTGGAGGGCGAGGGTCTTAAGGGGAGTGCTTACGGACTCCAGCCAATCAGGAAAGACTTGGGTGTGATGTCACAGTGGGCTCACAGCCCTTGGACTTGGAGAGTCCTGAGGCAGCTGCTACCTGTCCTGTTGCTATGGCTGCCCAGCCAGCCAAGAGGAGAAAGGCAGGTGCCCCTGTATCGTGAGGAAGATTTCTCAGTGAAGTGTGGCATAGGGAAATGGGAGGGAGGCCGAACAGGATATCCATGAACTGAGCCCATGGGATCGGGGAATCTATTCTTCACTGCTAGCCAAATCATCCATATCCCACGATTTTGAATGTTCACAGGCCTGTGTGCCACCTGCGGTGGGTCTCCCTTTGCAGAACAGGGCGCCTTCGATCTCACTGTGATACACAAGCTGCCTGGTTTTCAGGGTCGCAACCGACCACGTGATCTTAGGGTGTAGTGCTAGCGGACTGGCAAGGGAAGAATGAGTTTACATGGTGGCCCAGGCACCTGTTGATCTGACAGAAATTCTTCTGTGCCCTGCAGGGTACACTAAACCATGGGCAAGGAATCTTGGAAGAAGTTAACCTGATTCTCCAGTGTTTCCTAGTATTCAATAAGGATCGCTACTGCTGAAAGGTACTTTTCTTACATGAAGGTACAGAACTTTTCTGAGTCCAGAATGTTTGCTATTCAAGGAGCCATGAGTGTGTATGTGTGTGTGTGTGTGTGTGTGTGTGTGTGTGTGTGTGTGTGTGTATGTGTATTTGTGTGCTTCTGTGCATGTGTGTGTGTGTGTGTGTTTGTGGGAGCCTTTGCACAGAGGGTAGATAGTGTAATATTTCTTTTGTCAGTTTCTGGGAGATACTCTTTTTCAAAAAATGGCAGTCGTGATTGTTTCCTAGAAGGTAATAATTTTGGAGAGATCAAACTTTGTTGTCCTTAGATGAAGCCGTATATATTCTGTAAGGAGGAACTATTTAGCATTCAGGGAATATGTGCAGTGTATTTCCAGGCATCATGATACATGGGTCAATGTGCATCACTGGGTGAAATGAAGGGATTTCAGTTCTAGTGATTACTTAAGGCCCAGTCCCAGGTGGAATACACCTTGCTTGTTTCCTTGCATATATGTGGCAGTATTTCATCCGTCCATGAACATGGCGGAAATTATATCACCTCACATATTTTTCTTAGTGTGATCCTTTTTGAAGTGCTGATATTGTCCCCTCAGTAGCATAACACCTGGACTTTCAGCCATTGCGTGTAACATTCCCTATGCAATGAATATGGATAGATTTTGTTTTATTTTGTGTGTCTGTGTGTGCAACATTTCTAGTTTGCAAATGTAGTAATTTCTTTGCTCATTCAAGTAAGTTCTCCTAGGACAAACAATTTTACATGCATTGTGTATACCTACTGTTTAGGCATGCATAAGACCCCTTCAATCAAACTCTTTCTTTTCCACTGTGGAAATTGATAGCATGCACCAGGCTGTGCACCAGGGTGTGCTGGTGTTGAGTGACTTGTGATTTTGCTAAACGTTACCATTCAGTACATACGAGCAAAGAAATTCCTTCACTCAATAACTATTAGGATATCAACACTTTGTCTCTGTGTGTGTGTGTGTGTGTTTGATTGTGTGATTGTCATCTTTCTCTTTCAGTTTGCCTCACTGATTTGTATAAATTAGCTTACTTCCTGATGTCAGTTTGAGGAAAAGCCTTGAGTTACCCTGCCATTAGTCTTCAGTTCCATGAATGAAAGGTGTCGTGGTCTGTCACTGAGAACCTTTGCAGAAATGAATGTCCTTCCCAAGTGTTCCATGGTATTCCATAGTTTTGGTGTTCCTGAAAGCTGCCATTCACTAGAGAAAGTGTACCAATTTCATTGACTAGGAAATACTTGCCATTCTTTGACTATCTCCTGTGTGAGCAGTGCATTTCTCGGATGAAAGTGAATTAATTTCTCTGTCCACATCAAGTGAAATCCTGTGGTCACGTTCAGGCTCTTGGCAGCCAGTGTGTGCGTTTGCATGTTTTGATGAAGTTAGTAACGCAAAAGCCTGGGATACCAACATCCTGGTTAGCAGTGTGGTACACTTTGTGTCCACATAGGGGAATAACCTCAGGTGATGGGAGATGTTGTTCTGAGAAGAAAGTTGCCTCATGGAATGTGAAAGGAGTTTTCCTGGCCGATGGAAGTGCAAAGGGCTTGAGGCGATTTTCTACTCACCCCAAAAAAACACATCTTGTCATCCAAACTGTGGGTTCCAGATTGGGAGTTCTTGGAAACAGGAGAGAAATGTCATCCCTATGCCACGTAGAGGAGGCGGAGGTGGGAATATGGAGCAGTAAAGCCATGCTGAGATGCAAACATCTTTCCAGGACCCTAACACACAAGTGGCTGTTGACTGGAGGGGAGGGTCTTAAGGGGAGTGCTTACGGCCTCCGGCCAATCAGGAAAGACTTGGGTGTGATGTCACAGTGGGCTCACAGCCCTTGGTCTTGGAGAGTCCTGAGGCAGCTGCTACCTGTCCTGTTGCTATGGCTGCCCAGCCAGCCAAGATTGGAAAGGCAGGTGCCCCTGTATGGTGAGGAAGATTTCTCAGTGAAGTGTGGCATAGGGAAATGGGAGGGAGGCCAAACAGGATATCCATGAACTGAGCCCATGGGATTGGGGAATCTATTCTTCACTGCTAGCCAAATCATCCATATCCTACGATTTTGAATGTTCACAGGCCTGTGTGCCACCTGCGGTGGGTCTCCCTTTGCAGAACAGGGCGCCTTTGATCTCACTGTGATACACAAGCTGCCTGGTTTTCAGGGTCCCAACCGACCACGTGATCTTAGGGTGTAGTGCTAGCGGACTGGCAAGGGAAGAATGAGTTTACATAGTGGCCCAGGCACCTGTTGATCTGACAGAAATTCTTCTGTGCCCTGCAGGGTACACTAAACCATGGGCAAGGAATCTTGGAAGAAGTTAACCTGATTCTCCAGTGTTTCCTAGTATTCAATAAGGATCGCTACTGCTGAAAGGTACTTTTCTTACATGAAGGTACAGAAATTTTCTGAGTCCAGAATGTTTGCTATTCAAGGAGCCATGAGTGTGTATGTGTGTGTGTGTGTGTGTGTATGTGTATTTGTGTGCTTCTGTGCATGTGTGTGTGTGTGTGTGTTTGTGGGAGCCTTTGCACAGAGGGTAGATAGTGTAATATTTCTTTTGTCAGTTTCTGGGAGATACTCTTTTTCAAAAAATGGCAGTCGTGATTGTTTCCTAGAAGGTAATAATTTTGGAGAGATCAAACTTTGTTGTCCTTAGATGAAGCCGTATATATTCTGTAAGGAGGAACTATTTAGCATTCAGGGAATATGTGCAGTGTATTTCCAGGCATCATGATACATGGGTCAATGTGCATCACTGGGTGAAATGAAGGGATTTCAGTTCTAGTGATTACTTAAGGCCCAGTCCCAGGTGGAATACACCTTGCTTGTTTCCTTGCATATATGTGGCAGTATTTCATCCGTCTATGAACATGGCGGAAATTATATCACCTCACATATTTTTCTTAGTGTGATCCTTTTTGAAGTGCTGATATTGTCCCCTCAGTAGCATAACACCTGGACTTTCAGCCATTGCGTGTAACATTCCCTATGCAATGAATATGGATAGATTTTGTTTTATTTTGTGTGTCTGTGTGTGCAACATTTCTAGTTTGCAAATGTAGTAATTTCTTTGCTCATTCAAGTAAGTTCTCCTAGGACAAACGATTTTACATGCATTGTGTATACCTACTGTTTAGGCATGCATAAGACCCCTTCAATCAAACTCTTTCTTTTCCACTGTGGAAATTGATACCATGCACCAGGCTGTGCACCAGGGTGTGCTGGTGTTGAGTGACTTGTGATTTTGCTAAACGTTACCATTCAGTACATACGAGCAAAGAAATTCCTTCACTCGATAACTATTAGGATATCAACACTTTGTCTCTCTGTGTGTGTGTGTGTGTTTGATTGTGTGATTGTCATCTTTCTCTTTCAGTTTGCCTCACTGATTTGTATAAATTAGCTTACTTCCTGATGTCAGTTTGAGGAAAAGCCTTGAGTTACCCTGCCATTAGTCTTCAGTTCCATGAATGAAAGGTGTCGTGGTCTGTCACTGAGAACCTTTGCAGAAATGAATGTCCTTCCCAAGTGTTCCATGGTATTCCATAGTTTTGGTGTTCCTGAAAGCTGCCATTCACTAGAGAAAGTGTACCAATTTCATTGACTAGGAAATACTTGCCATTCTTTGACTATCTCCTGTGTGAGCAGTGCATTTCTCGGATGAAAGTGAATTAATTTCTCTGTCCACATCAAGTGAAATCCTGTATTCACGTTCAGGCTCTTGGCAGCCAGTGTGTGCGTTTGCATGTTTTGATGAAGTTAGTAACGCAAAAGCCTGGGATACCAACATACTGGTTAGCAGTGTGGTACACTTTGTGTCCACATAGGGGAATAACCTCAGGTGATGGGAGATGTTGTTCTGAGAAGAAAGTTGCCTCATGGAATGTGAAAGGAGTTTTCCTGGCCGATGGAAGTGCAAAGGGCTTGAGGCGATTTTCTACTCACCCCAAAAAAACACATCTTGTCATCAAACTGTGGGTTCCAGATTGGGAGTTCTTGGAAACAGGAGAGAAATGTCATCCCTATGCCACGTAGAGGAGGCGGAGGTGGGAATATGGAGCAGTAAAGCCATGCTGAGATGCAAACATCTTTCCAGGACCCTAACACACAAGTGGCTGTTGACTGGAGGGGAGGGTCTTAAGGGGAGTGCTTACGGCCTCCGGCCAATCAGGAAAGACTTGGGTGTGATGTCACAGTGGGCTCACAGCCCTTGGTCTTGGAGAGTCCTGAGGCAGCTGCTACCTGTCCTGTTGCTATGGCTGCCCAGCCAGCCAAGAGGAGAAAGGCAGGTGCCCCTGTATGGTGAGGAAGATTTCTCAGTGAAGTGTGGCATAGGGAAATGGGAGGGAGGCCGAACAGGATATCCATGAACTGAGCCCATGGGATTGGGGAATCTATTCTTCACTGCTAGCCAAATCATCCATATCCTACGATTTTGAATGTTCACAGGCCTGTGTGCCACCTGCGGTGGGTCTCCCTTTGCAGAACAGGGCGCCTTCGATCTCACTGTGATACACAAGCTGCCTGGTTTTCAGGGTCCCAACCGACCACGTGATCTTAGGGTGTAGTGCTAGCGGACTGGCAAGGGAAGAATGAGTTTACATGGTGGCCCAGGCACCTGTTGATCTGACAGAAATTCTTCTGTGCCCTGCAGGGTACACTAAACCATGGGCAAGGAATCTTGGAAGAAGTTAACCTGATTCTCCAGTGTTTCCTAGTATTCAATAAGGATCGCTACTGCTGAAAGGTACTTTTCTTACATGAAGGTACAGAAATTTTCTGAGTCCAGAATGTTTGCTATTCAAGGAGCCATGAGTGTGTATGTGTGTGTGTGTGTGTGTATGTGTATTTGTGTGCTTCTGTGCATGTGTGTGTGTGTGTGTTTGTGGGAGCCTTTGCACAGAGGGTAGATAGTGTAATATTTCTTTTGTCAGTTTCTGGGAGATACTCTTTTTCAAAAAATGGCAGTCGTGATTGTTTCCTAGAAGGTAATAATTTTGGAGAGATCAAACTTTGTTGTCCTTAGATGAAGCCGTATATATTCTGTAAGGAGGAACTATTTAGCATTCAGGGAATATGTGCAGTGTATTTCCAGGCATCATGATACATGGGTCAATGTGCATCACTGGGTGAAATGAAGGGATTTCAGTTCTAGTGATTACTTAAGGCCCAGTCCCAGGTGGAATACACCTTGCTTGTTTCCTTGCATATATGTGGCAGTATTTCATCCGTCCATGAACATGGCGGAAATTATATCACCTCACATATTTTTCTTAGTGTGATCCTTTTTGAAGTGCTGATATTGTCCCCTCAGTAGCATAACACCTGGACTTTCAGCCATTGCGTGTAACATTCCCTATGCAATGAATATGGATAGATTTTGTTTTATTTTGTGTGTCTGTGTGTGCAACATTTCTAGTTTGCAAATGTAGTAATTTCTTTGCTCATTCAAGTAAGTTCTCCTACGACAAACGATTTTACATGCATTGTGTATACCTACTGTTTAGGCATGCATAAGACCCCTTCAATCAAACTCTTTCTTTTCCACTGTGGAAATTGATAGCATGCACCAGGCTGTGCACCAGGGTGTGCTGGTGTTGAGTGACTTGTGATTTTGCTAAACGTTACCATTCAGTACATACGAGCAAAGAAATTCCTTCACTCGATAACTATTAGGATATCAACACTTTGTCTCTGTGTGTGTGTGTGTGTGTTTGATTGTGTGATTGTCATCTTTCTCTTTCAGTTTGCCTCACTGATTTGTATAAATTAGCTTACTTCCTGATGTCAGTTTGAGGAAAAGCCTTGAGTTACCCTGCCATTAGTCTTCAGTTCCATGAATGAAAGGTGTCGTGGTCTGTCACTGAGAACCTTTGCAGAAATGAATGTCCTTCCCAAGTGTTTCATGGTATTCCATAGTTTTGGTGTTCCTGAAAGCTACCATTCACTAGAGAAAGTGTACCAATTTCACTGACTAGGAAATACTTGCCATTCTTTGACTATCTCCTATGTGAGCAGTGCATTTCTCGGATGAAAGTGAATTAATTTCTCTGTCCACATCAAGTGAAATCCTGTATTCACGTTCAGGCTCTTGGCAGCCAGTGTGTGCGTTTGCATGTTTTGATGAAGTTAGTAACGCAAAAGCCCGGGATACCAACATCCTGGTTAGGAGTATGGTACACTTTGTGTCCACATATGGGAATAACCTCAGGTGATGGGAGATGTTGTTCTGAGAAGAAAGTTGCCTCATGGAATGTGAAAGGAGTTTTCCTGGCCGATGGAAGTGCAAAGGGCTTGAGGCGATTTTCTACTCACCCCAAAAAAACACATCTTGTCATCCAAAATGTGGGTTCCAGATTGGGAGTTCTTGGAAACAGGAGAGAAATGTCATCCCTATGCCACGTAGAGGAGGCGGAGGTGGGAATATGGAGCAGTAAAGCCATGCTGAGATGCAAACATCTTTCCAGGACCCTAACACACAAGTGGCTGTTGACTGGAGGGGAGGGTCTTAAGGGGAGTGCTTACGGACTCCGGCCAATCAGGAAAGACTTGGGTGTGATGTCACAGTGGGCTCACAGCCCTTGGACTTGGAGAGTCCTGAGGCAGCTGCTACCTGTCCTGTTGCTATGGCTGCCCAGCCAGCCAAGAGGAGAAAGGCAGGTGCCCCTGTATGGTGAGGAAGATTTCTCAGTGAAGTGTGGCATAGGGAAATGGGAGGGAGGCCAAACAGGATATCCATGAACTGAGCCCATGGGATTGGGGAATCTATTCTTCACTGCTAGCCAAATCATCCATATCCTACGATTTTGAATGTTCACAGGCCTGTGTGCCACCTGCGGTGAGTCTCCCATTGCAGAACACGGCGCCTTCGATCTCACTGTGATACACAAGCTGCCTGGTTTTCAGGGTCCCAACCGACCACTTGATCTTAGGGTGTAGTGCTAGCGGACTGGCAAGGGAAGAATGAGTTTACATGGTGGCCCAGGCACCTGTTGATCTGACAGAAATTCTTCTGTGCCCTGCAGGGTACACTAAACCATGGGCAAGGAATCTTGGAAGAAGTTAACCTGATTCTCCAGTGTTTCCTAGTATTCAATAAGGATCGCTACTGCTGAAAGGTACTTTTCTTACATGAAGGTACAGAAATTTTCTGAGTCCAGAATGTTTGCTATTCAAGGAGCCATGAGTGTGTATGTGTGTGTGTGTGTGTATGTGTATTTGTGTGCTTCTGTGCATGTGTGTGTGTGTGTGTGTTTGTGGGAGCCTTTGCACAGAGGGTAGATAGTATAATATTTCTTTTGTCAGTTTCTGGGAGATACTCTTTTTCAAAAAATGGCAGTCCTGATTGTTTCCTAGAAGGTAATAATTTTGGAGAGATCAAACTTTGTTGTCCTTAGATCAAGCCGTATATATTCTGTAAGGAGGAACTATTCAGCATTCAGGGAATATGTGCAGTGTATGTCCAGGCATCATGATACATGGGTCAATGTGCATCACTGGGTGAAATGAAGGGATTTCAATTCAAGTGATTACTTCAGGCCCAGGCCCAGGTGGAATACACCTTGTTTGTTTCCTTGCATAAATGTGGCAGTATTTCATCCGTCCATGAACATGGCGGAAATTATATCACCTCACATATTTTTCTTAGCGCGATCCTTTTTGAAGTGCTGATATTGTACCCTCAGTAGCATAACACCTGGACTTTCAGCCATTGCGTGTAACATTCCCCATGCAATGAATATGGATAGATTTTGTTTTATTTTGTGTGTCTGTGTGTGCAACATTTCTAGTTTGCAAATGTAGTAATTGCTTTGCTCATTCAAGTAAGTTCTCCTAGGACAAACGATTTTACAGGCATTGTGTATACCTATTGTTTAGGCATGCATAAGACCCCTTCAATCAAACTCTTTCTTTTCCACTGTGGAAATTGATAGCATGCACCAGGCTGTGCACCAGGGTGTGCTGGTGTTGAGTGACTTGTGATTTTGCTAAACGTTAGCATTCAGTACATACGAGCAAAGAAATTCCTTCACTCGATAACTGTTAGGATATCAACACTTTGTCTCTGTGTGTGTGTGTGTGTGTGTGTGTTTGATTGTGTGATTGTCATCTTTCTCTTTCAGTTTGCCTCATTGATTTGTATAAATTAGCTTACTTCCTGATGTCAGTTTGAGGAAAAGCCTTGAGTTACCCTGCCATTAGTCTTCAGTTCCATGAATGAAAGGTGTCGTGGTCTGTCACTGAGAACCTTTGCAGAAATGAATGTCCTTCCCAAGTGTTTCATGGTATTCCATAGTTTTGGTGTTCCTGAAAGCTACCATTCACTAGAGAAAGTGTACCAATTTCACTGACTAGGAAATACTTGCCATTCTTTGACTATCTCCTATGTGAGCAGTGCATTTCTCGGATGAAAGTGAATTAATTTCTCTGTCCACATCAAGTGAAATCCTGTATTCACGTTCAGGCTCTTGGCAGCCAGTGTGTGCGTTTGCATGTTTTGATGAAGTTAGTAACGCAAAAGCCCGGGATACCAACATCCTGGTTAGCAGTGTGGTACACTTTGTGTCCACATAGGGGAATAACCTCAGGTGATGGGAGATGTTGTTCTGAGAAGAAAGTTGCCTCATGGAATGTGAAAGGAGTTTTCCTGGCCGATGGAAGTGCAAAGGGCTTGAGGCGATTTTCTACTCACCACAAAAAAACACATCTTGTCATCCAAAATGTGGGTTCCAGATTGGGAGTTCTTGGAAACAGGAGACAAATGTCATCCCTATGCCACGTAGAGGAGGCAGAGGTGGGAATACGGAGCAGTAAAGCCATGCTGAGATGCAAACATATTTCCAGGACCCTAACACACAAGTGGCTGTTGACTGGTGGGGGAGTGTCTTAAGGGGAGTGCTTACGGACTCCGGCCAATCAGGAAAGACTTGGGTGTGATGTCGCAGTGGGCTCACAGCCCTTGGACTTGGAGAGTCCTGAGGCCGCTGCTACCTGTCCTGTTGCTATGGCTGCCCAGCCAGCCAAGAGGAGAAAGGCAGGTGCCCCTGTATGGTGAGGAAGATTTCTCAGTGAAGTGTGGCATAGGGAAATGGGAGGAAGGCCGCACAGGATATCCATGAACTGAGCCCATGGGATTGGGGAATCTATTCTTCACTGCTAGCCAAATCATCCATATCCCACGATTTTGAATGTTCACAGGCCTGTGTGCCACCTGCGGTGGGTCTCCCTTTGCAGAACAGGGCGCCTTCGATCTCACTGTGATACACAAGCTGCCTGGTTTTCAGGGTCCCAACCGACCACGTGATCTTAGGGTGTAGTGCTAGCGGACTGGCAAGGGAAGAATGAGTTTACATGGTGGCCCAGGCACCTGTTGATCTGACAGAAATTCTTCTGTGCCCTGCAGGGTACACTAAACCATGGGCAAGGAATCTTAGAAGAAGTTAACCTGATTCTCCAGTGTTTCCTAGTATTCAATAAGGATCGCTACTGCTGAAAGGTACTTTTCTTACATGAAGGTACAGAAATTTTCTGAGTCCAGAATGTTTGCTATTCAAGGAGCCATGAGTGTGTATGTGTGTGTGTGTGTGTGTGTGTGTGTGTGTGTGTATGTGTATTTGTGTGCTTCTGTGCATGTGTGTGTGTGTGTGTGTTTGTGGGAGCCTTTGCACAGAGGGTAGATAGTATAATATTTCTTTTGTCAGTTTCTGGGAGATACTCTTTTTCAAAAAATGGCAGTCCTGATTGTTTCCTAGAAGGTAATAATTTTGGAGAGATCAAACTTTGTTGTCCTTAGATGAAGCCGTATATATTCTGTAAAGAGGAACTATTCAGCATTCATGGAATATGTGCAGTGTATGTCCAGGCATCATGATACATGGGTCAATGTGCATCACTGGGTGAAATGAAGGGATTTCAATTCAAGTGATTACTTCAGGCCCAGGCCCAGGTGGAATACACCTTGCTTGTTTCCTTGCATAAATGTGGCAGTATTTCATCTGTCCATGAACATGGCGGAAATTATATCACCTCACATATTTTTCTTAGCGCGATCCTTTTTGAAGTGCTGATATTGTCCCCTCAGTAGCATAACACCTGGACTTTCAGCCATTGCGTGTAACATTCCCCATGCAATGAATATGCATAGATTTTGTTTTATTTTGTGTGTCTGTGTGTGCAACATTTCTAGTTTGCAAATGTAGTAATTTCTTTGCTCATTCAAGTAAGTTCTCCTAGGACAAACGATTTTACACGCATTGTGTATACCTACTGTTTAGGCATGCATAAGACCCCTTCAATCAAACTCTTTCTTTTCCACTGTGGAAATTGATAGCATGCACCAGGCTGTGCACCAGGGTGTGCTGGTGTTGAGTGAGTTGTGATTTTGCTAAACGTTACCATTCAGTACATACGAGCAAAGAAATTCCTTCACTCGATAACTATTAGGATATCAACACTTTGTCTCTGTGTGTGTGTGTGTGTGTTTGATTGTGTGATTGTCATCTTTCTCTTTCAGTTTGCCTCACTGATTTGTATAAATTAGCTTACTTCCTGATGTCAGTTTGAGGAAAAGCCTTGAGTTACCCTGCCATTAGTCTTCAGTTCCATGAATGAAAGGTGTCGTGGTCTGTCACTGAGAACCTTTGCAGAAATGAATGTCCTTCCCAAGTGTTCCATGGTATTCCATAGTTTTGGTGTTCCTGAAAGCTGCCATTCACTAGAGAAAGTGTACCAATTTCATTGACTAGGAAATACTTGCCATTCTTTGACTATCTCCTGTGTGAGCAGTGCATTTCTCGGATGAAAGTGAATTAATTTCTCTGTCCACATCAAGTGAAATCCTGTGGTCACGTTCTGGCTCTTGGCAGCCAGTGTGTGCGTTTGCATGTTTTGATGAAGTTAGTAACGCAAAAGCCTGGGATACCAACATCCTGGTTAGCAGTGTGGTACACTTTGTGTCCACATAGGGGAATAACCTCAGGTGATGGGAGATGTTGTTCTGAGAAGAAAGTTGCCTCATGGAATGTGAAAGGAGTTTTCCTGGCCGATGGAAGTGCAAAGGGCTTGAGGCGATTTTCTACTCACCCCAAAAAAACACATCTTGTCATCCAAAATGTGGGTTCCAGATTGGGAGTTCTTGGAAACAGGAGAGAAATGTCATCCCTATGCCACGTAGAGGAGGCGGAGGTGGGAATATGGAGCAGTAAAGCCATGCTGAGATGCAAACATCTTTCCAGGACCCTAACACACAAGTGGCTGTTGACTGGAGGGGAGGGTCTTAAGGGGAGTGCTTACGGACTCCGGCCAATCAGGAAAGACTTGGGTGTGATGTCACAGTGGGCTCACAGCCCTTGGACTTGGAGAGTCCTGAGGCAGCTGCTACCTGTCCTGTTGCTATGGCTGCCCAGCCAGCCAAGAGGAGAAAGGCAGGTGCCCCTGTATGCTGAGGAAGATTTCTCAGTGAAGTGTGGCATAGGGAAATGGGAGGGAGGCCAAACAGGATATCCATGAACTGAGCCCATGGGATTGGGGAATCTATTCTTCACTGCTAGCCAAATCATCCATATCCTACGATTTTGAATGTTCACAGGCCTGTGTGCCACCTGCGGTGGGTCTCCCTTTGCAGAACAGGGCGCCTTCGATCTCACTGTGATACACAAGCTGCCTGGTTTTCAGGGTCCCAACCGACCACGTGATCTTAGGGTGTAGTGCTAGCGGACTGGCAAGGGAAGAATGAGTTTACATGGTGGCCCAGGCACCTGTTGATCTGACAGAAATTCTTCTGTGCCCTGCAGGGTACACTAAAACATGGGCAAGGAATCTTGGAAGAAGTTAACCTGATTCTCCAGTGTTTCCTAGTATTCAATAAGGATCGCTACTGCTGAAAGGTACTTTTCTTACATGAAGGTACAGAAATTTTCTGAGTCCAGAATGTTTGCTATTCAAGGAGCCATGAGTGTGTATGTGTGTGTGTGTGTGTTTGTGTATGTGTATTTGTGTGCTTCTGTGCATGTGTGTGTGTGTGTGTGTTTGTGGGAGCCTTTGCACAGAGGGTAGATAGTATAATATTTCTTTTGTCAGTTTCTGGGAGATACTCTTTTTCAAAAAATGGCAGTCCTGATTGTTTCCTAGAAGGTAATAATTTTGGAGAGATCAAACTTTGTTGTCCTTAGATGAAGCCGTATATATTCTGTAAGGAGGAACTATTCAGCATTCACGGAATATGTGCAGTGTATTTCCAGGCATCATGATACATGGGTCAATGTGCATCACTGGGTGAAATGAAGGGATTTCAATTCTAGTGATTACTTAAGGCTCAGTCCCAGGTGGAATACACCTTGCTTGTTTCCTTGCATAAATGTGGCAGTATTTCATCCGTCCATGAACATGGCGGAAATTACATCACCTCACATGTTTTTTTTAGCGTGATCCTTTTTGAAGTGCTGATATTGTCCCCTCAGTAGCATAACACCTGGACTATCAGCCATTGCGTGTAACATTCCCCATGCAATGAATATGGATAGATTTTGTTTTATTTTGTGTGTCTGTGTGTGCAACATTTCTGGTTTGCAAATGTAGTAATTTCTTTGCTCATTCAAGTAAGTTCTCCTAGGACAAACGATTTTACACGCATTGTGTATACCTACTGTTTAGGCATGCATAAGACCCCTTCAATCAAACTCTTTCTTTTCCACTGTGGAAATTGATAGCATGCACCAGGCTGTGCACCAGGGTGTGCTGGTGTTGAGTGACTTGTGATTTTGCTAAACGTTACCATTCAGTACATACGAGCAAAGAAATTCCTTCACTCGATAACTGTTAGGATATCAACACTTTGTCTCTCTGTGTGTGTGTGTGTGTGTGTGTGTGTGTGTTTGATTGTGTGTTTGTCATCTTTCTCTTTCAGTTTGCCTCAGTGATTTGTATAAATTAGCTTACTTCCTGATGTCAGTTTGAGGAAAAGCCTTGAGTTACCCTGCCATTAGTCTTCAGTTCCATGAATGAAAGGTGTCGTGGTCTGTCACTGAGAACCTTTGCAGAAATGAATGTCCTTCCCAAGTGTTCCATGGTATTCCATAGTTTTGGTGTTCCTGAAAGCTTCCATTCACTAGAGAAAGTGTACCAATTTCACTGACTAGGAAATACTTGCCATTCTTTGACTATCTCCTGTGTGAGCAGTGCATTTCTCGGATGAAAGTGAATTAATTTCTCTGTCCACATCAAGTGAAATCCTGTGGTCACGTTGAGGCTCTTGGCAGCCAGTGTGTGCGTTTGCATGTTTTGATGAAGTTAGTAATGCAAAAGCCCGGGATACCAACATCCTGGTTAGCAGTGTGGTACACTTTGTGTCCACATAGGGGAATAACCTCAGGTGATGGGAGATGTTGTTCTGAGAAGAAAGTTGCCTCATGGAATGTGAAAGGAGTTTTCCTGGCCGATGGAAGTGCAAAGGGCTTGAGGCGATTTTCTACTCACCACAAAAAAACACATCTTGTCATCCAAAATGTGGGTTCCAGATTGGGAGTTCTTGGAAACAGGAGAGAAATGTCATCCCTATGCCACGTAGAGGAGGCGGAGGTGGGAATATGGAGCAGTAAAGCCATGCTGAGATGCAAACATCTTTCCAGGACCCTAACACACAAGTGGCTGTTGACTGGAGGGCGAGGGTCTTAAGGGGAGTGCTTACGGACTCCAGCCAATCAGGAAAGACTTGGGTGTGATGTCACAGTGGGCTCACAGCCCTTGGACTTGGAGAGTCCTGAGGCAGCTGCTACCTGTCCTGTTGCTATGGCTGCCCAGCCAGCCAAGAGGAGAAAGGCAGGTGCCCCTGTATCGTGAGGAAGATTTCTCAGTGAAGTGTGGCATAGGGAAATGGGAGGGAGGCCGAACAGGATATCCATGAACTGAGCCCATGGGATCGGGGAATCTATTCTTCACTGCTAGCCAAATCATCCATATCCCACGATTTTGAATGTTCACAGGCCTGTGTGCCACCTGCGGTGGGTCTCCCTTTGCAGAACAGGGCGCCTTCGATCTCACTGTGATACACAAGCTGCCTGGTTTTCAGGGTCGCAACCGACCACGTGATCTTAGGGTGTAGTGCTAGCGGACTGGCAAGGGAAGAATGAGTTTACATGGTGGCCCAGGCACCTGTTGATCTGACAGAAATTCTTCTGTGCCCTGCAGGGTACACTAAACCATGGGCAAGGAATCTTGGAAGAAGTTAACCTGATTCTCCAGTGTTTCCTAGTATTCAATAAGGATCGCTACTGCTGAAAGGTACTTTTCTTACATGAAGGTACAGAACTTTTCTGAGTCCAGAATGTTTGCTATTCAAGGAGCCATGAGTGTGTATGTGTGTGTGTGTGTGTGTGTGTGTGTGTGTGTGTGTGTGTGTGTATGTGTATTTGTGTGCTTCTGTGCATGTGTGTGTGTGTGTGTGTTTGTGGGAGCCTTTGCACAGAGGGTAGATAGTGTAATATTTCTTTTGTCAGTTTCTGGGAGATACTCTTTTTCAAAAAATGGCAGTCGTGATTGTTTCCTAGAAGGTAATAATTTTGGAGAGATCAAACTTTGTTGTCCTTAGATGAAGCCGTATATATTCTGTAAGGAGGAACTATTTAGCATTCAGGGAATATGTGCAGTGTATTTCCAGGCATCATGATACATGGGTCAATGTGCATCACTGGGTGAAATGAAGGGATTTCAGTTCTAGTGATTACTTAAGGCCCAGTCCCAGGTGGAATACACCTTGCTTGTTTCCTTGCATATATGTGGCAGTATTTCATCCGTCCATGAACATGGCGGAAATTATATCACCTCACATATTTTTCTTAGTGTGATCCTTTTTGAAGTGCTGATATTGTCCCCTCAGTAGCATAACACCTGGACTTTCAGCCATTGCGTGTAACATTCCCTATGCAATGAATATGGATAGATTTTGTTTTATTTTGTGTGTCTGTGTGTGCAACATTTCTAGTTTGCAAATGTAGTAATTTCTTTGCTCATTCAAGTAAGTTCTCCTAGGACAAACAATTTTACATGCATTGTGTATACCTACTGTTTAGGCATGCATAAGACCCCTTCAATCAAACTCTTTCTTTTCCACTGTGGAAATTGATAGCATGCACCAGGCTGTGCACCAGGGTGTGCTGGTGTTGAGTGACTTGTGATTTTGCTAAACGTTACCATTCAGTACATACGAGCAAAGAAATTCCTTCACTCAATAACTATTAGGATATCAACACTTTGTCTCTGTGTGTGTGTGTGTGTGTTTGATTGTGTGATTGTCATCTTTCTCTTTCAGTTTGCCTCACTGATTTGTATAAATTAGCTTACTTCCTGATGTCAGTTTGAGGAAAAGCCTTGAGTTACCCTGCCATTAGTCTTCAGTTCCATGAATGAAAGGTGTCGTGGTCTGTCACTGAGAACCTTTGCAGAAATGAATGTCCTTCCCAAGTGTTCCATGGTATTCCATAGTTTTGGTGTTCCTGAAAGCTGCCATTCACTAGAGAAAGTGTACCAATTTCATTGACTAGGAAATACTTGCCATTCTTTGACTATCTCCTGTGTGAGCAGTGCATTTCTCGGATGAAAGTGAATTAATTTCTCTGTCCACATCAAGTGAAATCCTGTGGTCACGTTCAGGCTCTTGGCAGCCAGTGTGTGCGTTTGCATGTTTTGATGAAGTTAGTAACGCAAAAGCCTGGGATACCAACATCCTGGTTAGCAGTGTGGTACACTTTGTGTCCACATAGGGGAATAACCTCAGGTGATGGGAGATGTTGTTCTGAGAAGAAAGTTGCCTCATGGAATGTGAAAGGAGTTTTCCTGGCCGATGGAAGTGCAAAGGGCTTGAGGCGATTTTCTACTCACCCCAAAAAAACACATCTTGTCATCCAAACTGTGGGTTCCAGATTGGGAGTTCTTGGAAACAGGAGAGAAATGTCATCCCTATGCCACGTAGAGGAGGCGGAGGTGGGAATATGGAGCAGTAAAGCCATGCTGAGATGCAAACATCTTTCCAGGACCCTAACACACAAGTGGCTGTTGACTGGAGGGGAGGGTCTTAAGGGGAGTGCTTACGGCCTCCGGCCAATCAGGAAAGACTTGGGTGTGATGTCACAGTGGGCTCACAGCCCTTGGTCTTGGAGAGTCCTGAGGCAGCTGCTACCTGTCCTGTTGCTATGGCTGCCCAGCCAGCCAAGATTGGAAAGGCAGGTGCCCCTGTATGGTGAGGAAGATTTCTCAGTGAAGTGTGGCATAGGGAAATGGGAGGGAGGCCAAACAGGATATCCATGAACTGAGCCCATGGGATTGGGGAATCTATTCTTCACTGCTAGCCAAATCATCCATATCCTACGATTTTGAATGTTCACAGGCCTGTGTGCCACCTGCGGTGGGTCTCCCTTTGCAGAACAGGGCGCCTTTGATCTCACTGTGATACACAAGCTGCCTGGTTTTCAGGGTCCCAACCGACCACGTGATCTTAGGGTGTAGTGCTAGCGGACTGGCAAGGGAAGAATGAGTTTACATAGTGGCCCAGGCACCTGTTGATCTGACAGAAATTCTTCTGTGCCCTGCAGGGTACACTAAACCATGGGCAAGGAATCTTGGAAGAAGTTAACCTGATTCTCCAGTGTTTCCTAGTATTCAATAAGGATCGCTACTGCTGAAAGGTACTTTTCTTACATGAAGGTACAGAAATTTTCTGAGTCCAGAATGTTTGCTATTCAAGGAGCCATGAGTGTGTATGTGTGTGTGTGTGTGTGTGTATGTGTATTTGTGTGCTTCTGTGCATGTGTGTGTGTGTGTGTGTTTGTGGGAGCCTTTGCACAGAGGGTAGATAGTGTAATATTTCTTTTGTCAGTTTCTGGGAGATACTCTTTTTCAAAAAATGGCAGTCGTGATTGTTTCCTAGAAGGTAATAATTTTGGAGAGATCAAACTTTGTTGTCCTTAGATGAAGCCGTATATATTCTGTAAGGAGGAACTATTTAGCATTCAGGGAATATGTGCAGTGTATTTCCAGGCATCATGATACATGGGTCAATGTGCATCACTGGGTGAAATGAAGGGATTTCAGTTCTAGTGATTACTTAAGGCCCAGTCCCAGGTGGAATACACCTTGCTTGTTTCCTTGCATATATGTGGCAGTATTTCATCCGTCTATGAACATGGCGGAAATTATATCACCTCACATATTTTTCTTAGTGTGATCCTTTTTGAAGTGCTGATATTGTCCCCTCAGTAGCATAACACCTGGACTTTCAGCCATTGCGTGTAACATTCCCTATGCAATGAATATGGATAGATTTTGTTTTATTTTGTGTGTCTGTGTGTGCAACATTTCTAGTTTGCAAATGTAGTAATTTCTTTGCTCATTCAAGTAAGTTCTCCTAGGACAAACGATTTTACATGCATTGTGTATACCTACTGTTTAGGCATGCATAAGACCCCTTCAATCAAACTCTTTCTTTTCCACTGTGGAAATTGATACCATGCACCAGGCTGTGCACCAGGGTGTGCTGGTGTTGAGTGACTTGTGATTTTGCTAAACGTTACCATTCAGTACATACGAGCAAAGAAATTCCTTCACTCGATAACTATTAGGATATCAACACTTTGTCTCTCTGTGTGTGTGTGTGTGTTTGATTGTGTGATTGTCATCTTTCTCTTTCAGTTTGCCTCACTGATTTGTATAAATTAGCTTACTTCCTGATGTCAGTTTGAGGAAAAGCCTTGAGTTACCCTGCCATTAGTCTTCAGTTCCATGAATGAAAGGTGTCGTGGTCTGTCACTGAGAACCTTTGCAGAAATGAATGTCCTTCCCAAGTGTTCCATGGTATTCCATAGTTTTGGTGTTCCTGAAAGCTGCCATTCACTAGAGAAAGTGTACCAATTTCATTGACTAGGAAATACTTGCCATTCTTTGACTATCTCCTGTGTGAGCAGTGCATTTCTCGGATGAAAGTGAATTAATTTCTCTGTCCACATCAAGTGAAATCCTGTATTCACGTTCAGGCTCTTGGCAGCCAGTGTGTGCGTTTGCATGTTTTGATGAAGTTAGTAACGCAAAAGCCTGGGATACCAACATACTGGTTAGCAGTGTGGTACACTTTGTGTCCACATAGGGGAATAACCTCAGGTGATGGGAGATGTTGTTCTGAGAAGAAAGTTGCCTCATGGAATGTGAAAGGAGTTTTCCTGGCCGATGGAAGTGCAAAGGGCTTGAGGCGATTTTCTACTCACCCCAAAAAAACACATCTTGTCATCAAACTGTGGGTTCCAGATTGGGAGTTCTTGGAAACAGGAGAGAAATGTCATCCCTATGCCACGTAGAGGAGGCGGAGGTGGGAATATGGAGCAGTAAAGCCATGCTGAGATGCAAACATCTTTCCAGGACCCTAACACACAAGTGGCTGTTGACTGGAGGGGAGGGTCTTAAGGGGAGTGCTTACGGCCTCCGGCCAATCAGGAAAGACTTGGGTGTGATGTCACAGTGGGCTCACAGCCCTTGGTCTTGGAGAGTCCTGAGGCAGCTGCTACCTGTCCTGTTGCTATGGCTGCCCAGCCAGCCAAGAGGAGAAAGGCAGGTGCCCCTGTATGGTGAGGAAGATTTCTCAGTGAAGTGTGGCATAGGGAAATGGGAGGGAGGCCGAACAGGATATCCATGAACTGAGCCCATGGGATTGGGGAATCTATTCTTCACTGCTAGCCAAATCATCCATATCCTACGATTTTGAATGTTCACAGGCCTGTGTGCCACCTGCGGTGGGTCTCCCTTTGCAGAACAGGGCGCCTTCGATCTCACTGTGATACACAAGCTGCCTGGTTTTCAGGGTCCCAACCGACCACGTGATCTTAGGGTGTAGTGCTAGCGGACTGGCAAGGGAAGAATGAGTTTACATGGTGGCCCAGGCACCTGTTGATCTGACAGAAATTCTTCTGTGCCCTGCAGGGTACACTAAACCATGGGCAAGGAATCTTGGAAGAAGTTAACCTGATTCTCCAGTGTTTCCTAGTATTCAATAAGGATCGCTACTGCTGAAAGGTACTTTTCTTACATGAAGGTACAGAAATTTTCTGAGTCCAGAATGTTTGCTATTCAAGGAGCCATGAGTGTGTATGTGTGTGTGTGTGTGTGTATGTGTATTTGTGTGCTTCTGTGCATGTGTGTGTGTGTGTGTTTGTGGGAGCCTTTGCACAGAGGGTAGATAGTGTAATATTTCTTTTGTCAGTTTCTGGGAGATACTCTTTTTCAAAAAATGGCAGTCGTGATTGTTTCCTAGAAGGTAATAATTTTGGAGAGATCAAACTTTGTTGTCCTTAGATGAAGCCGTATATATTCTGTAAGGAGGAACTATTTAGCATTCAGGGAATATGTGCAGTGTATTTCCAGGCATCATGATACATGGGTCAATGTGCATCACTGGGTGAAATGAAGGGATTTCAGTTCTAGTGATTACTTAAGGCCCAGTCCCAGGTGGAATACACCTTGCTTGTTTCCTTGCATATATGTGGCAGTATTTCATCCGTCCATGAACATGGCGGAAATTATATCACCTCACATATTTTTCTTAGTGTGATCCTTTTTGAAGTGCTGATATTGTCCCCTCAGTAGCATAACACCTGGACTTTCAGCCATTGCGTGTAACATTCCCTATGCAATGAATATGGATAGATTTTGTTTTATTTTGTGTGTCTGTGTGTGCAACATTTCTAGTTTGCAAATGTAGTAATTTCTTTGCTCATTCAAGTAAGTTCTCCTAGGACAAACGATTTTACATGCATTGTGTATACCTACTGTTTAGGCATGCATAAGACCCCTTCAATCAAACTCTTTCTTTTCCACTGTGGAAATTGATAGCATGCACCAGGCTGTGCACCAGGGTGTGCTGGTGTTGAGTGACTTGTGATTTTGCTAAACGTTACCATTCAGTACATACGAGCAAAGAAATTCCTTCACTCGATAACTATTAGGATATCAACACTTTGTCTCTGTGTGTGTGTGTGTGTGTTTGATTGTGTGATTGTCATCTTTCTCTTTCAGTTTGCCTCACTGATTTGTATAAATTAGCTTACTTCCTGATGTCAGTTTGAGGAAAAGCCTTGAGTTACCCTGCCATTAGTCTTCAGTTCCATGAATGAAAGGTGTCGTGGTCTGTCACTGAGAACCTTTGCAGAAATGAATGTCCTTCCCAAGTGTTTCATGGTATTCCATAGTTTTGGTGTTCCTGAAAGCTACCATTCACTAGAGAAAGTGTACCAATTTCACTGACTAGGAAATACTTGCCATTCTTTGACTATCTCCTATGTGAGCAGTGCATTTCTCGGATGAAAGTGAATTAATTTCTCTGTCCACATCAAGTGAAATCCTGTATTCACGTTCAGGCTCTTGGCAGCCAGTGTGTGCGTTTGCATGTTTTGATGAAGTTAGTAACGCAAAAGCCCGGGATACCAACATCCTGGTTAGGAGTATGGTACACTTTGTGTCCACATATGGGAATAACCTCAGGTGATGGGAGATGTTGTTCTGAGAAGAAAGTTGCCTCATGGAATGTGAAAGGAGTTTTCCTGGCCGATGGAAGTGCAAAGGGCTTGAGGCGATTTTCTACTCACCACAAAAAAACACATCTTGTCATCCAAAATGTGGGTTCCAGATTGGGAGTTCTTGGAAACAGGAGAGAAATGTCATCCCTATGCCACGTAGAGGAGGCGGAGGTGGGAATATGGAGCAGTAAAGCCATGCTGAGATGCAAACATCTTTCCAGGACCCTAACACACAAGTGGCTGTTGACTGGAGGGGGAGGGTCTTAAGGGGAGTGCTTACGGACTCCGGCCAATCAGGAAAGACTTGGGTGTGATGTCACAGTGGGCTCACAGCCCTTGGACTTGGAGAGTCCTGAGGCAGCTGCTACCTGTCCTGTTGCTATGGCTGCCCAGCCAGCCAAGAGGAGAAAGGCAGGTGCCCCTGTATGGTGAGGAAGATTTCTCAGTGAAGTGTGGCATAGGGAAATGGGAGGGAGGCCGAACAGGATATCCATGAACTGAGCCCATGGGATTGGGGAATCTATTCTTCACTGCTAGCCAAATCATCCATATCCCACGATTTTGAATGTTCACAGGCCTGTGTGCCACCTGCGGTGGGTCTCCCTTTGCAGAACAGGGCGCCTTCGATCTCACTGTGATACACAAGCTGCCTGGTTTTCAGGGTCGCAACCGACCACGTGATCTTAGGGTGTAGTGCTAGCGGACTGGCAAGGGAAGAATGAGTTTACATGGTGGCCCAGGCACCTGTTGATCTGACAGAAATTCTTCTGTGCCCTGCAGGGTACACTAAACCATGGGCAAGGAATCTTGGAAGAAGTTAACCTGATTCTCCAGTGTTTCCTAGTATTCAATAAGGATCGCTACTGCTGAAAGGTACTTTTCTTACATGAAGGTACAGAAATTTTCTGAGTCCAGAATGTTTGCTATTCAAGGAGCCATGAGTGTGTATGTGTGTGTGTGTGTGTGTGTGTATGTGTATTTGTGTGCTTCTGTGCATGTGTGTGTGTGTGTGTGTTTGTGGGAGCCTTTGCACAGAGCGTAGATAGTATAATATTTCTTTTGTCAGTTTCTGGGAGATACTCTTTTTCAAAAAATGGCAGTCCTGATTGTTTCCTAGAAGGTAATAATTTTGGAGAGATCAAACTTTGTTGTCCTTAGATGAAGCCGTATATATTCTGTAAGGAGGAACTATTTAGCATTCAGGGAATATGTGCAGTGTATTTCCAGGCATCATGATACATGGGTCAAGTGCATCACTGGGTGAAATGAAGGGATTTCAATTCAAGTGATTACTTCAGGCCCAGGCCCAGGTGGAATACACCTTGCTTGTTTCCTTGCATAAATGTGGCAGTATTTCATCTGTCCATGAACATGGCGGAAATTATATCACCTCACATATTTTTCTTAGCGCGATCCTTTTTGAAGTGCTGATATTGTCCCCTCAGTAGCATAACACCTGGACTTTCAGCCATTGCGTGTAACATTCCCCATGCAATGAATATGGATAGATTTTGTTTTATTTTGTGTGTCTGTGTGTGCAACATTTCTAGTTTGCAAATGTAGTAATTTCTTTGCTCATTCAAGTAAGTTCTCCCAGGACAAACGATTTTACACGCATTGTGTATACCTACTGTTTAGGCATGCATAAGACCCCTTCAATCAAACTCTTTCTTTTCCACTGTGGAAATTGATAGCATGCACCAGGCTGTGCACCAGGGTGTGCTGGTGTTGAGTGAGTTGTGATTTTGCTAAACGTTACCATTCAGTACATACGAGCAAAGAAATTCCTTCACTCGATAACTATTAGGATATCAACACTTTGTCTCTGTGTGTGTGTGTGTGTGTGTGTGTGTTTGATTGTGTGTTTCTCATCTTTCTCTTTCAGTTTGCCTCAGTGATTTGTATAAATTAGCTTACTTCCTGATGTCAGTTTGAGGAAAAGCCTTGAGTTACCCTGCCATTAGTCTTCAGTTCCATGAATGAAAGGTGTCGTGGTCTGTCACTGAGAACCTTTGCAGAAATGAATGTCCTTCCCAAGTGTTCCGTGGTATTCCATGGTTTTGGTGTTCCTGAAAGCTTCCATTCACTAGAGAAAGTGTACCAATTTCACTGACTAGGAAATACTTGCCATTCTTTCACTATCTCCTGTGTGAGCAGTGCATTTCTCGGATGAAAGTGAATTAATTTCTCTGTCCACATCAAGTGAAATCCTGTGGTCACGTTCAGGCTCTTGGCAGCCAGTGTGTGCGTTTGCATGTTTTGATGAAGTTAGTAACGCAAAAGCCTGGGATACCAACATCCTGGTTAGCAGTGTGGTACACTTTGTGTCCACATAGGGGAATAACCTCAGGTGATGGGAGATGTTGTTCTGAGAAGAAAGTTGCCTCATGGAATGTGAAAGGAGTTTTCCTGGCCGATGGAAGTGCAAAGGGCTTGAGGCGATTTTCTACTCACCACAAAAAAACACATCTTGTCATCCAAAATGTGGGTTCCAGATTGGGAGTTCTTGGAAACAGGAGAGAAATGTCATCCCTATGCCACGTAGAGGATGTGGAGGTGGGAATATGGAGCAGTAAAGCCATGCTGAGATTCAAACATCTTTCTAGGACCCTAACACACAAGTGGCTATTGACTGGAGGGGGAGGGTCCTTAAGGGGAGTGCTTACTGACTCCGGCCAATCAGGAAAGACTTGGGTGTGATGTCACAGTGGGCTCACAGCCCTTGGACTTGGAGAGTCCTGAGGCAGCTGCTACCTGTCCTGTTGCTATGGCTGCTCAGCCAGCCAAGAGGAGAAAGGCAGGTGCCCCTGTATGGTGAGGAAGATTTCTCAGTGAAGTGTGGAATAGGGAAATGGGAGGAAGGCCGAACAGGATATCCATGAACTGAGCCCATGGGATTGGGGAATCTATTCTTCACTGCTAGCCAAATCATCCATATCCCACGATTTTGAATGTTCACAGGCCTGTGTGCCACCTGCGGTGGGTCTCCCTTTGCAGAACAGGGCGACTTCGATCTCACTGTGATACACAAGCTGCCTGGTTTTCAGGGTCCCAACCGACCACGTGATCTTAGGGTGTAGTGCTAGCGGACTGGCAAGGGAAGAATGAGTTTACATGGTGGCCCAGGCACCTGTTGATCTGACAGAAATTCTTCTGTGCCCTGCAGGGTACACTAAACCATGGGCAAGGAATCTTGGAAGAAGTTAACCTGATTCTCCAGTGTTTCCTAGTATTCAATAAGGATCGCTACTGCTGAAAGGTACTTTTCTTACATGAAGGTACAGAAATTTTCTGAGTCCAGAATGTTTGCTATTCAAGGAGCCCTGAGTGTGTATGTGTGTGTGTGTGTGTGTGTGTCTGTGTGTGTGTGTGTGTGTATGTGTATTTGTGTGCTTCTGTGCATGTGTGTGTGTGTGTGTGTTTGTGGGAGCCTTTGCACAGAGGGTAGATAGTATAATATTTCTTTTGTCAGTTTCTGGGAGATACTCTTTTTCAAAAAATGGCAGTCCTGATTGTTTCCTAGAAGGTAATAATTTTGGAGAGATCAAACTTTGTTGTCCTTAGATGAAGCCGTATATATTCTGTAAGGAGGAAGTATTCAGCATTCAGGGAATATGTGCAGTCTATGTCCAGGCATCATGATACATGGGTCAATGTGCATCACTGGGTGAAATGAAGGGATTTCAATTCAAGTGATTACTTCAGGCCCAGGCCCAGGTGGAATACACCTTGCTTGTTTCCTTGCATAAATGTGGCAGTATTTCATCTGTCCATGAACATGGCGGAAATTATATCACCTCACATATTTTTCTTAGCGCGATCCTTTTTGAAGTGCTGATATTGTCCCCTCAGTAGCATAACACCTGGACTTTCAGCCATTGCGTGTAACATTCCCCATGCAATGAATATGGATAGATTTTGTTTTATTTTGTGTGTCTGTGTGTGCAACATTTCTAGTTTGCAAATGTAGTAATTGCTTTGCTCATTCAAGTAAGTTCTCCTAGGACAAAGGATTTTACAGGCATTGTGTATACCTACTGTTTAGGCATGCATAAGACCCCTTCAATCAAACTCTTTCTTTTCCACTGTGGAAATTGATAGCATGCACCAGGCTGTGCACCAGGGTGTGCTGGTGTTGAGTGAGTTGTGATTTTGCTAAACGTTACCATTCAGTACATACGAGCAAAGAAATTCCTTCACTCGATAACTATTAGGATATCAACACTTTGTCTCTGTGTGTGTGTGTGTGTGTTTGATTGTGTGATTGTCATCTTTCTCTTTCAGTTTGCCTCACTGATTTGTATAAATTAGCTTACTTCCTGATGTCAGTTTGAGGAAAAGCCTTGAGTTACCCTGCCATTAGTCTTCAGTTCCATGAATGAAAGATGTCGTGGTCTGTCACTGAGAACCTTTGCAGAAATGAATGTCCTTCCCAAGTGTTTCATGGTATTCCATAGTTTTGGTGTTCCTGAAAGCTACCATTCACTCGAGAAAGTGTACCAATTTCACTGACTAGGAAATACTTGCCATTCTTTGACTATCTCCTATGTGAGCAGTGCATTTCTCGGATGAAAGTGAATTAATTTCTCTGTCCACATCAAGTGAAATCCTGTATTAACGTTCAGGCTCTTGGCAGCCAGTGTGTGCCTTTGCATGTTTTGATGAAGTTAGTAACGCAAAAGCCCGGGATACGAACATCCTGGTTAGCAGTATGGTACACTTTGTGTCCACATATGGGAATAACCTCAGGTGATGGGAGATGTTGTTCTGAGAAGAAAGTTGCCTCATGGAATGTGAAAGGAGTTTTCCTGGCCGATGGAAGTGCAAAGGGCTTGAGGCGATTTTCTACTCACCACAAAAAAACACATCTTGTCATCCAAAATGTGGGTTCCAGATTGGGAGTTCTTGGAAACAGGAGAGAAATGTCATCCCTATGCCACGTAGAGGAGGCGGAGGTGGGAATATGGAGCAGTAAAGCCATGCTGAGATGCAAACATCTTTCCAGGACCCTAACACACAAGTGGCTGTTGACTGGAGGGGGAGGGTCTTAAGGGGAGTGCTTACGGACTCCGGCCAATCAGGAAAGACTTGGGTGTGATGTCACAGTGGGCTCACAGCCCTTGGACTTGGAGAGTCCTGAGGCAGCTGCTACCTGTCCTGTTGCTATGGCTGCCCAGCCAGCCAAGAGGAGAAAGGCAGGTGCCCCTGTATGGTGAGGAAGATTTCTCAGTGAAGTGTGGCATAGGGAAATGGGAGGGAGGCCGAACAGGATATCCATGAACTGAGCCCATGGGATTGGGGAATCTATTCTTCACTGCTAGCCAAATCATCCATATCCCACGATTTTGAATGTTCACAGGCCTGTGTGCCACCTGCGGTGGGTCTCCCTTTGCAGAACAGGGCGCCTTTGATCTCACTGTGATACACAAGCTGCCTGGTTTTCAGGGTCGCAACCGACCACGTGATCTTAGGGTGTAGTGCTAGCGGACTGGCAAGGGAAGAATGAGTTTACATGGTGGCCCAGGCACCTGTTGATCTGACAGAAATTCTTCTGTGCCCTGCAGGGTACACTAAACCATGGGCAAGGAATCTTGGAAGAAGTTAACCTGATTCTCCAGTGTTTCCTAGTATTCAATAAGGATCGCTACTGCTGAAAGGTACTTTTCTTACATGAAGGTACAGAAATTTTCTGAGTCCAGAATGTTTGCTATTCAAGGAGCCATGAGTGTGTATGTGTGTGTGTGTGTGTGTGTGTGTGTGTGTGTGTGTGTCTGTGTGTGTATTTGTGTGCTTCTGTGCATGTGTGTGTGTGTGTGTGTTTGTGGGAGCCTTTGCACAGAGGGTAGATAGTGTAATATTTCTTTTGTCAGTTTCTGGGAGATACTCTTTTTCAAAAAATGGCAGTCGTGATTGTTTCCTAGAAGGTAATAATTTTGGAGAGATCAAACTTTGTTGTCCTTAGATGAAGCCGTATATATTCTGTAAGGAGGAACTATTTAGCATTCAGGGAATATGTGCAGTGTATTTCCAGGCATCATGATACATGGGTCAATGTGCATCACTGGGTGAAATGAAGGGATTTCAGTTCTAGTGATTACTTAAGGCCCAGTCCCAGGTGGAATACACCTTGCTTGTTTCCTTGCATATATGTGGCAGTATTTCATCCGTCCATGAACATGGCGGAAATTATATCACCTCACATATTTTTCTTAGTGTGATCCTTTTTGAAGTGCTGATATTGTCCCCTCAGTAGCATAACACATGGACTTTCAGCCATTGCGTGTAACATTCCCTATGCAATGAATATGGATAGATTTTGTTTTATTTTGTGTGTCTGTGTGTGCAACATTTCTAGTTTGCAAATGTAGTAATTTCTTTGCTCATTCAAGTAAGTTCTCCTAGGACAAACGATTTTACATGCATTGTGTATACCTACTGTTTAGGCATGCATAAGACCCCTTCAATCAAACTCTTTCTTTTCCACTGTGGAAATTGATAGCATGCACCAGGCTGTGCACCAGGGTGTGCTGGTGTTGAGTGACTTGTGATTTTGCTAAACGTTACCATTCAGTACATACGAGCAAAGAAATTCCTTCACTCGATAACTATTAGGATATCAACACTTTGTCTCTGTGTGTGTGTGTGTGTGTTTGATTGTGTGATTGTCATCTTTCTCTTTCAGTTTGCCTCACTGATTTGTATAAATTAGCTTACTTCCTGATGTCAGTTTGAGGAAAAGCCTTGAGTTACCCTGCCATTAGTCTTCAGTTCCATGAATGAAAGGTGTCGTGGTCTGTCACTGAGAACCTTTGCAGAAATGAATGTCCTTCCCAAGTGTTCCATGGTATTCCATAGTTTTGGTGTTCCTGAAAGCTGCCATTCACTAGAGAAAGTGTACCAATTTTATTGACTAGGAAATACTTGCCATTCTTTGACTATCTCCTGTGTGAGCAGTGCATTTCTCGGATGAAAGTGAATTAATTTCTCTGTCCACATCAAGTGAAATCCTGTGGTCACGTTCAGGCTCTTGGCAGCCAGTGTGTGCGTTTGCATGTTTTGATGAAGTTAGTAACGCAAAACCCGGGATACCAACATCCTGGTTAGCAGTGTGGTACACTTTGTGTCCACATAGGGGAATAACCTCAGGTGATGGGAGATGTTGTTCTGAGAAGAAAGTTGCCTCATGGAATGTGAAAGGAGTTTTCCTGGCCGATGGAAGTGCAAAGGGCTTGAGGCGATTTTCTACTCACCCCAAAAAAACACATCTTGTCATCCAAAATGTGGTTTCCAGATTGGGAGTTCTTGGAAACAGGAGAGAAATGTCATCCCTATGCCACGTAGAGGAGGCGGAGGTGGGAATATGGAGCAGTAAAGCCATGCTGAGATGCAAACATCTTTCCAGGACCCTAACACACAAGTGGCTGTTGACTGGAGGGGAGGGTCTTAAGGGGAGTGCTTACGGACTCCGGCCAATCAGGAAAGACTTGGGTGTGATGTCACAGTGGGCTCACAGCCCTTGGACTTGGAGAGTCCTGAGGCAGCTGCTACCTGTCCTGTTGCTATGGCTGCCCAGCCAGCCAAGAGGAGAAAGGCAGGTGCCCCTGTATGGTGAGGAAGATTTCTCAGTGAAGTGTGGCATAGGGAAATGGGAGGGAGGCCAAACAGGATATCCATGAACTGAGCCCATGGGATTGGGGAATCTATTCTTCACTGCTAGCCAAATCATCCATATCCTACGATTTTGAATGTTCACAGGCCTGTGTGCCACCTGCGGTGAGTCTCCCTTTGCAGAACAGGGCGCCTTCGATCTCACTGTGATACACAAGCTGCCTGGTTTTCAGGGTCCCAACCGACCACGTGATCTTAGGGTGTAGTGCTAGCGGACTGGCAAGGGAAGAATGAGTTTACATGGTGGCCCAGGCACCTGTTGATCTGACAGAAATTCTTCTGTGCCCTGCAGGGTACACTAAACCATGGGCAAGGAATCTTGGAAGAAGTTAACCTGATTCTCCAGTGTTTCCTAGTATTCAATAAGGATCGCTACTGCTGAAAGGTACTTTTCTTACATGAAGGTACAGAAATTTTCTGAGTCCAGAATGTTTGCTATTCAAGGAGCCATGAGTGTGTATGTGTGTGGGTGTGTGTGTGTGTGTGTGTGTGTGTGTATGTGTATTTGTGTGCTTCTGTGCATGTGTGTGTGTGTGTGTGTTTGTGGGAGCCTTTGCACAGAAGGTAGATAGTATAATATTTCTTTTGTCAGTTTCTGGGAGATACTCTTTTTCAAAAAATGGCAGTCCTGATTGTTTCCTAGAAGGTAATAATTTTGGAGAGATCAAACTTTGTTGTCCTTAGATCAAGCCGTATATATTCTGTAAGGAGGAACTATTCAGCATTCAGGGAATATGTGCAGTGTATGTCCAGGCATCATGATACATGGGTCAATGTGCATCACTGGGTGAAATGAAGGGATTTCAATTCAAGTGATTACTTCAGGCCCAGGCCCAGGTGGAATACACCTTGCTTGTTTCCTTGCATAAATGTGGCAGTATTTCATCTGTCCATGAACATGGAGGAAATTATATCACCTCACATATTTTTCTTAGCGCGATCCTTTTTGAAGTGCTGATATTGTCCCCTCAGTAGCATAACACCTGGACTTTCAGCCATTGCGTGTAACATTCCCCATGCAATGAATATGGATAGATTTTGTTTTATTTTGTGTGTCTGTGTGTGCAACATTTCTAGTTTGCAAATGTAGTAATTGCTTTGCTCATTCAAGTAAGTTCTCCTAGGACAAACGATTTTACAGGCATTGTGTATACCTACTGTTTAGGCATGCATAAGACCCCTTCAATCAAACTCTTTCTTTTCCACTGTGGAAATTGATAGCATGCACCAGGCTGTGCACCAGGGTGTGCTGGTGTTGAGTGAGTTGTAATTTTGCTAAACGTTACCATTCAGTACATACGAGCAAAGAAATTCCTTTACTCGATAACTATTAGGATATCAACACTTTGTCTCTGTGTGTGTGTGTGTGTGTGTGTGTGTTTGATTGTGTGATTGTCATCTTTCTCTTTCAGTTTGCCTCACTGATTTGTATAAATTAGCTTACTTCCTGATGTCAGTTTGAGGAAAAGCCTTGAGTTACCCTGCCATTAGTCTTCAGTTCCATGAATGAAAGGTGTCGTGGTCTGTCACTGAGAACCTTTGCAGAAATGAATGTCCTTCCCAAGTGTTCCATGGTATTCCATAGTTTTGGTGTTCCTGAAAGCTGCCATTCACTAGAGAAAGTGTACCAATTTCACTGACTAGGAAATACTTGCCATTCTTTGACTATCTCCTGTGTGAGCAGTGCATTTCTCGGATGAAAGTGAATTAATTTCTCTGTCCACATCAAGTGAAATCCTGTGGTCACGTTCAGGCTCTTGGCAGCCAGTGTGTGCGTTTGCATGTTTTGATGAAGTTAGTAACGCAAAAGCCCGGGATACCAACATCCTGGTTAGCAGTGTGGTACACTTTGTGTCCACATAGGGGAATAACCTCAAGTGATGGGAGATGTTGTTCTGAGAAGAACGTTGCCTCATGGAATGTGAAAGGAGTTTTCCTGGCCGATGGAAGTGCAATGGGCTTGAGGCGATTTTCTACTCACCCCAAAAAAACACATCTTGTCATCCAAAATGTGGGTTCCAGATTGGGAGTTCTTGGAAACAGGAGAGAAATGTCATCCCTATGCCACGTAGAGGAGGCGGAGGTGGGAATATGGAGCAGTAAAGCCATGCTGAGATGCAAACATCTTTCCAGGACCCTAACACAAGTGGCTTTTGACTGGAGGGGGAGGGTGTTAAGGGGAGTGCTTACGGACTCCGGCCAATCAGGAAAGACTTGGGTGTGATGTCACAGTGGGCTCACAGCCCTTGGACTTGGAGAGTCCTGTGGCAGCTGCTACCTGTCCTGTTGCTATGGCTGCCCAGTCAGGCAAGAGGAGAAAGTCAGGTGCCCCTCTATGGTTAGAAAGATTTCTCAGTGAAGTGTGGCATAGGGAAATGGGAGGGAGGCCGAACAGGATATCCATGAACTGAGCCCATGGGATTGGGGAATCTATTCTTCACTGCTAGCCAAATCATCCATATCCCACGATTTTGAATGTTCACAGGCCTGTGTGCCACCTGCGGTGGGTCTCCATTTGCAGAACAGGGCGCCTTCGATCTCACTGTGATACACAAGCTGCCTGGTTTTCAGGGTCCCACCCGACCACGTGATCTTAGGGTGTTGTGCTAGCGGACTGGCAAGGGAAGAGTGAGTTTACATGGTGGCCCAGGCACCTGTTGTTCTGACAGAAATTCCTCTGTGCCCTGCAGGGTACACTAAACCATGGGCAAGGAATCTTGGAAGAAGTTAACCTGATTCTCCATTGTTTCCTAGTATTCAATAAGGATCGCTACTGCTGAAAGGTACTTTTCTTACATGAAGGTACAGAAATTTTCTGAGTGCAGAATGTTTGCTATTCACGGAGCCATGAGTGTGTATGTGTGTGTGTGTGTGTGTGTGCGTGTGTTTGTGGGAGCCTTTGCACAGAGGGTAGATAGTATAATATTTCTTTTGTCAGTTTCTGGGAGATACTCTTTTTCAAAAAATGGCAGTCCTGATTGTTTCCTAGAAGGTAATAATTTTGTAGAGATCAAACTTTGTTGTCCTTAGATCAAGCCGTATATATTCTGTAAGGAGGAACTATTCAGCATTCAGGGAATATGTGCAGTGTATGTCCAGGCATCATGATACATGGGTCAATGTGTATCACTGGGTGAAATGAAGGGATTTCAATTCAAGTGATTACTTCAGGCCCAGGCCCAGGTGGAATACACCTTGCTTGTTTCCTTGCATAAATGTGGCAGTATTTCATCCGTCCATGAACATGGCGGAAATTATATCACCTCGCATATTTTTCTTAGCGCGATCCTTTTTGAAGTCCTGATATTGTACCCTCAGTAGCATAACACCTGGACTTTCAGCCATTGCGTGTAACATTCCCCATGCAATGAATATGGATAGATTTTGTTTTATTTTGTGTGTCTGTGTGTGCAACATTTCTAGTTTGCAAATGTAGTAATTGCTTTGCTCATTCAAGTAAGTTCTCCTAGGACAAACGATTTTACAGGCATTGTGTATACCTACTGTTTAGGCATGCATAAGACCCCTTCAATCAAACTCTTTCTTTTCCACTGTGGAAATTGATAGCATGCACCAGGCTGTGCACCAGGGTGTGCTGGTGTTGAGTGAGTTGTGATTTTGCTAAACGTTACCATTCAGTACATACGAGCAAAGAAATTCCTTCACTCGATAACTATTAGGATATCAACACTTTGTCTCTGTGTGTGTGTGTGTGTGTGTGTTTGATTGTGTGATTGTCATCTTTCTCTTTCAGTTTGCCTCACTGATTTGTATAAATTAGCTTACTTCCTGATGTCAGTTTGAGGAAAAGCCTTGAGTTACCCTGCCATTAGTCTTCAGTTCCATGAATGAAAGGTGTCGTGGTCTGTCACTGAGAACCTTTGCAGAAATGAATGTCCTTCCCAAGTGTTCCATGGTATTCCATAGTTTTGGTGTTCCTGAAAGCTACCATTCACTAGAGAAAGTGTACCAATTTCACTGACTAGGAAATACTTGCCATTCTTTGACTATCTCCTGTGTGAGCAGTGCATTTCTCGGATGAAAGTGAATTAATTTCTCTGTCCACATCAAGTGAAATCCTGTGGTCACGTTCAGGCTCTTGGCAGCCAGTGTGTGCGTTTGCATGTTTTGATGAAGTTAGTAACGCAAAAGCCCGGGATACCAACATCCTGGTTAGCAGTGTGGTACACTTTGTGTCCACATATGGGAATAACCTCAGGTGATGGGAGATGTTGTTCTGAGAAGAAAGTTGCCTCATGGAATGTGAAAGGAGTTTTCCTGGCCGATGGAAGTGCAAAGGGCTTGAGGCGATTTTCTACTCACCCCAAAAAAACACATCTTGTCATCCAAAATGTGGGTTCCAGATTGGGAGTTCTTGGAAACAGGAGAGAAATGTCATCCCTATGCCACGTAGAGGAGGCGGAGGTGGGAATATGGAGCAGTAAAGCCATGCTGAGATGCAAACATCTTTCCAGGACCCTAACACACAAGTGGCTGTTGACTGGAGGGGAGGGTCTTAAGGGGAGTGCTTACGGACTCCGGCCAATCAGGAAAGACTTGGGTGTGATGTCACAGTGGGCTCACAGCCCTTGGACTTGGAGAGTCCTGAGGCAGCTGCTACCTGTCCTGTTGCTATGGCTGCCCAGCCAGCCAAGAGGAGAAAGGCAGGTGCCCCTGTATGGTGAGGAAGATTTCTCAGTGAAGTGTGGCATAGGGAAATGGAAGGGAGGCCAAACAGGATATCCATGAACTGAGCCCATGGGATTGGGGAATCTATTCTTCACTGCTAGCCAAATCATCCATATCCTACGATTTTGAATGTTCACAGGCCTGTGTGCCACCTGCGGTGAGTCTCCCTTTGCAGAACAGGGCGCCTTCGATCTCACTGTGATACACAAGCTGCCTGGTTTTCAGGGTCCCAACCGACCACGTGATCTTAGGGTGTAGTGCTAGCGGACTGGCAAGGGAAGAATGAGTTTACATGGTGGCCCAGGCACCTGTTGATCTGACAGAAATTCTTCTGTGCCCTGCAGGGTACACTAAACCATGGGCAAGGAATCTTGGAAGAAGTTAACCTGATTCTCCAGTGTTTCCTAGTATCCAATAAGGATCGCTACTGCTGAAAGGTACTTTTCTTACATGAAGGTACAGAAATTTTCTGAGTCCAGAATGTTTGCTATTCAAGGAGCCATGAGTGTGTATGTGTGTGGGTGTGTGTGTGTGTGTGTGTGTGTGTATGTGTATTTGTGTGCTTCTGTGCATGTGTGTGTGTGTGTGTGTTTGTGGGAGCCTTTGCACAGAGGGTAGATAGTATAATATTTCTTTTGTCTGTTTCTGGGAGATACTCTTTTTCAAAAAATGGCAGTCCTGATTGTTTCCTAGAAGGTAATAATTTTGGAGAGATCAAACTTTGTTGTCCTTAGATGAAGCCGTATATATTCTGTAAGGAGGAACTATTCAGCATTCAGGGAATATGTGCAGTGTATGTCCAGGCATCATGATACATGGGTCAATGTGCATCACTGGGTGAAATGAAGGGATTTCAGTTCAAGTGATTACTTCAGGCCCAGGCCCAGGTGGAATACACCTTGCTTGTTTCCTTGCATAAATGTGGCAGTATTTCATCCGTCCATGAACATGGCGGAAATTATATCACCTCACATATTTTTCTTAGCGCGATCCTTTTTGAAGTGCTGATATTGTACCCTCAGTAGCATAACACCTGGACTTTCAGCCATTGCGTGTAACATTCCCCATGCAATGAATATGGATAGATTTTGTTTTATTTTGTGTGTCTGTGTGTGCAACATTTCTAGTTTGCAAATGTAGTAATTGCTTTGCTCATTCAAGTAAGTTCTCCTAGGACAAACGATTTTACAGGCATTGTGTATACCTACTGTTTAGGCATGCATAAGACCCCTTCAATCAAACTCTTTCTTTTCCACTGTGGAAATTGATAGCATGCACCAGGCTGTGCACCAGGGTGTGCTGGTGTTGAGTGAGTTGTGATTTTGCTAAACGTTACCATTCAGTACATACGAGCAAAGAAATTCCTTCACTCAATAACTATTAGGATATCAACACTTTGTCTCTGTGTGTGTGTGTGTGTGTGTGTGTATGTGTATTTGTGTGCTTCTGTGCATGTGTGTGTGTGTGTGTGTTTGTGGGAGCCTTTGCACAGAGGGTAAATAGTGTAATATTTCTTTTGTCAGTTTCTGGGAGATACTCTTTTTCAAAAAATGGCAGTCGTGATTGTTTCCTAGAAGGTAATAATTTTGGAGAGATCAAACTTTGTTGTCCTTAGATGAAGCCGTATATATTCTGTAAGGAGGAACTATTTAGCATTCAGGGAATATGTGCAGTGTATTTCCAGGCATCATGATACATGGGTCAATGTGCATCACTGGGTGAAATGAAGGGATTTCAGTTCTAGTGATTACTTAAGGCCCAGTCCCAGGTGGAATACACCTTGCTTGTTTCCTTGCATATATGTGGCAGTATTTCATCCGTCCATGAACATGGCGGAAATTATATCACCTCACATATTTTTCTTAGTGTGATCCTTTTTGAAGTGCTGATATTGTCCCCTCAGTAGCATAACACCTGGACTTTCAGCCACTGCGTGTAACATTCCCTATGCAATGAATATGGATAGATTTTGTTTTATTTTGTGTGTCTGTGTGTGCAACATTTCTAGTTTGCAAATGTAGTAATTGCTTTGCTCATTCAAGTAAGTTCTCCTAGGACAAACAATTTTACATGCATTGTGTATACCTACTGTTTAGGCATGCATAAGACCCCTTCAATCAAACTCTTTCTTTTCCACTGTGGAAATTGATAGCATGCACCAGGCTGTGCACCAGGGTGTGCTGGTGTTGAGTGACTTGTGATTTTGCTAAACGTTACCATTCAGTACATACGAGCAAAGAAATTCCTTCACTCGATAACTATTAGGATATCAACACTTTGTCTCTGTGTGTGTGTGTGTGTGTTTGATTGTGTGATTGTCATCTTTCTCTTTCAGTTTGCCTCACTGATTTGTATAAATTAGCTTACTTCCTGATGTCAGTTTGAGGAAAAGCCTTGAGTTACCCTGCCATTAGTCTTCAGTTCCATGAATGAAAGGTGTCGTGGTCTGTCACTGAGAACCTTTGCAGAAATGAATGTCCTTCCCAAGTGTTCCATGGTATTCCATAGTTTTGGTGTTCCTGAAAGCTGCCATTCACTAGAGAAAGTGTACCAATTTCATTGACTAGGAAATACTTGCCATTCTTTGACTATCTCCTGTGTGAGCAGTGCATTTCTCGGATGAAAGTGAATTAATTTCTCTGTCCACATCAAGTGAAATCCTGTGGTCACGTTCAGGCTCTTGGCAGCCAGTGTGTGCGTTTGCATGTTTTGATGAAGTTAGTAACGCAAAACCTGGGATACCAACATCCTGGTTAGCAGTGTGGTACACTTTGTGTCCACATAGGGGAATAAACTCAGGTGATGGGAGATGTTGTTCCGAGAAGAAAGTTGCCTCATGGAATGTGAAAGGAGTTTTCCTGGCCGATGGAAGTGCAAAGGGCTTGAGGCGATTTTCTACTCACCACAAAAAAACACATCTTGTCATCCAAAATGTGGGTTTCAGATTGGGAGTTCTTGGAAACAGGAGAGAAATGTCATCCCTATGCCACGTAGAGGAGGCAGAGGTGGGAATATGGAGCAGTAAAGCCATGCTGAGATGCAAACATCTTTCCAGGACCCTAACACACAAGTGGCTGTTGACTGGAGGGGAGGGTCTTAAGGGGAGTGCTTACGGACTCCGGCCAATCAGGAAAGACTTGGGTGTGATGTCACAGTGGGCTCACAGCCCTTGGACTTGGAGAGTCCTGAGGCAGCTGCTACCTGTCCTGTTGCTATGGCTGCCCAGCCAGCCAAGAGGAGAAAGGCAGGTGCCCCTGTATGGTGAGGAAGATTTCTCAGTGAAGTGTGGCATAGGGAAATGGGAGGGAGGCCAAACAGGATATCCATGAACTGAGCCCATGGGATTGGGGAATCTATTCTTCACTGCTAGCCAAATCATCCATATCCTACGATTTTGAATGTTCACAGGCCTGTGTGCCACCTGCGGTGGGTCTCCCTTTGCAGAACAGGGCGCCTTCGATCTCACTGTGATACACAAGCTGCCTGGTTTTCAGGGTCCCAACCGACCACGTGATCTTAGGGTGTAGTGCTAGCGGACTGGCAAGGGAAGAATGAGTTTACATGGTGGCCCAGGCACCTGTTGATCTGACAGAAATTCTTCTGTGCCCTGCAGGGTACACTAAACCATGGGCAAGGAATCTTGGAAGAAGTTAACCTGATTCTCCAGTGTTTCCTAGTATTCAATAAGGATCGCTACTGCTGAAAGGTACTTTTCTTACATGAAGGTACAGAAATTTTCTGAGTCCAGAATGTTTGCTATTCAAGGAGCCATGAGTGTGTATGTGTGTGTGTGTGTGTGTATGTGTATTTGTGTGCTTCTGTGCATGTGTGTGTGTGTGTGTGTTTGTGGGAGCCTTTGCACAGAGGGTAGATAGTGTAATATTTCTTTTGTCAGTTTCTGGGAGATACTCTTTTTCAAAAAATGGCAGTCGTGATTGTTTCCTAGAAGGTAATAATTTTGGAGAGATCAAACTTTGTTGTCCTTAGATGAAGCCGTATATATTCTGTAAGGAGGAACTATTTAGCATTCAGGGAATATGTGCAGTGTATTTCCAGGCATCATGATACATGGGTCAATGTGCATCACTGGGTGAAATGAAGGGATTTCAGTTCTAGTGATTACTTAAGGCCCAGTCCCAGGTGGAATACACCTTGCTTGTTTCCTTGCATATATGTGGCAGTATTTCATCCGTCCATGAACATGGCGGAAATTATATCACCTCACATATTTTTCTTAGTGTGATCCTTTTTGAAGTGCTGATATTGTCCCCTCAGTAGCATAACACCTGGACTTTCAGCCATTGCGTGTAACATTCCCTATGCAATGAATATGGATAGATTTTGTTTTATTTTGTGTGTCTGTGTGTGCAACATTTCTAGTTTGCAAATGTAGTAATTTCTTTGCTCATTCAAGTAAGTTCTCCTAGGACAAACAATTTTACATGCATTGTGTATACCTACTGTTTAGGCATGCATAAGACCCCTTCAATCAAACTCTTTCTTTTCCACTGTGGAAATTGATAGCATGCACCAGGCTGTGCACCAGGGTGTGCTGGTGTTGAGTGACTTGTGATTTTGCTAAACGTTACCATTCAGTACATACGAGCAAAGAAATTCCTTCACTCGATAACTATTAGGATATCAACACTTTGTCTCTGTGTGTGTGTGTGTGTGTTTGATTGTGTGATTGTCATCTTTCTCTTTCAGTTTGCCTCACTGATTTGTATAAATTAGCTTACTTCCTGATGTCAGTTTGAGGAAAAGCCTTGAGTTACCCTGCCATTAGTCTTCAGTTGCATGAATGAAAGGTGTCGTGGTCTGTCACTGAGAACCTTTGCAGAAATGAATGTCCTTCCCAAGTGTTCCATGGTATTCCATAGTTTTGGTGTTCCTGAAAGCTACCATTCACTAGAGAAAGTGTACCAATTTCATTGACTAGGAAATACTTGCCATTCTTTGACTATCTCCTGTGTGAGCAGTGCATTTCTCGGATGAAAGTGAATTAATTTCTCTGTCCACATCAAGTGAAATCCTGTGGTCACGTTCAGGCTCTTGGCAGCCAGTGTGTGCGTTTGCATGTTTTGATGAAGTTAGTAACGCAAAACCTGGGATACCAACATCCTGGTTAGCAGTGTGGTACACTTTGTGTCCACATAGGGGAATAACCTCAGGTGATGGGAGATGTTGTTCTGAGAAGAAAGTTGCCTCATGGAATGTGAAAGGAGTTTTCCTGGCCGATGGAAGTGCAAAGGGCTTGAGGCGATTTTCTACTCACCCCAAAAAAACACATTTTGTCATCCAAAATGTGGGTTCCAGATTGGGAGTTCTTGGAAACAGGAGAGAAATGTCATCCCTATGCCACGTAGAGGAGGCGGAGGTGGGAATATGGAACAGGAAAGCCATGCTGAGATGCAAACATCTTTCCAGGACCCTAACACACAAGTGGCTGTTGACTGGAGGGGAGGGTCTTAAGGGGAGTGCTTACGGACTCTGGCCAATCAGGAAAGACTTGTGTGTGATGTCACAGTGGGCTCACAGCCCTTGGACTTGGAGAGTCCTGAGGCAGCTGCTACCTGTCCTGTTGCTATGGCTGCCCAGCCAGCCAAGAGGAGAAAGGCAGGTGCCCCTGTATGGTGAGGAAGATTTCTCAGTGAAGTGTGGCATAGGGAAATGGGAGGGAGGCCAAACAGGATATCCATGAACTGAGCCCATGGGATTGGGGAATCTATTCTTCACTGCTAGCCAAATCATCCATATCCTACGATTTTGAATGTTCACAGGCCTGTGTGCCACCTGCGGTGAGTCTCCCTTTGCAGAACAGGGCGCCTTCGATCTCACTGTGATACACAAGCTGCCTGGTTTTCAGGGTCCCAACCGACCACGTGATCTTAGGGTGTAGTGCTAGCGGACTGGCAAGGGAAGAATGAGTTTACATGGTGGCCCAGGCACCTGTTGATCTGACAGAAATTCTTCTGTGCCCTGCAGGGTACACTAAACCATGGGCAAGGAATCTTGGAAGAAGTTAACCTGATTCTCCAGTGTTTCCTAGTATTCAATAAGGATCGCTACTGCTGAAAGGTACTTTTCTTACATGAAGGTACAGAAATTTTCTGAGTCCAGAATGTTTGCTATTCAAGGAGCCATGAGTGTGTATGTGTGTGTGTGTGTGTGTGTGTGTGTGTGTGTATGTGTATTTGTGTGCTTCTGTGCATGTGTGTGTGTGTGTGTGTTTGTGGGAGCCTTTGCACAGAGGGTAGATAGTATAATATTTCTTTTGTCAGTTTCTGGGAGATACTCTTTTTCAAAAAATGGCAGTCCTGATTGTTTCCTAGAAGGTAATAATTTTGGAGAGATCAAACTTTGTTGTCCTTAGATGAAGCCGTATATATTCTGTAAGGAGGAACTATTCAGCATTCAGGGAATATGTGCAGTGTATGTCCAGGCATCATGATACATGGGTCAATGTGCATCACTGGGTGAAATGAAGGGATTTCAATTCAAGTGATTACTTCAGGCCCAGGCCCAGGTGGAATACACCTTGCTTGTTTCCTTGCATAAATGTGGCAGTATTTCATCCGTCCATGAACATGGCGGAAATTATATCACCTCACATATTTTTCTTAGCGCGATCCTTTTTGAAGTGCTGATATTGTACCCTCAGTAGCATAACACCTGGACTTTCAGCCATTGCGTGTAACATTCCCCATGCAATGAATATGGATAGATTTTGTTTTATTTTGTGTGTCTGTGTGTGCAACATTTCTAGTTTGCAAATGTAGTAATTGCTTTGCTCATTCAAGTAAGTTCTCCTAGGACAAACGATTTTACAGGCATTGTGTATACCTACTGTTTAGGCATGCATAAGACCCCTTCAATCAAACTCTTTCTTTTCCACTGTGGAAATTGATAGCATGCACCAGGCTGTGCACCAGGGTGTGCTGGTGTTGAGTGAGTTGTGATTTTGCTAAACGTTACCATTCAGTACATACGAGCAAAGAAATTCCTTCACTCGATAACTATTAGGATATCAACACTTTGTCTCTGTGTGTGTGTGTGTGTGTGTGTGTGTTTGATTGTGTGATTGTCATCTTTCTCTTTCAGTTTGCCTCACTGATTTGTATAAATTAGCTTACTTCCTGATGTCAGTTTGAGGAAAAGCCTTGAGTTACCCTGCCATTAGTCTTCAGTTCCATGAATGAAAGGTGTCGTGGTCTGTCACTGAGAACCTTTGCAGAAATGAATGTCCTTCCCAAGTGTTCCATGGTATTCCATAGTTTTGGTGTTCCTGAAAGCTACCATTCACTAGAGAAAGTGTACCAATTTCACTGACTAGGAAATACTTGCCATTCTTTGACTATCTCCTGTGTGAGCAGTGCATTTCTCGGATGAAAGTGAATTAATTTCTCTGTCCACATCAAGTGAAATCCTGTGGTCACGTTCAGGCTCTTGGCAGCCAGTGTGTGCGTTTGCATGTTTTGATGAAGTTAGTAATGCAAAAGCCCGGGATACCAACATCCTGGTTAGCAGTGTGGTACACTTTGTGTCCACATATGGGAATAACCTCAGGTGATGGGAGATGTTGTTCTGAGAAGAAAGTTGCCTCATGGAATGTGAAAGGAGTTTTCCTGGCCGATGGAAGTGCAAAGGGCTTGAGGCGATTTTCTACTCACCACAAAAAAACACATCTTGTCATCCAAAATGTGGGTTCCAGATTGGGAGTTCTTGGAAACAGGAGAGAAATGTCATCCCTATGCCACGTAGAGGAGGCAGAGGTGGGAATATGGAGCAGTAAAGCCATGCTGAGATGCAAACATCTTTCCAGGACCCTAACACACAAGTGGCTGTTGACTGGAGGGGGAGTGTCTTAAGGGGAGTGCTTACGGACTCCGGCCAATCAGGAAAGACTTGGGTGTGATGTCACAGTGGGCTCACAGCCCTTGGACTTGGAGAGTCCTGAGGCAGCTGCTACCTGTCCTGTTGCTATGGCTGCCCAGCCAGCCAAGAGGAGAAAGGCAGGTGCCCCTGTATGGTGAGGAAGATTTCTCAGTGAAGTGTGGCATAGGGAAATGGGAGGGAGGCCGCACAGGATATCCATGAACTGAGCCCATCGGATTGGGGAATCTATTCTTCACGGCTAGCCAAATCATCCATATCCTACGATTTTGAATGTTCACAGGCCTGTGTGCCACCTGCGGTGGGTCTCCCTTTGCAGAACAGGGCGCCTTCGATCTCACTGTGATACACAAGCTGCCTGGTTTTCAGGGTCCCAACCGACCACGTGATCTTAGGGTGTAGTGCTAGCGGACTGGCAAGGGAAGAATGAGTTTACATGGTGGCCCAGGCACCTGTTGATCTGACAGAAATTCTTCTGTGCCCTGCAGGGTACACTAAACCATGGGCAAGGAATCTTGGAAGAAGTTAACCTGATTCTCCAGTGTTTCCTAGTATTCAATAAGGATCGCTACTGCTGAAAGGTACTTTTCTTACATGAAGGTACAGAAATTTTCTGAGTCCAGAATGTTTGCTATTCAAGGAGCCATGAGTGTGTATGTGTGTGTGTGTGTGTATGTGTATTTGTGTGCTTCTGTGCATGTGTGTGTGTGTGTGTGTTTGTGGGAGCCTTTGCACAGAGGGTAGATAGTGTAATATTTCTTTTGTCAGTTTCTGGGAGATACTCTTTTTCAAAAAATGGCAGTCGTGATTGTTTCCTAGAAGGTAATAATTTTGGAGAGATCAAACTTTGTTGTCCTTAGATGAAGCCGTATATATTCTGTAAGGAGGAACTATTTAGCATTCAGGGAATATGTGCAGTGTATTTCCAGGCATCATGATACATGGGTCAATGTGCATCACTGGGTGAAATGAAGGGATTTCAGTTCTAGTGATTACTTAAGGCCCAGTCCCAGGTGGAATACACCTTGCTTGTTTCCTTGCATATATGTGGCAGTATTTCATCCGTCCATGAACATGGCGGAAATTATATCACCTCACATATTTTTCTTAGTGTGATCCTTTTTGAAGTGCTGATATTGTCCCCTCAGTAGCATAACACCTGGACTTTCAGCCACTGCGTGTAACATTCCCTATGCAATGAATATGGATAGATTTTGTTTTATTTTGTGTGTCTGTGTGTGCAACATTTCTAGTTTGCAAATGTAGTAATTGCTTTGCTCATTCAAGTAAGTTCTCCTAGGACAAACAATTTTACATGCATTGTGTATACCTACTGTTTAGGCATGCATAAGACCCCTTCAATCAAACTCTTTCTTTTCCACTGTGGAAATTGATAGCATGCACCAGGCTGTGCACCAGGGTGTGCTGGTGTTGAGTGACTTGTGATTTTGCTAAACGTTACCATTCAGTACATACGAGCAAAGAAATTCCTTCACTCGATAACTATTAGGATATCAACACTTTGTCTCGGTGTGTGTGTGTGTGTGTTTGATTGTGTGATTGTCATCTTTCTCTTTCAGTTTGCCTCACTGATTTGTATAAATTAGCTTACTTCCTGATGTCAGTTTGAGGAAAAGCCTTGAGTTACCCTGCCATTAGTCTTCAGTTCCATGAATGAAAGGTGTCGTGGTCTGTCACTGAGAACCTTTGCAGAAATGAATGTCCTTCCCAAGTGTTCCATGGTATTCCATAGTTTTGGTGTTCCTGAAAGCTGCCATTCACTAGAGAAAGTGTACCAATTTCATTGACTAGGAAATACTTGCCATTCTTTGACTATCTCCTGTGTGAGCAGTGCATTTCTCGGATGAAAGTGAATTAATTTCTCTGTCCACATCAAGTGAAATCCTGTGGTCACGTTCAGGCTCTTGGCAGCCAGTGTGTGCGTTTGCATGTTTTGATGAAGTTAGTAACGCAAAACCTGGGATACCAACATCCTGGTTAGCAGTGTGGTACACTTTGTGTCCACATAGGGGAATAACCTCAGGTGATGGGAGATGTTGTTCCGAGAAGAAAGTTGCCTCATGGAATGTGAAAGGAGTTTTCCTGGCCGATGGAAGTGCAAAGGGCTTGAGGCGATTTTCTACTCACCACAAAAAAACACATCTTGTCATCCAAAATGTGGGTTCCAGATTGGGAGTTCTTGGAAACAGGAGAGAAATGTCATCCCTATGCCACGTAGAGGAGGCGGAGGTGGGAATATGGAGCAGTAAAGCCATGCTGAGATGCAAACATCTTTCCAGGACCCTAACACACAAGTGGCTGTTGACTGGAGGGGAGGGTCTTAAGGGGAGTGCTTACGGACTCCGGCCAATCAGGAAAGACTTGGGTGTGATGTCACAGTGGGCTCACAGCCCTTGGACTTGGAGAGTCCTGAGGCAGCTGCTACCTGTCCTGTTGCTATGGCTGCCCAGCCAGCCAAGAGGAGAAAGGCAGGTGCCCCTGTATGGTGAGGAAGATTTCTCAGTGAAGTGTGGCATAGGAAAATGGGAGGGAGGCCAAACAGGATATCCATGAACTGAGCCCATGGGATTGGGGAATCTATTCTTCACTGCTAGCCAAATCATCCATATCCTACGATTTTGAATGTTCACAGGCCTGTGTGCCACCTGCGGTGGGTCTCCCTTTGCAGAACAGGGCGCCTTCGATCTCACTGTGATACACAAGCTGCCTGGTTTTCAGGGTCCCAACCGACCACGTGATCTTAGGGTGTAGTGCTAGCGGACTGGCAAGGGAAGAATGAGTTTACATGGTGGCCCAGGCACCTGTTGATCTGACAGAAATTCTTCTGTGCCCTGCAGGGTACACTAAACCATGGGCAAGGAATCTTGGAAGAAGTTAACCTGATTCTCCAGTGTTTCCTAGTATTCAATAAGGATCGCTACTGCTGAAAGGTACTTTTCTTACATGAAGGTACAGAAATTTTCTGAGTCCAGAATGTTTGCTATTCAAGGAGCCATGAGTGTGTATGTGTGTGTGTGTGTATGTGTATTTGTGTGCTTCTGTGCATGTGTGTGTGTGTGTGTGTTTGTGGGAGCCTTTGCACAGAGGGTAGATAGTGTAATATTTCTTTTGTCAGTTTCTGGGAGATACTCTTTTTCAAAAAATGGCAGTCGTGATTGTTTCCTAGAAGGTAATAATTTTGGAGAGATCAAACTTTGTTGTCCTTAGATGAAGCCGTATATATTCTGTAAGGAGGAACTATTTAGCATTCAGGGAATATGTGCAGTGTATTTCCAGGCATCATGATACATGGGTCAATGTGCATCACTGGGTGAAATGAAGGGATTTCAGTTCTAGTGATTACTTAAGGCCCAGTCCCAGGTGGAATACACCTTGCTTGTTTCCTTGCATATATGTGGCAGTATTTCATCCGTCCATGAACATGGCGGAAATTATATCACCTCACATATTTTTCTTAGTGTGATCCTTTTTGAAGTGCTGATATTGTCCCCTCAGTAGCATAACACCTGGACTTTCAGCCACTGCGTGTAACATTCCCTATGCAATGAATATGGATAGATTTTGTTTTATTTTGTGTGTCTGTGTGTGCAACATTTCTAGTTTGCAAATGTAGTAATTTCTTTGCTCATTCAAGTAAGTTCTCCTAGGACAAACAATTTTACATGCATTGTGTATACCTACTGTTTAGGCATGCATAAGACCCCTTCAATCAAACTCTTTCTTTTCCACTGTGGAAATTGATAGCATGCACCAGGCTGTGCACCAGGGTGTGCTGGTGTTGAGTGACTTGTGATTTTGCTAAACGTTACCATTCAGTACATACGAGCAAAGAAATTCCTTCACTCGATAACTATTAGGATATCAACACTTTGTCTCTGTGTGTGTGTGTGTGTGTTTGATTGTGTGATTGTCATCTTTCTCTTTCAGTTTGCCTCACTGATTTGTATAAATTAGCTTACTTCCTGATGTCAGTTTGAGGAAAAGCCTTGAGTTACCCTGCCATTAGTCTTCAGTTCCATGAATGAAAGGTGTCGTGGTCTGTCACTGAGAACCTTTGCAGAAATGAATGTCCTTCCCAAGTGTTCCATGGTATTCCATAGTTTTGGTGTTCCTGAAAGCTACCATTCACTAGAGAAAGTGTACCAATTTCACTGACTAGGAAATACTTGCCATTCTTTGACTATCTCCTGTGTGAGCAGTGCATTTCTCGGATGAAAGTGAATTAATTTCTCTGTCCACATCAAGTGAAATCCTGTGGTCACGTTCAGGCTCTTGGCAGCCAGTGTGTGCGTTTGCATGTTTTGATGAAGTTAGTAACGCAAAAGCCCGGGATACCAACATCCTGGTTAGCAGTGTGGTACACTTTGTGTCCACATATGGGAATAACCTCAGGTGATGGGAGATGTTGTTCTGAGAAGAAAGTTGCCTCATGGAATGTGAAAGGAGTTTTCCTGGCCGATGGAAGTGCAAAGGGCTTGAGGCGATTTTCTACTCACCACAAAAAAACACATCTTGTCATCCAAAATGTGGGTTCCAGATTGGGAGTTCTTGGAAACAGGAGAGAAATGTCATCCCTATGCCACGTAGAGGAGGCAGAGGTGGGAATATGGAGCAGTAAAGCCATGCTGAGATGCAAACATCTTTCAAGGACCCTAACACACAAGTGGCTGTTGACTGGAGGGGAGGGTCTTAAGGGGAGTGCTTACGGACTCCGGCCAATCAGGAAAGACTTGGGTGTGATGTCACAGTGGGCTCACAGCCCTTGGACTTGGAGAGTCCTGAGGCAGCTGCTACCTGTCCTGTTGCTATGGCTGCCCAGCCAGCCAAGAGGAGAAAGGCAGGTGCCCCTGTATGGTGAGGAAGATTACTCAGTGAAGTGTGGCATAGGGAAATGGGAGGGAGGCCAAACAGGATATCCATGAACTGAGCCCATGGGATTGGGGAATCTATTCTTCACTGCTAGCCAAATCATCCATATCCTACGATTTTGAATGTTCACAGGCCTGTGTGCCACCTGCGGTGAGTCTCCCTTTGCAGAACAGGGCGCCTTCGATCTCACTGTGATACACAAGCTGCCTGGTTTTCAGGGTCCCAACCGACCACGTGATCTTAGGGTGTAGTGCTAGCGGACTGGCAAGGGAAGAATGAGTTTACATGGTGGCCCAGGCACCTGTTGATCTGACAGAAATTCTTCTGTGCCCTGCAGGGTACACTAAACCATGGGCAAGGAATCTTGGAAGAAGTTAACCTGATTCTCCAGTGTTTCCTAGTATTCAATAAGGATCGCTACTGCTGAAAGGTACTTTTCTTACATGAAGGTACAGAAATTTTCTGAGTCCAGAATGTTTGCTATTCAAGGAGCCATGAGTGTGTATGTGTGTGTGTGTGTGTGTGTGTGTGTGTGTATGTGTATTTGTGTGCTTCTGTGCATGTGTGTGTGTGTGTGTGTTTGTGGGAGCCTTTGCACAGAGGGTAGATAGTGTAATATTTCTTTTGTCAGTTTCTGGGAGATACTCTTTTTCAAAAAATGGCAGTCGTGATTGTTTCCTAGAAGGTAATAATTTTGGAGAGATCAAACTTTGTTGTCCTTAGATGAAGCCGTATATATTCTGTAAGGAGGAACTATTTAGCATTCAGGGAATATGTGCAGTGTATTTCCAGGCATCATGATACATGGGTCAATGTGCATCACTGGGTGAAATGAAGGGATTTCAGTTCTAGTGATTACTTAAGGCCCAGTCCCAGGTGGAATACACCTTGCTTGTTTCCTTGCATATATGTGGCAGTATTTCATCCGTCCATGAACATGGCGGAAATTATATCACCTCACATATTTTTCTTAGTGTGATCCTTTTTGAAGTGCTGATATTGTCCCCTCAGTAGCATAACACCTGGACTTTCAGCCATTGCGTGTAACATTCCCTATGCAATGAATATGGATAGATTTTGTTTTATTTTGTGTGTCTGTGTGTGCAACATTTCTAGTTTGCAAATGTAGTAATTTCTTTGCTCATTCAAGTAAGTTCTCCTAGGACAAACAATTTTACATGCATTGTGTATACCTACTGTTTAGGCATGCATAAGACCCCTTCAATCAAACTCTTTCTTTTCCACTGTGGAAATTGATAGCATGCACCAGGCTGTGCACCAGGGTGTGCTGGTGTTGAGTGACTTGTGATTTTGCTAAACGTTACCATTCAGTACATACGAGCAAAGAAATTCCTTCACTCGATAACTATTAGGATATCAACACTTTGTCTCTGTGTGTGTGTGTGTGTGTTTGATTGTGTGATTGTCATCTTTCTTTTTCAGTTTGCCTCACTGATTTGTATAAATTAGCTTACTTCCTGATGTCAGTTTGAGGAAAAGCCTTGAGTTACCCTGCCATTAGTCTTCAGTTCCATGAATGAAAGGTGTCGTGGTCTGTCACTGAGAACCTTTGCAGAAATGAATGTCCTTCCCAAGTGTTCCATGGTATTCCATAGTTTTGGTGTTCCTGAAAGCTACCATTCACTAGAGAAAGTGTACCAATTTCACTGACTAGGAAATACTTGCCATTCTTTGACTATCTCCTGTGTGAGCAGTGCATTTCTCGGATGAAAGTGAATTAATTTCTCTGTCCACATCAAGTGAAATCCTGTGGTCACGTTCAGGCTCTTGGCAGCCAGTGTGTGCGTTTGCATGTTTTGATGAAGTTAGTAACGCAAAAGCCCGGGATACCAACATCCTGGTTAGCAGTGTGGTACACTTTGTGTCCACATATGGGAATAACCTCAGGTGATGGGAGATGTTGTTCTGAGAAGAAAGTTGCCTCATGGAATGTGAAAGGAGTTTTCCTGGCCGATGGAAGTGCAAAGGGCTTGAGGCGATTTTCTACTCACCACAAAAAAACACATCTTGTCATCCAAAATGTGGGTTCCAGATTGGGAGTTCTTGGAAACAGGAGAGAAATGTCATCCCTATGCCACGTAGAGGAGGCAGAGGTGGGAATATGGAGCAGTAAAGCCATGCTGAGATGCAAACATCTTTCCAGGACCCTAACACACAAGTGGCTGTTGACTGGAGGGGGAGTGTCTTAAGGGGAGTGCTTACGGACTCCGGCCAATCAGGAAAGACTTGGGTGTGATGTCACAGTGGGCTCACAGCCCTTGGACTTGGAGAGTCCTGAGGCAGCTGCTACCTGTCCTGTTGCTATGGCTGCCCAGCCAGCCAAGAGGAGAAAGGCAGGTGCCCCTGTATGGTGAGGAAGATTTCTCAGTGAAGTGTGGCATAGGGAAATGGGAGGGAGGCCGCACAGGATATCCATGAACTGAGCCCATGGGATTGGGGAATCTATTCTTCACGGCTAGCCAAATCATCCATATCCCACGATTTTGAATGTTCACAGGCCTGTGTGCCACCTGCGGTGGGTCTCCCTTTGCAGAGCAGGGCGCCTTCGATCTCACTGTGATACACAAGCTGCCTGGTTTTCAGGGTCCCAACCGACCACGTGATCTTAGGGTGTAGTGCTAGCGGACTGGCAAGGGAAGAATGAGTTTACATGGTGGCCCAGGCACCTGTTGATCTGACAGAAATTCTTCTGTGCCCTGCAGGGTACACTAAACCATGGGCAAGGAATCTTGGAAGAAGTTAACCTGATTCTCCAGTGTTTCCTAGTATTCAATAAGGATCGCTACTGCTGAAAGGTACTTTTCTTACATGAAGGAACAGAAATTTTCTGAGTCCAGAATGTTTGCTATTCAAGGAGCCATGAGTGTGTATGTGTGTGTGTGTGTGTATGTGTATTTGTGTGCTTCTGTGCATGTGTGTGTGTGTGTGTGTTTGTGGGAGCATTTGCACAGAGGGTAGATAGTGTAATATTTCTTTTGTCAGTTTCTGGGAGATACTCTTTTTCAAAAAATGGCAGTCGTGATTGTTTCCTAGAAGGTAATAATTTTGGAGAGATCAAACTTTGTTGTCCTTAGATGAAGCCGTATATATTCTGTAAGGAGGAACTATTTAGCATTCAGGGAATATGTGCAGTGTATTTCCAGGCATCATGATACATGGGTCAATGTGCATCACTGGGTGAAATGAAGGGATTTCAGTTCTAGTGATTACTTAAGGCCCAGTCCCAGGTGGAATACACCTTGCTTGTTTCCTTGCATAAATGTGGCAGTATTTCATCCGTCCATGAACATGGCGGAAATTATATCACCTCACATATTTTTCTTAGTGTGATCCTTTTTGAAGTGCTGATATTGTCCCCTCAGTAGCATAACACCTGGACTTTCAGCCATTGCGTGTAACATTCCCTATGCAATGAATATGGATAGATTTTGTTTTATTTTGTGTGTCTGTGTGTGCAACATTTCTAGTTTGCAAATGTAGTAATTTCTTTGCTCATTCAAGTAAGTTCTCCTAGGACAAACAATTTTACATGCATTGTGTATACCTACTGTTTAGGCATGCATAAGACCCCTTCAATCAAACTCTTTCTTTTCCACTGTGGAAATTGATAGCATGCACCAGGCTGTGCACCAGGGTGTGCTGGTGTTGAGTGACTTGTGATTTTGCTAAACGTTACCATTCAGTACATACGAGCAAAGAAATTCCTTCACTCGATAACTATTAGGATATCAACACTTTGTCTCTGTGTGTGTGTGTGTGTGTTTAATTGTGTGATTGTCATCTTTCTCTTTCAGTTTGCCTCACTGATTTGTATAAATTAGCTTACTTCCTGATGTCAGTTTGAGGAAAAGCCTTGAGTTACCCTGCCATTAGTCTTCAGTTCCATGAATGAAAGGTGTCGTGGTCTGTCACTGAGAACCTTTGCAGAAATGAATGTCCTTCCCAAGTGTTCCATGGTATTCCATAGTTTTGGTGTTCCTGAAAGCTACCATTCACTAGAGAAAGTGTACCAATTTCACTGACTAGGAAATACTTGCCATTCTTTGACTATCTCCTGTGTGAGCAGTGCATTTCTCGGATGAAAGTGAATTAATTTCTCTGTCCACATCAAGTGAAATCCTGTGGTCACGTTCAGGCTCTTGGCAGCCAGTGTGTGCGTTTGCATGTTTTGATGAAGTTAGTAACGCAAAAGCCCGGGATACCAACATCCTGGTTAGCAGTGTGGTACACTTTGTGTCCACATATGGGAATAACCTCAGGTGATGGGAGATGTTGTTCTGAGAAGAAAGTTGCCTCATGGAATGTGAAAGGAGTTTTCCTGGCCGATGGAAGTGCAAAGGGCTTGAGGCGATTTTCTACTCACCACAAAAAAACACATCTTGTCATCCAAAATGTGGGTTCCAGATTGGGAGTTCTTGGAAACAGGAGAGAAATGTCATCCCTATGCCACGTAGAGGAGGCAGAGGTGGGAATATGGAGCAGTAAAGCCATGCTGAGATGCAAACATCTTTCCAGGACCCTAACACACAAGTGGCTGTTGACTGGAGGGGGAGTGTCTTAAGGGGAGTGCTTACGGACTCCGGCCAATCAGGAAAGACTTGGGTGTGATGTCACAGTGGGCTCACAGCCCTTGGACTTGGAGAGTCCTGAGGCAGCTGCTACCTGTCCTGTTGCTATGGCTGCCCAGCCAGCCAAGAGGAGAAAGGCAGGTGCCCCTGTATGGTGAGGAAGATTTCTCAGTGAAGTGTGGCATAGGGAAATGGGAGGGAGGCCGCACAGGATATCCATGAACTGAGCCCATCGGATTGGGGAATCTATTCTTCACGGCTAGCCAAATCATCCATATCCCACGATTTTGAATGTTCACAGGCCTGTGTGCCACCTGCGGTGGGTCTCCCTTTGCAGAACAGGGCGCCTTCGATCTCACTGTGATACACAAGCTGCCTGGTTTTCAGGGTCCCAACCGACCACGTGATCTTAGGGTGTAGTGCTAGCGGACTGGCAAGGGAAGAATGAGTTTACATGGTGGCCCAGGCACCTGTTGATCTGACAGAAATTCTTCTGTGCCCTGCAGGGTACACTAAACCATGGGCAAGGAATCTTGGAAGAAGTTAACCTGATTCTCCAGTGTTTCCTAGTATTCAATAAGGATCGCTACTGCTGAAAGGTACTTTTCTTACATGAAGGTACAGGAATTTTCTGAGTCCAGAATGTTTGCTATTCAAGGAGCCATGAGTGTGTATGTGTGTGTGTGTGTGTGTGTGTGTGTGTGTGTGTATGTGTATTTGTGTGCTTCTGTGCATGTGTGTGTGTGTGTGTGTTTGTGGGAGCCTTTGCACAGAGGGTAGATAGTATAATATTTCTTTTGTCAGTTTCTGGGAGATACTCTTTTTCAAAAAATGGCAGTCCTGATTGTTTCCTAGAAGTTAATAATTTTGGAGAGATCAAACTTTGTTGTCCTTAGATCAAGCCGTATATATTCTGTAAGGAGGAACTATTCAGCATTCAGGGAATATGTGCAGTGTATGTCCAGGCATCATGATACATGGGTCAATGTGCATCACTGGGTGAAATGAAGGGATTTCAATTCAAGTGATTACTTCAGGCCCAGGCCCAGGTGGAATACACCTTGCTTGTTTCCTTGCATAAATGTGGCAGTATTTCATCCGTCCATGAACATGGCGGAAATTATATCACCTCACATATTTTTCTTAGTGCGATCCTTTTTGAAGTGCTGATATTGTACCCTCAGTAGCATAACACCTGGACTTTCAGCCATTGCGTGTAACATTCCCCATGCAATGAATATGGATAGATTTTGTTTTATTTTGTGTGTCTGTGTGTGCAACATTTCTAGTTTGCAAATGTAGTAATTGCTTTGCTCATTCAAGTAAGTTCTCCTAGGACAAACGATTTTACAGGCATTGTGTATACCTACTGTTTAGGCATGCATAAGACCCCTTCAATCAAACTCTTTCTTTTCCACTGTGGAAATTGATAGCATGCACCAGGCTGTGCACCAGGGTGTGCTGGTGTTGAGTGAGTTGTGATTTTGCTAAACGTTACCATTCAGTACATACGAGCAAAGAAATTCCTTCACTCGATAACTATTAGGATATCAACACTTTGTCTCTGTGTGTGTGTGTGTGTGTGTGTGTTTGATTGTGTGATTGTCATCTTTCTCTTTCAGTTTGCCTCACTGATTTGTATAAATTAGCTTACTTCCTGATGTCAGTTTGAGGAAAAGCCTTGAGTTACCCTGCCATTAGTCTTCAGTTCCATGAATGAAAGGTGTCGTGGTCTGTCACTGAGAACCTTTGCAGAAATGAATGTCCTTCCCAAGTGTTCCATGGTATTCCATAGTTTTGGTGTTCCTGAAAGCCACCATTCACTAGAGAAAGTGTACCAATTTCACTGACTAGGAAATACTTGCCATTCTTTGACTATCTCCTGTGTGAGCAGTGCATTTCTCGGATGAAAGTGAATTAATTTCTCTGTCCACATCAAGTGAAATCCTGTGGTCACGTTCAGGCTCTTGGCAGCCAGTGTGTGCGTTTGCATGTTTTGATGAAGTTAGTAACGCAAAAGCCCGGGATACCAACATCCTGGTTAGCAGTGTGGTACACTTTGTGTCCACATATGGGAATAACCTCAGGTGATGGGAGATGTTGTTCTGAGAAGAAAGTTGCCTCATGGAATGTGAAAGGAGTTTTCCTGGCCGATGGAAGTGCAAAGGGCTTGAGGCGATTTTCTACTCACCACAAAAAAACACATCTTGTCATCCAAAATGTGGGTTCCAGATTGGGAGTTCTTGGAAACAGGAGAGAAATGTCATCCCTATGCCACGTAGAGGAGGCAGAGGTGGGAATATGGAGCAGTAAAGCCATGCTGAGATGCAAACATCTTTCCAGGACCCTAACACACAAGTGGCTGTTGACTGGAGGGGAGGGTCTTAAGGGGAGTGCTTACGGACTCCGGCTAATCAGGAAAGACTTGGGTGTGATGTCACAGTGGGCTCACAGCCCTTGGACTTGGAGAGTCCTGAGGCAGCTGCTACCTGTCCTGTTGCTATGGCTGCCCAGCCAGCCAAGAGGAGAAAGGCAGGTGCCCCTGTATGGTGAGGAAGATTTCTCAGTGAAGTGTGGCATAGGGAAATGGGAGGGAGGCCAAACAGGATATCCATGAACTGAGCCCATGGGATTGGGGAATCTATTCTTCACTGCTAGCCAAATCATCCATATCCTACGATTTTGAATGTTCACAGGCCTGTGTGCCACCTGCGGTGGGTCTCCCTTTGCAGAACAGGGCGCCTTCGATCTCACTGTGATACACAAGCTGCCTGGTTTTCAGGGTCCCAACCGACCACGTGATCTTAGGGTGTAGTGCTAGCGGACTGGCAAGGGAAGAATGAGTTTACATGGTGGCCCAGGCACCTGTTGATCTGACAGAAATTCTTCTGTGCCCTGCAGGGTACACTAAACCATGGGCAAGGAATCTTGGAAGAAGTTAACCTGATTCTCCAGTGTTTCCTAGTATTCAATAAGGATCGCTACTGCTGAAAGGTACTTTTCTTACATGAAGGTACAGAAATTTTCTGAGTCCAGAATGTTTGCTATTCAAGGAGCCATGAGTGTGTATGTGTGTGTGTGTGTGTATGTGTATTTGTGTGCTTCTGTGCATGTGTGTGTGTGTTTGTGGGAGCCTTTGCACAGAGGGTAGATAGTGTAATATTTCTTTTGTCAGTTTCTGGGAGATACTCTTTTTCAAAAAATGGCAGTCGTGATTGTTTCCTAGAAGGTAATAATTTTGGAGAGATCAAACTTTGTTGTCCTTAGATGAAGCCGTATATATTCTGTAAGGAGGAACTATTTAGCATTCAGGGAATATGTGCAGTGTATTTCCAGGCATCATGATACATGGGTCAATGTGCATCACTGGGTGAAATGAAGGGATTTCAGTTCTAGTGATTACTTAAGGCCCAGTCCCAGGTGGAATACACCTTGCTTGTTTCCTTGCATATATGTGGCAGTATTTCATCCGTCCATGAACATGGCGGAAATTATATCACCTCACATATTTTTCTTAGTGTGATCCTTTTTGAAGTGCTGATATTGTCCCCTCAGTAGCATAACACCTGGACTTTCAGCCATTGCGTGTAACATTCCCTATGCAATGAATATGGATAGATTTTGTTTTATTTTGTGTGTCTGTGTGTGCAACATTTCTAGTTTGCAAATGTAGTAATTTCTTTGCTCATTCAAGTAAGTTCTCCTAGGACAAACAATTTTACATGCATTGTGTATACCTACTGTTTAGGCATGCATAAGACCCCTTCAATCAAACTCTTTCTTTTCCACTGTGGAAATTGATAGCATGCACCAGGCTGTGCACCAGGGTGTGCTGGTGTTGAGTGACTTGTGATTTTGCTAAACGTTACCATTCAGTACATACGAGCAAAGAAATTCCTTCACTCGATAACTATTAGGATATCAACACTTTGTCTCTGTGTGTGTGTGTGTGTTTGATTGTGTGATTGTCATCTTTCTCTTTCAGTTTGCCTCACTGATTTGTATAAATTAGCTTACTTCCTGATGTCAGTTTGAGGAAAAGCCTTGAGTTACCCTGCCATTAGTCTTCAGTTCCATGAATGAAAGGTGTCGTGGTCTGTCACTGAGAACCTTTGCAGAAATGAATGTCCTTCCCAAGTGTTCCATGGTATTCCATAGTTTTGGTGTTCCTGAAAGCTGCCATTCACTAGAGAAAGTGTACCAATTTCATTGACTAGGAAATACTTGCCATTCTTTGACTATCTCCTGTGTGAGCAGTGCATTTCTCGGATGAAATTGAATTAATTTCTCTGTCCACATCAAGTGAAATCCTGTGGTCACGTTCAGGCTCTTGGCAGCCAGTGTGTGCGTTTGCATGTTTTGATGAAGTTAGTAACGCAAAACCTGGGATACCAACATCCTGGTTAGCAGTGTGGTACACTTTGTGTCCACATAGGGGAATAACCTCAGGTGATGGGAGATGTTGTTCTGAGAAGAAAGTTGCCTCATGGAATGTGAAAGGAGTTTTCCTGGCCGATGGAAGTGCAAAGGGCTTGAGGCGATTTTCTACTCACCACAAAAAAACACATCTTGTCATCCAAAATGTGGGTTCCAGATTGGGAGTTCTTGGAAACAGGAGAGAAATGTCATCCCTATGCCACGTAGAGGAGGCAGAGGTGGGAATATGGAGCAGTAAAGCCATGCTGAGATGCAAACATCTTTCCAGGACCCTAACACACAAGTGGCTGTTGACTGGAGGGGGAGTGTCTTAAGGGGAGTGCTTACGGACTCCGGCCAATCAGGAAAGACTTGGGTGTGATGTCACAGTGGGCTCACAGCCCTTGGACTTGGAGAGTCCTGAGGCAGCTGCTACCTGTCCTGTTGCTATGGCTGCCCAGCCAGCCAAGAGGAGAAAGGCAGGTGCCCCTGTATGGTGAGGAAGATTTCTCAGTGAAGTGTGGCATAGGGAAATGGGAGGGAGGCCGCACAGGATATCCATGAACTGAGCCCATCGGATTGGGGAATCTATTCTTCACGGCTAGCCAAATCATCCATATCCTACGATTTTGAATGTTCACAGGCCTGTGTGCCACCTGCGGTGGGTCTCCCTTTGCAGAACAGGGCGCCTTCGATCTCACTGTGATACACAAGCTGCCTGGTTTTCAGGGTCCCAACCGACCACGTGATCTTAGGGTGTAGTGCTAGCGGACTGGCAAGGGAAGAATGAGTTTACATGGTGGCCCAGGCACCTGTTGATCTGACAGAAATTCTTCTGTGCCCTGCAGGGTACACTAAACCATGGGCAAGGAATCTTGGAAGAAGTTAACCTGATTCTCCAGTGTTTCCTAGTATTCAATAAGGATCGCTACTGCTGAAAGGTACTTTTCTTACATGAAGGTACAGAAATTTTCTGAGTCCAGAATGTTTGCTATTCAAGGAGCCATGAGTGTGTATGTGTGTGTGTGTGTGTATGTGTATTTGTGTGCTTCTGTGCATGTGTGTGTGTGTGTGTGTTTGTGGGAGCCTTTGCACAGAGGGTAGATAGTGTAATATTTCTTTTGTCAGTTTCTGGGAGATACTCTTTTTCAAAAAATGGCAGTCGTGATTGTTTCCTAGAAGGTAATAATTTTGGAGAGATCAAACTTTGTTGTCCTTAGATGAAGCCGTATATATTCTGTAAGGAGGAACTATTTAGCATCAGGGAATATGTGCAGTGTATTTCCAGGCATCATGATACATGGGTCAATGTGCATCACTGGGTGAAATGAAGGGATTTCAGTTCTAGTGATTACTTAAGGCCCAGTCCCAGGTGGAATACACCTTGCTTGTTTCCTTGCATATATGTGGCAGTATTTCATCCGTCCATGAACATGGCGGAAATTATATCACCTCACATATTTTTCTTAGTGTGATCCTTTTTGAAGTGCTGATATTGTCCCCTCAGTAGCATAACACCTGGACTTTCAGCCATTGCGTGTAACATTCCCTATGCAATGAATATGGATAGATTTTGTTTTATTTTGTGTGTCTGTGTGTGCAACATTTCTAGTTTGCAAATGTAGTAATTTCTTTGCTCATTCAAGTAAGTTCTCCTAGGACAAACAATTTTACATGCATTGTGTATACCTACTGTTTAGGCATGCATAAGACCCCTTCAATCAAACTCTTTCTTTTCCACTGTGGAAATTGATAGCATGCACCAGGCTGTGCACCAGGGTGTGCTGGTGTTGAGTGACTTGTGATTTTGCTAAACGTTACCATTCAGTACATACGAGCAAAGAAATTCCTTCACTCGATAACTATTAGGATATCAACACTTTGTCTCTGTGTGTGTGTGTGTGTGTTTGATTGTGTGATTGTCATCTTTCTTTTTCAGTTTGCCTCACTGATTTGTATAAATTAGCTTACTTCCTGATGTCAGTTTGAGGAAAAGCCTTGAGTTACCCTGCCATTAGTCTTCAGTTCCATGAATGAAAGGTGTCGTGGTCTGTCACTGAGAACCTTTGCAGAAATGAATGTCCTTCCCAAGTGTTCCATGGTATTCCATAGTTTTGGTGTTCCTGAAAGCTACCATTCACTAGAGAAAGTGTACCAATTTCACTGACTAGGAAATACTTGCCATTCTTTGACTATCTCCTGTGTGAGCAGTGCATTTCTCGGATGAAAGTGAATTAATTTCTCTGTCCACATCAAGTGAAATCCTGTGGTCACGTTCAGGCTCTTGGCAGCCAGTGTGTGCGTTTGCATGTTTTGATGAAGTTAGTAACGCAAAAGCCCGGGATACCAACATCCTGGTTAGCAGTGTGGTACACTTTGTGTCCACATATGGGAATAACCTCAGGTGATGGGAGATGTTGTTCTGAGAAGAAAGTTGCCTCATGGAATGTGAAAGGAGTTTTCCTGGCCGATGGAAGTGCAAAGGGCTTGAGGCGATTTTCTACTCACCACAAAAAAACACATCTTGTCATCCAAAATGTGGGTTCCAGATTGGGAGTTCTTGGAAACAGGAGAGAAATGTCATCCCTATGCCACGTAGAGGAGGCAGAGGTGGGAATATGGAGCAGTAAAGCCATGCTGAGATGCAAACATCTTTCCAGGACCCTAACACACAAGTGGCTGTTGACTGGAGGGGGAGTGTCTTAAGGGGAGTGCTTACGGACTCCGGCCAATCAGGAAAGACTTGGGTGTGATGTCACAGTGGGCTCACAGCCCTTGGACTTGGAGAGTCCTGAGGCAGCTGCTACCTGTCCTGTTGCTATGGCTGCCCAGCCAGCCAAGAGGAGAAAGGCAGGTGCCCCTGTATGGTGAGGAAGATTTCTCAGTGAAGTGTGGCATAGGGAAATGGGAGGGAGGCCGCACAGGATATCCATGAACTGAGCCCATGGGATTGGGGAATCTATTCTTCACGGCTAGCCAAATCATCCATATCCCACGATTTTGAATGTTCACAGGCCTGTGTGCCACCTGCGGTGGGTCTCCCTTTGCAGAGCAGGGCGCCTTCGATCTCACTGTGATACACAAGCTGCCTGGTTTTCAGGGTCCCAACCGACCACGTGATCTTAGGGTGTAGTGCTAGCGGACTGGCAAGGGAAGAATGAGTTTACATGGTGGCCCAGGCACCTGTTGATCTGACAGAAATTCTTCTGTGCCCTGCAGGGTACACTAAACCATGGGCAAGGAATCTTGGAAGAAGTTAACCTGATTCTCCAGTGTTTCCTAGTATTCAATAAGGATCGCTACTGCTGAAAGGTACTTTTCTTACATGAAGGTACAGAAATTTTCTGAGTCCAGAATGTTTGCTATTCAAGGAGCCATGAGTGTGTATGTGTGTGTGTGTGTGTGTGTGTGTGTGTATGTGTATTTGTGTGCTTCTGTGCATGTGTGTGTGTGTGTGTGTTTGTGGGAGCCTTTGCACAGAGGGTAGATAGTATAATATTTCTTTTGTCAGTTTCTGGGAGATACTCTTTTTCAAAAAATGGCAGTCCTGATTGTTTCCTAGAAGTTAATAATTTTGGAGAGATCAAACTTTGTTGTCCTTAGATCAAGCCGTATATATTCTGTAAGGAGGAACTATTCAGCATTCAGGGAATATGTGCAGTGTATGTCCAGGCATCATGATACATGGGTCAATGTGCATCACTGGGTGAAATGAAGGGATTTCAATTCAAGTGATTACTTCAGGCCCAGGCCCAGGTGGAATACACCTTGCTTGTTTCCTTGCATAAATGTGGCAGTATTTCATCCGTCCATGAACATGGCGGAAATTATATCACCTCACATATTTTTCTTAGTGCGATCCTTTTTGAAGTGCTGATATTGTACCCTCAGTAGCATAACACCTGGACTTTCAGCCATTGCGTGTAACATTCCCCATGCAATGAATATGGATAGATTTTGTTTTATTTTGTGTGTCTGTGTGTGCAACATTTCTAGTTTGCAAATGTAGTAATTGCTTTGCTCATTCAAGTAAGTTCTCCTAGGACAAACGATTTTACAGGCATTGTGTATACCTACTGTTTAGGCATGCATAAGACCCCTTCAATCAAACTCTTTCTTTTCCACTGTGGAAATTGATAGCATGCACCAGGCTGTGCACCAGGGTGTGCTGGTGTTGAGTGAGTTGTGATTTTGCTAAACGTTACCATTCAGTACATACGAGCAAAGAAATTCCTTCACTCGATAACTATTAGGATATCAACACTTTGTCTCTGTGTGTGTGTGTGTGTGTGTGTGTTTGATTGTGTGATTGTCATCTTTCTCTTTCAGTTTGCCTCACTGATTTGTATAAATTAGCTTACTTCCTGATGTCAGTTTGAGGAAAAGCCTTGAGTTACCCTGCCATTAGTCTTCAGTTCCATGAATGAAAGGTGTCGTGGTCTGTCACTGAGAACCTTTGCAGAAATGAATGTCCTTCCCAAGTGTTCCATGGTATTCCATAGTTTTGGTGTTCCTGAAAGCCACCATTCACTAGAGAAAGTGTACCAATTTCACTGACTAGGAAATACTTGCCATTCTTTGACTATCTCCTGTGTGAGCAGTGCATTTCTCGGATGAAAGTGAATTAATTTCTCTGTCCACATCAAGTGAAATCCTGTGGTCACGTTCAGGCTCTTGGCAGCCAGTGTGTGCGTTTGCATGTTTTGATGAAGTTAGTAACGCAAAAGCCCGGGATACCAACATCCTGGTTAGCAGTGTGGTACACTTTGTGTCCACATATGGGAATAACCTCAGGTGATGGGAGATGTTGTTCTGAGAAGAAAGTTGCCTCATGGAATGTGAAAGGAGTTTTCCTGGCCGATGGAAGTGCAAAGGGCTTGAGGCGATTTTCTACTCACCACAAAAAAACACATCTTGTCATCCAAAATGTGGGTTCCAGATTGGGAGTTCTTGGAAACAGGAGAGAAATGTCATCCCTATGCACGTAGAGGAGGCAGAGGTGGGAATATGGAGCAGTAAAGCCATGCTGAGATGCAAACATCTTTCCAGGACCCTAACACACAAGTGGCTGTTGACTGGAGGGGAGGGTCTTAAGGGGAGTGCTTACGGACTCCGGCTAATCAGGAAAGACTTGGGTGTGATGTCACAGTGGGCTCACAGCCCTTGGACTTGGAGAGTCCTGAGGCAGCTGCTACCTGTCCTGTTGCTATGGCTGCCCAGCCAGCCAAGAGGAGAAAGGCAGGTGCCCCTGTATGGTGAGGAAGATTTCTCAGTGAAGTGTGGCATAGGGAAATGGGAGGGAGGCCAAACAGGATATCCATGAACTGAGCCCATGGGATTGGGGAATCTATTCTTCACTGCTAGCCAAATCATCCATATCCTACGATTTTGAATGTTCACAGGCCTGTGTGCCACCTGCGGTGGGTCTCCCTTTGCAGAACAGGGCGCCTTCGATCTCACTGTGATACACAAGCTGCCTGGTTTTCAGGGTCCCAACCGACCACGTGATCTTAGGGTGTAGTGCTAGCGGACTGGCAAGGGAAGAATGAGTTTACATGGTGGCCCAGGCACCTGTTGATCTGACAGAAATTCTTCTGTGCCCTGCAGGGTACACTAAACCATGGGCAAGGAATCTTGGAAGAAGTTAACCTGATTCTCCAGTGTTTCCTAGTATTCAATAAGGATCGCTACTGCTGAAAGGTACTTTTCTTACATGAAGGTACAGAAATTTTCTGAGTCCAGAATGTTTGCTATTCAAGGAGCCATGAGTGTGTATGTGTGTGTGTGTGTGTATGTGTATTTGTGTGCTTCTGTGCATGTGTGTGTGTGTTTGTGGGAGCCTTTGCACAGAGGGTAGATAGTGTAATATTTCTTTTGTCAGTTTCTGGGAGATACTCTTTTTCAAAAAATGGCAGTCGTGATTGTTTCCTAGAAGGTAATAATTTTGGAGAGATCAAACTTTGTTGTCCTTAGATGAAGCCGTATATATTCTGTAAGGAGGAACTATTTAGCATTCAGGGAATATGTGCAGTGTATTTCCAGGCATCATGATACATGGGTCAATGTGCATCACTGGGTGAAATGAAGGGATTTCAGTTCTAGTGATTACTTAAGGCCCAGTCCCAGGTGGAATACACCTTGCTTGTTTCCTTGCATATATGTGGCAGTATTTCATCCGTCCATGAACATGGCGGAAATTATATCACCTCACATATTTTTCTTAGTGTGATCCTTTTTGAAGTGCTGATATTGTCCCCTCAGTAGCATAACACCTGGACTTTCAGCCATTGCGTGTAACATTCCCTATGCAATGAATATGGATAGATTTTGTTTTATTTTGTGTGTCTGTGTGTGCAACATTTCTAGTTTGCAAATGTAGTAATTTCTTTGCTCATTCAAGTAAGTTCTCCTAGGACAAACAATTTTACATGCATTGTGTATACCTACTGTTTAGGCATGCATAAGACCCCTTCAATCAAACTCTTTCTTTTCCACTGTGGAAATTGATAGCATGCACCAGGCTGTGCACCAGGGTGTGCTGGTGTTGAGTGACTTGTGATTTTGCTAAACGTTACCATTCAGTACATACGAGCAAAGAAATTCCTTCACTCGATAACTATTAGGATATCAACACTTTGTCTCTGTGTGTGTGTGTGTGTTTGATTGTGTGATTGTCATCTTTCTCTTTCAGTTTGCCTCACTGATTTGTATAAATTAGCTTACTTCCTGATGTCAGTTTGAGGAAAAGCCTTGAGTTACCCTGCCATTAGTCTTCAGTTCCATGAATGAAAGGTGTCGTGGTCTGTCACTGAGAACCTTTGCAGAAATGAATGTCCTTCCCAAGTGTTCCATGGTATTCCATAGTTTTGGTGTTCCTGAAAGCTGCCATTCACTAGAGAAAGTGTACCAATTTCATTGACTAGGAAATACTTGCCATTCTTTGACTATCTCCTGTGTGAGCAGTGCATTTCTCGGATGAAATTGAATTAATTTCTCTGTCCACATCAAGTGAAATCCTGTGGTCACGTTCAGGCTCTTGGCAGCCAGTGTGTGCGTTTGCATGTTTTGATGAAGTTAGTAACGCAAAACCTGGGATACCAACATCCTGGTTAGCAGTGTGGTACACTTTGTGTCCACATAGGGGAATAACCTCAGGTGATGGGAGATGTTGTTCTGAGAAGAAAGTTGCCTCATGGAATGTGAAAGGAGTTTTCCTGGCCGATGGAAGTGCAAAGGGCTTGAGGCGATTTTCTACTCACCCCAAAAAAACACATCTTGTCATCCAAAATGTGGGTTCCAGATTGGGAGTTCTTGGAAACAGGAGAGAAATGTCATCCCTATGCCACGTAGAGGAGGCGGAGGTGGGAATATGGAGCAGTAAAGCCATGCTGAGATGCAAACATATTTCCAGGACCCTAACACACAAGTGGCTGTTGACTGGAGGGGAGGGTCTTAAGGGGAGTGCTTACGGACTCCGGCCAATCAGGAAAGACTTGGGTGTGATGTCACAGTGGGCTCACAGCCCTTGGACTTGGAGAGTCCTGAGGCAGCTGCTACCTGTCCTGTTGCTATGGCTGCCCAGACAGCCAAGAGGAGAAAGGCAGGTGCCCCTGTATGGTGAGGAAGATTTCTCAGTGAAGTGTGGCATAGGGAAATGGGAGGGAGGCCAAACAGGATATCCATGAACTGAGCCCATGGGATTGGGGAATCTATTCTTCACTGCTAGCCAAATCATCCATATCCTACGATTTTGAATGTTCACAGGCCTGTGTGCCACCTGCGGTGAGTCTCCCTTTGCAGAACAGGGCGCCTTCGATCTCACTGTGATACACAAGCTGCCTGGTTTTCAGGGTCCCAACCGACCACGTGATCTTAGGGTGTAGTGCTAGCGGACTGGCAAGGGAAGAATGAGTTTACATGGTGGCCCAGGCACCTGTTGATCTGACAGAAATTCTTCTGTGCCCTGCAGGGTACACTAAACCATGGGCAAGGAATCTTGGAAGAAGTTAACCTGATTCTCCAGTGTTTCCTAGTATTCAATAAGGATCGCTACTGCTGAAAGGTACTTTTCTTACATGAAGGTACAGAAATTTTCTGAGTCCAGAATGTTTGCTATTCAAGGAGCCATGAGTGTGTATGTGTGTGTGTGTGTGTGTGTGTGTGTGTGTGTGTATGTGTATTTGTGTGCTTCTGTGCATGTGTGTGTGTGTGTGTTTGTGGGAGCCTTTGCACAGAGGGTAGATAGTATAATATTTCTTTTGTCAGTTTCTGGGAGATACTCTTTTTCAAAAAATGGCAGTCCTGATTGTTTCCTAGAAGGTAATAATTTTGGAGAGATCAAACTTTGTTGTCCTTAGATCAAGCCGTATATATTCTGTAAGGAGGAACTATTCAGCATTCAGGGAATATGTGCAGTGTATGTCCAGGCATCATGATACATGGGTCAATGTGCATCACTGGGTGAAATGAAGGGATTTCAATTCAAGTGATTACTTCAGGCCCAGGCCCAGGTGGAATACACCTTGCTTGTTTCCTTGCATAAATGTGGCAGTATTTCATCCGTCCATGAACATGGCGGAAATTATATCACCTCACATATTTTTCTTAGCGCGATCCTTTTTGAAGTGCTGATATTGTACCCTCAGTAGCATAACACCTGGACTTTCAGCCATTGCGTGTAACATTCCCCATGCAATGAATATGGATAGATTTTGTTTTATTTTGTGTGTCTGTGTGTGCAACATTTCTAGTTTGCAAATGTAGTAATTGCTTTGCTCATTCAAGTAAGTTCTCCTAGGACAAACGATTTTACAGGCATTGTGTATACCTACTGTTTAGGCATGCATAAGACCCCTTCAATCAAACTCTTTCTTTTCCACTGTGGAAATTGATAGCATGCACCAGGCTGTGCACCAGGGTGTGCTGGTGTTGAGTGAGTTGTGATTTTGCTAAACGTTACCATTCAGTACATACGAGCAAAGAAATTCCTTCACTCGATAACTATTAGGATATCAACACTTTGTCTCTGTGTGTGTGTGTGTGTGTGTGTGTTTGATTGTGTGATTGTCATCTTTCTCTTTCAGTTTGCCTCACTGATTTGTATAAATTAGCTTACTTCCTGATGTCAGTTTGAGGAAAAGCCTTGAGTTACCCTGCCATTAGTCTTCAGTTCCATGAATGAAAGGTGTCGTGGTCTGTCACTGAGAACCTTTGCAGAAATGAATGTCCTTCCCAAGTGTTCCATGGTATTCCATAGTTTTGGTGTTCCTGAAAGCCACCATTCACTAGAGAAAGTGTACCAATTTCACTGACTAGGAAATACTTGCCATTCTTTGACTATCTCCTGTGTGAGCAGTGCATTTCTCGGATGAAAGTGAATTAATTTCTCTGTCCACATCAAGTGAAATCCTGTGGTCACGTTCAGGCTCTTGGCAGCCAGTGTGTGCGTTTGCATGTTTTGATGAAGTTAGTAACGCAAAAGCCCGGGATACCAACATCCTGGTTAGCAGTGTGGTACACTTTGTGTCCACATATGGGAATAACCTCAGGTGATGGGAGATGTTGTTCTGAGAAGAAAGTTGCCTCATGGAATGTGAAAGGAGTTTTCCTGGCCGATGGAAGTGCAAAGGGCTTGAGGCGATTTTCTACTCACCACAAAAAAACACATCTTGTCATCCAAAATGTGGGTTCCAGATTGGGAGTTCTTGGAAACAGGAGAGAAATGTCATCCCTATGCCACGTAGAGGAGGCAGAGGTGGGAATATGGAGCAGTAAAGCCATGCTGAGATGCAAACATCTTTCCAGGACCCTAACACACAAGTGGCTGTTGACTGGAGGGGAGGGTCTTAAGGGGAGTGCTTACGGACTCCGGCTAATCAGGAAAGACTTGGGTGTGATGTCACAGTGGGCTCACAGCCCTTGGACTTGGAGAGTCCTGAGGCAGCTGCTACCTGTCCTGTTGCTATGGCTGCCCAGCCAGCCAAGAGGAGAAAGGCAGGTGCCCCTGTATGGTGAGGAAGATTTCTCAGTGAAGTGTGGCATAGGGAAATGGGAGGGAGGCCAAACAGGATATCCATGAACTGAGCCCATGGGATTGGGGAATCTATTCTTCACTGCTAGCCAAATCATCCATATCCTACGATTTTGAATGTTCACAGGCCTGTGTGCCACCTGCGGTGGGTCTCCCTTTGCAGAACAGGGCGCCTTCGATCTCACTGTGATACACAAGCTGCCTGGTTTTCAGGGTCCCAACCGACCACGTGATCTTAGGGTGTAGTGCTAGCGGACTGGCAAGGGAAGAATGAGTTTACATGGTGGCCCAGGCACCTGTTGATCTGACAGAAATTCTTCTGTGCCCTGCAGGGTACACTAAACCATGGGCAAGGAATCTTGGAAGAAGTTAACCTGATTCTCCAGTGTTTCCTAGTATTCAATAAGGATCGCTACTGCTGAAAGGTACTTTTCTTACATGAAGGTACAGAAATTTTCTGAGTCCAGAATGTTTGCTATTCAAGGAGCCATGAGTGTGTATGTGTGTGTGTGTGTGTATGTGTATTTGTGTGCTTCTGTGCATGTGTGTGTGTGTTTGTGGGAGCCTTTGCACAGAGGGTAGATAGTGTAATATTTCTTTTGTCAGTTTCTGGGAGATACTCTTTTTCAAAAAATGGCAGTCGTGATTGTTTCCTAGAAGGTAATAATTTTGGAGAGATCAAACTTTGTTGTCCTTAGATGAAGCCGTATATATTCTGTAAGGAGGAACTATTTAGCATTCAGGGAATATGTGCAGTGTATTTCCAGGCATCATGATACATGGGTCAATGTGCATCACTGGGTGAAATGAAGGGATTTCAGTTCTAGTGATTACTTAAGGCCCAGTCCCAGGTGGAATACACCTTGCTTGTTTCCTTGCATATATGTGGCAGTATTTCATCCGTCCATGAACATGGCGGAAATTATATCACCTCACATATTTTTCTTAGTGTGATCCTTTTTGAAGTGCTGATATTGTCCCCTCAGTAGCATAACACCTGGACTTTCAGCCATTGCGTGTAACATTCCCTATGCAATGAATATGGATAGATTTTGTTTTATTTTGTGTGTCTGTGTGTGCAACATTTCTAGTTTGCAAATGTAGTAATTTCTTTGCTCATTCAAGTAAGTTCTCCTAGGACAAACAATTTTACATGCATTGTGTATACCTACTGTTTAGGCATGCATAAGACCCCTTCAATCAAACTCTTTCTTTTCCACTGTGGAAATTGATAGCATGCACCAGGCTGTGCACCAGGGTGTGCTGGTGTTGAGTGACTTGTGATTTTGCTAAACGTTACCATTCAGTACATACGAGCAAAGAAATTCCTTCACTCGATAACTATTAGGATATCAACACTTTGTCTCTGTGTGTGTGTGTGTGTTTGATTGTGTGATTGTCATCTTTCTCTTTCAGTTTGCCTCACTGATTTGTATAAATTAGCTTACTTCCTGATGTCAGTTTGAGGAAAAGCCTTGAGTTACCCTGCCATTAGTCTTCAGTTCCATGAATGAAAGGTGTCGTGGTCTGTCACTGAGAACCTTTGCAGAAATGAATGTCCTTCCCAAGTGTTCCATGGTATTCCATAGTTTTGGTGTTCCTGAAAGCTGCCATTCACTAGAGAAAGTGTACCAATTTCATTGACTAGGAAATACTTGCCATTCTTTGACTATCTCCTGTGTGAGCAGTGCATTTCTCGGATGAAATTGAATTAATTTCTCTGTCCACATCAAGTGAAATCCTGTGGTCACGTTCAGGCTCTTGGCAGCCAGTGTGTGCGTTTGCATGTTTTGATGAAGTTAGTAACGCAAAACCTGGGATACCAACATCCTGGTTAGCAGTGTGGTACACTTTGTGTCCACATAGGGGAATAACCTCAGGTGATGGGAGATGTTGTTCTGAGAAGAAAGTTGCCTCATGGAATGTGAAAGGAGTTTTCCTGGCCGATGGAAGTGCAAAGGGCTTGAGGCGATTTTCTACTCACCACAAAAAAACACATCTTGTCATCCAAAATGTGGGTTCCAGATTGGGAGTTCTTGGAAACAGGAGAGAAATGTCATCCCTATGCCACGTAGAGGAGGCAGAGGTGGGAATATGGAGCAGTAAAGCCATGCTGAGATGCAAACATCTTTCCAGGACCCTAACACACAAGTGGCTGTTGACTGGAGGGGGAGTGTCTTAAGGGGAGTGCTTACGGACTCCGGCCAATCAGGAAAGACTTGGGTGTGATGTCACAGTGGGCTCACAGCCCTTGGACTTGGAGAGTCCTGAGGCAGCTGCTACCTGTCCTGTTGCTATGGCTGCCCAGCCAGCCAAGAGGAGAAAGGCAGGTGCCCCTGTATGGTGAGGAAGATTTCTCAGTGAAGTGTGGCATAGGGAAATGGGAGGGAGGCCGCACAGGATATCCATGAACTGAGCCCATCGGATTGGGGAATCTATTCTTCACGGCTAGCCAAATCATCCATATCCTACGATTTTGAATGTTCACAGGCCTGTGTGCCACCTGCGGTGGGTCTCCCTTTGCAGAACAGGGCGCCTTCGATCTCACTGTGATACACAAGCTGCCTGGTTTTCAGGGTCCCAACCGACCACGTGATCTTAGGGTGTAGTGCTAGCGGACTGGCAAGGGAAGAATGAGTTTACATGGTGGCCCAGGCACCTGTTGATCTGACAGAAATTCTTCTGTGCCCTGCAGGGTACACTAAACCATGGGCAAGGAATCTTGGAAGAAGTTAACCTGATTCTCCAGTGTTTCCTAGTATTCAATAAGGATCGCTACTGCTGAAAGGTACTTTTCTTACATGAAGGTACAGAAATTTTCTGAGTCCAGAATGTTTGCTATTCAAGGAGCCATGAGTGTGTATGTGTGTGTGTGTGTGTATGTGTATTTGTGTGCTTCTGTGCATGTGTGTGTGTGTGTGTGTTTGTGGGAGCCTTTGCACAGAGGGTAGATAGTGTAATATTTCTTTTGTCAGTTTCTGGGAGATACTCTTTTTCAAAAAATGGCAGTCGTGATTGTTTCCTAGAAGGTAATAATTTTGGAGAGATCAAACTTTGTTGTCCTTAGATGAAGCCGTATATATTCTGTAAGGAGGAACTATTTAGCATCAGGGAATATGTGCAGTGTATTTCCAGGCATCATGATACATGGGTCAATGTGCATCACTGGGTGAAATGAAGGGATTTCAGTTCTAGTGATTACTTAAGGCCCAGTCCCAGGTGGAATACACCTTGCTTGTTTCCTTGCATATATGTGGCAGTATTTCATCCGTCCATGAACATGGCGGAAATTATATCACCTCACATATTTTTCTTAGTGTGATCCTTTTTGAAGTGCTGATATTGTCCCCTCAGTAGCATAACACCTGGACTTTCAGCCATTGCGTGTAACATTCCCTATGCAATGAATATGGATAGATTTTGTTTTATTTTGTGTGTCTGTGTGTGCAACATTTCTAGTTTGCAAATGTAGTAATTTCTTTGCTCATTCAAGTAAGTTCTCCTAGGACAAACAATTTTACATGCATTGTGTATACCTACTGTTTAGGCATGCATAAGACCCCTTCAATCAAACTCTTTCTTTTCCACTGTGGAAATTGATAGCATGCACCAGGCTGTGCACCAGGGTGTGCTGGTGTTGAGTGACTTGTGATTTTGCTAAACGTTACCATTCAGTACATACGAGCAAAGAAATTCCTTCACTCGATAACTATTAGGATATCAACACTTTGTCTCTGTGTGTGTGTGTGTGTGTTTGATTGTGTGATTGTCATCTTTCTTTTTCAGTTTGCCTCACTGATTTGTATAAATTAGCTTACTTCCTGATGTCAGTTTGAGGAAAAGCCTTGAGTTACCCTGCCATTAGTCTTCAGTTCCATGAATGAAAGGTGTCGTGGTCTGTCACTGAGAACCTTTGCAGAAATGAATGTCCTTCCCAAGTGTTCCATGGTATTCCATAGTTTTGGTGTTCCTGAAAGCTACCATTCACTAGAGAAAGTGTACCAATTTCACTGACTAGGAAATACTTGCCATTCTTTGACTATCTCCTGAGTGAGCAGTGCATTTCTCGGATGAAAGTGAATTAATTTCTCTGTCCACATCAAGTGAAATCCTGTGGTCACGTTCAGGCTCTTGGCAGCCAGTGTGTGCGTTTGCATGTTTTGATGAAGTTAGTAACGCAAAAGCCCGGGATACCAACATCCTGGTTAGCAGTGTGGTACACTTTGTGTCCACATATGGGAATAACCTCAGGTGATGGGAGATGTTGTTCTGAGAAGAAAGTTGCCTCATGGAATGTGAAAGGAGTTTTCCTGGCCGATGGAAGTGCAAAGGGCTTGAGGCGATTTTCTACTCACCACAAAAAAACACATCTTGTCATCCAAAATGTGGGTTCCAGATTGGGAGTTCTTGGAAACAGGAGAGAAATGTCATCCCTATGCCACGTAGAGGAGGCAGAGGTGGGAATATGGAGCAGTAAAGCCATGCTGAGATGCAAACATCTTTCCAGGACCCTAACACACAAGTGGCTGTTGACTGGAGGGGGAGTGTCTTAAGGGGAGTGCTTACGGACTCCGGCCAATCAGGAAAGACTTGGGTGTGATGTCACAGTGGGCTCACAGCCCTTGGACTTGGAGAGTCCTGAGGCAGCTGCTACCTGTCCTGTTGCTATGGCTGCCCAGCCAGCCAAGAGGAGAAAGGCAGGTGCCCCTGTATGGTGAGGAAGATTTCTCAGTGAAGTGTGGCATAGGGAAATGGGAGGGAGGCCGCACAGGATATCCATGAACTGAGCCCATGGGATTGGGGAATCTATTCTTCACGGCTAGCCAAATCATCCATATCCCACGATTTTGAATGTTCACAGGCCTGTGTGCCACCTGCGGTGGGTCTCCCTTTGCAGAGCAGGGCGCCTTCGATCTCACTGTGATACACAAGCTGCCTGGTTTTCAGGGTCCCAACCGACCACGTGATCTTAGGGTGTAGTGCTAGCGGACTGGCAAGGGAAGAATGAGTTTACATGGTGGCCCAGGCACCTGTTGATCTGACAGAAATTCTTCTGTGCCCTGCAGGGTACACTAAACCATGGGCAAGGAATCTTGGAAGAAGTTAACCTGATTCTCCAGTGTTTCCTAGTATTCAATAAGGATCGCTACTGCTGAAAGGTACTTTTCTTACATGAAGGAACAGAAATTTTCTGAGTCCAGAATGTTTGCTATTCAAGGAGCCATGAGTGTGTATGTGTGTGTGTGTGTGTATGTGTATTTGTGTGCTTCTGTGCATGTGTGTGTGTGTGTGTGTTTGTGGGAGCATTTGCACAGAGGGTAGATAGTGTAATATTTCTTTTGTCAGTTTCTGGGAGATACTCTTTTTCAAAAAATGGCAGTCGTGATTGTTTCCTAGAAGGTAATAATTTTGGAGAGATCAAACTTTGTTGTCCTTAGATGAAGCCGTATATATTCTGTAAGGAGGAACTATTTAGCATTCAGGGAATATGTGCAGTGTATTTCCAGGCATCATGATACATGGGTCAATGTGCATCACTAGGTGAAATGAAGGGATTTCAGTTCTAGTGATTACTTAAGGCCCAGTCCCAGGTGGAATACACCTTGCTTGTTTCCTTGCATAAATGTGGCAGTATTTCATCCGTCCATGAACATGGCGGAAATTATATCACCTCACATATTTTTCTTAGTGTGATCCTTTTTGAAGTGCTGATATTGTCCCCTCAGTAGCATAACACCTGGACTTTCAGCCATTGCGTGTAACATTCCCTATGCAATGAATATGGATAGATTTTGTTTTATTTTGTGTGTCTGTGTGTGCAACATTTCTAGTTTGCAAATGTAGTAATTTCTTTGCTCATTCAAGTAAGTTCTCCTAGGACAAACAATTTTACATGCATTGTGTATACCTACTGTTTAGGCATGCATAAGACCCCTTCAATCAAACTCTTTCTTTTCCACTGTGGAAATTGATAGCATGCACCAGGCTGTGCACCAGGGTGTGCTGGTGTTGAGTGACTTGTGATTTTGCTAAACGTTACCATTCAGTACATACGAGCAAAGAAATTCCTTCACTCGATAACTATTAGGATATCAACACTTTGTCTCTGTGTGTGTGTGTGTGTGTTTAATTGTGTGATTGTCATCTTTCTCTTTCAGTTTGCCTCACTGATTTGTATAAATTAGCTTACTTCCTGATGTCAGTTTGAGGAAAAGCCTTGAGTTACCCTGCCATTAGTCTTCAGTTCCATGAATGAAAGGTGTCGTGGTCTGTCACTGAGAACCTTTGCAGAAATGAATGTCCTTCCCAAGTGTTCCATGGTATTCCATAGTTTTGGTGTTCCTGAAAGCTACCATTCACTAGAGAAAGTGTACCAATTTCACTGACTAGGAAATACTTGCCATTCTTTGACTATCTCCTGTGTGAGCAGTGCATTTCTCGGATGAAAGTGAATTAATTTCTCTGTCCACATCAAGTGAAATCCTGTGGTCACGTTCAGGCTCTTGGCAGCCAGTGTGTGCGTTTGCATGTTTTGATGAAGTTAGTAACGCAAAAGCCCGGGATACCAACATCCTGGTTAGCAGTGTGGTACACTTTGTGTCCACATATGGGAATAACCTCAGGTGATGGGAGATGTTGTTCTGAGAAGAAAGTTGCCTCATGGAATGTGAAAGGAGTTTTCCTGGCCGATGGAAGTGCAAAGGGCTTGAGGCGATTTTCTACTCACCACAAAAAAACACATCTTGTCATCCAAAATGTGGGTTCCAGATTGGGAGTTCTTGGAAACAGGAGAGAAATGTCATCCCTATGCCACGTAGAGGAGGCAGAGGTGGGAATATGGAGCAGTAAAGCCATGCTGAGATGCAAACATCTTTCCAGGACCCTAACACACAAGTGGCTGTTGACTGGAGGGGGAGTGTCTTAAGGGGAGTGCTTACGGACTCCGGCCAATCAGGAAAGACTTGGGTGTGATGTCACAGTGGGCTCACAGCCCTTGGACTTGGAGAGTCCTGAGGCAGCTGCTACCTGTCCTGTTGCTATGGCTGCCCAGCCAGCCAAGAGGAGAAAGGCAGGTGCCCCTGTATGGTGAGGAAGATTTCTCAGTGAAGTGTGGCATAGGGAAATGGGAGGGAGGCCGCACAGGATATCCATGAACTGAGCCCATCGGATTGGGGAATCTATTCTTCACGGCTAGCCAAATCATCCATATCCCACGATTTTGAATGTTCACAGGCCTGTGTGCCACCTGCGGTGGGTCTCCCTTTGCAGAACAGGGCGCCTTCGATCTCACTGTGATACACAAGCTGCCTGGTTTTCAGGGTCCCAACCGACCACGTGATCTTAGGGTGTAGTGCTAGCGGACTGGCAAGGGAAGAATGAGTTTACATGGTGGCCCAGGCACCTGTTGATCTGACAGAAATTCTTCTGTGCCCTGCAGGGTACACTAAACCATGGGCAAGGAATCTTGGAAGAAGTTAACCTGATTCTCCAGTGTTTCCTAGTATTCAATAAGGATCGCTACTGCTGAAAGGTACTTTTCTTACATGAAGGTACAGAAATTTTCTGAGTCCAGAATGTTTGCTATTCAAGGAGCCATGAGTGTGTATGTGTGTGTGTGTGTGTGTGTGTGTGTGTGTGTGTATGTGTATTTGTGTGCTTCTGTGCATGTGTGTGTGTGTGTGTGTTTGTGGGAGCCTTTGCACAGAGGGTAGATAGTATAATATTTCTTTTGTCAGTTTCTGGGAGATACTCTTTTTCAAAAAATGGCAGTCCTGATTGTTTCCTAGAAGTTAATAATTTTGGAGAGATCAAACTTTGTTGTCCTTAGATCAAGCCGTATATATTCTGTAAGGAGGAACTATTCAGCATTCAGGGAATATGTGCAGTGTATGTCCAGGCATCATGATACATGGGTCAATGTGCATCACTGGGTGAAATGAAGGGATTTCAATTCAAGTGATTACTTCAGGCCCAGGCCCAGGTTGAATACACCTTGCTTGTTTCCTTGCATAAATGTGGCAGTATTTCATCCGTCCATGAACATGGCGGAAATTATATCACCTCACATATTTTTCTTAGTGCGATCCTTTTTGAAGTGCTGATATTGTACCCTCAGTAGCATAACACCTGGACTTTCAGCCATTGCGTGTAACATTCCCCATGCAATGAATATGGATAGATTTTGTTTTATTTTGTGTGTCTGTGTGTGCAACATTTCTAGTTTGCAAATGTAGTAATTGCTTTGCTCATTCAAGTAAGTTCTCCTAGGACAAACGATTTTACAGGCATTGTGTATACCTACTGTTTAGGCATGCATAAGACCCCTTCAATCAAACTCTTTCTTTTCCACTGTGGAAATTGATAGCATGCACCAGGCTGTGCACCAGGGTGTGCTGGTGTTGAGTGAGTTGTGATTTTGCTAAACGTTACCATTCAGTACATACGAGCAAAGAAATTCCTTCACTCGATAACTATTAGGATATCAACACTTTGTCTCTGTGTGTGTGTGTGTGTGTGTGTGTTTGATTGTGTGATTGTCATCTTTCTCTTTCAGTTTGCCTCACTGATTTGTATAAATTAGCTTACTTCCTGATGTCAGTTTGAGGAAAAGCCTTGAGTTACCCTGCCATTAGTCTTCAGTTCCATGAATGAAAGGTGTCGTGGTCTGTCACTGAGAACCTTTGCAGAAATGAATGTCCTTCCCAAGTGTTCCATGGTATTCCATAGTTTTGGTGTTCCTGAAAGCCACCATTCACTAGAGAAAGTGTACCAATTTCACTGACTAGGAAATACTTGCCATTCTTTGACTATCTCCTGTGTGAGCAGTGCATTTCTCGGATGAAAGTGAATTAATTTCTCTGTCCACATCAAGTGAAATCCTGTGGTCACGTTCAGGCTCTTGGCAGCCAGTGTGTGCGTTTGCATGTTTTGATGAAGTTAGTAACGCAAAAGCCCGGGATACCAACATCCTGGTTAGCAGTGTGGTACACTTTGTGTCCACATATGGGAATAACCTCAGGTGATGGGAGATGTTGTTCTGAGAAGAAAGTTGCCTCATGGAATGTGAAAGGAGTTTTCCTGGCCGATGGAAGTGCAAAGGGCTTGAGGCGATTTTCTACTCACCACAAAAAAACACATCTTGTCATCCAAAATGTGGGTTCCAGATTGGGAGTTCTTGGAAACAGGAGAGAAATGTCATCCCTATGCCACGTAGAGGAGGCAGAGGTGGGAATATGGAGCAGTAAAGCCATGCTGAGATGCAAACATCTTTCCAGGACCCTAACACACAAGTGGCTGTTGACTGGAGGGGAGGGTCTTAAGGGGAGTGCTTACGGACTCCGGCTAATCAGGAAAGACTTGGGTGTGATGTCACAGTGGGCTCACAGCCCTTGGACTTGGAGAGTCCTGAGGCAGCTGCTACCTGTCCTGTTGCTATGGCTGCCCAGCCAGCCAAGAGGAGAAAGGCAGGTGCCCCTGTATGGTGAGGAAGATTTCTCAGTGAAGTGTGGCATAGGGAAATGGGAGGGAGGCCAAACAGGATATCCATGAACTGAGCCCATGGGATTGGGGAATCTATTCTTCACTGCTAGCCAAATCATCCATATCCTACGATTTTGAATGTTCACAGGCCTGTGTGCCACCTGCGGTGGGTCTCCCTTTGCAGAACAGGGCGCCTTCGATCTCACTGTGATACACAAGCTGCCTGGTTTTCAGGGTCCCAACCGACCACGTGATCTTAGGGTGTAGTGCTAGCGGACTGGCAAGGGAAGAATGAGTTTACATGGTGGCCCAGGCACCTGTTGATCTGACAGAAATTCTTCTGTGCCCTGCAGGGTACACTAAACCATGGGCAAGGAATCTTGGAAGAAGTTAACCTGATTCTCCAGTGTTTCCTAGTATTCAATAAGGATCGCTACTGCTGAAAGGTACTTTTCTTACATGAAGGTACAGAAATTTTCTGAGTCCAGAATGTTTGCTATTCAAGGAGCCATGAGTGTGTATGTGTGTGTGTGTGTGTATGTGTATTTGTGTGCTTCTGTGCATGTGTGTGTGTGTTTGTGGGAGCCTTTGCACAGAGGGTAGATAGTGTAATATTTCTTTTGTCAGTTTCTGGGAGATACTCTTTTTCAAAAAATGGCAGTCGTGATTGTTTCCTAGAAGGTAATAATTTTGGAGAGATCAAACTTTGTTGTCCTTAGATGAAGCCGTATATATTCTGTAAGGAGGAACTATTTAGCATTCAGGGAATATGTGCAGTGTATTTCCAGGCATCATGATACATGGGTCAATGTGCATCACTGGGTGAAATGAAGGGATTTCAGTTCTAGTGATTACTTAAGGCCCAGTCCCAGGTGGAATACACCTTGCTTGTTTCCTTGCATATATGTGGCAGTATTTCATCCGTCCATGAACATGGCGGAAATTATATCACCTCACATATTTTTCTTAGTGTGATCCTTTTTGAAGTGCTGATATTGTCCCCTCAGTAGCATAACACCTGGACTTTCAGCCATTGCGTGTAACATTCCCTATGCAATGAATATGGATAGATTTTGTTTTATTTTGTGTGTCTGTGTGTGCAACATTTCTAGTTTGCAAATGTAGTAATTTCTTTGCTCATTCAAGTAAGTTCTCCTAGGACAAACAATTTTACATGCATTGTGTATACCTACTGTTTAGGCATGCATAAGACCCCTTCAATCAAACTCTTTCTTTTCCACTGTGGAAATTGATAGCATGCACCAGGCTGTGCACCAGGGTGTGCTGGTGTTGAGTGACTTGTGATTTTGCTAAACGTTACCATTCAGTACATACGAGCAAAGAAATTCCTTCACTCGATAACTATTAGGATATCAACACTTTGTCTCTGTGTGTGTGTGTGTGTTTGATTGTGTGATTGTCATCTTTCTCTTTCAGTTTGCCTCACTGATTTGTATAAATTAGCTTACTTCCTGATGTCAGTTTGAGGAAAAGCCTTGAGTTACCCTGCCATTAGTCTTCAGTTCCATGAATGAAAGGTGTCGTGGTCTGTCACTGAGAACCTTTGCAGAAATGAATGTCCTTCCCAAGTGTTCCATGGTATTCCATAGTTTTGGTGTTCCTGAAAGCTGCCATTCACTAGAGAAAGTGTACCAATTTCATTGACTAGGAAATACTTGCCATTCTTTGACTATCTCCTGTGTGAGCAGTGCATTTCTCGGATGAAATTGAATTAATTTCTCTGTCCACATCAAGTGAAATCCTGTGGTCACGTTCAGGCTCTTGGCAGCCAGTGTGTGCGTTTGCATGTTTTGATGAAGTTAGTAACGCAAAACCTGGGATACCAACATCCTGGTTAGCAGTGTGGTACACTTTGTGTCCACATAGGGGAATAACCTCAGGTGATGGGAGATGTTGTTCTGAGAAGAAAGTTGCCTCATGGAATGTGAAAGGAGTTTTCCTGGCCGATGGAAGTGCAAAGGGCTTGAGGCGATTTTCTACTCACCCCAAAAAAACACATCTTGTCATCCAAAATGTGGGTTCCAGATTGGGAGTTCTTGGAAACAGGAGAGAAATGTCATCCCTATGCCACGTAGAGGAGGCGGAGGTGGGAATATGGAGCAGTAAAGCCATGCTGAGATGCAAACATATTTCCAGGACCCTAACACACAAGTGGCTGTTGACTGGAGGGGAGGGTCTTAAGGGGAGTGCTTACGGACTCCGGCCAATCAGGAAAGACTTGGGTGTGATGTCACAGTGGGCTCACAGCCCTTGGACTTGGAGAGTCCTGAGGCAGCTGCTACCTGTCCTGTTGCTATGGCTGCCCAGACAGCCAAGAGGAGAAAGGCAGGTGCCCCTGTATGGTGAGGAAGATTTCTCAGTGAAGTGTGGCATAGGGAAATGGGAGGGAGGCCAAACAGGATATCCATGAACTGAGCCCATGGGATTGGGGAATCTATTCTTCACTGCTAGCCAAATCATCCATATCCTACGATTTTGAATGTTCACAGGCCTGTGTGCCACCTGCGGTGAGTCTCCCTTTGCAGAACAGGGCGCCTTCGATCTCACTGTGATACACAAGCTGCCTGGTTTTCAGGGTCCCAACCGACCACGTGATCTTAGGGTGTAGTGCTAGCGGACTGGCAAGGGAAGAATGAGTTTACATGGTGGCCCAGGCACCTGTTGATCTGACAGAAATTCTTCTGTGCCCTGCAGGGTACACTAAACCATGGGCAAGGAATCTTGGAAGAAGTTAACCTGATTCTCCAGTGTTTCCTAGTATTCAATAAGGATCGCTACTGCTGAAAGGTACTTTTCTTACATGAAGGTACAGAAATTTTCTGAGTCCAGAATGTTTGCTATTCAAGGAGCCATGAGTGTGTATGTGTGTGTGTGTGTGTGTGTGTGTGTGTGTGTGTATGTGTATTTGTGTGCTTCTGTGCATGTGTGTGTGTGTGTGTTTGTGGGAGCCTTTGCACAGAGGGTAGATAGTATAATATTTCTTTTGTCAGTTTCTGGGAGATACTCTTTTTCAAAAAATGGCAGTCCTGATTGTTTCCTAGAAGGTAATAATTTTGGAGAGATCAAACTTTGTTGTCCTTAGATCAAGCCGTATATATTCTGTAAGGAGGAACTATTCAGCATTCAGGGAATATGTGCAGTGTATGTCCAGGCATCATGATACATGGGTCAATGTGCATCACTGGGTGAAATGAAGGGATTTCAATTCAAGTGATTACTTCAGGCCCAGGCCCAGGTGGAATACACCTTGCTTGTTTCCTTGCATAAATGTGGCAGTATTTCATCCGTCCATGAACATGGCGGAAATTATATCACCTCACATATTTTTCTTAGCGCGATCCTTTTTGAAGTGCTGATATTGTACCCTCAGTAGCATAACACCTGGACTTTCAGCCATTGCGTGTAACATTCCCCATGCAATGAATATGGATAGATTTTGTTTTATTTTGTGTGTCTGTGTGTGCAACATTTCTAGTTTGCAAATGTAGTAATTGCTTTGCTCATTCAAGTAAGTTCTCCTAGGACAAACGATTTTACAGGCATTGTGTATACCTACTGTTTAGGCATGCATAAGACCCCTTCAATCAAACTCTTTCTTTTCCACTGTGGAAATTGATAGCATGCACCAGGCTGTGCACCAGGGTGTGCTGGTGTTGAGTGAGTTGTGATTTTGCTAAACGTTACCATTCAGTACATACGAGCAAAGAAATTCCTTCACTCGATAACTATTAGGATATCAACACTTTGTCTCTGTGTGTGTGTGTGTGTGTGTGTGTGTGTGTTTGATTGTGTGATTGTCATCTTTCTCTTTCAGTTTGCCTCACTGATTTGTATAAATTAGCTTACTTCCTGATGTCAGTTTGAGGAAAAGCCTTGAGTTACCCTGCCATTAGTCTTCAGTTCCATGAATGAAAGGTGTCGTGGTCTGTCACTGAGAACCTTTGCAGAAATGAATGTCCTTCCCAAGTGTTCCATGGTATTCCATAGTTTTGGTGTTCCTGAAAGCTACCATTCACTAGAGAAAGTGTACCAATTTCACTGACTAGGAAATACTTGCCATTCTTTGACTATCTCCTGTGTGAGCAGTGCATTTCTCGGATGAAAGTGAATTAATTTCTCTGTCCACATCAAGTGAAATCCTGTGGTCACGTTCAGACTCTTGGCAGCCAGTGTGTGCGTTTGCATGTTTTGATGAAGTTAGTAACGCAAAAGCCCGGGATACCACATCCTGGTTAGCAGTGTGGTACACTTTGTGTCCACATAGGGGAATAACCTCAGGTGATGGGAGATGTTGTTCTGAGAAGAAAGTTGCCTCATGGAATGTGAAAGGAGTTTTCCTGGCCGATGGAAGTGCAAAGGGCTTGAGGCGATTTTCTACTCACCACAAAAAAACACATCTTGTCATCCAAAATGTGGGTTCCAGATTGGGAGTTCTTGGAAACAGGAGAGAAATGTCATCCCTATGCCACGTAGAGGAGGCAGAGGTGGGAATATGGAGCAGTAAAGCCATGCTGAGATGCAAACATCTTTCCAGGACCCTAACACACATGTGGCTGTTGACTGGAGGGGGAGTGTCTTAAGGGGAGTGCTTACGGACTCCGGCCAGTCAGGAAAGACTTGGGTGTGATGTCACAGTGGGCTCACAGCCCTTGGACTTGGAGAGTCCTGAGGCAGCTGCTACCTGTCCTGTTGCTATGGCTGCCCAGCCAGCGAAGAGGAGAAAGGCAGGTGCCCCTGTATGGTGAGGAAGATTTCTCAGTGAAGTGTGGCATAGGGAAATGGGAGGGAGGCCGCACAGGATATCCATGAACTGAGCCCATCGGATTGGGGAATCTATTCTTCACGGCTAGCCAAATCATCCATATCCTACGATTTTGAATGTTCACAGGCCTGTGTGCCACCTGCGGTGGGTCTCCCTTTGCAGAACAGGGCGACTTCGATCTCACTGTGATACACAAGCTGCCTGGTTTTCAGGGTCCCAACCACCACGTGATCTTAGGGTGTAGTGCTAGCGGACTGGCAAGGGAAGAATGAGTTTACATGGTGGCCCAGGCACCTGTTGATCTGACAGAAATTCTTCTGTGCCCTGCAGGGTACACTAAACCATGGGCAAGGAATCTTGGAAGAAGTTAACCTGATTCTCCAGTGTTTCCTAGTATTCAATAAGGATCGCTACTGCTGAAAGGTACTTTTCTTACATGAAGGTACAGAAATTTTCTGAGTCCAGAATGTTTGCTATTCAAGGAGCCATGAGTGTGTATGTGTGTGTGTGTGTGTATGTGTATTTGTGTGCTTCTGTGCATGTGTGTGTGTGTGTGTGTTTGTGGGAGCATTTGCACAGAGGGTAGATAGTGTAATATTTCTTTTGTCAGTTTCTGGGAGATACTCTTTTTCAAAAAATGGCAGTCGTGATTGTTTCCTAGAAGGTAATAATTTTGGAGAGATCAAACTTTGTTGTCCTTAGATGAAGCCGTATATATTCTGTAAGGAGGAACTATTTAGCATTCAGGGAATATGTGCAGTGTATTTCCAGGCATCATGATACATGGGTCAATGTGCATCACTGGGTGAAATGAAGGGATTTCAGTTCTAGTGATTACTTAAGGCCCAGTCCCAGGTGGAATACACCTTGCTTGTTTCCTTGCATATATGTGGCAGTATTTCATCCGTCCATGAACATGGCGGAAATTATATCACCTCACATATTTTTCTTAGTGTGATCCTTTTTGAAGTGCTGATATTGTCCCCTCAGTAGCATAACACCTGGACTTTCAGCCATTGCGTGTAACATTCCCTATGCAATGAATATGGATAGATTTTGTTTGATTTTGTGTGTCTGTGTGTGCAACATTTCTAGTTTGCAAATGTAGTAATTTCTTTGCTCATTCAAGTAAGTTCTCCTAGGACAAACAATTTTACATGCATTGTGTATACCTACTGTTTAGGCATGCATAAGACCCCTTCAATCAAACTCTTTCTTTTCCACTGTGGAAATTGATAGCATGCACAAGGCTGTGCACCAGGGTGTGCTGGTGTTGAGTGACTTGTGATTTTGCTAAACGTTACCATTCAGTACATACGAGCAAAGAAATTCCTTCACTTGATACCTATTAGGATATCAACACTTTGTCTCTGTGTGTGTGTGTGTGTGTTTGATTGTGTGATTGTCATCTTTCTCTTTCAGTTTGCCTCACTGATTTGTATAAATTAGCTTACTTCCTGATGTCAGTTTGAGGAAAAGCCTTGAGTTACCCTGCCATTAGTCTTCAGTTCCATGAATGAAAGGTGTCGTGGTCTGTCACTGAGAACCTTTGCAGAAATGAATGTCCTTCCCAAGTGTTCCATGGTATTCCATAGTTTTGGTGTTCCTGAAAGCTACCATTCACTAGAGAAAGTGTACCAATTTCACTGACTAGGAAATACTTGCCATTCTTTGACTATCTCCTGTGTGAGCAGTGCATTTCTCGGATGAAAGTGAATTAATTTCTCTTTCCACATCAAGTGAAATCCTGTGGTCACGTTCAGGCTCTTGGCAGCCAGTGTGTGCGTTTGCATGTTTTGATGAAGTTAGTAACGCAAAAGCCCGGGATACCAACATCCTGGTTAGCAGTGTGGTACACTTTGTGTCCACATATGGGAATAACCTCAGGTGATGGGAGATGTTGTTCTGAGAAGAAAGTTGCCTCATGGAATGTGAAAGGAGTTTTCCTGGCCGATGGAAGTGCAAAGGGCTTCAGGCGATTTTCTACTCACGACAAAAAAACACATCTTGTCATCCAAAATGTGGGTTCCAGATTGGGAGTTCTTGGAAACAGGAGAGAAATGTCATCCCTATGCCACGTAGAGGAGGCAGAGGTGGGAATATGGAGCAGTAAAGCCATGCTGAGATGCAAACATCTTTCCAGGACCCTAACACACAAGTGGCTGTTGACTGGAGGGGGAGTGTCTTAAGGGGAGTGCTTACGGACTCCGGCCAATCAGGAAAGACTTGGGTGTGATGTCACAGTGGGCTCACAGCCCTTGGACTTGGAGAGTCCTGAGGCAGCTGCTACCTGTCCTGTTGCTATGGCTGCCCAGCCAGCCAAGAGGAGAAAGGCAGGTGCCCCTGTATGGTGAGGAAGATTTCTCAGTGAAGTGTGGCATAGGGAAATGGGAGGGAGGCCGCACAGGATATCCATGAACTGAGCCCATCGGATTGGGGAATCTATTCTTCACGGCTGGCCAAATCATCCATATCCCACGATTTTGAATGTTCACAGGCCTGTGTGCCACCTGCGGTGGGTCTCCCTTTGCAGAACAGGGCGCCTTCGATCTCACTGTGATACACAAGCTGCCTGGTTTTCAGGGTCCCAACCGACCACGTGATCTTAGGGTGTAGTGCTAGCGGACTGGCAAGGGAAGAATGAGTTTACATGGTGGCCCAGGCACCTGTTGATCTGACAGAAATTCTTCTGTGCCCTGCAGGGTACACTAAACCATGGGCAAGGAATCTTGGAAGAAGTTAACCTGATTCTCCAGTGTTTCCTAGTATTCAATAAGGATCGCTACTGCTGAAAGGTACTTTTCTTACATGAAGGAACAGAAATTTTCTGAGTCCAGAATGTTTGCTATTCAAGGAGCCATGAGTGTGTATGTGTGTGTGTGTGTGTATGTGTATTTGTGTGCTTCTGTGCATGTGTGTGTGTGTGTGTGTTTGTGGGAGCATTTGCACAGAGGGTAGATAGTGTAATATTTCTTTTGTCAGTTTCTGGGAGATACTCTTTTTCAAAAAATGGCAGTCGTGATTGTTTCCTAGAAGGTAATAATTTTGGAGAGATCAAACTTTGTTGTCCTTAGATGAAGCCGTATATATTCTGTAAGGAGGAACTATTTAGCATTCAGGGAATATGTGCAGTGTATTTCCAGGCATCATGATACATGGGTCAATGTGCATCACTGGGTGAAATGAAGGGATTTCAGTTCTAGTGATTACTTAAGGCCCAGTCCCAGGTGGAATACACCTTGCTTGTTTCCTTGCATAAATGTGGCAGTATTTCATCCGTCCATGAACATGGCGGAAATTATATCACCTCACATATTTTTCTTAGTGTGATCCTTTTTGAAGTGCTGATATTGTCCCCTCAGTAGCATAACACCTGGACTTTCAGCCATTGCGTGTAACATTCCCTATGCAATGAATATGGATAGATTTTGTTTTATTTTGTGTGTCTGTGTGTGCAACATTTCTAGTTTGCAAATGTAGTAATTTCTTTGCTCATTCAAGTAAGTTCTCCTAGGACAAACAATTTTACATGCATTGTGTATACCTACTGTTTAGGCATGCATAAGACCCCTTCAATCAAACTCTTTCTTTTCCACTGTGGAAATTGATAGCATGCACCAGGCTGTGCACCAGGGTGTGCTGGTGTTGAGTGACTTGTGATTTTGCTAAACGTTACCATTCAGTACATACGAGCAAAGAAATTCCTTCACTCGATAACTATTAGGATATCAACACTTTGTCTCTGTGTGTGTGTGTGTGTGTTTAATTGTGTGATTGTCATCTTTCTCTTTCTGTTTGCCTCACTGATTTGTATAAATTAGCTTACTTCCTGATGTCAGTTTGAGGAAAAGCCTTGAGTTACCCTGCCATTAGTCTTCAGTTCCATGAATGAAAGGTGTCGTGGTCTGTCACTGAGAACCTTTGCAGAAATGAATGTCCTTCCCAAGTGTTCCATGGTATTCCATAGTTTTGGTGTTCCTGAAAGCTACCATTCACTAGAGAAAGTGTACCAATTTCACTGACTAGGAAATACTTGCCATTCTTTGACTATCTCCTGTGTGAGCAGTGCATTTCTCGGATGAAAGTGAATTAATTTCTCTGTCCACATCAAGTGAAATCCTGTGGTCACGTTCAGGCTCTTGGCAGCCAGTGTGTGCGTTTGCATGTTTTGATGAAGTTAGTAACGCAAAAGCCCGGGATACCAACATCCTGGTTAGCAGTGTGGTACACTTTGTGTCCACATATGGGAATAACCTCAGGTGATGGGAGATGTTGTTCTGAGAAGAAAGTTGCCTCATGGAATGTGAAAGGAGTTTTCCTGGCCGATGGAAGTGCAAAGGGCTTGAGGCGATTTTCTACTCACCACAAAAAAACACATCTTGTCATCCAAAATGTGGGTTCCAGATTGGGAGTTCTTGGAAACAGGAGAGAAATGTCATCCCTATGCCACGTAGAGGAGGCAGAGGTGGGAATATGGAGCAGTAAAGCCATGCTGAGATGCAAACATCTTTCCAGGACCCTAACACACAAGTGGCTGTTGACTGGAGGGGGAGTGTCTTAAGGGGAGTGCTTACGGACTCCGGCCAATCAGGAAAGACTTGGGTGTGATGTCACAGTGGGCTCACAGCCCTTGGACTTGGAGAGTCCTGAGGCAGCTGCTACCTGTCCTGTTGCTATGGCTGCCCAGCCAGCCAAGAGGAGAAAGGCAGGTGCCCCTGTATGGTGAGGAAGATTTCTCAGTGAAGTGTGGCATAGGGAAATGGGAGGGAGGCCGCACAGGATATCCATGAACTGAGCCCATCGGATTGGGGAATCTATTCTTCACGGCTAGCCAAATCATCCATATCCCACGATTTTGAATGTTCACAGGCCTGTGTGCCACCTGCGGTGGGTCTCCCTTTGCAGAACAGGGCGCCTTCGATCTCACTGTGATACACAAGCTGCCTGGTTTTCAGGGTCCCAACCGACCACGTGATCTTAGGGTGTAGTGCTAGCGGACTGGCAAGGGAAGAATGAGTTTACATGGTGGCCCAGGCACCTGTTGATCTGACAGAAATTCTTCTGTGCCCTGCAGGGTACACTAAACCATGGGCAAGGAATCTTGGAAGAAGTTAACCTGATTCTCCAGTGTTTCCTAGTATTCAATAAGGATCGCTACTGCTGAAAGGTACTTTTCTTACATGAAGGTACAGAAATTTTCTGAGTCCAGAATGTTTGCTATTCAAGGAGCCATGAGTGTGTATGTGTGTGTGTGTGTGTGTGTGTGTGTGTGTGTGTATGTGTATTTGTGTGCTTCTGTGCATGTGTGTGTGTGTGTGTGTTTGTGGGAGCCTTTGCACAGAGGGTAGATAGTATAATATTTCTTTTGTCAGTTTCTGGGAGATACTCTTTTTCAAAAAATGGCAGTCCTGATTGTTTCCTAGAAGTTAATAATTTTGGAGAGATCAAACTTTGTTGTCCTTAGATCAAGCCGTATATATTCTGTAAGGAGGAACTATTCAGCATTCAGGGAATATGTGCAGTGTATGTCCAGGCATCATGATACATGGGTCAATGTGCATCACTGGGTGAAATGAAGGGATTTCAATTCAAGTGATTACTTCAGGCCCAGGCCCAGGTGGAATACACCTTGCTTGTTTCCTTGCATAAATGTGGCAGTATTTCATCCGTCCATGAACATGGCGGAAATTATATCACCTCACATATTTTTCTTAGTGCGATCCTTTTTGAAGTGCTGATATTGTACCCTCAGTAGCATAACACCTGGACTTTCAGCCATTGCGTGTAACATTCCCCATGCAATGAATATGGATAGATTTTGTTTTATTTTGTGTGTCTGTGTGTGCAACATTTCTAGTTTGCAAATGTAGTAATTGCTTTGCTCATTCAAGTAAGTTCTCCTAGGACAAACGATTTTACAGGCATTGTGTATACCTACTGTTTAGGCATGCATAAGACCCCTTCAATCAAACTCTTTCTTTTCCACTGTGGAAATTGATAGCATGCACCAGGCTGTGCACCAGGGTGTGCTGGTGTTGAGTGAGTTGTGATTTTGCTAAACGTTACCATTCAGTACATACGAGCAAAGAAATTCCTTCACTCGATAACTATTAGGATATCAACACTTTGTCTCTGTGTGTGTGTGTGTGTGTGTGTGTTTGATTGTGTGATTGTCATCTTTCTCTTTCAGTTTGCCTCACTGATTTGTATAAATTAGCTTACTTCCTGATGTCAGTTTGAGGAAAAGCCTTGAGTTACCCTGCCATTAGTCTTCAGTTCCATGAATGAAAGGTGTCGTGGTCTGTCACTGAGAACCTTTGCAGAAATGAATGTCCTTCCCAAGTGTTCCATGGTATTCCATAGTTTTGGTGTTCCTGAAAGCCACCATTCACTAGAGAAAGTGTACCAATTTCACTGACTAGGAAATACTTGCCATTCTTTGACTATCTCCTGTGTGAGCAGTGCATTTCTCGGATGAAAGTGAATTAATTTCTCTGTCCACATCAAGTGAAATCCTGTGGTCACGTTCAGGCTCTTGGCAGCCAGTGTGTGCGTTTGCATGTTTTGATGAAGTTAGTAACGCAAAAGCCCGGGATACCAACATCCTGGTTAGCAGTGTGGTACACTTTGTGTCCACATATGGGAATAACCTCAGGTGATGGGAGATGTTGTTCTGAGAAGAAAGTTGCCTCATGGAATGTGAAAGGAGTTTTCCTGGCCGATGGAAGTGCAAAGGGCTTGAGGCGATTTTCTACTCACCACAAAAAAACACATCTTGTCATCCAAAATGTGGGTTCCAGATTGGGAGTTCTTGGAAACAGGAGAGAAATGTCATCCCTATGCCACGTAGAGGAGGCAGAGGTGGGAATATGGAGCAGTAAAGCCATGCTGAGATGCAAACATCTTTCCAGGACCCTAACACACAAGTGGCTGTTGACTGGAGGGGGAGTGTCTTAAGGGGAGTGCTTACGGACTCCGGCCAATCAGGAAAGACTTGGGTGTGATGTCACAGTGGGCTCACAGCCCTTGGACTTGGAGAGTCCTGAGGCAGCTGCTACCTGTCCTGTTGCTATGGCTGCCCAGCCAGCCAAGAGGAGAAAGGCAGGTGCCCCTGTATGGTGAGGAAGATTTCTCAGTGAAGTGTGGCATAGGGAAATGGGAGGGAGGCCGCACAGGATATCCATGAACTGAGCCCATGGGATTGGGGAATCTATTCTTCACGGCTAGCCAAATCATCCATATCCTACGATTTTGAATGTTCACAGGCCTGTGTGCCACCTGCGGTGGGTCTCCCTTTGCAGAACAGGGCGCCTTCGATCTCACTGTGATACACAAGCTGCCTGGTTTTCAGGGTCCCAACCGACCACGTGATCTTAGGGTGTAGTGCTAGCGGACTGGCAAGGGAAGAATGAGTTTACATGGTGGCCCAGGCACCTGTTGATCTGACAGAAATTCTTCTGTGCCCTGCAGGGTACACTAAACCATGGGCAAGGAATCTTGGAAGAAGTTAACCTGATTCTCCAGTGTTTCCTAGTATTCAATAAGGATCGCTACTGCTGAAAGGTACTTTTCTTACATGAAGGTACAGAAATTTTCTGAGTCCAGAATGTTTGCTATTCAAGGAGCCATGAGTGTGTATGTGTGTGTGTGTGTGTGTGTGTGTGTGTGTGTATGTGTATTTGTGTGCTTCTGTGCATGTGTGTGTGTGTGTGTGTTTGTGGGAGCCTTTGCACAGAGGGTAGATAGTATAATATTTCTTTTGTCAGTTTCTGGGAGATACTCTTTTTCAAAAAATGGCAGTCCTGATTGTTTCCTAGAAGGTAATAATTTTGGAGAGATCAAACTTTGTTGTCCTTAGATCAAGCCGTATATATTCTGTAAGGAGGAACTATTCAGCATTCAGGGAATATGTGCAGTGTATGTCCAGGCATCATGATACATGGGTCAATGTGCATCACTGGGTGAAATGAAGGGATTGCAATTCAAGTGATTACTTCAGGCCCAGGCCCAGGTGGAATACACCTTGCTTGTTTCCTTGCATAAATGTGGCAGTATTTCATCCGTCCATGAACATGGCGGAAATTATATCACCTCACATATTTTTCTTAGCGCGATCCTTTTTGAAGTGCTGATATTGTACCCTCAGTAGCATAACACCTGGACTTTCAGCCATTGCGTGTAACATTCCCCATGCAATGAATATGGATAGATTTTGTTTTATTTTGTGTGTCTGTGTGTGCAACATTTCTAGTTTGCAAATGTAGTAATTGCTTTGCTCATTCAAGTAAGTTCCCCTAGGACAAACGATTTTACAGGCATTGTGTATACCTACTGTTTAGGCATGCATAAGACCCCTTCAATCAAACTCTTTCTTTTCCACTGTGGAAATTGATAGCATGCACCAGGCTGTGCACCAGGGTGTGCTGGTGTTGAGTGAGTTGTGATTTTGCTAAACGTTACCATTCAGTACATACGAGCAAAGAAATTCCTTCACTCGATAACTATTAGGATATCAACACTTTGTCTCTGTGTGTGTGTGTGTGTGTGTGTGTGTTTGATTGTGTGATTGTCATCTTTCTCTTTCAGTTTGCCTCACTGATTTGTATAAATTAGCTTACTTCCTGATGTCAGTTTGAGGAAAAGCCTTGAGTTACCCTGCCATTAGTCTTCAGTTCCATGAATGAAAGGTGTCGTGGTCTGTCACTGAGAACCTTTGCAGAAATGAATGTCCTTCCCAAGTGTTCCATGGTATTCCATAGTTTTGGTGTTCCTGAAAGCTACCATTCACTAGAGAAAGTGTACCAATTTCACTGACTAGGAAATACTTGCCATTCTTTGACTATCTCCTGTGTGAGCAGTGCATTTCTCGGATGAAAGTGAATTAATTTCTCTGTCCACATCAAGTGAAATCCTGTGGTCACGTTCAGGCTCTTGGCAGCCAGTGTGTGCGTTTGCATGTTTTGATGAAGTTAGTAACGCAAAAGCCCGGGATACCAACATCCTGGTTAGCAGTGTGGTACACTTTGTGTCCACATATGGGAATAACCTCAGGTGATGGGAGATGTTGTTCTGAGAAGAAAGTTGCCTCATGGAATGTGAAAGGAGTTTTCCTGGCCGATGGAAGTGCAAAGGGCTTGAGGCGATTTTCTACTCACCACAAAAAAACACATCTTGTCATCCAAAATGTGGGTTCCAGATTGGGAGTTCTTGGAAACAGGAGAGAAATGTCATCCCTATGCCACGTAGAGGAGGCAGAGGTGGGAATATGGAGCAGTAAAGCCATGCTGAGATGCAAACATCTTTCCAGGACCCTAACACACAAGTGGCTGTTGACTGGAGGGGGAGTGTCTTAAGGGGAGTGCTTACGGACTCCGGCCAATCAGGAAAGACTTGGGTGTGATGTCACAGTGGGCTCACAGCCCTTGGACTTGGAGAGTCCTGAGGCAGCTGCTACCTGTCCTGTTGCTATGGCTGCCCAGCCAGCCAAGAGGAGAAAGGCAGGTGCCCCTGTATGGTGAGGAAGATTTCTCAGTGAAGTGTGGCATAGGGAAATGGGAGGGAGGCCGCACAGGATATCCATGAACTGAGCCCATGGGATTGGGGAATCTATTCTTCACTGCTAGCCAAATCATCCATATCCTACGATTTTGAATGTTCACAGGCCTGTGTGCCACCTGCGGTGGGTCTCCCTTTGCAGAACAGGGCGCCTTCGATCTCACTGTGATACACAAGCTGCCTGGTTTTCAGGGTCCCAACCGACCACGTGATCTTAGGGTGTAGTGCTAGCGGACTGGCAAGGGAAGAATGAGTTTACATGGTGGCCCAGGCACCTGTTGATCTGACAGAAATTTTTCTGTGCCCTGCAGGGTACACTAAACCATGGGCAAGGAATCTTGGAAGAAGTTAACCTGATTCTCCAGTGTTTCCTAGTATTCAATAAGGATCGCTACTGCTGAAAGGTACTTTTCTTACATGAAGGTACAGAAATTTTCTGAGTCCAGAATGTTTGCTATTCAAGGAGCCATGAGTGTGTATGTGTGTGTGTGTGTGTGTATGTGTATTTGTGTGCTTCTGTGCATGTGTGTGTGTGTGTGTGTGTTTGTGGGAGCCTTTTCACAGAGGGTAGATAGTGTAATATTTCTTTTGTCAGTTTCTGGGAGATACTCTTTTTCAAAATATGGCAGTCGTGATTGTTTCCTAGAAGGTAATAATTTTGGAGAGATCAAACTTTGTTGTCCTTAGATGAAGCCGTATATATTCTGTAAGGAGGAACTATTTAGCATTCAGGGAATATGTGCAGTGTATTTCCAGGCATCATGATACATGGGTCAATGTGCATCACTGGGTGAAATGAAGGGATTTCAGTTCTAGTGATTACTTAAGGCCCAGTCCCAGGTGGAATACACCTTGCTTGTTTCCTTGCATATATGTGGCAGTATTTCATCCGTCCATGAACATGGCGGAAATTATATCACCTCACATATTTTTCTTAGTGTGATCCTTTTTGAAGTGCTGATATTGTCCCCTCAGTAGCATAACACCTGGACTTTCAGCCATTGCGTGTAACATTCCCTATGCAATGAATATGGATAGATTTTGTTTTATTTTGTGTGTCTGTGTGTGCAACATTTCTAGTTTGCAAATGTAGTAATTTCTTTGCTCATTCAAGTAAGTTCTCCTAGGACAAACGATTTTACACGCATTGTGTATACCTACTGTTTAGGCATGCATAAGACCCCTTCAATCAAACTCTTTCTTTTCCACTGTGGAAATTGATAGCATGCACCAGGCTGTGCACCAGGGTGTGCTGGTGTTGAGTGACTTGTGATTTTGCTAAACGTTACCATTCAGTACATACGAGCAAAGAAATTCCTTCACTCGATAACTATTAGGATATCAACACTTTGTCTCTGTGTGTGTGTGTGTGTTTGATTGTGTGATTGTCATCTTTCTCTTTCAGTTTGCCTCACTGATTTGTATAAATTAGCTTACTTCCTGATGTCAGTTTGAGGAAAAGCCTTGAGTTACCCTGCCATTAGTCTTCAGTTCCATGAATGAAAGGTGTCGTGGTCTGTCACTGAGAACCTTTGCAGAAATGAATGTCCTTCCCAAGTGTTCCATGGTATTCCATAGTTTTGGTGTTCCTGAAAGCTGCCATTCACTAGATAAAGTGTACCAATTTCATTGACTAGGAAATACTTGCCATTCTTTGACTATCTCCTGTGTGAGCAGTGCATTTCTCGGATGAAAGTGAATTAATTTCTCTGTCCACATCAAGTGAAATCCTGTGGTCACGTTCAGGCTCTTGGCAGCCAGTGTGTGCGTTTGCATGTGTTGATGAAGTTAGTAACGCAAAAGCCTGGGATACCAATATCCTGGTTAGCAGTGTGGTACACTTTGTGTTCACATAGGGGAATAACCTCAGGTGATGGGAGATGTTGTTCTGAGAAGAAAGTTGCCTCATGGAATGTGAAAGGAGTTTTCCTGGCCGATGGAAGTGCAAAGGGCTTGAGGCGATTTTCTACTCACCCCAAAAAAACACATCTTGTCATCCAAAATGTGGGTTCCAGATTGGGAGTTCTTGGAAACAGGAGAGAAATGTCATCCCTATGCCACGTAGAGGAGGCGGAGGTGGGAATATGGAGCAGTAAAGCCATGCTGAGATGCAAACATCTTTCCAGGACCCTAACACACAAGTGGCTGTTGACTGGAGTGGAGGGTCTTAAGGGGAGTGCTTACGGACTCCGGCCAATCAGGAAAGACTTGGGTGTGATGTCACAGTGGGCTCACAGCCCTTGGACTTGGAGAGTCCTGAGGCAGCTGCTAGCTGTCCTGTTGCTATGGCTGCCCAGCCAGCCAAGAGGAGAAAGGCAGGTGCCCCTGTATGGTGAGGAAGATTTCTCAGTGAAGTGTGGCATAGGGAAATGGGAGGAAGGCCGAACAGGATATCCATGAACTGAGCCCATGGGATTGGGGGAATCTATTCTTCACTGCTAGCCAAATCATCCATATCCCACGATTTTGAATGTTCACAGGCCTGTGTGCCACCTGCGGTGGGTCTCCCTTTGCAGAACAGGGCGCCTTCGATCTCACTGTGATACACAAGCTGCCTGGTTTTCAGGGTCCCAACCGACCACGTGATCTTAGGGTGTAGTGCTAGCGGACTGGCAAGGGAAGAATGAGTTTACATGGTGACCCAGGCACCTGTTGATCTGACAGAAATTCTTCTGTTCCCTGCAGGGTACACTAAACCATTGGCAAGGAATCTTGGAAGAAGTTAACCTGATTCTCCAGTGTTTCCTAGTATTCAATAAGGATCGCTACTGCTGAAAGGTACTTTTCTTACATGAAGGAACAGAAATTTTCTGAGTCCAGAATGTTTGCTATTCAAGGAGCCATGAGTGTGTATGTGTGTGTGTGTGTATGTGTATTTGTGTGCTTCTGTGCATGTGTGTGTGTGTGTGTGTTTGTGGGAGCATTTGCACAGAGGGTAGATAGTGTAATATTTCTTTTGTCAGTTTCTGGGAGATACTCTTTTTCAAAAAATGGCAGTCCTGATTGTTTCCTAGAAGGTAATAATTTTGGAGAGATCAAACTTTGTTGTCCTTAGATGAAGCCGTATATATTCTGTAAGGAGGAACTATTTAGCATTCAGGGAATATGTGCAGTGTATTTCCAGGCATCATGATACATGGGTCAATGTGCATCACTGGGTGAAATGAAGGGATTTCAGTTCTAGTGATTAATTCAGGCCCAGTCCCAGGTGGAATACACCTTGCTTGTTTCCTTGCATAAATGTGGCAGTATTTCATCCGTCCATGAACATGGCGGAAATTATATCACCTCACATATTTTTCTTAGTGTGATCCTTTTTGAAGTGCTGATATTGTCCCCTCAGTAGCATAACACCTGGACTTTCAGCCATTGCGTGTAACATTCCCTATGCAATGAATATGGATAGATTTTGTTTTATTTTGTGTGTCTGTGTGTGCAACATTTCTAGTTTGCAAATGTAGTAATTTCTTTGCTCATTCAAGTAAGTTCTCCTAGGACAAACGATTTTACATGCATTGTGTATACCTACTGTTTAGGCATGCATAAGACCCCTTCAATCAAACTCTTTCTTTTCCACTGTGGAAATTGATAGCATGCACCAGGCTGTGCACCAGGGTGTGCTGGTGTTGAGTGACTTGTGATTTTGCTAAACGTTACCATTCAGTACATACGAGCAAAGAAATTCCTTCACTCGATAACTATTAGGATATCAACACTTTGTCTCTGTGTGTGTGTGTGTGTGTTTGATTGTGTGATTGTCATCTTTCTCTTTCAGTTTGCCTCACTGATTTGTATAAATTAGCTTACTTCCTGATGTCAGTTTGAGGAAAAGCCTTGAGTTACCCTGCCATTAGTCTTCAGTTCCATGAATGAAAGGTGTCGTGGTCTGTCACTGAGAACCTTTGCAGAAATGAATGTCCTTCCCAAGTGTTCCATGGTATTCCATAGTTTTGGTGTTCCTGAAAGCTACCATTCACTAGAGAAAGTGTACCAATTTCACTGACTAGGAAATACTTGCCATTCTTTGACTATCTCCTGTGTGAGCAGTGCATTTCTCGGATGAAAGTGAATTAATTTCTCTGTCCACATCAAGTGAAATCCTGTGGTCACGTTCAGGCTCTTGGCAGCCAGTGTGTGCGTTTGCATGTTTTGATGAAGTTAGTAACGCAAAAGCCCGGGATACCAACATCCTGGTTAGCAGTGTGGTACACTTTGTGTCCACATAGGGGAATAACCTCAGGTGATGGGAGATGTTGTTCTGAGAAGAAAGTTGCCTCATGGAATGTGAAAGGAGTTTTCCTGGCCGATGGAAGTGCAAAGGGCTTGAGGCGATTTTCTACTCACCACAAAAAAACACATCTTGTCATCCAAAATGTGGGTTCCAGATTGGGAGTTCTTGGAAACAGGAGAGAAATGTCATCCCTATGCCACGTAGAGGAGGCAGAGGTGGGAATATGGAGCAGTAAAGCCATGCTGAGATGCAAACATCTTTCCAGGACCCTAACACACAAGTGGCTGTTGACTGGAGGGGGAGTGTCTTAAGGGGAGTGCTTACGGACTCCGGCCAATCAGGAAAGACTTGGGTGTGATGTCACAGTGGGCTCACAGCCCTTGGACTTGGAGAGTCCTGAGGCAGCTGCTACCTGTCCTGTTGCTATGGCTGCCCAGCCAGCCAAGAGGAGAAAGGCAGGTGCCCCTGTATGGTGAGGAAGATTTCTCAGTGAAGTGTGGCATAGGGAAATGGGAGGGAGGCCGCACAGGATATCCATGAACTGAGCCCATCGGATTGGGGAATCTATTCTTCACGGCTAGCCAAATCATCCATATCCCACGATTTTGAATGTTCACAGGCCTGTGTGCCACCTGCGGTGGGTCTCCCTTTGCAGAACAGGGCGCCTTCGATCTCACTGTGATACACAAGCTGCCTGGTTTTCAGGGTCCCAACCGACCACGTGATCTTAGGGTGTAGTGCTAGCGGACTGGCAAGGGAAGAATGAGTTTACATGGTGGCCCAGGCACCTGTTGATCTGACAGAAATTCTTCTGTGCCCTGCAGGGTACACTAAACCATGGGCAAGGAATCTTGGAAGAAGTTAACCTGATTCTCCAGTGTTTCCTAGTATTCAATAAGGATCGCTACTGCTGAAAGGTACTTTTCTTACATGAAGGTACAGAAATTTTCTGAGTCCAGAATGTTTGCTATTCAAGGAGCCATGAGTGTGTATGTGTGTGTGTGTGTGTGTGTGTGTGTGTGTGTGTATGTGTATTTGTGTGCTTCTGTGCATGTGTGTGTGTGTGTGTGTTTGTGGGAGCCTTTGCACAGAGGGTAGATAGTATAATATTTCTTTTGTCAGTTTCTGGGAGATACTCTTTTTCAAAAAATGGCAGTCCTGATTGTTTCCTAGAAGTTAATAATTTTGGAGAGATCAAACTTTGTTGTCCTTAGATCAAGCCGTATATATTCTGTAAGGAGGAACTATTCAGCATTCAGGGAATATGTGCAGTGTATGTCCAGGCATCATGATACATGGGTCAATGTGCATCACTGGGTGAAATGAAGGGATTTCAATTCAAGTGATTACTTCAGGCCCAGGCCCAGGTGGAATACACCTTGCTTGTTTCCTTGCATAAATGTGGCAGTATTTCATCCGTCCATGAACATGGCGGAAATTATATCACCTCACATATTTTTCTTAGTGCGATCCTTTTTGAAGTGCTGATATTGTACCCTCAGTAGCATAACACCTGGACTTTCAGCCATTGCGTGTAACATTCCCCATGCAATGAATATGGATAGATTTTGTTTTATTTTGTGTGTCTGTGTGTGCAACATTTCTAGTTTGCAAATGTAGTAATTGCTTTGCTCATTCAAGTAAGTTCTCCTAGGACAAACGATTTTACAGGCATTGTGTATACCTACTGTTTAGGCATGCATAAGACCCCTTCAATCAAACTCTTTCTTTTCCACTGTGGAAATTGATAGCATGCACCAGGCTGTGCACCAGGGTGTGCTGGTGTTGAGTGAGTTGTGATTTTGCTAAACGTTACCATTCAGTACATACGAGCAAAGAAATTCCTTCACTCGATAACTATTAGGATATCAACACTTTGTCTCTGTGTGTGTGTGTGTGTGTGTGTGTTTGATTGTGTGATTGTCATCTTTCTCTTTCAGTTTGCCTCACTGATTTGTATAAATTAGCTTACTTCCTGATGTCAGTTTGAGGAAAAGCCTTGAGTTACCCTGCCATTAGTCTTCAGTTCCATGAATGAAAGGTGTCGTGGTCTGTCACTGAGAACCTTTGCAGAAATGAATGTCCTTCCCAAGTGTTCCATGGTATTCCATAGTTTTGGTGTTCCTGAAAGCCACCATTCACTAGAGAAAGTGTACCAATTTCACTGACTAGGAAATACTTGCCATTCTTTGACTATCTCCTGTGTGAGCAGTGCATTTCTCGGATGAAAGTGAATTAATTTCTCTGTCCACATCAAGTGAAATCCTGTGGTCACGTTCAGGCTCTTGGCAGCCAGTGTGTGCGTTTGCATGTTTTGATGAAGTTAGTAACGCAAAAGCCCGGGATACCAACATCCTGGTTAGCAGTGTGGTACACTTTGTGTCCACATATGGGAATAACCTCAGGTGATGGGAGATGTTGTTCTGAGAAGAAAGTTGCCTCATGGAATGTGAAAGGAGTTTTCCTGGCCGATGGAAGTGCAAAGGGCTTGAGGCGATTTTCTACTCACCACAAAAAAACACATCTTGTCATCCAAAATGTGGGTTCCAGATTGGGAGTTCTTGGAAACAGGAGAGAAATGTCATCCCTATGCCACGTAGAGGAGGCAGAGGTGGGAATATGGAGCAGTAAAGCCATGCTGAGATGCAAACATCTTTCCAGGACCCTAACACACAAGTGGCTGTTGACTGGAGGGGAGGGTCTTAAGGGGAGTGCTTACGGACTCCGGCTAATCAGGAAAGACTTGGGTGTGATGTCACAGTGGGCTCACAGCCCTTGGACTTGGAGAGTCCTGAGGCAGCTGCTACGTGTCCTGTTGCTATGGCTGCCCAGCCAGCCAAGAGGAGAAAGGCAGGTGCCCCTGTATGGTGAGGAAGATTTCTCAGTGAAGTGTGGCATAGGGAAATGGGAGGGAGGCCAAACAGGATATCCATGAACTGAGCCCATGGGATTGGGGAATCTATTCTTCACTGCTAGCCAAATCATCCATATCCTACGATTTTGAATGTTCACAGGCCTGTGTGCCACCTGCGGTGGGTCTCCCTTTGCAGAACAGGGCGCCTTCGATCTCACTGTGATACACAAGCTGCCTGGTTTTCAGGGTCCCAACCGACCACGTGATCTTAGGGTGTAGTGCTAGCGGACTGGCAAGGGAAGAATGAGTTTACATGGTGGCCCAGGCACCTGTTGATCTGACAGAAATTCTTCTGTGCCCTGCAGGGTACACTAAACCATGGGCAAGGAATCTTGGAAGAAGTTAACCTGATTCTCCAGTGTTTCCTAGTATTCAATAAGGATCGCTACTGCTGAAAGGTACTTTTCTTACATGAAGGTACAGAAATTTTCTGAGTCCAGAATGTTTGCTATTCAAGGAGCCATGAGTGTGTATGTGTGTGTGTGTGTGTATGTGTATTTGTGTGCTTCTGTGCATGTGTGTGTGTGTTTGTGGGAGCCTTTGCACAGAGGGTAGATAGTGTAATATTTCTTTTGTCAGTTTCTGGGAGATACTCTTTTTCAAAAAATGGCAGTCGTGATTGTTTCCTAGAAGGTAATAATTTTGGAGAGATCAAACTTTGTTGTCCTTAGATGAAGCCGTATATATTCTGTAAGGAGGAACTATTTAGCATTCAGGGAATATGTGCAGTGTATTTCCAGGCATCATGATACATGGGTCAATGTGCATCACTGGGTGAAATGAAGGGATTTCAGTTCTAGTGATTACTTAAGGCCCAGTCCCAGGTGGAATACACCTTGCTTGTTTCCTTGCATATATGTGGCAGTATTTCATCCGTCCATGAACATGGCGGAAATTATATCACCTCACATATTTTTCTTAGTGTGATTCTTTTTGAAGTGCTGATATTGTCCCCTCAGTAGCATAACACCTGGACTTTCAGCCATTGCGTGTAACATTCCCTATGCAATGAATATGGATAGATTTTGTTTTATTTTGTGTGTCTGTGTGTGCAACATTTCTAGTTTGCAAATGTAGTAATTTCTTTGCTCATTCAAGTAAGTTCTCCTAGGACAAACGATTTTACATGCATTGTGTATACCTACTGTTTAGGCATGCATAAGACCCCTTCAATCAAACTCTTTCTTTTCCACTGTGGAAATTGATAGCATGCACCAGGCTGTGCACCAGGGTGTGCTGGTGTTGAGTGACTTGTGATTTTGCTAAACGTTACCATTCAGTACATACGAGCAAAGAAATTCCTTCACTCGAGAACTATTAGGATATCAACACTTTGTCTCTGTGTGTGTGTGTGTGTGTTTGATTGTGTGATTGTCATCTTTCTCTTTCAGTTTGCCTCACTGATTTGTATAAATTAGCTTACTTCCTGATGTCAGTTTGAGGAAAAGCCTTGAGTTACCCTGCCATTAGTCTTCAGTTCCATGAATGAAAGGTGTCGTGGTCTGTCACTGAGAACCTTTGCAGAAATGAATGTCCTTCCCAAGTGTTCCATGGTATTCCATAGTTTTGGTGTTCCTGAAAGCTGCCATTCACTAGAGAAAGTGTACCAATTTCATTGACTAGGAAATACTTGCCATTCTTTGACTATCTCCTGTGTGAGCAGTGCATTTCTCGGATGAAATTGAATTAATTTCTCTGTCCACATCAAGTGAAATCCTGTGGTCACGTTCAGGCTCTTGGCAGCCAGTGTGTGCGTTTGCATGTTTTGATGAAGTTAGTAACGCAAAAGCCTGGGATACCAACATCCTGGTTAGCAGTGTGGTACACTTTGTGTCCACATAGGGGAATAACCTCAGGTGATGGGAGATGTTGTTCTGAGAAGAAAGTTGCCTCATGGAATGTGAAAGGAGTTTTCCTGGCCGATGGAAGTGCAAAGGGCTTGAGGCGATTTTCTACTCACCCCAAAAAAACACATCTTGTCATCCAAAATGTGGGTTCCAGATTGGGAGTTCTTGGAAAAAGGAGAGAAATGTCATCCCTATGCCACGTAGAGGAGGCGGAGGTGGGAATATGGAGCAGTAAAGCCATCCTGAGATTCAAACATCTTTCTACGACCCTAACACACAAGTGGCTGTTGACTGGAGGGGGAGGGCCTTAAGGGGAGTTCTTACGGACTCCGGCCAATCAGGAAAGACTTGGGTGTGATGTCACAGTGGGCTCACATCCCTTGGACTTTTAGAGTCCTGAGGCAGCTGCTACCTGTCCTGTTGCTATGGCTGCCCAGCCAGCCAAGAGGAGAAAGGCAGGTGCCACTGTATGGTTAGAAAGATTTCTCAGTGAAGTGTGGCATAGGGAAATGGGAGGAAGGCCGAACAGGATATCCATGAACTGAGCCCATGGGATTGGGGAATCTATTCTTCACTGCTAGCCAAATCATCCATATCCCACGATTTTGAATGTTCACAGGCCTGTGTGCCACCTGCGGTGGGTCTCCCTTTGCAGAACAGGGCGCCTTCGATCTCACTGTGATACACAAGCTGCCTGGTTTTCAGGGTCCCAACCGACCACGTGATCTTAGGGTGTAGTGCTAGCGGACTGGCAAGGGAAGAATGAGTTTACATGGTGGCCCAGGCACCTGTTCATTTTACAGAAATTCTTCCGTGCCCTGCAGGGTACACTAAACCATGGGCAAGGAATCTTGGAAGAAGTTAACCTGATTCTCCAGTGTTTCCTAGTATTCAATAAGGATCGCTACTGCTGAAAAGTACTTTTGTTACATTAAGGTGCTGACATTCTCTGAGTCCAGAATGTTTGCTATTCAAGGATCCATGAGTGTGTATGTGTGTGTATGTATGTGTGTGTGTGTGTGTGTATTTGTGTGCTTCTGTGCATGTGTGTGTTTGTGTGTTTGTGGGAGCCTTTGCACAGAGGGTAGATAGTATAATATTTCTTTGGTCAGTTTCTGGGAGATACTCTTTTTCAAAAAATGGCAGTCCTGATTGTTTCCTAGAAGGTAATAATTTTGGAGAGATCAAACTTTGTTGTCCTTAGATCAAGCCGTATATATTCTGTAAGGAGGAACTATTCAGCATTCAGGGAATATGTGCAGTGTATGTCCAGGCATCATGATACATGGGTCAATGTGCATCACTGGTTGAAATGAAGGGATTTCAATTCTAGTGATTACTTCAGGCCCAGTCCCAGGTGGAATACACCTTGCTTGTTTCCTTGCATAAATGTGGCAGTATTTCATCCGTCCATGAACATGGCGGAAATTATATCACCTCACATATTTTTCTTAGTGTGATCCTTTTTGAAGTGCTGATATTGTCCCCTCAGTAGCATAACACCTGGACTTTCAGCCATTGCGTGTAACATTCCCCATGCAATGAATATGGATAGATTTTGTTTTATTTTGTGTGTTTGTGTGTGCAACATTTCTAGTTTGCAAATGTAGTAATTTCTTTGCTCATTCAAGTAAGTTCTCCTAGGACAAACGATTTTACACGCATTGTGTATACCTACTGTTTAGGCATGCATAAGACCCCTTCAATCAAACTCTTTCTTTTCCACTGTGGAAATTGATAGCATGCACCAGGCTGTGCACCAGGGTGTGCTGGTGTTGAGTGACTTGTGATTTTGCTAAACGTTACCATTCAGTACATACGAGCAAGTAAATTCCTTCACTCGATAACTGTTAGGATATCAACACTTTGTTTCTTTGTGTGTGTGTGTGTGTGTGTGTGTGTGTTTGATTGTGTGATTGTCATCTTTCTCTTTCAGTTTGCCTCAGTGATTTGTATAAATTAGGTTACTTCCTGATGTCAGTTTGAGGAAAAGCCTTGAGTTACCCTGCCATTAGTCTTCAGTTCCATGAATGAAAGGTGTCGTGGTCTGTCACTGAGAACCTTTGCAGAAATGAATGTCCTTCCCAAGTGTTCCTTGGTATTCCATAGTTTTGGTGTTCCTGAAAGCTGCCATTCACTAGAGAAAGTGTACCAATTTCACTGACTAGGAAATACTTGCCATTCTTTGACTATCTCCTGTGTGAGCAGTGCATTTCTCGGATGAAAGTGAATTAATTTCTCTGTCCACATCAAGTGAAATCCTGTGGTCACGTTCAGGCTCTTGGCAGCCAGTGTGTGCATGTTTTGATGAAGTTAGTAACGCAAAAGCCCGGGATACCAACATCCTGGTTAGCAGTGTGGTACACTTTGTGTCCACATAGGGGAATAACCTCAGGTGATGGGAGATGTTGTTCTGAGAAGAAAGTTGCCTCATGGAATGTGAAAGGAGTTTTCCTGGCCGATGGAAGTGCAAAGGGCTTCAGGCGATTTTCTACTCACCACAACAAAACACATCTTGTCATCCAAAATGTGGGTTCCAGATTGGGAGTTCTTGGAAAAAGGAGAGAAATGTCATCCCTATGCCACGTAGAGGAGGCAGAGGTGGGAATATGGAGCAGTAAAGCCATGCTGAGATTCAAACATCTTTCTAGGACCCTAACACACAAGTGGCTGTTGACTGGAGGGGAGGGCCTTAAGGGGAGTGCTTACGGACTCCGGCCAATCAGGAAAGACTTGGGTGTGATGTCACAGTGGGCTCACAGCCCTTGGGCTTGGAGAGTCCTGAGGCAGCTGCTACGTGTCCTGTTGCTATGGCTGCCCAGCCAGCCAAGAGGAGAAAGGCAGGTGCCCCTGTATGGTTAGAAAGATTTCTCAGTGAAGTGTGGCATAGGGAAATGGGAGGAAGGCCGAACAGGATATCCATGAACTGAGCCCATGGGATTGGGGGATTTATTCTTCACTGCTAGCCAAATCATCCATATCCCACGATTTTGAATGTTCACAGGCCTGTGTGCCACCTGCGGTGGGTCTCCCTTTGCAGAACAGGGCGCCTTCGATCTCAATGTGATACACAAGCTGCCTGGTTTTCAGGGTCCCAACCGACCACGTGATCTTAGGGTGTATTGCTAGCGGACTGGCAAGGGAAGAATGAGTTTACATGGTGGCCCAGGCACCTGTTGATCTGACAGAAATTCTTCTGTTCCCTGCAGGGTACACTAAACCATGGGCAAGGAATCTTGGAAGAAGTTAACCTGATTCTCCAGTGTTTCCTAGTATTCAATAAGGATCGCTACTGCTGAAAGGTACTTTTCTTACATGAAGGTACAGAAATTTTCTGAGTCCAGAATGTTTGCTATTCAACAAGCGATGAGTGTGTATGTGTGTGTGTGTGTGTGTGTGTGTATGTGTATTTGTGTGCTTCTGTGCATGTGTGTGTGTGTGTGTGTTTGTGGGAGCCTTTGCACAGAGGGTAGATAGTATAATATTTCTTTTGTCAGTTTCTGGGAGATACTCTTTTTCAAAAAATGGCAGTCCTGATTGTTTCCTAGAAGGTAATAATTTTGGAGAGATCAAACTTTGTTGTCCTTAGATGAAGCCGTATATATTCTGTAAGGAGGAACTATTCAGCATTCAGGGAATATGTGCAGTGTATTTCCAGGCAACACGATACATGGGTCAATGTGCATCACTGGGTGAAATGAAGGGATTTCAATTCTAGTGATTACTTCAGGCCCAGTCCCAGTTGGAATACACCTTGCTTGTTTCCTTGCATAAATGTGGCAGTATTTCATCCGTCCATGAACATGGCGGAAATTATATCACCTCACATATTTTTCTTAGCGTGATCATTTTGAAGTGCTGATATTGTCCCCTCAGTAGCATAACACCTGGACTTTCAGCCATTGCGTGTAACATTCCCCATGCAATGAATATGGATAGATTTTGTTTTATTTTGTGTGTTTGTGTGTGCAACATTTCTAGTTTGCAAATGTAGTAATTTCTTTGCTCATTCAAGTAAGTTCTCCTAGGACAAACGATTTTACACGCATTGTGTATACCTACTGTTTAGGCATGCATAAGACCCCTTCAATCAAACTCTTTCTTTTCCACTGTGGAAATTGATAGCATGCACCAGGCTGTGCACCAGGGTGTGCTGGTGTTGAGTGACTTGTGATTTTGCTAAACGTTACCATTCAGTACATACGAGCAAAGAAATTCCTTCACTCGATAACTATTAGGATATCAACACTTTGTTTCTGTGTGTGTGTTTGTTTGATTGTGTGATTGTCATCTTTCTCTTTCAGTTTGCCTCACTGATTTGTATAAATTAGCTTACTTCCTGATGTCAGTTTGAGGAAAAGCCTTGAGTTACCCTGCCATTAGTCTTCAGTTCCATGAATGAAAGGTGTCGTGGTCTGTCACTGAGAACCTTTGCAGAAATGAATGTCCTTCCCAAGTGTTCCATGGTATTCCATAGTTTTGGTGTTCCTGAAAGCTGCCATTCACTAGAGAAAGTGTACCAATTTCATTGACTAGGAAATACTTGCCATTCTTTGACTATCTCCTGTGTGAGCAGTGCATTTCTCGGATGAAAGTGAATTAATTTCTCTGTCCACATCAAGTGAAATCCTGTGGTCACGTTCAGGCTCTTGGCAGCCAGTGTGTGCGTTTGCATGTTTTGATGAAGTTAGTAACGCAAAACCTGGGATACCAACATCCTGGTTAGCAGTGTGGTACACTTTGTGTCCACATAGGGGAATAACCTCAGGTGATGGGAGATGTTGTTCTGAGAAGAAAGTTGCCTCATGGAATGTGAAAGGAGTTTTCCTGGCCGATGGAAGTACAAAGGGCTTGAGGCGATTTTCTACTCACCCCAAAAAAACACATCTTGTCATCCAAAATGTGGGTTCCAGATTGGGAGTTCTTGGAAACAGGAGAGAAATGTCATCCCTATGCCACGTAGAGGAGGCGGAGGTGGGAATATGGAGCAGTAAAGCCATGCTGGGATGCAAACATCTTTCCAGGACCCTAACACACAAGTGGCTGTTGACTGGAGGGGAGGGTCTTAAGGGGAGTGCTTACGGACTCCGGCCAATCAGGAAAGACTTGGGTGTGATGTCACAGTGGGCTCACAGCCCTTGGACTTGGAGAGTCCTGAGGCAGCTGCTACCTGTCCTGTTGCTATGGCTGCCCAGCCAGCCAAGAGGAGAAAGGCAGGTGCCCCTGTATGGTGAGGAAGATTTCTCAGTGAAGTGTGGCATAGGGAAATGGGAGGGAGGCCAAACAGGATATCCATGAACTGAGCCCATGGGATTGGGGAATCTATTCTTCACTGCTAGCCAAATCATCCATATCCTACGATTTTGAATGTTCACAGGCCTGTGTGCCACCTGCGGTGAGTCTCCCTTTGCAGAACAGGGCGCCTTCGATCTCACTGTGATACACAAGCTGCCTGGTTTTCAGGGTCCCAACCGACCACGTGATCTTAGGGTGTAGTGCTAGCGGACTGGCAAGGGAAGAATGAGTTTACATGGTGGCCCAGGCACCTGTTGATCTGACAGAAATTCTTCTGTGCCCTGCAGGGTACACTAAACCATGGGCAAGGAATCTTGGAAGAAGTTAACCTGATTCTCCAGTGTTTCCTAGTATTCAATAAGGATCGCTACTGCTGAAAGGTACTTTTCTTACATGAAGGTACAGAAATTTTCTAAGTCCAGAATGTTTGCTATTCAAGGAGCCATGAGTGTGTATGTGTGTGTGTGTGTGTGTGTGTGTGTGTGTGTATGTGTATTTGTGTGCTTCTGTGCATGTGTGTGTGTGTGTGTGTTTGTGGGAGCCTTTGCACAGAGGGTAGATAGTATAATATTTCTTTTGTCAGTTTCTGGGAGATACTCTTTTTCAAAAAATGGCAGTCCTGATTGTTTCCTAGAAGGTAATAATTTTGGGGAGATCAAACTTTGTTGTCCTTAGATGAAGCCGTATATATTCTGTAAGGAGGAACTATTCAGCATTCAGGGAATATGTGCAGTGTATGTCCAGGCATCATGATACATGGGTCAATGTGCATCACTGGTTGAAATGAAGGGATTTCAATTCTAGTGATTACTTCAGGCCCAGTCCCAGGTGGAATACACCTTGCTTGTTTCCTTGCATAAATGTGGCAGTATTTCATCCGTCCATGAACATGGCGGAAATTATATCACCTCACATATTTTTCTTAGTGTGATCCTTTTTGAAGTGCTGATATTGTCCCCTCAGTAGCATAACACCTGGACTTTCAGCCATTGCGTGTAACATTCCCCATGCAATGAATATGGATAGATTTTGTTTTATTTTGTGTGTTTGTGTGTGCAACATTTCTAGTTTGCAAATGTAGTAATTTCTTTGCTCATTCAAGTAAGTTCTCCTAGGACAAACGATTTTACACGCATTGTGTATACCTACTGTTTAGGCATGCATAAGACCCCTTCAATCAAACTCTTTCTTTTCCACTGTGGAAATTGATAGCATGCACCAGGCTGTGCACCAGGGTGTGCTGGTGTTGAGTGACTTGTGATTTTGCTAAACGTTACCATTCAGTACATACGAGCAAATAAATTCCTTCACTCGATAACTGTTAGGATATCAACACTTTGTTTCTTTGTGTGTGTGTGTGTGTGTGTGTGTGTGTTTGATTGTGTGATTGTCATCTTTCTCTTTCAGTTTGCCTCAGTGATTTGTATAAATTAGGTTACTTCCTGATGTCAGTTTGAGGAAAAGCCTTGAGTTACCCTGCCATTAGTCTTCAGTTCCATGAATGAAAGGTGTCGTGGTCTGTCACTGAGAACCTTTGCAGAAATGAATGTCCTTCCCAAGTGTTCCTTGGTATTCCATAGTTTTGGTGTTCCTGAAAGCTGCCATTCACTAGAGAAAGTGTACCAATTTCACTGACTAGGAAATACTTGCCATTCTTTGACTATCTCCTGTGTGAGCAGTGCATTTCTCGGATGAAAGTGAATTAATTTCTCTGTCCACATCAAGTGAAATCCTGTGGTCACGTTCAGGCTCTTGGCAGCCAGTGTGTGCATGTTTTGATGAAGTTAGTAACGCAAAAGCCCGGGATACCAACATCCTGGTTAGCAGTGTGGTACACTTTGTGTCCACATAGGGGAATAACCTCAGGTGATGGGAGATGTTGTTCTGAGAAGAAAGTTGCCTCATGGAATGTGAAAGGAGTTTTCCTGGCCGATGGAAGTGCAAAGGGCTTCAGGCGATTTTCTACTCACCACAACAAAACACATCTTGTCATCCAAAATGTGGGTTCCAGATTGGGAGTTCTTGGAAACAGGAGAGAAATGTCATCCCTATGCCACGTAGAGGAGGCAGAGGTGGGAATATGGAGCAGTAAAGCCATGCTGAGATTCAAACATCTTTCTAGGACCCTAACACACAAGTGGCTGTTGACTAGAGGGGAGGGCCTTAAGGGGAGTGCTTACGGACTCCGGCCAATCAGGAAAGACTTGGGTGTGATGTCACAGTGGGCTCACAGCCCTTGGGCTTGGAGAGTCCTGAGGCAGCTGCTACGTGTCCTGTTGCTATGGCTGCCCAGCCAGCCAAGAGGAGAAAGGCAGGTGCCCCTGTATGGTTAGAAAGATTTCTCAGTGAAGTGTGGCATAGGGAAATGGGAGGAAGGCCGAACAGGATATCCATGAACTGAGCCCATGGGATTGGGGGATTTATTCTTCACTGCTAGCCAAATCATCCATATCCCACGATTTTGAATGTTCACAGGCCTGTGTGCCACCTGCGGTGGGTCTCCCTTTGCAGAACAGGGCGCCTTCGATCTCAATGTGATACACAAGCTGCCTGGTTTTCAGGGTCCCAACCGACCACGTGATCTTAGGGTGTATTGCTAGCGGACTGGCAAGGGAAGAATGAGTTTACATGGTGGCCCAGGCACCTGTTGATCTGACAGAAATTCTTCTGTTCCCTGCAGGGTACACTAAACCATGGGCAAGGAATCTTGGAAGAAGTTAACCTGATTCTCCAGTGTTTCCTAGTATTCAATAAGGATCGCTACTGCTGAAAGGTACTTTTCTTACATGAAGGTACAGAAATTTTCTGAGTCCAGAATGTTTGCTATTCAACGAGCGATGAGTGTGTATGTGTGTGTGTGTGTGTGTGTGTGTATGTGTATTTGTGTGCTTCTGTGCATGTGTGTGTGTGTGTGTGTTTGTGGGAGCCTTTGCACAGAGGGTAGATAGTATAATATTTCTTTTGTCAGTTTCTGGGAGATACTCTTTTTCAAAAAATGGCAGTCCTGATTGTTTCCTAGAAGGTAATAATTTTGGAGAGATCAAACTTTGTTGTCCTTAGATCAAGCCGTATATATTCTGTAAGGAGGAACTATTCAGCATTCAGGGAATATGTGCAGTGTATGTCCAGGCATCATGATACATGGGTCAATGTGCATCACTGGGTGAAATGAAGGGATTTCAATTCAAGTGATTACTTCAGGCCCAGGCCCAGGTGGAATACACCTTGCTTGTTTCCTTGCATAAATGTGGCAGTATTTCATCCGTCCATGAACATGGCGGAAATTATATCACCTCACATATTTTTCTTAGCGCGATCCTTTTTGAAGTGCTGATATTGTACCCTCAGTAGCATAACACCTGGACTTTCAGCCATTGCGTGTAACATTCCCCATGCAATGAATATGGATAGATTTTGTTTTATTTTGTGTGTCTGTGTGTGCAACATTTCTAGTTTGCAAATGTAGTAATTGCTTTGCTCATTCAAGTAAGTTCTCCTAGGACAAACGATTTTACACGCATTGTGTATACCTACTGTTTAGGCATGCATAAGACCCCTTCAATCAAACTCTTTCTTTTCCACTGTGGAAATTGATAGCATGCACCAGGCTGTGCACCAGGGTGTGCTGGTGTTGAGTGACTTGTGATTTTGCTAAACGTTACCATTCAGTACATACGAGCAAAGAAATTCCTTCACTCGATAACTATTAGGATATCAACACTTTGTTTCTGTGTGTGTGTTTGTTTGATTGTGTGATTGTCATCTTTCTCTTTCAGTTTGCCTCACTGATTTGTATAAATTAGCTTACTTCCTGATGTCAGTTTGAGGAAAAGCCTTGAGTTACCCTGCCATTAGTCTTCAGTTCCATGAATGAAAGGTGTCGTGGTCTGTCACTGAGAACCTTTGCAGAAATGAATGTCCTTCCCAAGTGTTCCATGGTATTCCATAGTTTTGGTGTTCCTGAAAGCTGCCATTCACTAGAGAAAGTGTACCAATTTCATTGACTAGGAAATACTTGCCATTCTTTGACTATCTCCTGTGTGAGCAGTGCATTTCTCGGATGAAAGTGAATTAATTTCTCTGTCCACATCAAGTGAAATCCTGTGGTCACGTTCAGGCTCTTGGCAGCCAGTGTGTGCGTTTGCATGTTTTGATGAAGTTAGTAACGCAAAACCTGGGATACCAACATCCTGGTTAGCAGTGTGGTACACTTTGTGTCCACATAGGGGAATAACCTCAGGTGATGGGAGATGTTGTTCTGAGAAGAAAGTTGCCTCATGGAATGTGAAAGGAGTTTTCCTGGCCGATGGAAGTGCAAAGGGCTTGAGGCGATTTTCTACTCACCCCAAAAAAACACATCTTGTCATCCAAAATGTGGGTTCCAGATTGGGAGTTCTTGGAAACAGGAGAGAAATGTCATCCCTATGCCACGTAGAGGAGGCGGAGGTGGGAATATGGAGCAGTAAAGCCATGCTGGGATGCAAACATCTTTCCAGGACCCTAACACACAAGTGGCTGTTGACTGGAGGGGAGGGTCTTAAGGGGAGTGCTTACGGACTCCGGCCAATCAGGAAAGACTTGGGTGTGATGTCACAGTGGGCTCACAGCCCTTGGACTTGGAGAGTCCTGAGGCAGCTGCTACCTGTCCTGTTGCTATGGCTGCCCAGCCAGCCAAGAGGAGAAAGGCAGGTGCCCCTGTATGGTGAGGAAGATTTCTCAGTGAAGTGTGGCATAGGGAAATGGAAGGGAGGCCAAACAGGATATCCATGAACTGAGCCCATGGGATTGGGGAATCTATTCTTCACTGCTAGCCAAATCATCCATATCCTACGATTTTGAATGTTCACAGGCCTGTGTGCCACCTGCGGTGAGTCTCCCTTTGCAGAACAGGGCGCCTTCGATCTCACTGTGATACACAAGCTGCCTGGTTTTCAGGGTCCCAACCGACCACGTGATCTTAGGGTGTAGTGCTAGCGGACTGGCAAGGGAAGAATGAGTTTACATGGTGGCCCAGGCACCTGTTGATCTGACAGAAATTCTTCTGTGCCCTGCAGGGTACACTAAACCATGGGCAAGGAATCTTGGAAGAAGTTAACCTGATTCTCCAGTGTTTCCTAGTATTCAATAAGGATCGCTACTGCTGAAAGGTACTTTTCTTACATGAAGGTACAGAAATTTTCTGAGTCCAGAATGTTTGCTATTCAAGGAGCCATGAGTGTGTATGTGTGTGTGTGTGTGTGTGTGTGTGTGTGTGTATGTGTATTTGTGTGCTTCTGTGCATGTGTGTGTGTGTGTGTGTTTGTGGGAGCCTTTGCACAGAGGGTAGATAGTATAATATTTCTTTTGTCAGTTTCTGGGAGATACTCTTTTTCAAAAAATGGCAGTCCTGATTGTTTCCTAGAAGGTAATAATTTTGGAGAGATCAAACTTTGTTGTCCTTAGATCAAGCCGTATATATTCTGTAAGGAGGAACTATTCAGCATTCAGGGAATATGTGCAGTGTATGTCCAGGCATCATGATACATGGGTCAATGTGCATCACTGGGTGAAATGAAGGGATTTCAATTCAAGTGATTACTTCAGGCCCAGGCCCAGGTGGAATACACCTTGCTTGTTTCCTTGCATATATGTGGCAGTATTTCATCCGTCCACGAACATGGCGGAAATTATATCACCTCACATATTTTTCTTAGTGTGATCCTTTTTGAAGTGCTGATATTGTCCCCTCAGTAGCATAACACCTGGACTTTCAGCCATTGCGTGTAACATTCAATATGCAATGAATATGGATAGATTTTGTTTTATTTTGTGTGTCTGTGTGTGCAACATTTCTAGTTTGCAAATGTAGTAATTTCTTTGCTCATTCAAGTAAGTTCTCCTAGGACAAACAATTTTACATGCATTGTGTATACCTACTGTTTAGGCATGCATAAGACCCCTTCAATCAAACTCTTTCTTTTCCACTGTGGAAATTGATAGCATGCACCAGGCTGTGCACCAGGGTGTGCTGGTGTTGAGTGACTTGTGATTTTGCTAAACGTTACCATTCAGTACATACGAGCAAAGAAATTCCTTCACTCGATAACTATTAGCATATCAACACTTTGTCTCTGTGTGTGTGTGTGTGTGTTTGATTGTGTGATTGTCATCTTTCTCTTTCAGTTTGCCTCACTGATTTGTATAAATTAGCTTACTTCCTGATGTCAGTTTGAGGAAAAGCCTTGAGTTACCCTGCCATTAGTCTTCAGTTCCATGAATGAAAGGTGTCGTGGTCTGTCACTGAGAACCTTTGCAGAAATGAATGTCCTTCCCAAGTGTTCCATGGTATTCCATAGTTTTGGTGTTCCTGAAAGCTACCATTCACTAGAGAAAGTGTACCAATTTCACTGACTAGGAAATACTTGCCATTCTTTGACTATCTCCTGTGTGAGCAGTGCATTTCTCGGATGAAAGTGAATTAATTTCTCTGTCCACATCAAGTGAAATCCTGTGGTCACGATCAGGCTCTTGGCAGCCAGTGTGTGCGTTTGCATGTTTTGATGAAGTTAGTAACGCAAAAGCCCGGGATACCAACATCCTGGTTAGCAGTGTGGTACACTTTGTGTCCACATATGGGAATAACCTCAGGTGATGGGAGATGTTGTTCTGAGAAGAAAGTTGCCTCATGGAATGTGAAAGGAGTTTTCCTGGCCGATGGAAGTGCAAAGGGCTTGAGGCGATTTTCTACTCACCCCAAAAAAACACATCTTGTCATCCAAAATGTGGGTTCCAGATTGGGAGTTCTTGGAAACAGGAGAGAAATGTCATCCCTATGCCACGTAGAGGAGGCAGAGGTGGGAATATAGAGCAGTAAAGCCATGCTGAGATGCAAACATCTTTCCAGGACCCTAACACACAAGTGGCTGTTGACTGGAGGGTTAGTGTCTTAAGGGGAGTGCTTACGGACTCCGGCCAATCAGGAAAGACTTGGGTGTGATGTCACAGTGGGCTCACAGCCCTTGGACTTGGAGAGTCCTGAGGCAGCTGCTACCTGTCCTGTTGCTATGGCTGCCCAGCCAGCCAAGAGGAGAAAGGCAGGTGCCCCTGTATGGTGAGGAAGATTTCTCAGTGAAGTGTGGCATAGGGAAATGGGAGGGAGGCCGCACAGGATATCCATGAACTGAGCCCATCGGATTGGGGAATCTATTCTTCACGGCTAGCCAAATCATCCATATCCCACGATTTTGAATGTTCACAGGCCTGTGTGCCACCTGCGGTGGGTCTCCCTTTGCAGAACAGGGCGCCTTCGATCTCACTGTGATACACAAGCTGCCTGGTTTTCAGGGTCCCAACCGACCACGTGATCTTAGGGTGTAGTGCTAGCGGACTGGCAAGGGAAGAATGAGTTTACATGGTGGCCCAGGCACCTGTTGATCTGACAGAAATTCTTCTGTGCCCTGCAGGGTACACTAAACCATGGGCAAGGAATCTTGGAAGAAGTTAACCTGATTCTCCAGTGTTTCCTAGTATTCAATAAGGATCGCTACTGCTGAAAGGTACTTTTTTTACATGAAGGTACAGAAATTTTCTGAGTCCAGAATGTTTGCTATTCAAGGAGCCATGAGTGTGTATGTGTGTGTGTGTGTGTATGTGTATTTGTGTGCTTCTGTGCATGTGTGTGTGTGTGTGTGTTTGTGGGAGCCTTTGCACAGAGGGTAGATAGTGTAATATTTCTTTTGTCAGTTTCTGGGAGATACTCTTTTTCAAAAAATGGTAGTCGTGATTGTTTCCTAGAAGGTAATAATTTTGGAGAGATCAAACTTTGTTGTCCTTAGATGAAGCCGTATATATTCTGTAAGGAGGAACTATTCAGCATTCAGGGAATATGTGCAGTGTATTTCCAGGCATCATGATAAATGGGTCAATGTGCATCACTGGGTGAAATGAAGGGATTTCACTTCTAGTGATTACTTAAGGCCCAGTCCCAGGTGGAATACACCTTGCTTGTTTCCTTGCATATATGTGGCAGTATTTCATCCGTCCATGAACATGGCGGAAATTATATCACCTCACATATTTTTCTTAGTGTGATCCTTTTTGAAGTGCTGATATTGTCCCCTCAGTAGCATAACACCTGGACTTTCAGCCATTGCGTGTAACATTCCCTATGCAATGAATATGGATAGATTTTGTTTTATTTTGTGTGTCTGTGTGTGCAACATTTCTAGTTTGCAAATGTAGTAATTTCTTTGCTCATTCAAGTAAGTTCTCCTAGGACAAACAATTTTACATGCATTGTGTATACCTACTGTTTAGGCATGCATAAGACCCCTTCAATCAAACTCTTTCTTTTCCACTGTGGAAATTGATAGCATGCACCAGGCTGTGCACCAGGGTGTGCTGGTGTTGAGTGACTTGTGATTTTGCTAAACGTTACCATTCAGTACATACGAGCAAAGAAATTCCTTCACTTGATACCTATTAGGATATCAACACTTTGTCTCTGTGTGTGTGTGTGTGTGTTTGATTGTGTGATTGTCATCTTTCTCTTTCAGTTTGCCTCACTGATTTGTATAAATTAGCTTACTTCCTGATGTCAGTTTGAGGAAAAGCCTTGAGTTACCCTGCCATTAGTCTTCAGTTCCATGAATGAAAGGTGTCGTGGTCTGTCACTGAGAACCTTTGCAGAAATGAATGTCCTTCCCAAGTGTTCCTTGGTATTCCATAGTTTTGGTGTTCCTGAAAGCTGCCATTCACTAGAGAAAGTGTACCAATTTCACTGACTAGGAAATACTTGCCATTCTTTGACTATCTCCTGTGTGAGCAGTGCATTTCTCGGATGAAAGTGAATTAATTTCTCTGTCCACATCAAGTGAAATCCTGTGGTCACGTTCAGGCTCTTGGCAGCCAGTGTGTGCATGTTTTGATGAAGTTAGTAACGCAAAAGCCCGGGATACCAACATCCTGGTTAGCAGTGTGGTACACTTTGTGTCCACATAGGGGAATAACCTCAGGTGATGGGAGATGTTGTTCTGAGAAGAAAGTTGCCTCATGGAATGTGAAAGGAGTTTTCCTGGCCGATGGAAGTGCAAAGGGCTTCAGGCGATTTTCTACTCACCACAACAAAACACATCTTGTCATCCAAAATGTGGGTTCCAGATTGGGAGTTCTTGGAAACAGGAGAGAAATGTCATCCCTATGCCACGTAGAGGAGGCAGAGGTGGGAATATGGAGCAGTAAAGCCATGCTGAGATTCAAACATCTTTCTAGGACCCTAACACACAAGTGGCTGTTGACTGGAGGGGAGGGCCTTAAGGGGAGTGCTTACGGACTCCGGCCAATCAGGAAAGACTTGGGTGTGATGTCACAGTGGGCTCACAGCCCTTGGGCTTGGAGAGTCCTGAGGCAGCTGCTACGTGTCCTGTTGCTATGGCTGCCCAGCCAGCCAAGAGGAGAAAGGCAGGTGCCCCTGTATGGTTAGAAAGATTTCTCAGTGAAGTGTGGCATAGGGAAATGGGAGGAAGGCCGAACAGGATATCCATGAACTGAGCCCATGGGATTGGGGGATTTATTCTTCACTGCTAGCCAAATCATCCATATCCCACGATTTTGAATGTTCACAGGCCTGTGTGCCACCTGCGGTGGGTCTCCCTTTGCAGAACAGGGCGCCTTCGATCTCAATGTGATACACAAGCTGCCTGGTTTTCAGGGTCCCAACCGACCACGTGATCTTAGGGTGTATTGCTAGCGGACTGGCAAGGGAAGAATGAGTTTACATGGTGGCCCAGGCACCTGTTGATCTGACAGAAATTCTTCTGTTCCCTGCAGGGTACACTAAACCATGGGCAAGGAATCTTGGAAGAAGTTAACCTGATTCTCCAGTGTTTCCTAGTATTCAATAAGGATCGCTACTGCTGAAAGGTACTTTTCTTACATGAAGGTACAGAAATTTTCTGAGTCCAGAATGTTTGCTATTCAACGAGCGATGAGTGTGTATGTGTGTGTGTGTGTGTGTGTGTGTATGTGTATTTGTGTGCTTCTGTGCATGTGTGTGTGTGTGTGTGTTTGTGGGAGCCTTTGCACAGAGGGTAGATAGTATAATATTTCTTTTGTCAGTTTCTGGGAGATACTCTTTTTCAAAAAATGGCAGTCCTGATTGTTTCCTAGAAGGTAATAATTTTGGAGAGATCAAACTTTGTTGTCCTTAGATCAAGCCGTATATATTCTGTAAGGAGGAACTATTCAGCATTCAGGGAATATGTGCAGTGTATGTCCAGGCATCATGATACATGGGTCAATGTGCATCACTGGGTGAAATGAAGGGATTTCAATTCAAGTGATTACTTCAGGCCCAGGCCCAGGTGGAATACACCTTGCTTGTTTCCTTGCATAAATGTGGCAGTATTTCATCCGTCCATGAACATGGCGGAAATTATATCACCTCACATATTTTTCTTAGCGCGATCCTTTTTGAAGTGCTGATATTGTACCCTCAGTAGCATAACACCTGGACTTTCAGCCATTGCGTGTAACATTCCCCATGCAATGAATATGGATAGATTTTGTTTTATTTTGTGTGTCTGTGTGTGCAACATTTCTAGTTTGCAAATGTAGTAATTGCTTTGCTCATTCAAGTAAGTTCTCCTAGGACAAACGATTTTACACGCATTGTGTATACCTACTGTTTAGGCATGCATAAGACCCCTTCAATCAAACTCTTTCTTTTCCACTGTGGAAATTGATAGCATGCACCAGGCTGTGCACCAGGGTGTGCTGGTGTTGAGTGACTTGTGATTTTGCTAAACGTTACCATTCAGTACATACGAGCAAAGAAATTCCTTCACTCGATAACTATTAGGATATCAACACTTTGTCTCTGTGTGTGTGTGTGTGTGTTTGATTGTGTGATTGTCATCTTTCTCTTTCAGTTTGCCTCACTGATTTGTATAAATTAGCTTACTTCCTGATGTCAGTTTGAGGAAAAGCCTTGAGTTACCCTGCCATTAGTCTTCAGTTCCATGAATGAAAGGTGTCGTGGTCTGTCACTGAGAACCTTTGCAGAAATGAATGTCCTTCCCAAGTGTTCCATGGTATTCCATAGTTTTGGTGTTCCTGAAAGCTGCCATTCACTAGAGAAAGTGTACCAATTTCATTGACTAGGAAATACTTGCCATTCTTTGACTATCTCCTGTGTGAGCAGTGCATTTCTCGGATGAAAGTGAATTAATTTCTCTGTCCACATCAAGTGAAATCCTGTGGTCACGTTCAGGCTCTTGGCAGCCAGTGTGTGCGTTTGCATGTTTTGATGAAGTTAGTAACGCAAAACCTGGGATACCAACATCCTGGTTAGCAGTGTGGTACACTTTGTGTCCACATAGGGGAATAACCTCAGGTGATGGGAGATGTTGTTCTGAGAAGAAAGTTGCCTCATGGAATGTGAAAGGAGTTTTCCTGGCCGATGGAAGTGCAAAGGGCTTGAGGCGATTTTCTACTCACCCCAAAAAAACACATCTTGTCATCCAAAATGTGGGTTCCAGATTGGGAGTTCTTGGAAACAGGAGAGAAATGTCATCCCTATGCCACGTAGAGGAGGCGGAGGTGGGAATATGGAGCAGTAAAGCCATGCTGGGATGCAAACATCTTTCCAGGACCCTAACACACAAGTGGCTGTTGACTGGAGGGGAGGGTCTTAAGGGGAGTGCTTACGGACTCCGGCCAATCAGGAAAGACTTGGGTGTGATGTCACAGTGGGCTCACAGCCCTTGGACTTGGAGAGTCCTGAGGCAGCTGCTACCTGTCCTGTTGCTATGGCTGCCCAGCCAGCCAAGAGGAGAAAGGCAGGTGCCCCTGTATGGTGAGGAAGATTTCTCAGTGAAGTGTGGCATAGGGAAATGGAAGGGAGGCCAAACAGGATATCCATGAACTGAGCCCATGGGATTGGGGAATCTATTCTTCACTGCTAGCCAAATCATCCATATCCTACGATTTTGAATGTTCACAGGCCTGTGTGCCACCTGCGGTGAGTCTCCCTTTGCAGAACAGGGCGCCTTCGATCTCACTGTGATACACAAGCTGCCTGGTTTTCAGGGTCCCAACCGACCACGTGATCTTAGGGTGTAGTGCTAGCGGACTGGCAAGGGAAGAATGAGTTTACATGGTGGCCCAGGCACCTGTTGATCTGACAGAAATTCTTCTGTGCCCTGCAGGGTACACTAAACCATGGGCAAGGAATCTTGGAAGAAGTTAACCTGATTCTCCAGTGTTTCCTAGTATTCAATAAGGATCGCTACTGCTGAAAGGTACTTTTCTTACATGAAGGTACAGAAATTTTCTGAGTCCAGAATGTTTGCTATTCAAGGAGCCATGAGTGTGTATGTGTGTGTGTGTGTGTGTGTGTGTGTGTGTGTATGTGTATTTGTGTGCTTCTGTGCATGTGTGTGTGTGTGTGTGTTTGTGGGAGCCTTTGCACAGAGGGTAGATAGTATAATATTTCTTTTGTCAGTTTCTGGGAGATACTCTTTTTCAAAAAATGGCAGTCCTGATTGTTTCCTAGAAGGTAATAATTTTGGAGAGATCAAACTTTGTTGTCCTTAGATCAAGCCGTATATATTCTGTAAGGAGGAACTATTCAGCATTCAGGGAATATGTGCAGTGTATGTCCAGGCATCATGATACATGGGTCAATGTGCATCACTGGGTGAAATGAAGGGATTTCAATTCAAGTGATTACTTCAGGCCCAGGCCCAGGTGGAATACACCTTGCTTGTTTCCTTGCATATATGTGGCAGTATTTCATCCGTCCATGAACATGGCGGAAATTATATCACCTCACATATTTTTCTTAGTGTGATCCTTTTTGAAGTGCTGATATTGTCCCCTCAGTAGCATAACACCTGGACTTTCAGCCATTGCGTGTAACATTCCCTATGCAATGAATATGGATAGATTTTGTTTTATTTTGTGTGTCTGTGTGTGCAACATTTCTAGTTTGCAAATGTAGTAATTTCTTTGCTCATTCAAGTAAGTTCTCCTAGGACAAACAATTTTACATGCATTGTGTATACCTACTGTTTAGGCATGCATAAGACCCCTTCAATCAAACTCTTTCTTTTCCACTGTGGAAATTGATAGCATGCACCAGGCTGTGCACCAGGGTGTGCTGGTGTTGAGTGACTTGTGATTTTGCTAAACGTTACCATTCAGTACATACGAGCAAAGAAATTCCTTCACTCGATAACTATTAGCATATCAACACTTTGTCTCTGTGTGTGTGTGTGTGTGTTTGATTGTGTGATTGTCATCTTTCTCTTTCAGTTTGCCTCACTGATTTGTATAAATTAGCTTACTTCCTGATGTCAGTTTGAGGAAAAGCCTTGAGTTACCCTGCCATTAGTCTTCAGTTCCATGAATGAAAGGTGTCGTGGTCTGTCACTGAGAACCTTTGCAGAAATGAATGTCCTTCCCAAGTGTTCCATGGTATTCCATAGTTTTGGTGTTCCTGAAAGCTACCATTCACTAGAGAAAGTGTACCAATTTCACTGACTAGGAAATACTTGCCATTCTTTGACTATCTCCTGTGTGAGCAGTGCATTTCTCGGATGAAAGTGAATTAATTTCTCTGTCCACATCAAGTGAAATCCTGTGGTCACGATCAGGCTCTTGGCAGCCAGTGTGTGCGTTTGCATGTTTTGATGAAGTTAGTAACGCAAAAGCCCGGGATACCAACATCCTGGTTAGCAGTGTGGTACACTTTGTGTCCACATATGGGAATAACCTCAGGTGATGGGAGATGTTGTTCTGAGAAGAAAGTTGCCTCATGGAATGTGAAAGGAGTTTTCCTGGCCGATGGAAGTGCAAAGGGCTTGAGGCGATTTTCTACTCACCCCAAAAAAACACATCTTGTCATCCAAAATGTGGGTTCCAGATTGGGAGTTCTTGGAAACAGGAGAGAAATGTCATCCCTATGCCACGTAGAGGAGGCAGAGGTGGGAATATGGAGCAGTAAAGCCATGCTGAGATGCAAACATCTTTCCAGGACCCTAACACACAAGTGGCTGTTGACTGGAGGGTTAGTGTCTTAAGGGGAGTGCTTACGGACTCCGGCCAATCAGGAAAGACTTGGGTGTGATGTCACAGTGGGCTCACAGCCCTTGGACTTGGAGAGTCCTGAGGCAGCTGCTACCTGTCCTGTTGCTATGGCTGCCCAGCCAGCCAAGAGGAGAAAGGCAGGTGCCCCTGTATGGTGAGGAAGATTTCTCAGTGAAGTGTGGCATAGGGAAATGGGAGGGAGGCCGCACAGGATATCCATGAACTGAGCCCATCGGATTGGGGAATCTATTCTTCACGGCTAGCCAAATCATCCATATCCCACGATTTTGAATGTTCACAGGCCTGTGTGCCACCTGCGGTGGGTCTCCCTTTGCAGAACAGGGCGCCTTCGATCTCACTGTGATACACAAGCTGCCTGGTTTTCAGGGTCCCAACCGACCACGTGATCTTAGGGTGTAGTGCTAGCGGACTGGCAAGGGAAGAATGAGTTTACATGGTGGCCCAGGCACCTGTTGATCTGACAGAAATTCTTCTGTGCCCTGCAGGGTACACTAAACCATGGGCAAGGAATCTTGGAAGAAGTTAACCTGATTCTCCAGTGTTTCCTAGTATTCAATAAGGATCGCTACTGCTGAAAGGTACTTTTCTTACATGAAGGTACAGAAATTTTCTGAGTCCAGAATGTTTGCTATTCAAGGAGCCATGAGTGTGTATGTGTGTGTGTGTGTGTATGTGTATTTGTGTGCTTCTGTGCATGTGTGTGTGTGTGTGTGTTTGTGGGAGCCTTTGCACAGAGGGTAGATAGTGTAATATTTCTTTTGTCAGTTTCTGGGAGATACTCTTTTTCAAAAAATGGTAGTCGTGATTGTTTCCTAGAAGGTAATAATTTTGGAGAGATCAAACTTTGTTGTCCTTAGATGAAGCCGTATATATTCTGTAAGGAGGAACTATTCAGCATTCAGGGAATATGTGCAGTGTATTTCCAGGCATCATGATAAATGGGTCAATGTGCATCACTGGGTGAAATGAAGGGATTTCAGTTCTAGTGATTACTTAAGGCCCAGTCCCAGGTGGAATACACCTTGCTTGTTTCCTTGCATATATGTGGCAGTATTTCATCCGTCCATGAACATGGCGGAAATTATATCACCTCACATATTTTTCTTAGTGTGATCCTTTTTGAAGTGCTGATATTGTCCCCTCAGTAGCATAACACCTGGACTTTCAGCCATTGCGTGTAACATTCCCTATGCAATGAATATGGATAGATTTTGTTTTATTTTGTGTGTCTGTGTGTGCAACATTTCTAGTTTGCAAATGTAGTAATTTCTTTGCTCATTCAAGTAAGTTCTCCTAGGACAAACAATTTTACATGCATTGTGTATACCTACTGTTTAGGCATGCATAAGACCCCTTCAATCAAACTCTTTCTTTTCCACTGTGGAAATTGATAGCATGCACCAGGCTGTGCACCAGGGTGTGCTGGTGTTGAGTGACTTGTGATTTTGCTAAACGTTACCATTCAGTACATACGAGCAAAGAAATTCCTTCACTTGATACCTATTAGGATATCAACACTTTGTCTCTGTGTGTGTGTGTGTGTGTTTGATTGTGTGATTGTCATCTTTCTCTTTCAGTTTGCCTCACTGATTTGTATAAATTAGCTTACTTCCTGATGTCAGTTTGAGGAAAAGCCTTGAGTTACCCTGCCATTAGTCTTCAGTTCCATGAATGAAAGGTGTCGTGGTCTGTCACTGAGAACCTTTGCAGAAATGAATGTCCTTCCCAAGTGTTCCATGGTATTCCATAGTTTTGGTGTTCCTGAAAGCTACCATTCACTAGAGAAAGTGTACCAATTTCACTGACTAGGAAATACTTGCCATTCTTTGACTATCTCCTGTGTGAGCAGTGCATTTCTCGGATGAAAGTGAATTAATTTCTCTGTCCACATCAAGTGAAATCCTGTGGTCACGTTCAGGCTCTTGGCAGCCAGTGTGTGCGTTTGCATGTTTTGATGAAGTTAGTAACGCAAAAGCCCGGGATACCAACATCCTGGTTAGCAGTGTGGTACACTTTGTGTCCACATATGGGAATAACCTCAGGTGATGGGAGATGTTGTTCTGAGAAGAAAGTTGCCTCATGGAATGTGAAAGGAGTTTTCCTGGCCGATGGAAGTGCAAAGGGCTTGAGGCGATTTTCTACTCACCACAAAAAAACACATCTTGTCATCCAAAATGTGGGTTCCAGATTGGGAGTTCTTGGAAACAGGAGAGAAATGTCATCCCTATGCCACGTAGAGGAGGCAGAGGTGGGAATATGGAGCAGTAAAGCCATGCTGAGATGCAAACATCTTTCCAGGACCCTAACACACAAGTGGCTGTTGACTGGAGGGGGAGTGTCTTAAGGGGAGTGCTTACGGACTCCGGCCAATCAGGAAAGACTTGGGTGTGATGTCACAGTGGGCTCACAGCCCTTGGACTTGGAGAGTCCTGAGGCAGCTGCTACCTGTCCTGTTGCTATGGCTGCCCAGCCAGCCAAGAGGAGAAAGGCAGGTGCCCCTGTATGGTGAGGAAGATTTCTCAGTGAAGTGTGGCATAGGGAAATGGGAGGGAGGCCGCACAGGATATCCATGAACTGAGCCCATGGGATTGGGGAATCTATTCTTCACTGCTAGCCAAATCATCCATATCCTACGATTTTGAATGTTCACAGGCCTGTGTGCCACCTGCGGTGGGTCTCCCTTTGCAGAACAGGGCACCTTCGATCTCACTGTGATACACAAGCTGCCTGGTTTTCAGGGTCCCAACCGACCACGTGATCTTAGGGTGTAGTGCTAGCGGACTGGCAAGGGAAGAATGAGTTTACATGGTGGCCCAGGCACCTGTTGATCTGACAGAAATTCTTCTGTGCCCTGCAGGGTACACTAAACCATGGGCAAGGAATCTTGGAAGAAGTTAACCTGATTCTCCAGTGTTTCCTAGTATTCAATAAGGATCGCTACTGCTGAAAGGTACTTTTCTTACATGAAGGTACAGAAATTTTCTGAGTCCAGAATGTTTGCTATTCAAGGAGCCATGAGTGTGTATGTGTGTGTGTGTGTGTATGTGTATTTGTGTGCTTCTGTGCATGTGTGTGTGTGTGTGTGTTTGTGGGAGCCTTTGCACAGAGGGTAGATAGTGTAATATTTCTTTTGTCAGTTTCTGGGAGATACTCTTTTTCAAAAAATGGTAGTCGTGATTGTTTCCTAGAAGGTAATAATTTTGGAGAGATCAAACTTTGTTGTCCTTAGATGAAGCCGTATATATTCTGTAAGGAGGAACTATTCAGCATTCAGGGAATATGTGCAGTGTATTTCCAGGCATCATGATACATGGGTCAATGTGCATCACTGGGTGAAATGAAGGGATTTCAGTTCTAGTGATTACTTAAGGCCCAGTCCCAGGTGGAATACACCTTGCTTGTTTCCTTGCATATATGTGGCAGTATTTCATCCGTCCATGAACATGGCGGAAATTATATCACCTCACATATTTTTCTTAGTGTGATCCTTTTTGAAGTGCTGATATTGTCCCCTCAGTAGCATAACACCTGGACTTTCAGCCATTGCGTGTAACATTCCCTATGCAATGAATATGGATAGATTTTGTTTTATTTTGTGTGTCTGTGTGTGCAACATTTCTAGTTTGCAAATGTAGTAATTTCTTTGCTCATTCAAGTAAGTTCTCCTAGGACAAACAATTTTACATGCATTGTGTATACCTACTGTTTAGGCATGCATAAGACCCCTTCAATCAAACTCTTTCTTTTCCACTGTGGAAATTGATAGCATGCACCAGGCTGTGCACCAGGGTGTGCTGGTGTTGAGTGACTTGTGATTTTGCTAAACGTTACCATTCAGTACATACGAGCAAAGAAATTCCTTCACTTGATACCTATTAGGATATCAACACTTTGTCTCTGTGTGTGTGTGTGTGTGTTTGATTGTGTGATTGTCATCTTTCTCTTTCAGTTTGCCTCACTGATTTGTATAAATTAGCTTACTTCCTGATGTCAGTTTGAGGAAAAGCCTTGAGTTACCCTGCCATTAGTCTTCAGTTCCATGAATGAAAGGTGTCGTGGTCTGTCACTGAGAACCTTTGCAGAAATGAATGTCCTTCCCAAGTGTTCCATGGTATTCCATAGTTTTGGTGTTCCTGAAAGCTACCATTCACTAGAGAAAGTGTACCAATTTCACTGACTAGGAAATACTTGCCATTCTTTGACTATCTCCTGTGTGAGCAGTGCATTTCTCGGATGAAAGTGAATTAATTTCTCTGTCCACATCAAGTGAAATCCTGTGGTCACGTTCAGGCTCTTGGCAGCCAGTGTGTGCGTTTGCATGTTTTGATGAAGTTAGTAACGCAAAAGCCCGGGATACCAACATCCTGGTTAGCAGTGTGGTACACTTTGTGTCCACATATGGGAATAACCTCAGGTGATGGGAGATGTTGTTCTGAGAAGAAAGTTGCCTCATGGAATGTGAAAGGAGTTTTCCTGGCCGATGGAAGTGCAAAGGGCTTGAGGCGATTTTCTACTCACCACAAAAAAACACATCTTGTCATCCAAAATGTGGGTTCCAGATTGGGAGTTCTTGGAAACAGGAGAGAAATGTCATCCCTATGCCACGTAGAGGAGGCAGAGGTGGGAATATGGAGCAGTAAAGCCATGCTGAGATGCAAACATCTTTCCAGGACCCTAACACACAAGTGGCTGTTGACTGGAGGGGGAGTGTCTTAAGGGGAGTGCTTACGGACTCCGGCCAATCAGGAAAGACTTGGGTGTGATGTCACAGTGGGCTCACAGCCCTTGGACTTGGAGAGTCCTGAGGCAGCTGCTACCTGTCCTGTTGCTATGGCTGCCCAGCCAGCCAAGAGGAGAAAGGCAGGTGCCCCTGTATGGTGAGGAAGATTTCTCAGTGAAGTGTGGCATAGGGAAATGGGAGGGAGGCCGCACAGGATATCCATGAACTGAGCCCATGGGATTGGGGAATCTATTCTTCACTGCTAGCCAAATCATCCATATCCTACGATTTTGAATGTTCACAGGCCTGTGTGCCACCTGCGGTGGGTCTCCCTTTGCAGAACAGGGCACCTTCGATCTCACTGTGATACACAAGCTGCCTGGTTTTCAGGGTCCCAACCGACCACGTGATCTTAGGGTGTAGTGCTAGCGGACTGGCAAGGGAAGAATGAGTTTACATGGTGGCCCAGGCACCTGTTGATCTGACAGAAATTCTTCTGTGCCCTGCAGGGTACACTAAACCATGGGCAAGGAATCTTGGAAGAAGTTAACCTGATTCTCCAGTGTTTCCTAGTATTCAATAAGGATCGCTACTGCTGAAAGGTACTTTTCTTACATGAAGGTACAGAAATTTTCTGAGTCCAGAATGTTTGCTATTCAAGGAGCCATGAGTGTGTATGTGTGTGTGTGTGTGTATGTGTATTTGTGTGCTTCTGTGCATGTGTGTGTGTGTGTGTGTTTGTGGGAGCCTTTGCACAGAGGGTAGATAGTGTAATATTTCTTTTGTCAGTTTCTGGGAGATACTCTTTTTCAAAAAATGGTAGTCGTGATTGTTTCCTAGAAGGTAATAATTTTGGAGAGATCAAACTTTGTTGTCCTTAGATGAAGCCGTATATATTCTGTAAGGAGGAACTATTCAGCATTCAGGGAATATGTGCAGTGTATTTCCAGGCATCATGATAAATGGGTCAATGTGCATCACTGGGTGAAATGAAGGGATTTCAGTTCTAGTGATTACTTAAGGCCCAGTCCCAGGTGGAATACACCTTGCTTGTTTCCTTGCATATATGTGGCAGTATTTCATCCGTCCATGAACATGGCGGAAATTATATCACCTCACATATTTTTCTTAGTGTGATCCTTTTTGAAGTGCTGATATTGTCCCCTCAGTAGCATAACACCTGGACTTTCAGCCATTGCGTGTAACATTCCCTATGCAATGAATATGGATAGATTTTGTTTTATTTTGTGTGTCTGTGTGTGCAACATTTCTAGTTTGCAAATGTAGTAATTTCTTTGCTCATTCAAGTAAGTTCTCCTAGGACAAACAATTTTACATGCATTGTGTATACCTACTGTTTAGGCATGCATAAGACCCCTTCAATCAAACTCTTTCTTTTCCACTGTGGAAATTGATAGCATGCACCAGGCTGTGCACCAGGGTGTGCTGGTGTTGAGTGACTTGTGATTTTGCTAAACGTTACCATTCAGTACATACGAGCAAAGAAATTCCTTCACTTGATACCTATTAGGATATCAACACTTTGTCTCTGTGTGTGTGTGTGTGTGTTTGATTGTGTGATTGTCATCTTTCTCTTTCAGTTTGCCTCACTGATTTGTATAAATTAGCTTACTTCCTGATGTCAGTTTGAGGAAAAGCCTTGAGTTACCCTGCCATTAGTCTTCAGTTCCATGAATGAAAGGTGTCGTGGTCTGTCACTGAGAACCTTTGCAGAAATGAATGTCCTTCCCAAGTGTTCCATGGTATTCCATAGTTTTGGTGTTCCTGAAAGCTACCATTCACTAGAGAAAGTGTACCAATTTCACTGACTAGGAAATACTTGCCATTCTTTGACTATCTCCTGTGTGAGCAGTGCATTTCTCGGATGAAAGTGAATTAATTTCTCTGTCCACATCAAGTGAAATCCTGTGGTCACGTTCAGGCTCTTGGCAGCCAGTGTGTGCGTTTGCATGTTTTGATGAAGTTAGTAACGCAAAAGCCCGGGATACCAACATCCTGGTTAGCAGTGTGGTACACTTTGTGTCCACATATGGGAATAACCTCAGGTGATGGGAGATGTTGTTCTGAGAAGAAAGTTGCCTCATGGAATGTGAAAGGAGTTTTCCTGGCCGATGGAAGTGCAAAGGGCTTGAGGCGATTTTCTACTCACCACAAAAAAACACATCTTGTCATCCAAAATGTGGGTTCCAGATTGGGAGTTCTTGGAAACAGGAGAGAAATGTCATCCCTATGCCACGTAGAGGAGGCAGAGGTGGGAATATGGAGCAGTAAAGCCATGCTGAGATGCAAACATCTTTCCAGGACCCTAACACACAAGTGGCTGTTGACTGGAGGGGGAGTGTCTTAAGGGGAGTGCTTACGGACTCCGGCCAATCAGGAAAGACTTGGGTGTGATGTCACAGTGGGCTCACAGCCCTTGGACTTGGAGAGTCCTGAGGCAGCTGCTACCTGTCCTGTTGCTATGGCTGCCCAGCCAGCCAAGAGGAGAAAGGCAGGTGCCCCTGTATGGTGAGGAAGATTTCTCAGTGAAGTGTGGCATAGGGAAATGGGAGGGAGGCCGCACAGGATATCCATGAACTGAGCCCATGGGATTGGGGAATCTATTCTTCACTGCTAGCCAAATCATCCATATCCTACGATTTTGAATGTTCACAGGCCTGTGTGCCACCTGCGGTGGGTCTCCCTTTGCAGAACAGGGCACCTTCGATCTCACTGTGATACACAAGCTGCCTGGTTTTCAGGGTCCCAACCGACCACGTGATCTTAGGGTGTAGTGCTAGCGGACTGGCAAGGGAAGAATGAGTTTACATGGTGGCCCAGGCACCTGTTGATCTGACAGAAATTCTTCTGTGCCCTGCAGGGTACACTAAACCATGGGCAAGGAATCTTGGAAGAAGTTAACCTGATTCTCCAGTGTTTCCTAGTATTCAATAAGGATCGCTACTGCTGAAAGGTACTTTTCTTACATGAAGGTACAGAAATTTTCTGAGTCCAGAATGTTTGCTATTCAAGGAGCCATGAGTGTGTATGTGTGTGTGTGTGTGTATGTGTATTTGTGTGCTTCTGTGCATGTGTGTGTGTGTGTGTGTTTGTGGGAGCCTTTGCACAGAGGGTAGATAGTGTAATATTTCTTTTGTCAGTTTCTGGGAGATACTCTTTTTCAAAAAATGGTAGTCGTGATTGTTTCCTAGAAGGTAATAATTTTGGAGAGATCAAACTTTGTTGTCCTTAGATGAAGCCGTATATATTCTGTAAGGAGGAACTATTCAGCATTCAGGGAATATGTGCAGTGTATTTCCAGGCATCATGATACATGGGTCAATGTGCATCACTGGGTGAAATGAAGGGATTTCAGTTCTAGTGATTACTTAAGGCCCAGTCCCAGGTGGAATACACCTTGCTTGTTTCCTTGCATATATGTGGCAGTATTTCATCCGTCCATGAACATGGCGGAAATTATATCACCTCACATATTTTTCTTAGTGTGATCCTTTTTGAAGTGCTGATATTGTCCCCTCAGTAGCATAACACCTGGACTTTCAGCCATTGCGTGTAACATTCCCTATGCAATGAATATGGATAGATTTTGTTTTATTTTGTGTGTCTGTGTGTGCAACATTTCTAGTTTGCAAATGTAGTAATTTCTTTGCTCATTCAAGTAAGTTCTCCTAGGACAAACAATTTTACATGCATTGTGTATACCTACTGTTTAGGCATGCATAAGACCCCTTCAATCAAACTCTTTCTTTTCCACTGTGGAAATTGATAGCATGCACCAGGCTGTGCACCAGGGTGTGCTGGTGTTGAGTGACTTGTGATTTTGCTAAACGTTACCATTCAGTACATACGAGCAAAGAAATTCCTTCACTTGATACCTATTAGGATATCAACACTTTGTCTCTGTGTGTGTGTGTGTGTGTTTGATTGTGTGATTGTCATCTTTCTCTTTCAGTTTGCCTCACTGATTTGTATAAATTAGCTTACTTCCTGATGTCAGTTTGAGGAAAAGCCTTGAGTTACCCTGCCATTAGTCTTCAGTTCCATGAATGAAAGGTGTCGTGGTCTGTCACTGAGAACCTTTGCAGAAATGAATGTCCTTCCCAAGTGTTCCATGGTATTCCATAGTTTTGGTGTTCCTGAAAGCTACCATTCACTAGAGAAAGTGTACCAATTTCACTGACTAGGAAATACTTGCCATTCTTTGACTATCTCCTGTGTGAGCAGTGCATTTCTCGGATGAAAGTGAATTAATTTCTCTGTCCACATCAAGTGAAATCCTGTGGTCACGTTCAGGCTCTTGGCAGCCAGTGTGTGCGTTTGCATGTTTTGATGAAGTTAGTAACGCAAAAGCCCGGGATACCAACATCCTGGTTAGCAGTGTGGTACACTTTGTGTCCACATATGGGAATAACCTCAGGTGATGGGAGATGTTGTTCTGAGAAGAAAGTTGCCTCATGGAATGTGAAAGGAGTTTTTCTGGCCGATGGAAGTGCAAAGGGCTTGAGGCGATTTTCTACTCACCACAAAAAAACACATCTTGTCATCCAAAATGTGGGTTCCAGATTGGGAGTTCTTGGAAACAGGAGAGAAATGTCATCCCTATGCCACGTAGAGGAGGCAGAGGTGGGAATATGGAGCAGTAAAGCCATGCTGAGATGCAAACATCTTTCCAGGACCCTAACACACAAGTGGCTGTTGACTGGAGGGGGAGTGTCTTAAGGGGAGTGCTTACGGACTCCGGCCAATCAGGAAAGACTTGGGTGTGATGTCACAGTGGGCTCACAGCCCTTGGACTTGGAGAGTCCTGAGGCAGCTGCTACCTGTCCTGTTGCTATGGCTGCCCAGCCAGCCAAGAGGAGAAAGGCAGGTGCCCCTGTATGGTGAGGAAGATTTCTCAGTGAAGTGTGGCATAGGGAAATGGGAGGGAGGCCGCACAGGATATCCATGAACTGAGCCCATGGGATTGGGGAATCTATTCTTCACTGCTAGCCAAATCATCCATATCCTACGATTTTGAATGTTCACAGGCCTGTGTGCCACCTGCGGTGGGTCTCCCTTTGCAGAACAGGGCACCTTCGATCTCACTGTGATACACAAGCTGCCTGGTTTTCAGGGTCCCAACCGACCACGTGATCTTAGGGTGTAGTGCTAGCGGACTGGCAAGGGAAGAATGAGTTTACATGGTGGCCCAGGCACCTGTTGATCTGACAGAAATTCTTCTGTGCCCTGCAGGGTACACTAAACCATGGGCAAGGAATCTTGGAAGAAGTTAACCTGATTCTCCAGTGTTTCCTAGTATTCAATAAGGATCGCTACTGCTGAAAGGTACTTTTCTTACATGAAGGTACAGAAATTTTCTGAGTCCAGAATGTTTGCTATTCAAGGAGCCATGAGTGTGTATGTGTGTGTGTGTGTGTATGTGTATTTGTGTGCTTCTGTGCATGTGTGTGTGTGTGTGTGTTTGTGGGAGCCTTTGCACAGAGGGTAGATAGTGTAATATTTCTTTTGTCAGTTTCTGGGAGATACTCTTTTTCAAAAAATGGTAGTCGTGATTGTTTCCTAGAAGGTAATAATTTTGGAGAGATCAAACTTTGTTGTCCTTAGATGAAGCCGTATATATTCTGTAAGGAGGAACTATTCAGCATTCAGGGAATATGTGCAGTGTATTTCCAGGCATCATGATAAATGGGTCAATGTGCATCACTGGGTGAAATGAAGGGATTTCAGTTCTAGTGATTACTTAAGGCCCAGTCCCAGGTGGAATACACCTTGCTTGTTTCCTTGCATATATGTGGCAGTATTTCATCCGTCCATGAACATGGCGGAAATTATATCACCTCACATATTTTTCTTAGTGTGATCCTTTTTGAAGTGCTGATATTGTCCCCTCAGTAGCATAACACCTGGACTTTCAGCCATTGCGTGTAACATTCCCTATGCAATGAATATGGATAGATTTTGTTTTATTTTGTGTGTCTGTGTGTGCAACATTTCTAGTTTGCAAATGTAGTAATTTCTTTGCTCATTCAAGTAAGTTCTCCTAGGACAAACAATTTTACATGCATTGTGTATACCTACTGTTTAGGCATGCATAAGACCCCTTCAATCAAACTCTTTCTTTTCCACTGTGGAAATTGATAGCATGCACCAGGCTGTGCACCAGGGTGTGCTGGTGTTGAGTGACTTGTGATTTTGCTAAACGTTACCATTCAGTACATACGAGCAAAGAAATTCCTTCACTTGATACCTATTAGGATATCAACACTTTGTCTCTGTGTGTGTGTGTGTGTGTTTGATTGTGTGATTGTCATCTTTCTCTTTCAGTTTGCCTCACTGATTTGTATAAATTAGCTTACTTCCTGATGTCAGTTTGAGGAAAAGCCTTGAGTTACCCTGCCATTAGTCTTCAGTTCCATGAATGAAAGGTGTCGTGGTCTGTCACTGAGAACCTTTGCAGAAATGAATGTCCTTCCCAAGTGTTCCATGGTATTCCATAGTTTTGGTGTTCCTGAAAGCTACCATTCACTAGAGAAAGTGTACCAATTTCACTGACTAGGAAATACTTGCCATTCTTTGACTATCTCCTGTGTGAGCAGTGCATTTCTCGGATGAAAGTGAATTAATTTCTCTGTCCACATCAAGTGAAATCCTGTGGTCACGTTCAGGCTCTTGGCAGCCAGTGTGTGCGTTTGCATGTTTTGATGAAGTTAGTAACGCAAAAGCCCGGGATACCAACATCCTGGTTAGCAGTGTGGTACACTTTGTGTCCACATATGGGAATAACCTCAGGTGATGGGAGATGTTGTTCTGAGAAGAAAGTTGCCTCATGGAATGTGAAAGGAGTTTTCCTGGCCGATGGAAGTGCAAAGGGCTTGAGGCGATTTTCTACTCACCACAAAAAAACACATCTTGTCATCCAAAATGTGGGTTCCAGATTGGGAGTTCTTGGAAACAGGAGAGAAATGTCATCCCTATGCCACGTAGAGGAGGCAGAGGTGGGAATATGGAGCAGTAAAGCCATGCTGAGATGCAAACATCTTTCCAGGACCCTAACACACAAGTGGCTGTTGACTGGAGGGGGAGTGTCTTAAGGGGAGTGCTTACGGACTCCGGCCAATCAGGAAAGACTTGGGTGTGATGTCACAGTGGGCTCACAGCCCTTGGACTTGGAGAGTCCTGAGGCAGCTGCTACCTGTCCTGTTGCTATGGCTGCCCAGCCAGCCAAGAGGAGAAAGGCAGGTGCCCCTGTATGGTGAGGAAGATTTCTCAGTGAAGTGTGGCATAGGGAAATGGGAGGGAGGCCGCACAGGATATCCATGAACTGAGCCCATGGGATTGGGGAATCTATTCTTCACTGCTAGCCAAATCATCCATATCCTACGATTTTGAATGTTCACAGGCCTGTGTGCCACCTGCGGTGGGTCTCCCTTTGCAGAACAGGGCACCTTCGATCTCACTGTGATACACAAGCTGCCTGGTTTTCAGGGTCCCAACCGACCACGTGATCTTAGGGTGTAGTGCTAGCGGACTGGCAAGGGAAGAATGAGTTTACATGGTGGCCCAGGCACCTGTTGATCTGACAGAAATTCTTCTGTGCCCTGCAGGGTACACTAAACCATGGGCAAGGAATCTTGGAAGAAGTTAACCTGATTCTCCAGTGTTTCCTAGTATTCAATAAGGATCGCTACTGCTGAAAGGTACTTTTCTTACATGAAGGTACAGAAATTTTCTGAGTCCAGAATGTTTGCTATTCAAGGAGCCATGAGTGTGTATGTGTGTGTGTGTGTGTATGTGTATTTGTGTGCTTCTGTGCATGTGTGTGTGTGTGTGTGTTTGTGGGAGCCTTTGCACAGAGGGTAGATAGTGTAATATTTCTTTTGTCAGTTTCTGGGAGATACTCTTTTTCAAAAAATGGTAGTCGTGATTGTTTCCTAGAAGGTAATAATTTTGGAGAGATCAAACTTTGTTGTCCTTAGATGAAGCCGTATATATTCTGTAAGGAGGAACTATTCAGCATTCAGGGAATATGTGCAGTGTATTTCCAGGCATCATGATACATGGGTCAATGTGCATCACTGGGTGAAATGAAGGGATTTCAGTTCTAGTGATTACTTAAGGCCCAGTCCCAGGTGGAATACACCTTGCTTGTTTCCTTGCATATATGTGGCAGTATTTCATCCGTCCATGAACATGGCGGAAATTATATCACCTCACATATTTTTCTTAGTGTGATCCTTTTTGAAGTGCTGATATTGTCCCCTCAGTAGCATAACACCTGGACTTTCAGCCATTGCGTGTAACATTCCCTATGCAATGAATATGGATAGATTTTGTTTTATTTTGTGTGTCTGTGTGTGCAACATTTCTAGTTTGCAAATGTAGTAATTTCTTTGCTCATTCAAGTAAGTTCTCCTAGGACAAACAATTTTACATGCATTGTGTATACCTACTGTTTAGGCATGCATAAGACCCCTTCAATCAAACTCTTTCTTTTCCACTGTGGAAATTGATAGCATGCACCAGGCTGTGCACCAGGGTGTGCTGGTGTTGAGTGACTTGTGATTTTGCTAAACGTTACCATTCAGTACATACGAGCAAAGAAATTCCTTCACTTGATACCTATTAGGATATCAACACTTTGTCTCTGTGTGTGTGTGTGTGTGTTTGATTGTGTGATTGTCATCTTTCTCTTTCAGTTTGCCTCACTGATTTGTATAAATTAGCTTACTTCCTGATGTCAGTTTGAGGAAAAGCCTTGAGTTACCCTGCCATTAGTCTTCAGTTCCATGAATGAAAGGTGTCGTGGTCTGTCACTGAGAACCTTTGCAGAAATGAATGTCCTTCCCAAGTGTTCCATGGTATTCCATAGTTTTGGTGTTCCTGAAAGCTACCATTCACTAGAGAAAGTGTACCAATTTCACTGACTAGGAAATACTTGCCATTCTTTGACTATCTCCTGTGTGAGCAGTGCATTTCTCGGATGAAAGTGAATTAATTTCTCTGTCCACATCAAGTGAAATCCTGTGGTCACGTTCAGGCTCTTGGCAGCCAGTGTGTGCGTTTGCATGTTTTGATGAAGTTAGTAACGCAAAAGCCCGGGATACCAACATCCTGGTTAGCAGTGTGGTACACTTTGTGTCCACATATGGGAATAACCTCAGGTGATGGGAGATGTTGTTCTGAGAAGAAAGTTGCCTCATGGAATGTGAAAGGAGTTTTCCTGGCCGATGGAAGTGCAAAGGGCTTGAGGCGATTTTCTACTCACCACAAAAAAACACATCTTGTCATCCAAAATGTGGGTTCCAGATTGGGAGTTCTTGGAAACAGGAGAGAAATGTCATCCCTATGCCACGTAGAGGAGGCAGAGGTGGGAATATGGAGCAGTAAAGCCATGCTGAGATGCAAACATCTTTCCAGGACCCTAACACACAAGTGGCTGTTGACTGGAGGGGGAGTGTCTTAAGGGGAGTGCTTACGGACTCCGGCCAATCAGGAAAGACTTGGGTGTGATGTCACAGTGGGCTCACAGCCCTTGGACTTGGAGAGTCCTGAGGCAGCTGCTACCTGTCCTGTTGCTATGGCTGCCCAGCCAGCCAAGAGGAGAAAGGCAGGTGCCCCTGTATGGTGAGGAAGATTTCTCAGTGAAGTGTGGCATAGGGAAATGGGAGGGAGGCCAAACAGGATATCCATGAACTGAGCCCATGGGATTGGGGAATCTATTCTTCACTGCTAGCCAAATCATCCATATCCTACGATTTTGAATGTTCACAGGCCTGTGTGCCACCTGCGGTGGGTCTCCCTTTGCAGAACAGGGCACCTTCGATCTCACTGTGATACACAAGCTGCCTGGTTTTCAGGGTCCCAACCGACCACGTGATCTTAGGGTGTAGTGCTAGCGGACTGGCAAGGGAAGAATGAGTTTACATGGTGGCCCAGGCACCTGTTGATCTGACAGAAATTCTTCTGTGCCCTGCAGGGTACACTAAACCATGGGCAAGGAATCTTGGAAGAAGTTAACCTGATTCTCCAGTGTTTCCTAGTATTCAATAAGGATCGCTACTGCTGAAAGGTACTTTTCTTACATGAAGGTACAGAAATTTTCTGAGTCCAGAATGTTTGCTATTCAAGGAGCCATGAGTGTGTATGTGTGTGTGTGTGTGTATGTGTATTTGTGTGCTTCTGTGCATGTGTGTGTGTGTGTGTGTTTGTGGGAGCCTTTGCACAGAGGGTAGATAGTGTAATATTTCTTTTGTCAGTTTCTGGGAGATACTCTTTTTCAAAAAATGGTAGTCGTGATTGTTTCCTAGAAGGTAATAATTTTGGAGAGATCAAACTTTGTTGTCCTTAGATGAAGCCGTATATATTCTGTAAGGAGGAACTATTCAGCATTCAGGGAATATGTGCAGTGTATTTCCAGGCATCATGATACATGGGTCAATGTGCATCACTGGGTGAAATGAAGGGATTTCAGTTCTAGTGATTACTTAAGGCCCAGTCCCAGGTGGAATACACCTTGCTTGTTTCCTTGCATATATGTGGCAGTATTTCATCCGTCCATGAACATGGCGGAAATTATATCACCTCACATATTTTTCTTAGTGTGATCCTTTTTGAAGTGCTGATATTGTCCCCTCAGTAGCATAACACCTGGACTTTCAGCCATTGCGTGTAACATTCCCTATGCAATGAATATGGATAGATTTTGTTTTATTTTGTGTGTCTGTGTGTGCAACATTTCTAGTTTGCAAATGTAGTAATTTCTTTGCTCATTCAAGTAAGTTCTCCTAGGACAAACAATTTTACATGCATTGTGTATACCTACTGTTTAGGCATGCATAAGACCCCTTCAATCAAACTCTTTCTTTTCCACTGTGGAAATTGATAGCATGCACCAGGCTGTGCACCAGGGTGTGCTGGTGTTGAGTGACTTGTGATTTTGCTAAACGTTACCATTCAGTACATACGAGCAAAGAAATTCCTTCACTTGATACCTATTAGGATATCAACACTTTGTCTCTGTGTGTGTGTGTGTGTGTTTGATTGTGTGATTGTCATCTTTCTCTTTCAGTTTGCCTCACTGATTTGTATAAATTAGCTTACTTCCTGATGTCAGTTTGAGGAAAAGCCTTGAGTTACCCTGCCATTAGTCTTCAGTTCCATGAATGAAAGGTGTCGTGGTCTGTCACTGAGAACCTTTGCAGAAATGAATGTCCTTCCCAAGTGTTCCATGGTATTCCATAGTTTTGGTGTTCCTGAAAGCTACCATTCACTAGAGAAAGTGTACCAATTTCACTGACTAGGAAATACTTGCCATTCTTTGACTATCTCCTGTGTGAGCAGTGCATTTCTCGGATGAAAGTGAATTAATTTCTCTGTCCACATCAAGTGAAATCCTGTGGTCACGTTCAGGCTCTTGGCAGCCAGTGTGTGCGTTTGCATGTTTTGATGAAGTTAGTAACGCAAAAGCCCGGGATACCAACATCCTGGTTAGCAGTGTGGTACACTTTGTGTCCACATATGGGAATAACCTCAGGTGATGGGAGATGTTGTTCTGAGAAGAAAGTTGCCTCATGGAATGTGAAAGGAGTTTTCCTGGCCGATGGAAGTGCAAAGGGCTTGAGGCGATTTTCTACTCACCACAAAAAAACACATCTTGTCATCCAAAATGTGGGTTCCAGATTGGGAGTTCTTGGAAACAGGAGAGAAATGTCATCCCTATGCCACGTAGAGGAGGCAGAGGTGGGAATATGGAGCAGTAAAGCCATGCTGAGATGCAAACATCTTTCCAGGACCCTAACACACAAGTGGCTGTTGACTGGAGGGGGAGTGTCTTAAGGGGAGTGCTTACGGACTCCGGCCAATCAGGAAAGACTTGGGTGTGATGTCACAGTGGGCTCACAGCCCTTGGACTTGGAGAGTCCTGAGGCAGCTGCTACCTGTCCTGTTGCTATGGCTGCCCAGCCAGCCAAGAGGAGAAAGGCAGGTGCCCCTGTATGGTGAGGAAGATTTCTCAGTGAAGTGTGGCATAGGGAAATGGGAGGGAGGCCGCACAGGATATCCATGAACTGAGCCCATGGGATTGGGGAATCTATTCTTCACTGCTAGCCAAATCATCCATATCCTACGATTTTGAATGTTCACAGGCCTGTGTGCCACCTGCGGTGGGTCTCCCTTTGCAGAACAGGGCACCTTCGATCTCACTGTGATACACAAGCTGCCTGGTTTTCAGGGTCCCAACCGACCACGTGATCTTAGGGTGTAGTGCTAGCGGACTGGCAAGGGAAGAATGAGTTTACATGGTGGCCCAGGCACCTGTTGATCTGACAGAAATTCTTCTGTGCCCTGCAGGGTACACTAAACCATGGGCAAGGAATCTTGGAAGAAGTTAACCTGATTCTCCAGTGTTTCCTAGTATTCAATAAGGATCGCTACTGCTGAAAGGTACTTTTCTTACATGAAGGTACAGAAATTTTCTGAGTCCAGAATGTTTGCTATTCAAGGAGCCATGAGTGTGTATGTGTGTGTGTGTGTGTGTGTGTGTGTGTGTGTATGTGTATTTGTGTGCTTCTGTGCATGTGTGTGTGTGTGTGTGTTTGTGGGAGCCTTTGCACAGAGGGTAGATAGTATAATATTTCTTTTGTCAGTTTCTGGGAGATACTCTTTTTCAAAAAATGGCAGTCCTGATTGTTTCCTAGAAGGTAATAATTTTGGAGAGATCAAACTTTGTTGTCCTTAGATCAAGCCGTATATATTCTGTAAGGAGGAACTATTCAGCATTCAGGGAATATGTGCAGTGTATGTCCAGGCATCATGATACATGGGTCAATGTGCATCACTGGGTGAAATGAAGGGATTTCAATTCAAGTGATTACTTCAGGCCCAGGCCCAAGTGGAATACACCTTGCTTGTTTCCTTGCATAAATGTGGCAGTATTTCATCCGTCCATGAACATGGCGGAAATTATATCACCTCACATATTTTTCTTAGCGCGATCCTTTTTGAAGTGCTGATATTGTACCCTCAGTAGCATAACACCTGGACTTTCAGCCATTGCGTGTAACATTCCCCATGCAATGAATATGGATAGATTTTGTTTTATTTTGTGTGTCTGTGTGTGCAACATTTCTAGTTTGCAAATGTAGTAATTGCTTTGCTCATTCAAGTAAGTTCTCCTAGGACAAACGATTTTACAGGCATTGTGTATACCTACTGTTTAGGCATGCATAAGACCCCTTCAATCAAACTCTTTCTTTTCCACTGTGGAAATTGATAGCATGCACCAGGCTGTGCACCAGGGTGTGCTGGTGTTGAGTGAGTTGTGATTTTGCTAAACGTTACCATTCAGTACATACGAGCAAAGAAATTCCTTCACTCGATAACTATTAGGATATCAACACTTTGTCTCTGTGTGTGTGTGTGTGTGTGTGTGTTTGATTGTGTGATTGTCATCTTTCTCTTTCAGTTTGCCTCACTGATTTGTATAAATTAGCTTACTTCCTGATGTCAGTTTGAGGAAAAGCCTTGAGTTACCCTGCCATTAGTCTTCAGTTCCATGAATGAAAGGTGTCGTGGTCTGTCACTGAGAACCTTTGCAGAAATGAATGTCCTTCCCAAGTGTTCCATGGTATTCCATAGTTTTGGTGTTCCTGAAAGCTACCATTCACTAGAGAAAGTGTACCAATTTCACTGACTAGGAAATACTTGCCATTCTTTGACTATCTCCTGTGTGAGCAGTGCATTTCTCGGATGAAAGTGAATTAATTTCTCTGTCCACATCAAGTGAAATCCTGTGGTCACGTTCAGGCTCTTGGCAGCCAATGTGTGCGTTTGCATGTTTTGATGAAGTTAGTAACGCAAAAGCCCGGGATACCAACATCCTGGTTAGCAGTGTGGTACACTTTGTGTCCACATATGGGAATAACCTCAGGTGATGGGAGATGTTGTTCTGAGAAGAAAGTTGCCTCATGGAATGTGAAAGGAGTTTTCCTGGCCGATGGAAGTGCAAAGGGCTTGAGGCGATTTTCTACTCACCCCAAAAAAACACATCTTGTCATCCAAAATGTGGGTTCCAGATTGGGAGTTCTTGGAAACAGGAGAGAAATGTCATCCCTATGCCACGTAGAGGAGGCAGAGGTGGGAATATGGAGCAGTAAAGCCATGCTGAGATGCAAACATCTTTCCAGGACCCTAACACACAAGTGGCTGTTGACTGGAGGGGAGGGTCTTAAGGGGAGTGCTTACGGACTCCGGCCAATCAGGAAAGACTTGGGTGTGATGTCACAGTGGGCTCACAGCCCTTGGAATTGGAGAGTCCTGAGGCAGCTGCTACCTGTCCTGTTGCTATGGCTGCCCAGCCAGCCAAGAGGAGAAAGGCAGGTGCCCCTGTATGGTGAGGAAGATTTCTCAGTGAAGTGTGGCATAGGGAAATGGGAGGGAGGCCGCACAGGATATCCATGAACTGAGCCCATGGGATTGGGGAATCTATTCTTCACTGCTAGCCAAATCATCCATATCCTACGATTTTGAATGTTCACAGGCCTGTGTGCCACCTGCGGTGGGTCTCCCTTTGCAGAACAGGGCGCCTTCGATCTCACTGTGATACACAAGCTGCCTGGTTTTCAGGGTCCCAACCGACCACGTGATCTTAGGGTGTAGTGCTAGCGGACTGGCAAGGGAAGAATGAGTTTACATGGTGGCCCAGGCACCTGTTGATCTGACAGAAATTCTTCTGTGCCCTGCAGGGTACACTAAACCATGGGCAAGGAATCTTGGAAGAAGTTAACCTGATTCTCCAGTGTTTCCTAGTATTCAATAAGGATCGCTACTGCTGAAAGGTACTTTTCTTACATGAAGGTACAGAAATTTTCTGAGTCCAGAATGTTTGCTATTCAAGGAGCCATGAGTGTGTATGTGTGTGTGTGTGTGTATGTGTATTTGTGTGCTTCTGTGCATGTGTGTGTGTGTGTGTGTTTGTGGGAGCCTTTGCACAGAGGGTAGATAGTGTAATATTTCTTTTGTCAGTTTCTGGGAGATACTCTTTTTCAAAAAATGGCAGTCGTGATTGTTTCCTAGAAGGTAATAATTTTGGAGAGATCAAACTTTGTTGTCCTTAGATGAAGCCGTATATATTCTGTAAGGAGGAACTATTTAGCATTCAGGGAATATGTGCAGTGTATTTCCAGGCATCATGATACATGGGTCAATGTGCATCACTGGGTGAAATGAAGGGATTTCAGTTCTAGTGATTACTTAAGGCCCAGTCCCAGGTGGAATACACCTTGCTTGTTTCCTTGCATATATGTGGCAGTATTTCATCCGTCCATGAACATGGCGGAAATTATATCACCTCACATATTTTTCTTAGTGTGATCCTTTTTGAAGTGCTGATATTGTCCCCTCAGTAGCATAACACCTGGACTTTCAGCCATTGCGTGTAACATTCCCTATGCAATGAATATGGATAGATTTTGTTTTATTTTGTGTGTCTGTGTGTGCAACATTTCTAGTTTGCAAATGTAGTAATTTCTTTGCTCATTCAAGTAAGTTCTCCTAGGACAAACAATTTTACATGCATTGTGTATACCTACTGTTTAGGCATGCATAAGACCCCTTCAATCAAACTCTTTCTTTTCCACTGTGGAAATTGATAGCATGCACCAGGCTGTGCACCAGGGTGTGCTGGTGTTGAGTGACTTGTGATTTTGCTAAACGTTACCATTCAGTACATACGAGCAAAGAAATTCCTTCACTCGATAACTATTAGGATATCAACACTTTGTCTCTGTGTGTGTGTGTGTGTGTGTGTGTTTGATTGTGTGATTGTCATCTTTCTCTTTCAGTTTGCCTCACTGATTTGTATAAATTAGCTTACTTCCTGATGTCAGTTTGAGGAAAAGCCTTGAGTTACCCTGCCATTAGTCTTCAGTTCCATGAATGAAAGGTGTCGTGGTCTGTCACTGAGAACCTTTGCAGAAATGAATGTCCTTCCCAAGTGTTCCATGGTATTCCATAGTTTTGGTGTTCCTGAAAGCTGCCATTCACTAGAGAAAGTGTACCAATTTCATTGACTAGGAAATACTTGCCATTCTTTGACTATCTCCTGTGTGAGCAGTGCATTTCTCGGATGAAAGTGAATTAATTTCTCTGTCCACATCAAGTGAAATCCTGTGGTCACGTTCAGGCTCTTGGCAGCCAGTGTGTGCGTTTGCATGTTTTGATGAAGTTAGTAACGCAAAACCTGGGATACCAACATCCTGGTTAGCAGTGTGGTACACTTTGTGTCCACATAGGGGAATAACCTCAGGTGATGGGAGATGTTGTTCTGAGAAGAAAGTTGCCTCATGGAATGTGAAAGGAGTTTTCCTGGCCGATGGAAGTGCAAAGGGCTTGAGGCGATTTTCTACTCACCCCAAAAAAACACATCTTGTCATCCAAAATGTGGGTTCCAGATTGGGAGTTCTTGTAAACAGGAGAGAAATGTCATCCCTATGCCACGTAGAGGAGGCGGAGGTGGGAATATGGAGCAGTAAAGCCATGCTGAGATGCAAACATCTTTCCAGGACCCTAACACACAAGTGGCTGTTGACTGGAGGGGAGGGTCTTAAGGGGAGTGCTTACGGACTCCGGCCAATCAGGAAAGACTTGGGTGTGATGTCACAGTGGGCTCACAGCCCTTGGACTTGGAGAGTCCTGAGGCAGCTGCTACCTGTCCTGTTGCTATGGCTGCCCAGCCAGCCAAGAGGAGAAAGGCAGGTGCCCCTGTATGGTGAGGAAGATTTCTCAGTGAAGTGTGGCATAGGGAAATGGGAGGGAGGCCAAACAGGATATCCATGAACTGAGCCCATGGGATTGGGGAATCTATTCTTCACTGCTAGCCAAATCATCCATATCCTACGATTTTGAATGTTCACAGGCCTGTGTGCCACCTGCGGTGAGTCTCCCTTTGCAGAACAGGGCGCCTTCGATCTCACTGTGATACACAAGCTGCCTGGTTTTCAGGGTCCCAACCGACCACGTGATCTTAGGGTGTAGTGCTAGCGGACTGGCAAGGGAAGAATGAGTTTACATGGTGGCCCAGGCACCTGTTGATCTGACAGAAATTCTTCTGTGCCCTGCAGGGTACACTAAACCATGGGCAAGGAATCTTGGAAGAAGTTAACCTGATTCTCCAGTGTTTCCTAGTATTCAATAAGGATCGCTACTGCTGAAAGGTACTTTTCTTACATGAAGGTACAGAAATTTTCTGAGTCCAGAATGTTTGCTATTCAAGGAGCCATGAGTGTGTATGTGTGTGTGTGTGTGTGTGTGTGTGTGTGTATGTGTATTTGTGTGCTTCTGTGCATGTGTGTGTGTGTGTGTGTTTGTGGGAGCCTTTGCACAGAGGGTAGATAGTATAATATTTCTTTTGTCAGTTTCTGGGAGATACTCTTTTTCAAAAAATGGCAGTCCTGATTGTTTCCTAGAAGGTAATAATTTTGGAGAGATCAAACTTTGTTGTCCTTAGATCAAGCCGTATATATTCTGTAAGGAGGAACTATTCAGCATTCAGGGAATATGTGCAGTGTATGTCCAGGCATCATGATACATGGGTCAATGTGCATCACTGGGTGAAATGAAGGGATTTCAATTCAAGTGATTACTTCAGGCCCAGGCCCAGGTGGAATACACCTTGCTTGTTTCCTTGCATAAATGTGGCAGTATTTCATCCGTCCATGAACATGGCGGAAATTATATCACCTCACATATTTTTCTTAGCGCGATCCTTTTTGAAGTGCTGATATTGTACCCTCAGTAGCATAACACCTGGACTTTCAGCCATTGCGTGTAACATTCCCCATGCAATGAATATGGATAGATTTTGTTTTATTTTGTGTGTCTGTGTGTGCAACATTTCTAGTTTGCAAATGTAGTAATTGCTTTGCTCATTCAAGTAAGTTCTCCTAGGACAAACGATTTTACAGGCATTGTGTATACCTACTGTTTAGGCATGCATAAGACCCCTTCAATCAAACTCTTTCTTTTCCACTGTGGAAATTGATAGCATGCACCAGGCTGTGCACCAGGGTGTGCTGGTGTTGAGTGAGTTGTGATTTTGCTAAACGTTACCATTCAGTACATACGAGCAAAGAAATTCCTTCACTCGATAACTATTAGGATATCAACACTTTGTCTCTGTGTGTGTGTGTGTGTGTGTGTGTGTGTTTGATTGTGTGATTGTCATCTTTCTCTTTCAGTTTGCCTCACTGATTTGTATAAATTAGCTTACTTCCTGATGTCAGTTTGAGGAAAAGCCTTGAGTTACCCTGCCATTAGTCTTCAGTTCCATGAATGAAAGGTGTCGTGGTCTGTCACTGAGAACCTTTGCAGAAATGAATGTCCTTCCCAAGTGTTCCATGGTATTCCATAGTTTTGGTGTTCCTGAAAGCTGCCATTCACTAGAGAAAGTGTACCAATTTCATTGACTAGGAAATACTTGCCATTCTTTGACTATCTCCTGTGTGAGCAGTGCATTTCTCGGATGAAAGTGAATTAATTTCTCTGTCCACATCAAGTGAAATCCTGTGGTCACGTTCAGGCTCTTGGCAGCCAGTGTGTGCGTTTGCATGTTTTGATGAAGTTAGTAACGCAAAACCTGGGATACCAACATCCTGGTTAGCAGTGTGGTACACTTTGTGTCCACATAGGGGAATAACCTCAGGTGATGGGAGATGTTGTTCTGAGAAGAAAGTTGCCTCATGGAATGTGAAAGGAGTTTTCCTGGCCGATGGAAGTGCAAAGGGCTTGAGGCGATTTTCTACTCACCCCAAAAAAACACATCTTGTCATCCAAAATGTGGGTTCCAGATTGGGAGTTCTTGGAAACAGGAGAGAAATGTCATCCCTATGCCACGTAGAGGAGGCGGAGGTGGGAATATGGAGCAGTAAAGCCATGCTGAGATGCAAACATCTTTCCAGGACCCTAACACACAAGTGGCTGTTGACTGGAGGGGAGGGTCTTAAGGGGAGTGCTTACGGACTCCGGCCAATCAGGAAAGACTTGGGTGTGATGTCACAGTGGGCTCACAGCCCTTGGACTTGGAGAGTCCTGAGGCAGCTGCTACCTGTCCTGTTGCTATGGCTGCCCAGCCAGCCAAGAGGAGAAAGGCAGGTGCCCCTGTATGGTGAGGAAGATTTCTCAGTGAAGTGTGGCATAGGGAAATGGGAGGGAGGCCAAACAGGATATCCATGAACTGAGCCCATGGGATTGGGGAATCTATTCTTCACTGCTAGCCAAATCATCCATATCCTACGATTTTGAATGTTCACAGGCCTGTGTGCCACCTGCGGTGAGTCTCCCTTTGCAGAACAGGGCGCCTTCGATCTCACTGTGATACACAAGCTGCCTGGTTTTCAGGGTCCCAACCGACCACGTGATCTTAGGGTGTAGTGCTAGCGGACTGGCAAGGGAAGAATGAGTTTACATGGTGGCCCAGGCACCTGTTGATCTGACAGAAATTCTTCTGTGCCCTGCAGGGTACACTAAACCATGGGCAAGGAATCTTGGAAGAAGTTAACCTGATTCTCCAGTGTTTCCTAGAATTCAATAAGGATCGCTACTGCTGAAAGGTACTTTTCTTACATGAAGGTACAGAAATTTTCTGAGTCCAGAATGTTTGCTATTCAAGGAGCCATGAGTGTGTATGTGTGTGTGTGTGTGTGTGTGTGTGTGTGTGTGTATGTGTATTTGTGTGCTTCTGTGCATGTGTGTGTGTGTGTGTGTTTGTGGGAGCCTTTGCACAGAGGGTAGATAGTATAATATTTCTTTTGTCAGTTTCTGGGAGATACTCTTTTTCAAAAAATGGCAGTCCTGATTGTTTCCTAGAAGGTAATAATTTTGGAGAGATCAAACTTTGTTGTCCTTAGATCAAGCCGTATATATTCTGTAAGGAGGAACTATTCAGCATTCAGGGAATATGTGCAGTGTATGTCCAGGCATCATGATACATGGGTCAATGTGCATCACTGGGTGAAATGAAGGGATTTCAATTCAAGTGATTACTTCAGGCCCAGGCCCAGGTGGAATACACCTTGCTTGTTTCCTTGCATAAATGTGGCAGTATTTCATCCGTCCATGAACATGGCGGAAATTATATCACCTCACATATTTTTCTTAGCGCGATCCTTTTTGAAGTGCTGATATTGTACCCTCAGTAGCATAACACCTGGACTTTCAGCCATTGCGTGTAACATTCCCCATGCAATGAATATGGATAGATTTTGTTTTATTTTGTGTGTCTGTGTGTGCAACATTTCTAGTTTGCAAATGTAGTAATTGCTTTGTTCATTCAAGTAAGTTCTCCTAGGACAAACGATTTTACAGGCATTGTGTATACCTACTGTTTAGGCATGCATAAGACCCCTTCAATCAAACTCTTTCTTTTCCACTGTGGAAATTGATAGCATGCACCAGGCTGTGCACCAGGGTGTGCTGGTGTTGAGTGACTTGTGATTTTGCTAAACGTTACCATTCAGTACATACGAGCAAAGAAATTCCTTCACTCGATAACTATTAGGATATCAACACTTTGTCTCTGTGTGTGTGTGTGTGTGTGTGTGTGTGTTTGATTGTGTGATTGTCATCTTTCTCTTTCAGTTTGCCTCACTGATTTGTATAAATTAGCTTACTTCCTGATGTCAGTTTGAGGAAAAGCCTTGAGTTACCCTGCCATTAGTCTTCAGTTCCATGAATGAAAGGTGTCGTGGTCTGTCACTGAGAACCTTTGCAGAAATGAATGTCCTTCCCAAGTGTTCCATGGTATTCCATAGTTTTGGTGTTCCTGAAAGCTACCATTCACTAGAGAAAGTGTACCAATTTCACTGACTAGGAAATACTTGCCATTCTTTGACTATCTCCTGTGTGAGCAGTGCATTTCTCGGATGAAAGTGAATTAATTTCTCTGTCCACATCAAGTGAAATCCTGTGGTCACGTTCAGGCTCTTGGCAGCCAGTGTGTGCGTTTGCATGTTTTGATGAAGTTAGTAACGCAAAAGCCCGGGATACCAACATCCTGGTTAGCAGTGTGGTACACTTTGTGTCCACATATGGGAATAACCTCAGGTGATGGGAGATGTTGTTCTGAGAAGAAAGTTGCCTCATGGAATGTGAAAGGAGTTTTCCTGGCCGATGGAAGTGCAAAGGGCTTGAGGCGATTTTCTACTCACCACAAAAAAACACATCTTGTCATCCAAAATGTGGGTTCCAGATTGGGAGTTCTTGGAAACAGGAGAGAAATGTCATCCCTATGCCACGTAGAGGAGGCAGAGGTGGGAATATGGAGCAGTAAAGCCATGCTGAGATGCAAACATCTTTCCAGGACCCTAACACACAAGTGGCTGTTGACTGGAGGGGGAGTGTCTTAAGGGGAGTGCTTACGGACTCCGGCCAATCAGGAAAGACTTGGGTGTGATGTCACAGTGGGCTCACAGCCCTTGGACTTGGAGAGTCCTGAGGCAGCTGCTACCTGTCCTGTTGCTATGGCTGCCCAGCCAGCCAAGAGGAGAAAGGCAGGTGCCCCTGTATGGTGAGGAAGATTTCTCAGTGAAGTGTGGCATAGGGAAATGGGAGGGAGGCCGCACAGGATATCCATGAACTGAGCCCATCGGATTGGGGAATCTATTCTTCACGGCTAGCCAAATCATCCATATCCCACGATTTTGAATGTTCACAGGCCTGTGTGCCACCTGCGGTGGGTCTCCCTTTGCAGAACAGGGCGCCTTCGATCTCACTGTGATACACAAGCTGCCTGGTTTTCAGGGTCCCAACCGACCACGTGATCTTAGGGTGTAGTGCTAGCGGACTGGCAAGGGAAGAATGAGTTTACATGGTGGCCCAGGCACCTGTTGATCTGACAGAAATTCTTCTGTGCCCTGCAGGGTACACTAAACCATGGGCAAGGAATCTTGGAAGAAGTTAACCTGATTCTCCAGTGTTTCCTAGTATTCAATAAGGATCGCTACTGCTGAAAGGTACTTTTCTTACATGAAGGTACAGAAATTTTCTGAGTCCAGAATGTTTGCTATTCAAGGAGCCATGAGTGTGTATGTGTGTGTGTGTGTGTATGTGTATTTGTGTGCTTCTGTGCATGTGTGTGTGTGTGTGTGTTTGTGGGAGCCTTTGCACAGAGGGTAGATAGTGTAATATTTCTTTTGTCAGTTTCTGGGAGATACTCTTTTTCAAAAAATGGCAGTCGTGATTGTTTCCTAGAAGGTAATAATTTTGGAGAGATCAAACTTTGTTGTCCTTAGATGAAGCCGTATATATTCTGTAAGGAGGAACTATTTAGCATTCAGGGAATATGTGCAGTGTATTTCCAGGCATCATGATACATGGGTCAATGTGCATCACTGGGTGAAATGAAGGGATTTCAGTTCTAGTGATTACTTAAGGCCCAGTCCCAGGTGGAATACACCTTGCTTGTTTCCTTGCATATATGTGGCAGTATTTCATCCGTCCATGAACATGGCGGAAATTATATCACCTCACATATTTTTCTTAGTGTGATCCTTTTTGAAGTGCTGATATTGTCCTCTCAGTAGCATAACACCTGGACTTTCAGCCATTGCGTGTAACATTCCTTATGCAATGAATATGGATAGATTTTGTTTTATTTTGTGTGTCTGTGTGTGCAACATTTCTAGTTTGCAAATGTAGTAATTTCTTTGCTCATTCAAGTAAGTTCTCCTAGGACAAACAATTTTACATGCATTGTGTATACCTACTGTTTAGGCATGCATAAGACCCCTTCAATCAAACTCTTTCTTTTCCACTGTGGAAATTGATAGCATGCACCAGGCTGTGCACCAGGGTGTGCTGGTGTTGAGTGACTTGTGATTTTGCTAAACGTTACCATTCAGTACATACGAGCAAAGAAATTCCTTCACTCGATAACTATTAGGATATCAACACTTTGTCTCTGTGTGTGTGTGTGTGTGTTTGATTGTGTGATTGTCATCTTTCTCTTTCAGTTTGCCTCACTGATTTGTATAAATTAGCTTACTTCCTGATGTCAGTTTGAGGAAAAGCCTTGAGTTACCCTGCCATTAGTCTTCAGTTCCATGAATGAAAGGTGTCGTGGTCTGTCACTGAGAACCTTTGCAGAAATGAATGTCCTTCCCAAGTGTTCCATGGTATTCCATAGTTTTGGTGTTCCTGAAAGCTACCATTCACTAGAGAAAGTGTACCAATTTCACTGACTAGGAAATACTTGCCATTCTTTGACTATCTCCTGTGTGAGCAGTGCATTTCTCGGATGAAAGTGAATTAATTTCTCTGTCCACATCAAGTGAAATCCTGTGGTCACGTTCAGGCTCTTGGGAGCCAGTGTGTGCGTTTGCATGTTTTGATGAAGTTAGTAACGCAAAAGCCCGGGATACCAACATCCTGGTTAGCAGTGTGGTACACTTTGTGTCCACATATGGGAATAACCTCAGGTGATGGGAGATGTTGTTCTGAGAAGAAAGTTGCCTCATGGAATGTGAAAGGAGTTTTCCTGGCCGATGGAAGTGCAATGGGCTTGAGGCGATTTTCTACTCACCACAAAAAAACACATCTTGTCATCCAAAATGTGGGTTCCAGATTGGGAGTTCTTGGAAACAGGAGAGAAATGTCATCCCTATGCCACGTAGAGGAGGCAGAGGTGGGAATATGGAGCAGTAAAGCCATGCTGAGATGCAAACATCTTTCCAGGACCCTAACACACAAGTGGCTGTTGACTGGAGGGGGAGTGTCTTAAGGGGAGTGCTTACGGACTCCGGCCAATCAGGAAAGACTTGGGTGTGATGTCACAGTGGACTCACAGCCCTTGGACTTGGAGAGTCCTGAGGCAGCTGCTACCTGTCCTGTTGCTATGGCTGCCCAGCCAGCCAAGAGGAGAAAGGCAGGTGCCCCTGTATGGTGAGGAAGATTTCTCAGTGAAGTGTGGCATAGGGAAATGGGAGGGAGGCCGCACAGGATATCCATGAACTGAGCCCATGGGATTGGGGACTCTATTCTTCACTGCTAGCCAAATCATCCATATCCTACGATTTTGAATGTTCACAGGCCTGTGTGCCACCTGCGGTGGGTCTCCCTTTGCAGAACAGGGCGCCTTCGATCTCACTGTGATACACAAGCTGCCTGGTTTTCAGGGTCCCAACCGACCACGTGATCTTAGGGTGTAGTGCTAGCAGACTGGCAAGGGAAGAATGAGTTTACATGGTGGCCCAGGCACCTGTTGATCTGACAGAAATTCTTCTGTGCCCTGCAGGGTACACTAAACCATGGGCAAGGAATCTTGGAAGAAGTTAACCTGATTCTCCAGTGTTTCCTAGTATTCAATAAGGATCGCTACTGCTGAAAGGTACTTTTCTTACATGAAGGTACAGAAATTTTCTGAGTCCAGAATGTTTGCTATTCAAGGAGCCATGAGTGTGTATGTGTGTGTGTGTGTGTATGTGTATTTGTGTGCTTCTGTGCATGTGTGTGTGGGTGTGTGTTTGTGGGAGCCTTTTCACAGAGGGTAGATAGTGTGATATTTCTTTTGTCAGTTTCTGGGAGATACTCTTTTTCAAAAAATGGCAGTCGTGATTGTTTCCTAGAAGGTAATAATTTTGGAGAGATCAAACTTTGTTGTCCTTAGATGAAGCCGTATATATTCTGTAAGGAGGAACTATTTAGCATTCAGGGAATATGTGCAGTGTATTTCCAGGCATCATGATACATGGGTCAATGTGCATCACTGGGTGAAATGAAGGGATTTCAGTTCTAGTGATTACTTAAGGCCCAGTCCCAGGTGGAATACACCTTGCTTGTTTCCTTGCATATATGTGGCAGTATTTCATCCGTCCATGAACATGGCGGAAATTATATCACCTCACATATTTTTCTTAGTGTGATCCTTTTTGAAGTGCTGATATTGTCCCCTCAGTAGCATAACACCTGGACTTTCAGCCATTGCGTGTAACATTCCCTATGCAATGAATATGGATAGATTTTGTTTTATTTTGTGTGTCTGTGTGTGCAACATTTCTAGTTTGCAAATGTAGTAATTTCTTTGCTCATTCAAGTAAGTTCTCCTAGGACAAACAATTTTACATGCATTGTGTATACCTACTGTTTAGGCATGCATAAGACCCCTTCAATCAAACTCTTTCTTTTCCACTGTGGAAATTGATAGCATGCACCAGGCTGTGCACCAGGGTGTGCTGGTGTTGAGTGACTTGTGATTTTGCTAAACGTTACCATTCAGTACATACGAGCAAAGAAATTCCTTCACTTGATACCTATTAGGATATCAACACTTTGTCTCTGTGTGTGTGTGTGTGTGTTTGATTGTGTGATTGTCATCTTTCTCTTTCAGTTTGCCTCACTGATTTGTATAAATTAGCTTACTTCCTGATGTCAGTTTGAGGAAAAGCCTTGAGTTACCCTGCCATTAGTCTTCAGTTCCATGAATGAAAGGTGTCGTGGTCTGTCACTGAGAACCTTTGCAGAAATGAATGTCCTTCCCAAGTGTTCCATGGTATTCCATAGTTTTGGTGTTCCTGAAAGCTACCATTCACTAGAGAAAGTGTACCAATTTCACTGACTAGGAAATACTTGCCATTCTTTGACTATCTCCTGTGTGAGCAGTGCATTTCTCGGATGAAAGTGAATTAATTTCTCTGTCCACATCAAGTGAAATCCTGTGGTCACGTTCAGGCTCTTGGCAGCCAGTGTGTGCGTTTGCATGTTTTGATGAAGTTAGTAACGCAAAAGCCCGGGATACCAACATCCTGGTTAGCAGTGTGGTACACTTTGTGTCCACATATGGGAATAACCTCAGGTGATGGGAGATGTTGTTCTGAGAAGAAAGTTGCCTCATGGAATGTGAAAGGAGTTTTCCTGGCCGATGGAAGTGCAAAGGGCTTGAGGCGATTTTCTACTCACCACAAAAAAACACATCTTGTCATCCAAAATGTGGGTTCCAGATTGGGAGTTCTTGGAAACAGGAGAGAAATGTCATCCCTATGCCACGTAGAGGAGGCAGAGGTGGGAATATGGAGCAGTAAAGCCATGCTGAGATGCAAACATCTTTCCAGGACCCTAACACACAAGTGGCTGTTGACTGGAGGGGGAGTGTCTTAAGGGGAGTGCTTACGGACTCCGGCCAATCAGGAAAGACTTGGGTGTGATGTCACAGTGGGCTCACAGCCCTTGGACTTGGAGAGTCCTGAGGCAGCTGCTACCTGTCCTGTTGCTATGGCTGCCCAGCCAGCCAAGAGGAGAAAGGCAGGTGCCCCTGTATGGTGAGGAAGATTTCTCAGTGAAGTGTGGCATAGGGAAATGGGAGGGAGGCCGCACAGGATATCCATGAACTGAGCCCATGGGATTGGGGACTCTATTCTTCACTGCTAGCCAAATCATCCATATCCTACGATTTTGAATGTTCACAGGCCTGTGTGCCACCTGCGGTGGGTCTCCCTTTGCAGAACAGGGCGCCTTCGATCTCACTGTGATACACAAGCTGCCTGGTTTTCAGGGTCCCAACCGACCACGTGATCTTAGGGTGTAGTGCTAGCAGACTGGCAAGGGAAGAATGAGTTTACATGGTGGCCCAGGCACCTGTTGATCTGACAGAAATTCTTCTGTGCCCTGCAGGGTACACTAAACCATGGGCAAGGAATCTTGGAAGAAGTTAACCTGATTCTCCAGTGTTTCCTAGTATTCAATAAGGATCGCTACTGCTGAAAGGTACTTTTCTTACATGAAGGTACAGAAATTTTCTGAGTCCAGAATGTTTGCTATTCAAGGAGCCATGAGTGTGTATGTGTGTGTGTGTGTGTATGTGTATTTGTGTGCTTCTGTGCATGTGTGTGTGGGTGTGTGTTTGTGGGAGCCTTTGCACAGAGGGTAGATAGTGTGATATTTCTTTTGTCAGTTTCTGGGAGATACTCTTTTTCAAAAAATGGCAGTCGTGATTGTTTCCTAGAAGGTAATAATTTTGGAGAGATCAAACTTTGTTGTCCTTAGATGAAGCCGTATATATTCTGTAAGGAGGAACTATTTAGCATTCAGGGAATATGTGCAGTGTATTTCCAGGCATCATGATACATGGGTCAATGTGCATCACTGGGTGAAATGAAGGGATTTCAGTTCTAGTGATTACTTAAGGCCCAGTCCCAGGTGGAATACACCTTGCTTGTTTCCTTGCATATATGTGGCAGTATTTCATCCGTCCATGAACATGGCGGAAATTATATCACCTCACATATTTTTCTTAGTGTGATCCTTTTTGAAGTGCTGATATTGTCCCCTCAGTAGCATAACACCTGGACTTTCAGCCATTGCGTGTAACATTCCCTATGCAATGAATATGGATAGATTTTGTTTTATTTTGTGTGTCTGTGTGTGCAACATTTCTAGTTTGCAAATGTAGTAATTTCTTTGCTCATTCAAGTAAGTTCTCCTAGGACAAACAATTTTACATGCATTGTGTATACCTACTGTTTAGGCATGCATAAGACCCCTTCAATCAAACTCTTTCTTTTCCACTGTGGAAATTGATAGCATGCACCAGGCTGTGCACCAGGGTGTGCTGGTGTTGAGTGACTTGTGATTTTGCTAAACGTTACCATTCAGTACATACGAGCAAAGAAATTCCTTCACTTGATACCTATTAGGATATCAACACTTTGTCTCTGTGTGTGTGTGTGTGTGTTTGATTGTGTGATTGTCATCTTTCTCTTTCAGTTTGCCTCACTGATTTGTATAAATTAGCTTACTTCCTGATGTCAGTTTGAGGAAAAGCCTTGAGTTACCCTGCCATTAGTCTTCAGTTCCATGAATGAAAGGTGTCGTGGTCTGTCACTGAGAACCTTTGCAGAAATGAATGTCCTTCCCAAGTGTTCCATGGTATTCCATAGTTTTGGTGTTCCTGAAAGCTACCATTCACTAGAGAAAGTGTACCAATTTCACTGACTAGGAAATACTTGCCATTCTTTGACTATCTCCTGTGTGAGCAGTGCATTTCTCGGATGAAAGTGAATTAATTTCTCTGTCCACATCAAGTGAAATCCTGTGGTCACGTTCAGGCTCTTGGCAGCCAGTGTGTGCGTTTGCATGTTTTGATGAAGTTAGTAACGCAAAAGCCCGGGATACCAACATCCTGGTTAGCAGTGTGGTACACTTTGTGTCCACATATGGGAATAACCTCAGGTGATGGGAGATGTTGTTCTGAGAAGAAAGTTGCCTCATGGAATGTGAAAGGAGTTTTCCTGGCCGATGGAAGTGCAAAGGGCTTGAGGCGATTTTCTACTCACCACAAAAAAACACATCTTGTCATCCAAAATGTGGGTTCCAGATTGGGAGTTCTTGGAAACAGGAGAGAAATGTCATCCCTATGCCACGTAGAGGAGGCAGAGGTGGGAATATGGAGCAGTAAAGCCATGCTGAGATGCAAACATCTTTCCAGGACCCTAACACACAAGTGGCTGTTGACTGGAGGGGGAGTGTCTTAAGGGGAGTGCTTACGGACTCCGGCCAATCAGGAATGACTTGGGTGTGATGTCACAGTGGGCTCACAGCCCTTGGACTTGGAGAGTCCTGAGGCAGCTGCTACCTGTCCTGTTGCTATGGCTGCCCAGCCAGCCAAGAGGAGAAAGGCAGGTGCCCCTGTATGGTGAGGAAGATTTCTCAGTGAAGTGTGGCATAGGGAAATGGGAGGGAGGCCGCACAGGATATCCATGAACTGAGCCCATCGGATTGGGGAATCTATTCTTCACGGCTAGCCAAATCATCCATATCCCACGATTTTGAATGTTCACAGGCCTGTGTGCCACCTGCGGTGGGTCTCCCTTTGCAGAACAGGGCGCCTTCGATCTCACTGTGATACACAAGCTGCCTGGTTTTCAGGGTCCCAACCGACCACGTGATCTTAGGGTGTAGTGCTAGCGGACTGGCAAGGGAAGAATGAGTTTACATGGTGGCCCAGGCACCTGTTGATCTGACAGAAATTCTTCTGTGCCCTGCAGGGTACACTAAACCATGGGCAAGGAATCTTGGAAGAAGTTAACCTGATTCTCCAGTGTTTCCTAGTATTCAATAAGGATCGCTACTGCTGAAAGGTACTTTTCTTACATGAAGGTACAGAAATTTTCTGAGTCCAGAATGTTTGCTATTCAAGGAGCCATGAGTGTGTATGTGTGTGTGTGTGTGTGTATGTGTATTTGTGTGCTTCTGTGCATGTGTGTGTGGGTGTGTGTTTGTGGGAGCCTTTGCACAGAGGGTAGATAGTGTGATATTTCTTTTGTCAGTTTCTGGGAGATACTCTTTTTCAAAAAATGGCAGTCGTGATTGTTTCCTAGAAGGTAATAATTTTGGAGAGATCAAACTTTGTTGTCCTTAGATGAAGCCGTATATATTCTGTAAGGAGGAACTATTTAGCATTCAGGGAATATGTGCAGTGTATTTCCAGGCATCATGATACATGGGTCAATGTGCATCACTGGGTGAAATGAAGGGATTTCAGTTCTAGTGATTACTTAAGGCCCAGTCCCAGGTGGAATACACCTTGCTTGTTTCCTTGCATATATGTGGCAGTATTTCATCCGTCCATGAACATGGCGGAAATTATATCACCTCACATATTTTTCTTAGTGTGATCCTTTTTGAAGTGCTGATATTGTCCTCTCAGTAGCATAACACCTGGACTTTCAGCCATTGCGTGTACCATTCCTTATGCAATGAATATGGATAGATTTTGTTTTATTTTGTGTGTCTGTGTGTGCAACATTTCTAGTTTGCAAATGTAGTAATTTCTTTGCTCATTCAAGTAAGTTCTCCTAGGACAAACAATTTTACATGCATTGTGTATACCTACTGTTTAGGCATGCATAAGACCCCTTCAATCAAACTCTTTCTTTTCCACTGTGGAAATTGATAGCATGCACCAGGCTGTGCACCAGGGTGTGCTGGTGTTGAGTGACTTGTGATTTTGCTAAACGTTACCATTCAGTACATACGAGCAAAGAAATTCCTTCACTCGATAACTATTAGGATATCAACACTTTGTCTCTGTGTGTGTGTGTGTGTGTTTGATTGTGTGATTGTCATCTTTCTCTTTCAGTTTGCCTCACTGATTTGTATAAATTAGCTTACTTCCTGATGTCAGTTTGAGGAAAAGCCTTGAGTTACCCTGCCATTAGTCTTCAGTTCCATGAATGAAAGGTGTCGTGGTCTGTCACTGAGAACCTTTGCAGAAATGAATGTCCTTCCCAAGTGTTCCATGGTATTCCATAGTTTTGGTGTTCCTGAAAGCTACCATTCACTAGAGAAAGTGTACCAATTTCACTGACTAGGAAATACTTGCCATTCTTTGACTATCTCCTGTGTGAGCAGTGCATTTCTCGGATGAAAGTGAATTAATTTCTCTGTCCACATCAAGTGAAATCCTGTGGTCACGTTCAGGCTCTTGGGAGCCAGTGTGTGCGTTTGCATGTTTTGATGAAGTTAGTAACGCAAAAGCCCGGGATACCAACATCCTGGTTAGCAGTGTGGTACACTTTGTGTCCACATATGGGAATAACCTCAGGTGATGGGAGATGTTGTTCTGAGAAGAAAGTTGCCTCATGGAATGTGAAAGGAGTTTTCCTGGCCGATGGAAGTGCAAAGGGCTTGAGGCGATTTTCTACTCACCACAAAAAAACACATCTTGTCATCCAAAATGTGGGTTCCAGATTGGGAGTTCTTGGAAACAGGAGAGAAATGTCATCCCTATGCCACGTAGAGGAGGCAGAGGTGGGAATATGGAGCAGTAAAGCCATGCTGAGATGCAAACATCTTTCCAGGACCCTAACACACAAGTGGCTGTTGACTGGAGGGGGAGTGTCTTAAGGGGAGTGCTTACGGACTCCGGCCAATCAGGAAAGACTTGGGTGTGATGTCACAGTGGGCTCACAGCCCTTGGACTTGGAGAGTCCTGAGGCAGCTGCTACCTGTCCTGTTGCTATGGCTGCCCAGCCAGCCAAGAGGAGAAAGGCAGGTGCCCCTGTATGGTGAGGAAGATTTCTCAGTGAAGTGTGGCATAGGGAAATGGGAGGGAGGCCGCACAGGATATCCATGAACTGAGCCCATGGGATTGGGGACTCTATTCTTCACTGCTAGCCAAATCATCCATATCCTACGATTTTGAATGTTCACAGGCCTGTGTGCCACCTGCGGTGGGTCTCCCTTTGCAGAACAGGGCGCCTTCGATCTCACTGTGATACACAAGCTGCCTGGTTTTCAGGGTCCCAACCGACCACGTGATCTTAGGGTGTAGTGCTAGCAGACTGGCAAGGGAAGAATGAGTTTACATGGTGGCCCAGGCACCTGTTGATCTGACAGAAATTCTTCTGTGCCCTGCAGGGTACACTAAACCATGGGCAAGGAATCTTGGAAGAAGTTAACCTGATTCTCCAGTGTTTCCTAGTATTCAATAAGGATCGCTACTGCTGAAAGGTACTTTTCTTACATGAAGGTACAGAAATTTTCTGAGTCCAGAATGTTTGCTATTCAAGGAGCCATGAGTGTGTATGTGTGTGTGTGTGTGTATGTGTATTTGTGTGCTTCTGTGCATGTGTGTGTGGGTGTGTGTTTGTGGGAGCCTTTGCACAGAGGGTAGATAGTGTGATATTTCTTTTGTCAGTTTCTGGGAGATACTCTTTTTCAAAAAATGGCAGTCGTGATTGTTTCCTAGAAGGTAATAATTTTGGAGAGATCAAACTTTGTTGTCCTTAGATGAAGCCGTATATATTCTGTAAGGAGGAACTATTTAGCATTCAGGGAATATGTGCAGTGTATTTCCAGGCATCATGATACATGGGTCAATGTGCATCACTGGGTGAAATGAAGGGATTTCAGTTCTAGTGATTACTTAAGGCCCAGTCCCAGGTGGAATACACCTTGCTTGTTTCCTTGCATATATGTGGCAGTATTTCATCCGTCCATGAACATGGCGGAAATTATATCACCTCACATATTTTTCTTAGTGTGATCCTTTTTGAAGTGCTGATATTGTCCCCTCAGTAGCATAACACCTGGACTTTCAGCCATTGCGTGTAACATTCCCTATGCAATGAATATGGATAGATTTTGTTTTATTTTGTGTGTCTGTGTGTGCAACATTTCTAGTTTGCAAATGTAGTAATTTCTTTGCTCATTCAAGTAAGTTCTCCTAGGACAAACAATTTTACATGCATTGTGTATACCTACTGTTTAGGCATGCATAAGACCCCTTCAATCAAACTCTTTCTTTTCCACTGTGGAAATTGATAGCATGCACCAGGCTGTGCACCAGGGTGTGCTGGTGTTGAGTGACTTGTGATTTTGCTAAACGTTACCATTCAGTACATACGAGCAAAGAAATTCCTTCACTTGATACCTATTAGGATATCAACACTTTGTCTCTGTGTGTGTGTGTGTGTGTTTGATTGTGTGATTGTCATCTTTCTCTTTCAGTTTGCCTCACTGATTTGTATAAATTAGCTTACTTCCTGATGTCAGTTTGAGGAAAAGCCTTGAGTTACCCTGCCATTAGTCTTCAGTTCCATGAATGAAAGGTGTCGTGGTCTGTCACTGAGAACCTTTGCAGAAATGAATGTCCTTCCCAAGTGTTCCATGGTATTCCATAGTTTTGGTGTTCCTGAAAGCTACCATTCACTAGAGAAAGTGTACCAATTTCACTGACTAGGAAATACTTGCCATTCTTTGACTATCTCCTGTGTGAGCAGTGCATTTCTCGGATGAAAGTGAATTAATTTCTCTGTCCACATCAAGTGAAATCCTGTGGTCACGTTCAGGCTCTTGGCAGCCAGTGTGTGCGTTTGCATGTTTTGATGAAGTTAGTAACGCAAAAGCCCGGGATACCAACATCCTGGTTAGCAGTGTGGTACACTTTGTGTCCACATATGGGAATAACCTCAGGTGATGGGAGATGTTGTTCTGAGAAGAAAGTTGCCTCATGGAATGTGAAAGGAGTTTTCCTGGCCGATGGAAGTGCAAAGGGCTTGAGGCGATTTTCTACTCACCACAAAAAAACACATCTTGTCATCCAAAATGTGGGTTCCAGATTGGGAGTTCTTGGAAACAGGAGAGAAATGTCATCCCTATGCCACGTAGAGGAGGCAGAGGTGGGAATATGGAGCAGTAAAGCCATGCTGAGATGCAAACATCTTTCCAGGACCCTAACACACAAGTGGCTGTTGACTGGAGGGGGAGTGTCTTAAGGGGAGTGCTTACGGACTCCGGCCAATCAGGAAAGACTTGGGTGTGATGTCACAGTGGGCTCACAGCCCTTGGACTTGGAGAGTCCTGAGGCAGCTGCTACCTGTCCTGTTGCTATGGCTGCCCAGCCAGCCAAGAGGAGAAAGGCAGGTGCCCCTGTATGGTGAGGAAGATTTCTCAGTGAAGTGTGGCATAGGGAAATGGGAGGGAGGCCGCACAGGATATCCATGAACTGAGCCCATCGGATTGGGGAATCTATTCTTCACGGCTAGCCAAATCATCCATATCCCACGATTTTGAATGTTCACAGGCCTGTGTGCCACCTGCGGTGGGTCTCCCTTTGCAGAACAGGGCGCCTTCGATCTCACTGTGATACACAAGCTGCCTGGTTTTCAGGGTCCCAACCGACCACGTGATCTTAGGGTGTAGTGCTAGCGGACTGGCAAGGGAAGAATGAGTTTACATGGTGGCCCAGGCACCTGTTGATCTGACAGAAATTCTTCTGTGCCCTGCAGGGTACACTAAACCATGGGCAAGGAATCTTGGAAGAAGTTAACCTGATTCTCCAGTGTTTCCTAGTATTCAATAAGGATCGCTACTGCTGAAAGGTACTTTTCTTACATGAAGGTACAGAAATTTTCTGAGTCCAGAATGTTTGCTATTCAAGGAGCCATGAGTGTGTATGTGTGTGTGTGTGTGTGTATGTGTATTTGTGTGCTTCTGTGCATGTGTGTGTGGGTGTGTGTTTGTGGGAGCCTTTGCACAGAGGGTAGATAGTGTGATATTTCTTTTGTCAGTTTCTGGGAGATACTCTTTTTCAAAAAATGGCAGTCGTGATTGTTTCCTAGAAGGTAATAATTTTGGAGAGATCAAACTTTGTTGTCCTTAGATGAAGCCGTATATATTCTGTAAGGAGGAACTATTTAGCATTCAGGGAATATGTGCAGTGTATTTCCAGGCATCATGATACATGGGTCAATGTGCATCACTGGGTGAAATGAAGGGATTTCAGTTCTAGTGATTACTTAAGGCCCAGTCCCAGGTGGAATACACCTTGCTTGTTTCCTTGCATATATGTGGCAGTATTTCATCCGTCCATGAACATGGCGGAAATTATATCACCTCACATATTTTTCTTAGTGTGATCCTTTTTGAAGTGCTGATATTGTCCCCTCAGTAGCATAACACCTGGACTTTCAGCCATTGCGTGTAACATTCCCTATGCAATGAATATGGATAGATTTTGTTTTATTTTGTGTGTCTGTGTGTGCAACATTTCTAGTTTGCAAATGTAGTAATTTCTTTGCTCATTCAAGTAAGTTCTCCTAGGACAAACAATTTTACATGCATTGTGTATACCTACTGTTTAGGCATGCATAAGACCCCTTCAATCAAACTCTTTCTTTTCCACTGTGGAAATTGATAGCATGCACCAGGCTGTGCACCAGGGTGTGCTGGTGTTGAGTGACTTGTGATTTTGCTAAACGTTACCATTCAGTACATACGAGCAAAGAAATTCCTTCACTTGATACCTATTAGGATATCAACACTTTGTCTCTGTGTGTGTGTGTGTGTGTTTGATTGTGTGATTGTCATCTTTCTCTTTCAGTTTGCCTCACTGATTTGTATAAATTAGCTTACTTCCTGATGTCAGTTTGAGGAAAAGCCTTGAGTTACCCTGCCATTAGTCTTCAGTTCCATGAATGAAAGGTGTCGTGGTCTGTCACTGAGAACCTTTGCAGAAATGAATGTCCTTCCCAAGTGTTCCATGGTATTCCATAGTTTTGGTGTTCCTGAAAGCTACCATTCACTAGAGAAAGTGTACCAATTTCACTGACTAGGAAATACTTGCCATTCTTTGACTATCTCCTGTGTGAGCAGTGCATTTCTCGGATGAAAGTGAATTAATTTCTCTGTCCACATCAAGTGAAATCCTGTGGTCACGTTCAGGCTCTTGGCAGCCAGTGTGTGCGTTTGCATGTTTTGATGAAGTTAGTAACGCAAAAGCCCGGGATACCAACATCCTGGTTAGCAGTGTGGTACACTTTGTGTCCACATATGGGAATAACCTCAGGTGATGGGAGATGTTGTTCTGAGAAGAAAGTTGCCTCATGGAATGTGAAAGGAGTTTTCCTGGCCGATGGAAGTGCAAAGGGCTTGAGGCGATTTTCTACTCACCACAAAAAAACACATCTTGTCATCCAAAATGTGGGTTCCAGATTGGGAGTTCTTGGAAACAGGAGAGAAATGTCATCCCTATGCCACGTAGAGGAGGCAGAGGTGGGAATATGGAGCAGTAAAGCCATGCTGAGATGCAAACATCTTTCCAGGACCCTAACACACAAGTGGCTGTTGACTGGAGGGGGAGTGTCTTAAGGGGAGTGCTTACGGACTCCGGCCAATCAGGAAAGACTTGGGTGTGATGTCACAGTGGGCTCACAGCCCTTGGACTTGGAGAGTCCTGAGGCAGCTGCTACCTGTCCTGTTGCTATGGCTGCCCAGCCAGCCAAGAGGAGAAAGGCAGGTGCCCCTGTATGGTGAGGAAGATTTCTCAGTGAAGTGTGGCATAGGGAAATGGGAGGGAGGCCGCACAGGATATCCATGAACTGAGCCCATCGGATTGGGGAATCTATTCTTCACGGCTAGCCAAATCATCCATATCCCACGATTTTGAATGTTCACAGGCCTGTGTGCCACCTGCGGTGGGTCTCCCTTTGCAGAACAGGGTGCCTTCGATCTCACTGTGATACACAAGCTGCCTGGTTTTCAGGGTCCCAACCGACCACGTGATCTTAGGGTGTAGTGCTAGCGGACTGGCAAGGGAAGAATGAGTTTACATGGTGGCCCAGGCACCTGTTGATCTGACAGAAATTCTTCTGTGCCCTGCAGGGTACACTAAACCATGGGCAAGGAATCTTGGAAGAAGTTAACCTGATTCTCCAGTGTTTCCTAGTATTCAATAAGGATCGCTACTGCTGAAAGGTACTTTTCTTACATGAAGGTACAGAAATTTTCTGAGTCCAGAATGTTTGCTATTCAAGGAGCCATGAGTGTGTATGTGTGTGTGTGTGTGTGTATGTGTATTTGTGTGCTTCTGTGCATGTGTGTGTGTGTGTGTGTTTGTGGGAGCCTTTGCACAGAGGGTAGATAGTGTAATATTTCTTTTGTCAGTTTCTGGGAGATACTCTTTTTCAAAAAATGGCAGTCCTGATTGTTTCCTAGAAGGTAATAATTTTGGAGAGATCAAACTTTGTTGTCCTTAGATGAAGCCGTATATATTCTGTAAGGAGGAACTATTTAGCATTCAGGGAATATGTGCAGTGTATTTCCAGGCATCATGATACATGGGTCAATGTGCATCACTGGGTGAAATGAAGGGATTTCAGTTCTAGTGATTACTTAAGGCCCAGTCCCAGGTGGAATACACCTTGCTTGTTTCCTTGCATATATGTGGCAGTATTTCATCCGTCCATGAACATGGCGGAAATTATATCACCTCACATATTTTTCTTAGTGTGATCCTTTTTGAAGTGCTGATATTGTCCCCTCAGTAGCATAACACCTGGACTTTCAGCCATTGCGTGTAACATTCCCTATGCAATGAATATGGATAGATTTTGTTTTATTTTGTGTGTCTGTGTGTGCAACATTTCTAGTTTGCAAATGTAGTAATTTCTTTGCTCATTCAAGTAAGTTCTCCTAGGACAAACAATTTTACATGCATTGTGTATACCTACTGTTTAGGCATGCATAAGACCCCTTCAATCAAACTCTTTCTTTTCCACTGTGGAAATTGATAGCATGCACCAGGCTGTGCACCAGGGTGTGCTGGTGTTGAGTGACTTGTGATTTTGCTAAACGTTACCATTCAGTACATACGAGCAAAGAAATTCCTTCACTCGATACCTATTAGGATATCAACACTTTGTCTCTGTGTGTGTGTGTGTGTGTTTGATTGTGTGATTGTCATCTTTCTCTTTCAGTTTGCCTCACTGATTTGTATAAATTAGCTTACTTCCTGATGTCAGTTTGAGGAAAAGCCTTGAGTTACCCTGCCATTAGTCTTCAGTTCCATGAATGAAAATTGTCGTGGTCTGTCACTGAGAACCTTTGCAGAAATGAATGTCCTTCCCAAGTGTTCCATGGTATTCCATAGTTTTGGTGTTCCTGAAAGCTACCATTCACTAGAGAAAGTGTACCAATTTCACTGACTAGGAAATACTTGCCATTCTTTGACTATCTCCTGTGTGAGCAGTGCATTTCTCGGATGAAAGTGAATTAATTTCTCTGTCCACATCAAGTGAAATCCTGTGGTCACGTTCAGGCTCTTGGCAGCCAGTGTGTGCGTTTGCATGTTTTGATGAAGTTAGTAACGCAAAAGCCCGGGATACCAACATCCTGGTTAGCAGTGTGGTACACTTTGTGTCCACATATGGGAATAACCTCAGGTGATGGGAGATGTTGTTCTGAGAAGAAAGTTGCCTCATGGAATGTGAAAGGAGTTTTCCTGGCCGATGGAAGTGCAAAGGGCTTGAGGCGATTTTCTACTCACCACAAAAAAACACATCTTGTCATCCAAAATGTGGGTTCCAGATTGGGAGTTCTTGGAAACAGGAGAGAAATGTCATCCCTATGCCACGTAGAGGAGGCAGAGGTGGGAATATGGAGCAGTAAAGCCATGCTGAGATGCAAACATCTTTCCAGGACCCTAACACACAAGTGGCTGTTGACTGGAGGGGGAGTGTCTTAAGGGGAGTGCTTACGGACTCCGGCCAATCAGGAAAGACTTGGGTGTGATGTCACAGTGGGCTCACAGCCCTTGGACTTGGAGAGTCCTGAGGCAGCTGCTACCTGTCCTGTTGCTATGGCTGCCCAGCCAGCCAAGAGGAGAAAGGCAGGTGCCCCTGTATGGTGAGGAAGATTTCTCAGTGAAGTGTGGCATAGGGAAATGGGAGGGAGGCCGCACAGGATATCCATGAACTGAGCCCATCGGATTGGGGAATCTATTCTTCACGGCTAGCCAAATCATCCATATCCCACGATTTTGAATGTTCACAGGCCTGTGTGCCACCTGCGGTGGGTCTCCCTTTGCAGAACAGGGCGCCTTCGATCTCACTGTGATACACAAGCTGCCTGGTTTTCAGGGTCCCAACCGACCACGTGATCTTAGGGTGTAGTGCTAGCAGACTGGCAAGGGAAGAATGAGTTTACATGGTGGCCCAGGCACCTGTTGATCTGACAGAAATTCTTCTGTGCCCTGCAGGGTACACTAAACCATGGGCAAGGAATCTTGGAAGAAGTTAACCTGATTCTCCAGTGTTTCCTAGTATTCAATAAGGATCGCTACTGCTGAAAGGTACTTTTCTTACATGAAGGTACAGAAATTTTCTGAGTCCAGAATGTTTGCTATTCAAGGAGCCATGAGTGTGTATGTGTGTGTGTGTGTGTGTATGTGTATTTGTGTGCTTCTGTGCATGTGTGTGTGTGTGTGTGTTTGTGGGAGCCTTTGCACAGAGGGTAGATAGTGTAATATTTCTTTTGTCAGTTTCTGGGAGATACTCTTTTTCAAAAAATGGCAGTCCTGATTGTTTCCTAGAAGGTAATAATTTTGGAGAGATCAAACTTTGTTGTCCTTAGATGAAGCCGTATATATTCTGTAAGGAGGAACTATTTAGCATTCAGGGAATATGTGCAGTGTATTTCCAGGCATCATGATACATGGGTCAATGTGCATCACTGGGTGAAATGAAGGGATTTCAGTTCTAGTGATTACTTAAGGCCCAGTCCCAGGTGGAATACACCTTGCTTGTTTCCTTGCATATATGTGGCAGTATTTCATCCGTCCATGAACATGGCGGAAATTATATCACCTCACATATTTTTCTTAGTGTGATCCTTTTTGAAGTGCTGATATTGTCCCCTCAGTAGCATAACACCTGGACTTTCAGCCATTGCGTGTAACATTCCCTATGCAATGAATATGGATAGATTTTGTTTTATTTTGTGTGTCTGTGTGTGCAACATTTCTAGTTTGCAAATGTAGTAATTTCTTTGCTCATTCAAGTAAGTTCTCCTAGGACAAACAATTTTACATGCATTGTGTATACCTACTGTTTAGGCATGCATAAGACCCCTTCAATCAAACTCTTTCTTTTCCACTGTGGAAATTGATAGCATGCACCAGGCTGTGCACCAGGGTGTGCTGGTGTTGAGTGACTTGTGATTTTGCTAAACGTTACCATTCAGTACATACGAGCAAAGAAATTCCTTCACTCGATACCTATTAGGATATCAACACTTTGTCTCTGTGTGTGTGTGTGTGTGTTTGATTGTGTGATTGTCATCTTTCTCTTTCAGTTTGCCTCACTGATTTGTATAAATTAGCTTACTTCCTGATGTCAGTTTGAGGAAAAGCCTTGAGTTACCCTGCCATTAGTCTTCAGTTCCATGAATGAAAATTGTCGTGGTCTGTCACTGAGAACCTTTGCAGAAATGAATGTCCTTCCCAAGTGTTCCATGGTATTCCATAGTTTTGGTGTTCCTGAAAGCTACCATTCACTAGAGAAAGTGTACCAATTTCACTGACTAGGAAATACTTGCCATTCTTTGACTATCTCCTGTGTGAGCAGTGCATTTCTCGGATGAAAGTGAATTAATTTCTCTGTCCACATCAAGTGAAATCCTGTGGTCACGTTCAGGCTCTTGGCAGCCAGTGTGTGCGTTTGCATGTTTTGATGAAGTTAGTAACGCAAAAGCCCGGGATACCAACATCCTGGTTAGCAGTGTGGTACACTTTGTGTCCACATATGGGAATAACCTCAGGTGATGGGAGATGTTGTTCTGAGAAGAAAGTTGCCTCATGGAATGTGAAAGGAGTTTTCCTGGCCGATGGAAGTGCAAAGGGCTTGAGGCGATTTTCTACTCACCACAAAAAAACACATCTTGTCATCCAAAATGTGGGTTCCAGATTGGGAGTTCTTGGAAACAGGAGAGAAATGTCATCCCTATGCCACGTAGAGGAGGCAGAGGTGGGAATATGGAGCAGTAAAGCCATGCTGAGATGCAAACATCTTTCCAGGACCCTAACACACAAGTGGCTGTTGACTGGAGGGGGAGTGTCTTAAGGGGAGTGCTTACGGACTCCGGCCAATCAGGAAAGACTTGGGTGTGATGTCACAGTGGGCTCACAGCCCTTGGACTTGGAGAGTCCTGAGGCAGCTGCTACCTGTCCTGTTGCTATGGCTGCCCAGCCAGCCAAGAGGAGAAAGGCAGGTGCCCCTGTATGGTGAGGAAGATTTCTCAGTGAAGTGTGGCATAGGGAAATGGGAGGGAGGCCGCACAGGATATCCATGAACTGAGCCCATCGGATTGGGGAATCTATTCTTCACGGCTAGCCAAATCATCCATATCCCACGATTTTGAATGTTCACAGGCCTGTGTGCCACCTGCGGTGGGTCTCCCTTTGCAGAACAGGGCGCCTTCGATCTCACTGTGATACACAAGCTGCCTGGTTTTCAGGGTCCCAACCGACCACGTGATCTTAGGGTGTAGTGCTAGCAGACTGGCAAGGGAAGAATGAGTTTACATGGTGGCCCAGGCACCTGTTGATCTGACAGAAATTCTTCTGTGCCCTGCAGGGTACACTAAACCATGGGCAAGGAATCTTGGAAGAAGTTAACCTGATTCTCCAGTGTTTCCTAGTATTCAATAAGGATCGCTACTGCTGAAAGGTACTTTTCTTACATGAAGGTACAGAAATTTTCTGAGTCCAGAATGTTTGCTATTCAAGGAGCCATGAGTGTGTATGTGTGTGTGTGTGTGTATGTGTATTTGTGTGCTTCTGTGCATGTGTGTGTGGGTGTGTGTTTGTGGGAGCCTTTTCACAGAGGGTAGATAGTGTGATATTTCTTTTGTCAGTTTCTGGGAGATACTCTTTTTCAAAAAATGGCAGTCGTGATTGTTTCCTAGAAGGTAATAATTTTGGAGAGATCAAACTTTGTTGTCCTTAGATGAAGCCGTATATATTCTGTAAGGAGGAACTATTTAGCATTCAGGGAATATGTGCAGTGTATTTCCAGGCATCATGATACATGGGTCAATGTGCATCACTGGGTGAAATGAAGGGATTTCAGTTCTAGTGATTACTTAAGGCCCAGTCCCAGGTGGAATACACCTTGCTTGTTTCCTTGCATATATGTGGCAGTATTTCATCCGTCCATGAACATGGCGGAAATTATATCACCTCACATATTTTTCTTAGTGTGATCCTTTTTGAAGTGCTGATATTGTCCCCTCAGTAGCATAACACCTGGACTTTCAGCCATTGCGTGTAACATTCCCTATGCAATGAATATGGATAGATTTTGTTTTATTTTGTGTGTCTGTGTGTGCAACATTTCTAGTTTGCAAATGTAGTAATTTCTTTGCTCATTCAAGTAAGTTCTCCTAGGACAAACAATTTTACATGCATTGTGTATACCTACTGTTTAGGCATGCATAAGACCCCTTCAATCAAACTCTTTCTTTTCCACTGTGGAAATTGATAGCATGCACCAGGCTGTGCACCAGGGTGTGCTGGTGTTGAGTGACTTGTGATTTTGCTAAACGTTACCATTCAGTACATACGAGCAAAGAAATTCCTTCACTTGATACCTATTAGGATATCAACACTTTGTCTCTGTGTGTGTGTGTGTGTTTGATTGTGTGATTGTCATCTTTCTCTTTCAGTTTGCCTCACTGATTTGTATAAATTAGCTTACTTCCTGATGTCAGTTTGAGGAAAAGCCTTGAGTTACCCTGCCATTAGTCTTCAGTTCCATGAATGAAAGGTGTCGTGGTCTGTCACTGAGAACCTTTGCAGAAATGAATGTCCTTCCCAAGTGTTCCATGGTATTCCATAGTTTTGGTGTTCCTGAAAGCTACCATTCACTAGAGAAAGTGTACCAATTTCACTGACTAGGAAATACTTGCCATTCTTTGACTATCTCCTGTGTGAGCAGTGCATTTCTCGGATGAAAGTGAATTAATTTCTCTGTCCACATCAAGTGAAATCCTGTGGTCACGTTCAGGCTCTTGGGAGCCAGTGTGTGCGTTTGCATGTTTTGATGAAGTTAGTAACGCAAAAGCCCGGGATACCAACATCCTGGTTAGCAGTGTGGTACACTTTGTGTCCACATATGGGAATAACCTCAGGTGATGGGAGATGTTGTTCTGAGAAGAAAGTTGCCTCATGGAATGTGAAAGGAGTTTTCCTGGCCGATGGAAGTGCAAAGGGCTTGAGGCGATTTTCTACTCACCACAAAAAAACACATCTTGTCATCCAAAATGTGGGTTCCAGATTGGGAGTTCTTGGAAACAGGAGAGAAATGTCATCCCTATGCCACGTAGAGGAGGCAGAGGTGGGAATATGGAGCAGTAAAGCCATGCTGAGATGCAAACATCTTTCCAGGACCCTAACACACAAGTGGCTGTTGACTGGAGGGGGAGTGTCTTAAGGGGAGTGCTTACGGACTCCGGCCAATCAGGAAAGACTTGGGTGTGATGTCACAGTGGGCTCACAGCCCTTGGACTTGGAGAGTCCTGAGGCAGCTGCTACCTGTCCTGTTGCTATGGCTGCCCAGCCAGCCAAGAGGAGAAAGGCAGGTGCCCCTGTATGGTGAGGAAGATTTCTCAGTGAAGTGTGGCATAGGGAAATGGGAGGGAGGCCGCACAGGATATCCATGAACTGAGCCCATGGGATTGGGGACTCTATTCTTCACTGCTAGCCAAATCATCCATATCCTACGATTTTGAATGTTCACAGGCCTGTGTGCCACCTGCGGTGGGTCTCCCTTTGCAGAACAGGGCGCCTTCGATCTCACTGTGATACACAAGCTGCCTGGTTTTCAGGGTCCCAACCGACCACGTGATCTTAGGGTGTAGTGCTAGCAGACTGGCAAGGGAAGAATGAGTTTACATGGTGGCCCAGGCACCTGTTGATCTGACAGAAATTCTTCTGTGCCCTGCAGGGTACACTAAACCATGGGCAAGGAATCTTGGAAGAAGTTAACCTGATTCTCCAGTGTTTCCTAGTATTCAATAAGGATCGCTACTGCTGAAAGGTACTTTTCTTACATGAAGGTACAGAAATTTTCTGAGTCCAGAATGTTTGCTATTCAAGGAGCCATGAGTGTGTATGTGTGTGTGTGTGTGTATGTGTATTTGTGTGCTTCTGTGCATGTGTGTGTGGGTGTGTGTTTGTGGGAGCCTTTGCACAGAGGGTAGATAGTGTGATATTTCTTTTGTCAGTTTCTGGGAGATACTCTTTTTCAAAAAATGGCAGTCGTGATTGTTTCCTAGAAGGTAATAATTTTGGAGAGATCAAACTTTGTTGTCCTTAGATGAAGCCGTATATATTCTGTAAGGAGGAACTATTTAGCATTCAGGGAATATGTGCAGTGTATTTCCAGGCATCATGATACATGGGTCAATGTGCATCACTGGGTGAAATGAAGGGATTTCAGTTCTAGTGATTACTTAAGGCCCAGTCCCAGGTGGAATACACCTTGCTTGTTTCCTTGCATATATGTGGCAGTATTTCATCCGTCCATGAACATGGCGGAAATTATATCACCTCACATATTTTTCTTAGTGTGATCCTTTTTGAAGTGCTGATATTGTCCCCTCAGTAGCATAACACCTGGACTTTCAGCCATTGCGTGTAACATTCCCTATGCAATGAATATGGATAGATTTTGTTTTATTTTGTGTGTCTGTGTGTGCAACATTTCTAGTTTGCAAATGTAGTAATTTCTTTGCTCATTCAAGTAAGTTCTCCTAGGACAAACAATTTTACATGCATTGTGTATACCTACTGTTTAGGCATGCATAAGACCCCTTCAATCAAACTCTTTCTTTTCCACTGTGGAAATTGATAGCATGCACCAGGCTGTGCACCAGGGTGTGCTGGTGTTGAGTGACTTGTGATTTTGCTAAACGTTACCATTCAGTACATACGAGCAAAGAAATTCCTTCACTTGATACCTATTAGGATATCAACACTTTGTCTCTGTGTGTGTGTGTGTGTGTTTGATTGTGTGATTGTCATCTTTCTCTTTCAGTTTGCCTCACTGATTTGTATAAATTAGCTTACTTCCTGATGTCAGTTTGAGGAAAAGCCTTGAGTTACCCTGCCATTAGTCTTCAGTTCCATGAATGAAAGGTGTCGTGGTCTGTCACTGAGAACCTTTGCAGAAATGAATGTCCTTCCCAAGTGTTCCATGGTATTCCATAGTTTTGGTGTTCCTGAAAGCTACCATTCACTAGAGAAAGTGTACCAATTTCACTGACTAGGAAATACTTGCCATTCTTTGACTATCTCCTGTGTGAGCAGTGCATTTCTCGGATGAAAGTGAATTAATTTCTCTGTCCACATCAAGTGAAATCCTGTGGTCACGTTCAGGCTCTTGGCAGCCAGTGTGTGCGTTTGCATGTTTTGATGAAGTTAGTAACGCAAAAGCCCGGGATACCAACATCCTGGTTAGCAGTGTGGTACACTTTGTGTCCACATATGGGAATAACCTCAGGTGATGGGAGATGTTGTTCTGAGAAGAAAGTTGCCTCATGGAATGTGAAAGGAGTTTTCCTGGCCGATGGAAGTGCAAAGGGCTTGAGGCGATTTTCTACTCACCACAAAAAAACACATCTTGTCATCCAAAATGTGGGTTCCAGATTGGGAGTTCTTGGAAACAGGAGAGAAATGTCATCCCTATGCCACGTAGAGGAGGCAGAGGTGGGAATATGGAGCAGTAAAGCCATGCTGAGATGCAAACATCTTTCCAGGACCCTAACACACAAGTGGCTGTTGACTGGAGGGGGAGTGTCTTAAGGGGAGTGCTTACGGACTCCGGCCAATCAGGAAAGACTTGGGTGTGATGTCACAGTGGGCTCACAGCCCTTGGACTTGGAGAGTCCTGAGGCAGCTGCTACCTGTCCTGTTGCTATGGCTGCCCAGCCAGCCAAGAGGAGAAAGGCAGGTGCCCCTGTATGGTGAGGAAGATTTCTCAGTGAAGTGTGGCATAGGGAAATGGGAGGGAGGCCGCACAGGATATCCATGAACTGAGCCCATCGGATTGGGGAATCTATTCTTCACGGCTAGCCAAATCATCCATATCCCACGATTTTGAATGTTCACAGGCCTGTGTGCCACCTGCGGTGGGTCTCCCTTTGCAGAACAGGGCGCCTTCGATCTCACTGTGATACACAAGCTGCCTGGTTTTCAGGGTCCCAACCGACCACGTGATCTTAGGGTGTAGTGCTAGCGGACTGGCAAGGGAAGAATGAGTTTACATGGTGGCCCAGGCACCTGTTGATCTGACAGAAATTCTTCTGTGCCCTGCAGGGTACACTAAACCATGGGCAAGGAATCTTGGAAGAAGTTAACCTGATTCTCCAGTGTTTCCTAGTATTCAATAAGGATCGCTACTGCTGAAAGGTACTTTTCTTACATGAAGGTACAGAAATTTTCTGAGTCCAGAATGTTTGCTATTCAAGGAGCCATGAGTGTGTATGTGTGTGTGTGTGTGTGTATGTGTATTTGTGTGCTTCTGTGCATGTGTGTGTGGGTGTGTGTTTGTGGGAGCCTTTGCACAGAGGGTAGATAGTGTGATATTTCTTTTGTCAGTTTCTGGGAGATACTCTTTTTCAAAAAATGGCAGTCGTGATTGTTTCCTAGAAGGTAATAATTTTGGAGAGATCAAACTTTGTTGTCCTTAGATGAAGCCGTATATATTCTGTAAGGAGGAACTATTTAGCATTCAGGGAATATGTGCAGTGTATTTCCAGGCATCATGATACATGGGTCAATGTGCATCACTGGGTGAAATGAAGGGATTTCAGTTCTAGTGATTACTTAAGGCCCAGTCCCAGGTGGAATACACCTTGCTTGTTTCCTTGCATATATGTGGCAGTATTTCATCCGTCCATGAACATGGCGGAAATTATATCACCTCACATATTTTTCTTAGTGTGATCCTTTTTGAAGTGCTGATATTGTCCCCTCAGTAGCATAACACCTGGACTTTCAGCCATTGCGTGTAACATTCCCTATGCAATGAATATGGATAGATTTTGTTTTATTTTGTGTGTCTGTGTGTGCAACATTTCTAGTTTGCAAATGTAGTAATTTCTTTGCTCATTCAAGTAAGTTCTCCTAGGACAAACAATTTTACATGCATTGTGTATACCTACTGTTTAGGCATGCATAAGACCCCTTCAATCAAACTCTTTCTTTTCCACTGTGGAAATTGATAGCATGCACCAGGCTGTGCACCAGGGTGTGCTGGTGTTGAGTGACTTGTGATTTTGCTAAACGTTACCATTCAGTACATACGAGCAAAGAAATTCCTTCACTTGATACCTATTAGGATATCAACACTTTGTCTCTGTGTGTGTGTGTGTGTGTTTGATTGTGTGATTGTCATCTTTCTCTTTCAGTTTGCCTCACTGATTTGTATAAATTAGCTTACTTCCTGATGTCAGTTTGAGGAAAAGCCTTGAGTTACCCTGCCATTAGTCTTCAGTTCCATGAATGAAAGGTGTCGTGGTCTGTCACTGAGAACCTTTGCAGAAATGAATGTCCTTCCCAAGTGTTCCATGGTATTCCATAGTTTTGGTGTTCCTGAAAGCTACCATTCACTAGAGAAAGTGTACCAATTTCACTGACTAGGAAATACTTGCCATTCTTTGACTATCTCCTGTGTGAGCAGTGCATTTCTCGGATGAAAGTGAATTAATTTCTCTGTCCACATCAAGTGAAATCCTGTGGTCACGTTCAGGCTCTTGGCAGCCAGTGTGTGCGTTTGCATGTTTTGATGAAGTTAGTAACGCAAAAGCCCGGGATACCAACATCCTGGTTAGCAGTGTGGTACACTTTGTGTCCACATATGGGAATAACCTCAGGTGATGGGAGATGTTGTTCTGAGAAGAAAGTTGCCTCATGGAATGTGAAAGGAGTTTTCCTGGCCGATGGAAGTGCAAAGGGCTTGAGGCGATTTTCTACTCACCACAAAAAAACACATCTTGTCATCCAAAATGTGGGTTCCAGATTGGGAGTTCTTGGAAACAGGAGAGAAATGTCATCCCTATGCCACGTAGAGGAGGCAGAGGTGGGAATATGGAGCAGTAAAGCCATGCTGAGATGCAAACATCTTTCCAGGACCCTAACACACAAGTGGCTGTTGACTGGAGGGGGAGTGTCTTAAGGGGAGTGCTTACGGACTCCGGCCAATCAGGAAAGACTTGGGTGTGATGTCACAGTGGGCTCACAGCCCTTGGACTTGGAGAGTCCTGAGGCAGCTGCTACCTGTCCTGTTGCTATGGCTGCCCAGCCAGCCAAGAGGAGAAAGGCAGGTGCCCCTGTATGGTGAGGAAGATTTCTCAGTGAAGTGTGGCATAGGGAAATGGGAGGGAGGCCGCACAGGATATCCATGAACTGAGCCCATCGGATTGGGGAATCTATTCTTCACGGCTAGCCAAATCATCCATATCCCACGATTTTGAATGTTCACAGGCCTGTGTGCCACCTGCGGTGGGTCTCCCTTTGCAGAACAGGGCGCCTTCGATCTCACTGTGATACACAAGCTGCCTGGTTTTCAGGGTCCCAACCGACCACGTGATCTTAGGGTGTAGTGCTAGCGGACTGGCAAGGGAAGAATGAGTTTACATGGTGGCCCAGGCACCTGTTGATCTGACAGAAATTCTTCTGTGCCCTGCAGGGTACACTAAACCATGGGCAAGGAATCTTGGAAGAAGTTAACCTGATTCTCCAGTGTTTCCTAGTATTCAATAAGGATCGCTACTGCTGAAAGGTACTTTTCTTACATGAAGGTACAGAAATTTTCTGAGTCCAGAATGTTTGCTATTCAAGGAGCCATGAGTGTGTATGTGTGTGTGTGTGTGTGTATGTGTATTTGTGTGCTTCTGTGCATGTGTGTGTGTGTGTGTGTTTGTGGGAGCCTTTGCACAGAGGGTAGATAGTGTAATATTTCTTTTGTCAGTTTCTGGGAGATACTCTTTTTCAAAAAATGGCAGTCGTGATTGTTTCCTAGAAGGTAATAATTTTGGAGAGATCAAACTTTGTTGTCCTTAGATGAAGCCGTATATATTCTGTAAGGAGGAACTATTTAGCATTCAGGGAATATGTGCAGTGTATTTCCAGGCATCATGATACATGGGTCAATGTGCATCACTGGGTGAAATGAAGGGATTTCAGTTCTAGTGATTACTTAAGGCCCAGTCCCAGGTGGAATACACCTTGCTTGTTTCCTTGCATATATGTGGCAGTATTTCATCCGTCCATGAACATGGCGGAAATTATATCACCTCACATATTTTTCTTAGTGTGATCCTTTTTGAAGTGCTGATATTGTCCTCTCAGTAGCATAACACCTGGACTTTCAGCCATTGCGTGTACCATTCCTTATGCAATGAATATGGATAGATTTTGTTTTATTTTGTGTGTCTGTGTGTGCAACATTTCTAGTTTGCAAATGTAGTAATTTCTTTGCTCATTCAAGTAAGTTCTCCTAGGACAAACAATTTTACATGCATTGTGTATACCTACTGTTTAGGCATGCATAAGACCCCTTCAATCAAACTCTTTCTTTTCCACTGTGGAAATTGATAGCATGCACCAGGCTGTGCACCAGGGTGTGCTGGTGTTGAGTGACTTGTGATTTTGCTAAACGTTACCATTCAGTACATACGAGCAAAGAAATTCCTTCACTCGATAACTATTAGGATATCAACACTTTGTCTCTGTGTGTGTGTGTGTGTGTTTGATTGTGTGATTGTCATCTTTCTCTTTCAGTTTGCCTCACTGATTTGTATAAATTAGCTTACTTCCTGATGTCAGTTTGAGGAAAAGCCTTGAGTTACCCTGCCATTAGTCTTCAGTTCCATGAATGAAAGGTGTCGTGGTCTGTCACTGAGAACCTTTGCAGAAATGAATGTCCTTCCCAAGTGTTCCATGGTATTCCATAGTTTTGGTGTTCCTGAAAGCTACCATTCACTAGAGAAAGTGTACCAATTTCACTGACTAGGAAATACTTGCCATTCTTTGACTATCTCCTGTGTGAGCAGTGCATTTCTCGGATGAAAGTGAATTAATTTCTCTGTCCACATCAAGTGAAATCCTGTGGTCACGTTCAGGCTCTTGGGAGCCAGTGTGTGCGTTTGCATGTTTTGATGAAGTTAGTAACGCAAAAGCCCGGGATACCAACATCCTGGTTAGCAGTGTGGTACACTTTGTGTCCACATATGGGAATAACCTCAGGTGATGGGAGATGTTGTTCTGAGAAGAAAGTTGCCTCATGGAATGTGAAAGGAGTTTTCCTGACCGATGGAAGTGCAAAGGGCTTGAGGCGATTTTCTACTCACCACAAAAAAACACATCTTGTCATCCAAAATGTGGGTTCCAGATTGGGAGTTCTTGGAAACAGGAGAGAAATGTCATCCCTATGCCACGTAGAGGAGGCAGAGGTGGGAATATGGAGCAGTAAAGCCATGCTGAGATGCAAACATCTTTCCAGGACCCTAACACACAAGTGGCTGTTGACTGGAGGGGGAGTGTCTTAAGGGGAGTGCTTACGGACTCCGGCCAATCAGGAAAGACTTGGGTGTGATGTCACAGTGGGCTCACAGCCCTTGGACTTGGAGAGTCCTGAGGCAGCTGCTACCTGTCCTGTTGCTATGGCTGCCCAGCCAGCCAAGAGGAGAAAGGCAGGTGCCCCTGTATGGTGAGGAAGATTTCTCAGTGAAGTGTGGCATAGGGAAATGGGAGGGAGGCCGCACAGGATATCCATGAACTGAGCCCATGGGATTGGGGACTCTATTCTTCACTGCTAGCCAAATCATCCATATCCTACGATTTTGAATGTTCACAGGCCTGTGTGCCACCTGCGGTGGGTCTCCCTTTGCAGAACAGGGCGCCTTCGATCTCACTGTGATACACAAGCTGCCTGGTTTTCAGGGTCCCAACCGACCACGTGATCTTAGGGTGTAGTGCTAGCAGACTGGCAAGGGAAGAATGAGTTTACATGGTGGCCCAGGCACCTGTTGATCTGACAGAAATTCTTCTGTGCCCTGCAGGGTACACTAAACCATGGGCAAGGAATCTTGGAAGAAGTTAACCTGATTCTCCAGTGTTTCCTAGTATTCAATAAGGATCGCTACTGCTGAAAGGTACTTTTCTTACATGAAGGTACAGAAATTTTCTGAGTCCAGAATGTTTGCTATTCAAGGAGCCATGAGTGTGTATGTGTGTGTGTGTGTATGTGTATTTGTGTGCTTCTGTGCATGTGTGTGTGGGTGTGTGTTTGTGGGAGCCTTTGCACAGAGGGTAGATTGTGTGATATTTCTTTTGTCAGTTTCTGGGAGATACTCTTTTTCAAAAAATGGCAGTCGTGATTGTTTCCTAGAAGGTAATAATTTTGGAGAGATCAAACTTTGTTGTCCTTAGATGAAGCCGTATATATTCTGTAAGGAGGAACTATTTAGCATTCAGGGAATATGTGCAGTGTATTTCCAGGCATCATGATACATGGGTCAATGTGCATCACTGGGTGAAATGAAGGGATTTCAGTTCTAGTGATTACTTAAGGCCCAGTCCCAGGTGGAATACACCTTGCTTGTTTCCTTGCATATATGTGGCAGTATTTCATCCGTCCATGAACATGGCGGAAATTATATCACCTCACATATTTTTCTTAGTGTGATCCTTTTTGAAGTGCTGATATTGTCCCCTCAGTAGCATAACACCTGGACTTTCAGCCATTGCGTGTAACATTCCCTATGCAATGAATATGGATAGATTTTGTTTTATTTTGTGTGTCTGTGTGTGCAACATTTCTAGTTTGCAAATGTAGTAATTTCTTTGCTCATTCAAGTAAGTTCTCCTAGGACAAACAATTTTACATGCATTGTGTATACCTACTGTTTAGGCATGCATAAGACCCCTTCAATCAAACTCTTTCTTTTCCACTGTGGAAATTGATAGCATGCACCAGGCTGTGCACCAGGGTGTGCTGGTGTTGAGTGACTTGTGATTTTGCTAAACGTTACCATTCAGTACATACGAGCAAAGAAATTCCTTCACTTGATACCTATTAGGATATCAACACTTTGTCTCTGTGTGTGTGTGTGTGTGTTTGATTGTGTGATTGTCATCTTTCTCTTTCAGTTTGCCTCACTGATTTGTATAAATTAGCTTACTTCCTGATGTCAGTTTGAGGAAAAGCCTTGAGTTACCCTGCCATTAGTCTTCAGTTCCATGAATGAAAGGTGTCGTGGTCTGTCACTGAGAACCTTTGCAGAAATGAATGTCCTTCCCAAGTGTTCCATGGTATTCCATAGTTTTGGTGTTCCTGAAAGCTACCATTCACTAGAGAAAGTGTACCAATTTCACTGACTAGGAAATACTTGCCATTCTTTGACTATCTCCTGTGTGAGCAGTGCATTTCTCGGATGAAAGTGAATTAATTTCTCTGTCCACATCAAGTGAAATCCTGTGGTCACGTTCAGGCTCTTGGCAGCCAGTGTGTGCGTTTGCATGTTTTGATGAAGTTAGTAACGCAAAAGCCCGGGATACCAACATCCTGGTTAGCAGTGTGGTACACTTTGTGTCCACATATGGGAATAACCTCAGGTGATGGGAGATGTTGTTCTGAGAAGAAAGTTGCCTCATGGAATGTGAAAGGAGTTTTCCTGGCCGATGGAAGTGCAAAGGGCTTGAGGCGATTTTCTACTCACCACAAAAAAACACATCTTGTCATCCAAAATGTGGGTTCCAGATTGGGAGTTCTTGGAAACAGGAGAGAAATGTCATCCCTATGCCACGTAGAGGAGGCAGAGGTGGGAATATGGAGCAGTAAAGCCATGCTGAGATGCAAACATCTTTCCAGGACCCTAACACACAAGTGGCTGTTGACTGGAGGGGGAGTGTCTTAAGGGGAGTGCTTACGGACTCCGGCCAATCAGGAAAGACTTGGGTGTGATGTCACAGTGGGCTCACAGCCCTTGGACTTGGAGAGTCCTGAGGCAGCTGCTACCTGTCCTGTTGCTATGGCTGCCCAGCCAGCCAAGAGGAGAAAGGCAGGTGCCCCTGTATGGTGAGGAAGATTTCTCAGTGAAGTGTGGCATAGGGAAATGGGAGGGAGGCCGCACAGGATATCCATGAACTGAGCCCATCGGATTGGGGAATCTATTCTTCACGGCTAGCCAAATCATCCATATCCCACGATTTTGAATGTTCACAGGCCTGTGTGCCACCTGCGGTGGGTCTCCCTTTGCAGAACAGGGCGCCTTCGATCTCACTGTGATACACAAGCTGCCTGGTTTTCAGGGTCCCAACCGACCACGTGATCTTAGGGTGTAGTGCTAGCGGACTGGCAAGGGAAGAATGAGTTTACATGGTGGCCCAGGCACCTGTTGATCTGACAGAAATTCTTCTGTGCCCTGCAGGGTACACTAAACCATGGGCAAGGAATCTTGGAAGAAGTTAACCTGATTCTCCAGTGTTTCCTAGTATTCAATAAGGATCGCTACTGCTGAAAGGTACTTTTCTTACATGAAGGTACAGAAATTTTCTGAGTCCAGAATGTTTGCTATTCAAGGAGCCATGAGTGTGTATGTGTGTGTGTGTGTGTGTATGTGTATTTGTGTGCTTCTGTGCATGTGTGTGTGTGTGTGTGTTTGTGGGAGCCTTTGCACAGAGGGTAGATAGTGTAATATTTCTTTTGTCAGTTTCTGGGAGATACTCTTTTTCAAAAAATGGCAGTCGTGATTGTTTCCTAGAAGGTAATAATTTTGGAGAGATCAAACTTTGTTGTCCTTAGATGAAGCCGTATATATTCTGTAAGGAGGAACTATTTAGCATTCAGGGAATATGTGCAGTGTATTTCCAGGCATCATGATACATGGGTCAATGTGCATCACTGGGTGAAATGAAGGGATTTCAGTTCTAGTGATTACTTAAGGCCCAGTCCCAGGTGGAATACACCTTGCTTGTTTCCTTGCATATATGTGGCAGTATTTCATCCGTCCATGAACATGGCGGAAATTATATCACCTCACATATTTTTCTTAGTGTGATCCTTTTTGAAGTGCTGATATTGTCCCCTCAGTAGCATAACACCTGGACTTTCAGCCATTGCGTGTAACATTCCCTATGCAATGAATATGGATAGATTTTGTTTTATTTTGTGTGTCTGTGTGTGCAACATTTCTAGTTTGCAAATGTAGTAATTTCTTTGCTCATTCAAGTAAGTTCTCCTAGGACAAACAATTTTACATGCATTGTGTATACCTACTGTTTAGGCATGCATAAGACCCCTTCAATCAAACTCTTTCTTTTCCACTGTGGAAATTGATAGCATGCACCAGGCTGTGCACCAGGGTGTGCTGGTGTTGAGTGACTTGTGATTTTGCTAAACGTTACCATTCAGTACATACGAGCAAAGAAATTCCTTCACTTGATACCTATTAGGATATCAACACTTTGTCTCTGTGTGTGTGTGTGTGTGTTTGATTGTGTGATTGTCATCTTTCTCTTTCAGTTTGCCTCACTGATTTGTATAAATTAGCTTACTTCCTGATGTCAGTTTGAGGAAAAGCCTTGAGTTACCCTGCCATTAGTCTTCAGTTCCATGAATGAAAGGTGTCGTGGTCTGTCACTGAGAACCTTTGCAGAAATGAATGTCCTTCCCAAGTGTTCCATGGTATTCCATAGTTTTGGTGTTCCTGAAAGCTACCATTCACTAGAGAAAGTGTACCAATTTCACTGACTAGGAAATACTTGCCATTCTTTGACTATCTCCTGTGTGAGCAGTGCATTTCTCGGATGAAAGTGAATTAATTTCTCTGTCCACATCAAGTGAAATCCTGTGGTCACGTTCAGGCTCTTGGCAGCCAGTGTGTGCGTTTGCATGTTTTGATGAAGTTAGTAACGCAAAAGCCCGGGATACCAACATCCTGGTTAGCAGTGTGGTACACTTTGTGTCCACATATGGGAATAACCTCAGGTGATGGGAGATGTTGTTCTGAGAAGAAAGTTGCCTCATGGAATGTGAAAGGAGTTTTCCTGGCCGATGGAAGTGCAAAGGGCTTGAGGCGATTTTCTACTCACCACAAAAAAACACATCTTGTCATCCAAAATGTGGGTTCCAGATTGGGAGTTCTTGGAAACAGGAGAGAAATGTCATCCCTATGCCACGTAGAGGAGGCAGAGGTGGGAATATGGAGCAGTAAAGCCATGCTGAGATGCAAACATCTTTCCAGGACCCTAACACACAAGTGGCTGTTGACTGGAGGGGGAGTGTCTTAAGGGGAGTGCTTACGGACTCCGGCCAATCAGGAAAGACTTGGGTGTGATGTCACAGTGGGCTCACAGCCCTTGGACTTGGAGAGTCCTGAGGCAGCTGCTACCTGTCCTGTTGCTATGGCTGCCCAGCCAGCCAAGAGGAGAAAGGCAGGTGCCCCTGTATGGTGAGGAAGATTTCTCAGTGAAGTGTGGCATAGGGAAATGGGAGGGAGGCCGCACAGGATATCCATGAACTGAGCCCATCGGATTGGGGAATCTATTCTTCACGGCTAGCCAAATCATCCATATCCCACGATTTTGAATGTTCACAGGCCTGTGTGCCACCTGCGGTGGGTCTCCCTTTGCAGAACAGGGTGCCTTCGATCTCACTGTGATACACAAGCTGCCTGGTTTTCAGGGTCCCAACCGACCACGTGATCTTAGGGTGTAGTGCTAGCGGACTGGCAAGGGAAGAATGAGTTTACATGGTGGCCCAGGCACCTGTTGATCTGACAGAAATTCTTCTGTGCCCTGCAGGGTACACTAAACCATGGGCAAGGAATCTTGGAAGAAGTTAACCTGATTCTCCAGTGTTTCCTAGTATTCAATAAGGATCGCTACTGCTGAAAGGTACTTTTCTTACATGAAGGTACAGAAATTTTCTGAGTCCAGAATGTTTGCTATTCAAGGAGCCATGAGTGTGTATGTGTGTGTGTGTGTGTGTATGTGTATTTGTGTGCTTCTGTGCATGTGTGTGTGTGTGTGTGTTTGTGGGAGCCTTTGCACAGAGGGTAGATAGTGTAATATTTCTTTTGTCAGTTTCTGGGAGATACTCTTTTTCAAAAAATGGCAGTCCTGATTGTTTCCTAGAAGGTAATAATTTTGGAGAGATCAAACTTTGTTGTCCTTAGATGAAGCCGTATATATTCTGTAAGGAGGAACTATTTAGCATTCAGGGAATATGTGCAGTGTATTTCCAGGCATCATGATACATGGGTCAATGTGCATCACTGGGTGAAATGAAGGGATTTCAGTTCTAGTGATTACTTAAGGCCCAGTCCCAGGTGGAATACACCTTGCTTGTTTCCTTGCATATATGTGGCAGTATTTCATCCGTCCATGAACATGGCGGAAATTATATCACCTCACATATTTTTCTTAGTGTGATCCTTTTTGAAGTGCTGATATTGTCCTCTCAGTAGCATAACACCTGGACTTTCAGCCATTGAGTGTAACATTCCCTATACAATGAATATGGATAGATTTTGTTTTATTTTGTGTGTCTGTGTGTGCAACATTTCTAGTTTGCAAATGTAGTAATTTCTTTGCTCATTCAAGTAAGTTCTCCTAGGACAAACAATTTTACATGCATTGTGTATACCTACTGTTTAGGCATGCATAAGACCCCTTCAATCAAACTCTTTCTTTTCCACTGTGGAAATTGATAGCATGCACCAGGCTGTGCACCAGGGTGTGCTGGTGTTGAGTGACTTGTGATTTTGCTAAACGTTACCATTCAGTACATACGAGCAAAGAAATTCCTTCACTCGATAACTATTAGGATATCAACACTTTGTCTCTGTGTGTGTGTGTGTGTGTTTGATTGTGTGATTGTCATCTTTCTCTTTCAGTTTGCCTCACTGATTTGTATAAATTAGCTTACTTCCTGATGTCAGTTTGAGGAAAAGCCTTGAGTTACCCTGCCATTAGTCTTCAGTTCCATGAATGAAAGGTGTCGTGGTCTGTCACTGAGAACCTTTGCAGAAATGAATGTCCTTCCCAAGTGTTCCATGGTATTCCATAGTTTTGGTGTTCCTGAAAGCTACCATTCACTAGAGAAAGTGTACCAATTTCACTGACTAGGAAATACTTGCCATTCTTTGACTATCTCCTGTGTGAGCAGTGCATTTCTCGGATGAAAGTGAATTAATTTCTCTGTCCACATCAAGTGAAATCCTGTGGTCACGTTCAGGCTCTTGGCAGCCAGTGTGTGCGTTTGCATGTTTTGATGAAGTTAGTAACGCAAAAGCCCGGGATACCAACATCCTGGTTAGCAGTGTGGTACACTTTGTGTCCACATATGGGAATAACCTCAGGTGATGGGAGATGTTGTTCTGAGAAGAAAGTTGCCTCATGGAATGTGAAAGGAGTTTTCCTGGCCGATGGAAGTGCAAAGGGCTTGAGGCGATTTTCTACTTACCACAAAAAAACACATCTTGTCATCCAAAATGTGGGTTCCAGATTGGGAGTTCTTGGAAACAGGAGAGAAATGTCATCCCTATGCCACGTAGAGGAGGCAGAGGTGGGAATATGGAGCAGTAAAGCCATGCTGAGATGCAAACATCTTTCCAGGACCCTAACACACAAGTGGCTGTTGACTGGAGGGGGAGTGTCTTAAGGGGAGTGCTTACGGACTCCGGCCAATCAGGAAAGACTTGGGTGTGATGTCACAGTGGGCTCACAGCCCTTGGACTTGGAGAGTCCTGAGGCAGCTGCTACCTGTCCTGTTGCTATGGCTGCCCAGCCAGCCAAGAGGAGAAAGGCAGGTGCCCCTGTATGGTGAGGAAGATTTCTCAGTGAAGTGTGGCATAGGGAAATGGGAGGGAGGCCGCACAGGATATCCATGAACTGAGCCCATGGGATTGGGGAATCTATTCTTCACTGCTAGCCAAATCATCCATATCCTACGATTTTGAATGTTCACAGGCCTGTGTGCCACCTGCGGTGGGTCTCCCTTTGCAGAACAGGGCGCCTTCGATCTCACTGTGATACACAAGCTGCCTGGTTTTCAGGGTCCCAACCGACCACGTGATCTTAGGGTGTAGTGCTAGCAGACTGGCAAGGGAAGAATGAGTTTACATGGTGGCCCAGGCACCTTTTGATCTGACAGAAATTCTTCTGTGCCCTGCAGGGTACACTAAACCATGGGCAAGGAATCTTGGAAGAAGTTAACCTGATTCTCCAGTGTTTCCTAGTATTCAATAAGGATCGCTACTGCTGAAAGGTACTTTTCTTACATGAAGGTACAGAAATTTTCTGAGTCCAGAATGTTTGCTATTCAAGGAGCCATGAGTGTGTATGTGTGTGGGTGTGTGTATGTGTATTTGTGTGCTTCTGTGCATGTGTGTGTGTGTGTGTGTTTGTGGGAGCCTTTGCACAGAGGGTAGATAGTGTAATATTTCTTTTGTCAGTTTCTGGGAGATACTCTTTTTCAAAAAATGGCAGTCGTGATTGTTTCCTAGAAGGTAATAATTTTGGAGAGATCAAACTTTGTTGTCCTTAGATGAAGCCGTATATATTCTGTAAGGAGGAACTATTTAGCATTCAGGGAATATGTGCAGTGTATTTCCAGGCATCATGATACATGGGTCAATGTGCATCACTGGGTGAAATGAAGGGATTTCAGTTCTAGTGATTACTTAAGGCCCAGTCCCAGGTGGAATACACCTTGCTTGTTTCCTTGCATATATGTGGCAGTATTTCATCCGTCCATGAACATGGCGGAAATTATATCACCTCACATATTTTTCTTAGTGTGATCCTTTTTGAAGTGCTGATATTGTCCCCTCAGTAGCATAACACCTGGACTTTCAGCCATTGCGTGTAACATTCCCTATGCAATGAATATGGATAGATTTTGTTTTATTTTGTGTGTCTGTGTGTGCAACATTTCTAGTTTGCAAATGTAGTAATTTCTTTGCTCATTCAAGTAAGTTCTCCTAGGACAAACAATTTTACATGCATTGTGTATACCTACTGTTTAGGCATGCATAAGACCCCTTCAATCAAACTCTTTCTTTTCCACTGTGGAAATTGATAGCATGCACCAGGCTGTGCACCAGGGTGTGCTGGTGTTGAGTGAGTTGTGATTTTGCTAAACGTTACCATTCAGTACATACGAGCAAAGAAATTCCTTCACTCGATAACTATTAGGATATCAACACTTTGTCTCTGTGTGTGTGTTTGATTGTGTGATTGTCATCTTTCTCTTTCAGTTTGCCTCACTGATTTGTATGAATTAGCTTACTTCCTGATGTCAGTTTGAGGAAAAGCCTTGAGTTACCCTGCCATTAGTCTTCAGTTCCATGAATGAAAGGTGTCGTGGTCTGTCACTGAGAACCTTTGCAGAAATGAATGTCCTTCCCAAGTGTTCCATGGTATTCCATAGTTTTGGTGTTCCTGAAAGCTACCATTCACTAGAGAAAGTGTACCAATTTCACTGACTAGGAAATACTTGCCATTCTTTGACTATCTCCTGTGTGAGCAGTGCATTTCTCGGATGAAAGTGAATTAATTTCTCTGTCCACATCAAGTGAAATCCTGTGGTCACGTTCAGGCTCTTGGCAGCCAGTGTGTGCGTTTGCATGTTTTGATGAAGTTAGTAACGCAAAAGCCCGGGATACCAACATCCTGGTTAGCAGTGTGGTACACTTTGTGTCCACATATGGGAATAACCTCAGGTGATGGGAGATGTTGTTCTGAGAAGAAAGTTGCCTCATGGAATGTGAAAGGAGTTTTCCTGGCCGATGGAAGTGCAAAGGGCTTGAGGCGATTTTCTACTCACCACAAAAAAACACATCTTGTCATCCAAAATGTGGGTTCCAGATTGGGAGTTCTTGGAAACAGGAGAGAAATGTCATCCCTATGCCACGTAGAGGAGGCAGAGGTGGGAATATGGAGCAGTAAAGCCATGCTGAGATGCAAACATCTTTCCAGGACCCTAACACACAAGTGGCTGTTGACTGGAGGGGGAGTGTCTTAAGGGGAGTGCTTACGGACTCCGGCCAATCAGGAAAGACTTGGGTGTGATGTCACAGTGGGCTCACAGCCCTTGGACTTGGAGAGTCCTGAGGCAGCTGCTACCTGTCCTGTTGCTATGGCTGCCCAGCCAGCCAAGAGGAGAAAGGCAGGTGCCCCTGTATGGTGAGGAAGATTTCTCAGTGAAGTGTGGCATAGGGAAATGGGAGGGAGGCCGCACAGGATATCCATGAACTGAGCCCATGGGATTGGGGAATCTATTCTTCATGGCTAGCCAAATCATCCATATCCTACGATTTTGAATGTTCACAGGCCTGTGTGCCACTTGCGGTGGGTCTCCCTTTGCAGAACAGGGCGCCTTCGATCTCACTGTGATACACAAGCTGCCTGGTTTTCAGGGTCCCAACCGACCACGTGATCTTAGGGTGTAGTCCTAGCGGACTGGCAAGGGAAGAATGAGTTTACATGGTGGCCCAGGCACCTGTTGATCTGACAGAAATTCTTCTGTGCCCTGCAGGGTACACTAAACCATGGGCAAGGAATCTTGGAAGAAGTTAACCTGATTCTCCAGTGTTTCCTAGTATTCAATAAGGATCGCTACTGCTGAAAGGTACTTTTCTTACATGAAGGTACAGAAATTTTCTGAGTCCAGAATGTTTGCTATTCAAGGAGCCATGAGTGTGTATGTGTGTGTGTGTGTGTGTATGTGTATTTGTGTGCTTCTGTGCATGTGTGTGTGTGTGTGTGTTTGTGGGAGCCTTTGCACAGAGGGTAGATAGTGTAATATTTCTTTTGTCAGTTTCTGGGAGATACTCTTTTTCAAAAAATGGCAGTCGTGATTGTTTCCTAGAAGGTAATAATTTTGGAGAGATCAAACTTTGTTGTCCTTAGATGAAGCCGTATATATTCTGTAAGGAGGAACTATTTAGCATTCAGGGAATATGTGCAGTGTATTTCCAGGCATCATGATACATGGGTCAATGTGCATCACTGGGTGAAATGAAGGGATTTCAGTTCTAGTGATTACTTAAGGCCCAGTCCCAGGTGGAATACACCTTGCTTGTTTCCTTGCATATATGTGGCAGTATTTCATCCGTCCATGAACATGGCGGAAATTATATCACCTCACATATTTTTCTTAGTGTGATCCTTTTTGAAGTGCTGATATTGTCCTCTCAGTAGCATAACACCTGGACTTTCAGCCATTGCGTGTAACATTCCCTATACAATGAATATGGATAGATTTTGTTTTATTTTGTGTGTCTGTGTGTGCAACATTTCTAGTTTGCAAATGTAGTAATTTCTTTGCTCATTCAAGTAAGTTCTCCTAGGACAAACAATTTTACATGCATTGTGTATACCTACTGTTTAGGCATGCATAAGACCCCTTCAATCAAACTCTTTCTTTTCCACTGTGGAAATTGATAGCATGCACCAGGCTGTGCACCAGGGTGTGCTGGTGTTGAGTGACTTGTGATTTTGCTAAACGTTACCATTCAGTACATACGAGCAAAGAAATTCCTTCACTCGATAACTATTAGGATATCAACACTTTGTCTCTGTGTGTGTGTGTGTGTGTTTGATTGTGTGATTGTCATCTTTCTCTTTCAGTTTGCCTCACTGATTTGTATAAATTAGCTTACTTCCTGATGTCAGTTTGAGGAAAAGCCTTGAGTTACCCTGCCATTAGTCTTCAGTTCCATGAATGAAAGGTGTCGTGGTCTGTCACTGAGAACCTTTGCAGAAATGAATGTCCTTCCCAAGTGTTCCATGGTATTCCATAGTTTTGGTGTTCCTGAAAGCTACCATTCACTAGAGAAAGTGTACCAATTTCACTGACTAGGAAATACTTGCCATTCTTTGACTATCTCCTGTGTGAGCAGTGCATTTCTCGGATGAAAGTGAATTAATTTCTCTGTCCACATCAAGTGAAATCCTGTGGTCACGTTCAGGCTCTTGGCAGCCAGTGTGTGCGTTTGCATGTTTTGATGAAGTTAGTAACGCAAAAGCCCGGGATACCAACATCCTGGTTAGCAGTGTGGTACACTTTGTGTCCACATATGGGAATAACCTCAGGTGATGGGAGATGTTGTTCTGAGAAGAAAGTTGCCTCATGGAATGTGAAAGGAGTTTTCCTGGCCGATGGAAGTGCAAAGGGCTTGAGGCGATTTTCTACTTACCACAAAAAAACACATCTTGTCATCCAAAATGTGGGTTCCAGATTGGGAGTTCTTGGAAACAGGAGAGAAATGTCATCCCTATGCCACGTAGAGGAGGCAGAGGTGGGAATATGGAGCAGTAAAGCCATGCTGAGATGCAAACATCTTTCCAGGACCCTAACACACAAGTGGCTGTTGACTGGAGGGGGAGTGTCTTAAGGGGAGTGCTTACGGACTCCGGCCAATCAGGAAAGACTTGGGTGTGATGTCACAGTGGGCTCACAGCCCTTGGACTTGGAGAGTCCTGAGGCAGCTGCTACCTGTCCTGTTGCTATGGCTGCCCAGCCAGCCAAGAGGAGAAAGGCAGGTGCCCCTGTATGGTGAGGAAGATTTCTCAGTGAAGTGTGGCATAGGGAAATGGGAGGGAGGCCGCACAGGATATCCATGAACTGAGCCCATGGGATTGGGGAATCTATTCTTCACTGCTAGCCAAATCATCCATATCCTACGATTTTGAATGTTCACAGGCCTGTGTGCCACCTGCGGTGGGTCTCCCTTTGCAGAACAGGGCGCCTTCGATCTCACTGTGATACACAAGCTGCCTGGTTTTCAGGGTCCCAACCGACCACGTGATCTTAGGGTGTAGTGCTAGCAGACTGGCAAGGGAAGAATGAGTTTACATGGTGGCCCAGGCACCTGTTGATCTGACAGAAATTCTTCTGTGCCCTGCAGGGTACACTAAACCATGGGCAAGGAATCTTGGAAGAAGTTAACCTGATTCTCCAGTGTTTCCTAGTATTCAATAAGGATCGCTACTGCTGAAAGGTACTTTTCTTACATGAAGGTACAGAAATTTTCTGAGTCCAGAATGTTTGCTATTCAAGGAGCCATGAGTGTGTATGTGTGTGGGTGTGTGTATGTGTATTTGTGTGCTTCTGTGCATGTGTGTGTGTGTGTGTGTTTGTGGGAGCCTTTGCACAGAGGGTAGATAGTGTAATATTTCTTTTGTCAGTTTCTGGGAGATACTCTTTTTCAAAAAATGGCAGTCGTGATTGTTTCCTAGAAGGTAATAATTTTGGAGAGATCAAACTTTGTTGTCCTTAGATGAAGCCGTATATATTCTGTAAGGAGGAACTATTTAGCATTCAGGGAATATGTGCAGTGTATTTCCAGGCATCATGATACATGGGTCAATGTGCATCACTGGGTGAAATGAAGGGATTTCAGTTCTAGTGATTACTTAAGGCCCAGTCCCAGGTGGAATACACCTTGCTTGTTTCCTTGCATATATGTGGCAGTATTTCATCCGTCCATGAACATGGCGGAAATTATATCACCTCACATATTTTTCTTAGTGTGATCCTTTTTGAAGTGCTGATATTGTCCCCTCAGTAGCATAACACCTGGACTTTCAGCCATTGCGTGTAACATTCCCTATGCAATGAATATGGATAGATTTTGTTTTATTTTGTGTGTCTGTGTGTGCAACATTTCTAGTTTGCAAATGTAGTAATTTCTTTGCTCATTCAAGTAAGTTCTCCTAGGACAAACAATTTTACATGCATTGTGTATACCTACTGTTTAGGCATGCATAAGACCCCTTCAATCAAACTCTTTCTTTTCCACTGTGGAAATTGATAGCATGCACCAGGCTGTGCACCAGGGTGTGCTGGTGTTGAGTGACTTGTGATTTTGCTAAACGTTACCATTCAGTACATACGAGCAAAGAAATTCCTTCACTTGATACCTATTAGGATATCAACACTTTGTCTCTGTGTGTGTGTGTGTGTGTTTGATTGTGTGATTGTCATCTTTCTCTTTCAGTTTGCCTCACTGATTTGTATAAATTAGCTTACTTCCTGATGTCAGTTTGAGGAAAAGCCTTGAGTTACCCTGCCATTAGTCTTCAGTTCCATGAATGAAAGGTGTCGTGGTCTGTCACTGAGAACCTTTGCAGAAATGAATGTCCTTCCCAAGTGTTCCATGGTATTCCATAGTTTTGGTGTTCCTGAAAGCTACCATTCACTAGAGAAAGTGTACCAATTTCACTGACTAGGAAATACTTGCCATTCTTTGACTATCTCCTGTGTGAGCAGTGCATTTCTCGGATGAAAGTGAATTAATTTCTCTGTCCACATCAAGTGAAATCCTGTGGTCACGTTCAGGCTCTTGGCAGCCAGTGTGTGCGTTTGCATGTTTTGATGAAGTTAGTAACGCAAAAGCCCGGGATACCAACATCCTGGTTAGCAGTGTGGTACACTTTGTGTCCACATATGGGAATAACCTCAGGTGATGGGAGATGTTGTTCTGAGAAGAAAGTTGCCTCATGGAATGTGAAAGGAGTTTTCCTGGCCGATGGAAGTGCAAAGGGCTTGAGGCGATTTTCTACTCACCACAAAAAAACACATCTTGTCATCCAAAATGTGGGTTCCAGATTGGGAGTTCTTGGAAACAGGAGAGAAATGTCATCCCTATGCCACGTAGAGGAGGCAGAGGTGGGAATATGGAGCAGTAAAGCCATGCTGAGATGCAAACATCTTTCCAGGACCCTAACACACAAGTGGCTGTTGACTGGAGGGGGAGTGTCTTAAGGGGAGTGCTTACGGACTCCGGCCAATCAGGAAAGACTTGGGTGTGATGTCACAGTGGGCTCACAGCCCTTGGACTTGGAGAGTCCTGAGGCAGCTGCTACCTGTCCTGTTGCTATGGCTGCCCAGCCAGCCAAGAGGAGAAAGGCAGGTGCCCCTGTATGGTGAGGAAGATTTCTCAGTGAAGTGTGGCATAGGGAAATGGGAGGGAGGCCGCACAGGATATCCATGAACTGAGCCCATGGGATTGGGGAATCTATTCTTCATGGCTAGCCAAATCATCCATATCCTACGATTTTGAATGTTCACAGGCCTGTGTGCCACTTGCGGTGGGTCTCCCTTTGCAGAACAGGGCGCCTTCGATCTCACTGTGATACACAAGCTGCCTGGTTTTCAGGGTCCCAACCGACCACGTGATCTTAGGGTGTAGTCCTAGCGGACTGGCAAGGGAAGAATGAGTTTACATGGTGGCCCAGGCACCTGTTGATCTGACAGAAATTCTTCTGTGCCCTGCAGGGTACACTAAACCATGGGCAAGGAATCTTGGAAGAAGTTAACCTGATTCTCCAGTGTTTCCTAGTATTCAATAAGGATCGCTACTGCTGAAAGGTACTTTTCTTACATGAAGGTACAGAAATTTTCTGAGTCCAGAATGTTTGCTATTCAAGGAGCCATGAGTGTGTATGTGTGTGTGTGTGTGTGTATGTGTATTTGTGTGCTTCTGTGCATGTGTGTGTGTGTGTGTGTTTGTGGGAGCCTTTGCACAGAGGGTAGATAGTGTAATATTTCTTTTGTCAGTTTCTGGGAGATACTCTTTTTCAAAAAATGGCAGTCGTGATTGTTTCCTAGAAGGTAATAATTTTGGAGAGATCAAACTTTGTTGTCCTTAGATGAAGCCGTATATATTCTGTAAGGAGGAACTATTTAGCATTCAGGGAATATGTGCAGTGTATTTCCAGGCATCATGATACATGGGTCAATGTGCATCACTGGGTGAAATGAAGGGATTTCAGTTCTAGTGATTACTTAAGGCCCAGTCCCAGGTGGAATACACCTTGCTTGTTTCCTTGCATATATGTGGCAGTATTTCATCCGTCCATGAACATGGCGGAAATTATATCACCTCACATATTTTTCTTAGTGTGATCCTTTTTGAAGTGCTGATATTGTCCTCTCAGTAGCATAACACCTGGACTTTCAGCCATTGCGTGTAACATTCCCTATACAATGAATATGGATAGATTTTGTTTTATTTTGTGTGTCTGTGTGTGCAACATTTCTAGTTTGCAAATGTAGTAATTTCTTTGCTCATTCAAGTAAGTTCTCCTAGGACAAACAATTTTACATGCATTGTGTATACCTACTGTTTAGGCATGCATAAGACCCCTTCAATCAAACTCTTTCTTTTCCACTGTGGAAATTGATAGCATGCACCAGGCTGTGCACCAGGGTGTGCTGGTGTTGAGTGACTTGTGATTTTGCTAAACGTTACCATTCAGTACATACGAGCAAAGAAATTCCTTCACTCGATAACTATTAGGATATCAACACTTTGTCTCTGTGTGTGTGTGTGTGTGTTTGATTGTGTGATTGTCATCTTTCTCTTTCAGTTTGCCTCACTGATTTGTATAAATTAGCTTACTTCCTGATGTCAGTTTGAGGAAAAGCCTTGAGTTACCCTGCCATTAGTCTTCAGTTCCATGAATGAAAGGTGTCGTGGTCTGTCACTGAGAACCTTTGCAGAAATGAATGTCCTTCCCAAGTGTTCCATGGTATTCCATAGTTTTGGTGTTCCTGAAAGCTACCATTCACTAGAGAAAGTGTACCAATTTCACTGACTAGGAAATACTTGCCATTCTTTGACTATCTCCTGTGTGAGCAGTGCATTTCTCGGATGAAAGTGAATTAATTTCTCTGTCCACATCAAGTGAAATCCTGTGGTCACGTTCAGGCTCTTGGCAGCCAGTGTGTGCGTTTGCATGTTTTGATGAAGTTAGTAACGCAAAAGCCCGGGATACCAACATCCTGGTTAGCAGTGTGGTACACTTTGTGTCCACATATGGGAATAACCTCAGGTGATGGGAGATGTTGTTCTGAGAAGAAAGTTGCCTCATGGAATGTGAAAGGAGTTTTCCTGGCCGATGGAAGTGCAAAGGGCTTGAGGCGATTTTCTACTTACCACAAAAAAACACATCTTGTCATCCAAAATGTGGGTTCCAGATTGGGAGTTCTTGGAAACAGGAGAGAAATGTCATCCCTATGCCACGTAGAGGAGGCAGAGGTGGGAATATGGAGCAGTAAAGCCATGCTGAGATGCAAACATCTTTCCAGGACCCTAACACACAAGTGGCTGTTGACTGGAGGGGGAGTGTCTTAAGGGGAGTGCTTACGGACTCCGGCCAATCAGGAAAGACTTGGGTGTGATGTCACAGTGGGCTCACAGCCCTTGGACTTGGAGAGTCCTGAGGCAGCTGCTACCTGTCCTGTTGCTATGGCTGCCCAGCCAGCCAAGAGGAGAAAGGCAGGTGCCCCTGTATGGTGAGGAAGATTTCTCAGTGAAGTGTGGCATAGGGAAATGGGAGGGAGGCCGCACAGGATATCCATGAACTGAGCCCATGGGATTGGGGAATCTATTCTTCACTGCTAGCCAAATCATCCATATCCTACGATTTTGAATGTTCACAGGCCTGTGTGCCACCTGCGGTGGGTCTCCCTTTGCAGAACAGGGCGCCTTCGATCTCACTGTGATACACAAGCTGCCTGGTTTTCAGGGTCCCAACCGACCACGTGATCTTAGGGTGTAGTGCTAGCAGACTGGCAAGGGAAGAATGAGTTTACATGGTGGCCCAGGCACCTGTTGATCTGACAGAAATTCTTCTGTGCCCTGCAGGGTACACTAAACCATGGGCAAGGAGTCTTGGAAGAAGTTAACCTGATTCTCCAGTGTTTCCTAGTATTCAATAAGGATCGCTACTGCTGAAAGGTACTTTTCTTACATGAAGGTACAGAAATTTTCTGAGTCCAGAATGTTTGCTATTCAAGGAGCCATGAGTGTGTATGTGTGTGGGTGTGTGTATGTGTATTTGTGTGCTTCTGTGCATGTGTGTGTGTGTGTGTGTTTGTGGGAGCCTTTGCACAGAGGGTAGATAGTGTAATATTTCTTTTGTCAGTTTCTGGGAGATACTCTTTTTCAAAAAATGGCAGTCGTGATTGTTTCCTAGAAGGTAATAATTTTGGAGAGATCAAACTTTGTTGTCCTTAGATGAAGCCGTATATATTCTGTAAGGAGGAACTATTTAGCATTCAGGGAATATGTGCAGTGTATTTCCAGGCATCATGATACATGGGTCAATGTGCATCACTGGGTGAAATGAAGGGATTTCAGTTCTAGTGATTACTTAAGGCCCAGTCCCAGGTGGAATACACCTTGCTTGTTTCCTTGCATATATGTGGCAGTATTTCATCCGTCCATGAACATGGCGGAAATTATATCACCTCACATATTTTTCTTAGTGTGATCCTTTTTGAAGTGCTGATATTGTCCCCTCAGTAGCATAACACCTGGACTTTCAGCCATTGCGTGTAACATTCCCTATGCAATGAATATGGATAGATTTTGTTTTATTTTGTGTGTCTGTGTGTGCAACATTTCTAGTTTGCAAATGTAGTAATTTCTTTGCTCATTCAAGTAAGTTCTCCTAGGACAAACAATTTTACATGCATTGTGTATACCTACTGTTTAGGCATGCATAAGACCCCTTCAATCAAACTCTTTCTTTTCCACTGTGGAAATTGATAGCATGCACCAGGCTGTGCACCAGGGTGTGCTGGTGTTGAGTGACTTGTGATTTTGCTAAACGTTACCATTCAGTACATACGAGCAAAGAAATTCCTTCACTCGATACCTATTAGGATATCAACACTTTGTCTCTGTGTGTGTGTGTGTGTGTTTGATTGTGTGATTGTCATCTTTCTCTTTCAGTTTGCCTCACTGATTTGTATAAATTAGCTTACTTCCTGATGTCAGTTTGAGGAAAAGCCTTGAGTTACCCTGCCATTAGTCTTCAGTTCCATGAATGAAAGGTGTCGTGGTCTGTCACTGAGAACCTTTGCAGAAATGAATGTCCTTCCCAAGTGTTCCATGGTATTCCATAGTTTTGGTGTTCCTGAAAGCTACCATTCACTAGAGAAAGTGTACCAATTTCACTGACTAGGAAATACTTGCCATTCTTTGACTATCTCCTGTGTGAGCAGTGCATTTCTCGGATGAAAGTGAATTAATTTCTCTGTCCACATCAAGTGAAATCCTGTGGTCACGTTCAGGCTCTTGGCAGCCAGTGTGTGCGTTTCCATGTTTTGATGAAGTTAGTAACGCAAAAGCCCGGGATACCAACATCCTGGTTAGCAGTGTGGTACACTTTGTGTCCACATATGGGAATAACCTCAGGTGATGGGAGATGTTGTTCTGAGAAGAAAGTTGCCTCATGGAATGTGAAAGGAGTTTTCCTGGCCGATAGAAGTGCAAAGGGCTTGAGGCGATTTTCTACTTACCACAAAAAAACACATCTTGTCATCCAAAATGTGGGTTCCAGATTGGGAGTTCTTGGAAACAGGAGAGAAATGTCATCCCTATGCCACGTAGAGGAGGCAGAGGTGGGAATATGGAGCAGTAAAGCCATGCTGAGATGCAAACATCTTTCCAGGACCCTAACACACAAGTGGCTGTTGACTGGAGGGGGAGTGTCTTAAAGGGAGTGCTTACGGACTCCGGCCAATCAGGAAAGACTTGGGTGTGATGTCACAGTGGGCTCACAGCCCTTGGACTTGGAGAGTCCTGAGGCAGCTGCTACCTGTCCTGTTGCTATGGCTGCCCAGCCAGCCAAGAGGAGAAAGGCAGGTGCCCCTGTATGGTGAGGAAGATTTCTCAGTGAAGTGTGGCATAGGGAAATGGGAGGGAGGCCGCACAGGATATCCATGAACTGAGCCCATGGGATTGGGGAATCTATTCTTCACTGCTAGCCAAATCATCCATATCCTACGATTTTGAATGTTCACAGGCCTGTGTGCCACCTGCGGTGGGTCTCCCTTTGCAGAACAGGGCGCCTTCGATCTCACTGTGATACACAAGCTGCCTGGTTTTCAGGGTCCCAACCGACCACGTGATCTTAGGGTGTAGTGCTAGCAGACTGGCAAGGGAAGAATGAGTTTACATGGTGGCCCAGGCACCTGTTGATCTGACAGAAATTCTTCTGTGCCCTGCAGGGTACACTAAACCATGGGCAAGGAATCTTGGAAGAAGTTAACCTGATTCTCCAGTGTTTCCTAGTATTCAATAAGGATCGCTACTGCTGAAAGGTACTTTTCTTACATGAAGGTACAGAAATTTTCTGAGTCCAGAATGTTTGCTATTCAAGGAGCCATGAGTGTGTATGTGTGTGGGTGTGTGTATGTGTATTTGTGTGCTTCTGTGCATGTGTGTGTGTGTGTGTGTTTGTGGGAGCCTTTGCACAGAGGGTAGATAGTGTAATATTTCTTTTGTCAGTTTCTGGGAGATACTCTTTTTCAAAAAATGGCAGTCGTGATTGTTTCCTAGAAGGTAATAATTTTGGAGAGATCAAACTTTGTTGTCCTTAGATGAAGCCGTATATATTCTGTAAGGAGGAACTATTTAGCATTCAGGGAATATGTGCAGTTTATTTCCAGGCATCATGATACATGGGTCAATGTGCATCACTGGGTGAAATGAAGGGATTTCAGTTCTAGTGATTACTTAAGGCCCAGTCCCAGGTGGAATACACCTTGCTTGTTTCCTTGCATATATGTGGCAGTATTTCATCCGTCCATGAACATGGCGGAAATTATATCACCTCACATATTTTTCTTAGTGTGATCCTTTTTGAAGTGCTGATATTGTCCCCTCAGTAGCATAACACCTGGACTTTCAGCCATTGCGTGTAACATTCCCTATGCAATGAATATGGATAGATTTTGTTTTATTTTGTGTGTCTGTGTGTGCAACATTTCTAGTTTGCAAATGTAGTAATTTCTTTGCTCATTCAAGTAAGTTCTCCTAGGACAAACAATTTTACATGCATTGTGTATACCTACTGTTTAGGCATGCATAAGACCCCTTCAATCAAACTCTTTCTTTTCCACTGTGGAAATTGATAGCATGCACCAGGCTGTGCACCAGGGTGTGCTGGTGTTGAGTGACTTGTGATTTTGCTAAACGTTACCATTCAGTACATACGAGCAAAGAAATTCCTTCACTTGATACCTATTAGGATATCAACACTTTGTCTCTGTGTGTGTGTGTGTGTGTTTGATTGTGTGATTGTCATCTTTCTCTTTCAGTTTGCCTCACTGATTTGTATAAATTAGCTTACTTCCTGATGTCAGTTTGAGGAAAAGCCTTGAGTTACCCTGCCATTAGTCTTCAGTTCCATGAATGAAAGGTGTCGTGGTCTGTCACTGAGAACCTTTGCAGAAATGAATGTCCTTCCCAAGTGTTCCATGGTATTCCATAGTTTTGGTGTTCCTGAAAGCTACCATTCACTAGAGAAAGTGTACCAATTTCACTGACTAGGAAATACTTGCCATTCTTTGACTATCTCCTGTGTGAGCAGTGCATTTCTCGGATGAAAGTGAATTAATTTCTCTGTCCACATCAAGTGAAATCCTGTGGTCACGTTCAGGCTCTTGGCAGCCAGTGTGTGCGTTTGCATGTTTTGATGAAGTTAGTAACGCAAAAGCCCGGGATACCAACATCCTGGTTAGCAGTGTGGTACACTTTGTGTCCACATATGGGAATAACCTCAGGTGATGGGAGATGTTGTTCTGAGAAGAAAGTTGCCTCATGGAATGTGAAAGGAGTTTTCCTGGCCGATGGAAGTGCAAAGGGCTTGAGGCGATTTTCTACTCACCACAAAAAAACACATCTTGTCATCCAAAATGTGGGTTCCAGATTGGGAGTTCTTGGAAACAGGAGAGAAATGTCATCCCTATGCCACGTAGAGGAGGCAGAGGTGGGAATATGGAGCAGTAAAGCCATGCTGAGATGCAAACATCTTTCCAGGACCCTAACACACAAGTGGCTGTTGACTGGAGGGGGAGTGTCTTAAGGGGAGTGCTTACGGACTCCGGCCAATCAGGAAAGACTTGGGTGTGATGTCACAGTGGGCTCACAGCCCTTGGACTTGGAGAGTCCTGAGGCAGCTGCTACCTGTCCTGTTGCTATGGCTGCCCAGCCAGCCAAGAGGAGAAAGGCAGGTGCCCCTGTATGGTGAGGAAGATTTCTCAGTGAAGTGTGGCATAGGGAAATGGGAGGGAGGCCGCACAGGATATCCATGAACTGAGCCCATGGGATTGGGGAATCTATTCTTCATGGCTAGCCAAATCATCCATATCCTACGATTTTGAATGTTCACAGGCCTGTGTGCCACTTGCGGTGGGTCTCCCTTTGCAGAACAGGGCGCCTTCGATCTCACTGTGATACACAAGCTGCCTGGTTTTCAGGGTCCCAACCGACCACGTGATCTTAGGGTGTAGTGCTAGCGGACTGGCAAGGGAAGAATGAGTTTACATGGTGGCCCAGGCACCTGTTGATCTGACAGAAATTCTTCTGTGCCCTGCAGGGTACACTAAACCATGGGCAAGGAATCTTGGAAGAAGTTAACCTGATTCTCCAGTGTTTCCTAGTATTCAATAAGGATCGCTACTGCTGAAAGGTACTTTTCTTACATGAAGGTACAGAAATTTTCTGAGTCCAGAATGTTTGCTATTCAAGGAGCCATGAGTGTGTATGTGTGTGTGTGTGTGTGTATGTGTATTTGTGTGCTTCTGTGCATGTGTGTGTGTGTGTGTGTTTGTGGGAGCCTTTGCACAGAGGGTAGATAGAGTAATATTTCTTTTGTCAGTTTCTGGGAGATACTCTTTTTCAAAAAATGGCAGTCGTGATTGTTTCCTAGAAGGTAATAATTTTGGAGAGATCAAACTTTGTTGTCCTTAGATGAAGCCGTATATATTCTGTAAGGAGGAACTATTTAGCATTCAGGGAATATGTGCAGTGTATTTCCAGGCATCATGATACATGGGTCAATGTGCATCACTGGGTGAAATGAAGGGATTTCAGTTCTAGTGATTACTTAAGGCCCAGTCCCAGGTGGAATACACCTTGCTTGTTTCCTTGCATATATGTGGCAGTATTTCATCCGTCCATGAACATGGCGGAAATTATATCACCTCACATATTTTTCTTAGTGTGATCCTTTTTGAAGTGCTGATATTGTCCTCTCAGTAGCATAACACCTGGACTTTCAGCCATTGCGTGTAACATTCCCTATACAATGAATATGGATAGATTTTGTTTTATTTTGTGTGTCTGTGTGTGCAACATTTCTAGTTTGCAAATGTAGTAATTTCTTTGCTCATTCAAGTAAGTTCTCCTAGGACAAACAATTTTACATGCATTGTGTATACCTACTGTTTAGGCATGCATAAGACCCCTTCAATCAAACTCTTTCTTTTCCACTGTGGAAATTGATAGCATGCACCAGGCTGTGCACCAGGGTGTGCTGGTGTTGAGTGACTTGTGATTTTGCTAAACGTTACCATTCAGTACATATGAGCAAAGAAATTCCTTCACTCGATAACTATTAGGATATCAACACTTTGTCTCTGTGTGTGTGTGTGTGTGTTTGATTGTGTGATTGTCATCTTTCTCTTTCAGTTTGCCTCACTGATTTGTATAAATTAGCTTACTTCCTGATGTCAGTTTGAGGAAAAGCCTTGAGTTACCCTGCCATTAGTCTTCAGTTCCATGAATGAAAGGTGTCGTGGTCTGTCACTGAGAACCTTTGCAGAAATGAATGTCCTTCCCAAGTGTTCCATGGTATTCCATAGTTTTGGTGTTCCTGAAAGCTACCATTCACTAGAGAAAGTGTACCAATTTCACTGACTAGGAAATACTTGCCATTCTTTGACTATCTCCTGTGTGAGCAGTGCATTTCTCGGATGAAAGTGAATTAATTTCTCTGTCCACATCAAGTGAAATCCTGTGGTCACGTTCAGGCTCTTGGCAGCCAGTGTGTGCGTTTGCATGTTTTGATGAAGTTAGTAACGCAAAAGCCCGGGATACCAACATCCTGGTTAGCAGTGTGGTACACTTTGTGTCCACATATGGGAATAACCTCAGGTGATGGGAGATGTTGTTCTGAGAAGAAAGTTGCCTCATGGAATGTGAAAGGAGTTTTCCTGGCCGATGGAAGTGCAAAGGGCTTGAGGCGATTTTCTACTTACCACAAAAAAACACATCTTGTCATCCAAAATGTGGGTTCCAGATTGGGAGTTCTTGGAAACAGGAGAGAAATGTCATCCCTATGCCACGTAGAGGAGGCAGAGGTGGGAATATGGAGCAGTAAAGCCATGCTGAGATGCAAACATCTTTCCAGGACCCTAACACACAAGTGGCTGTTGACTGGAGGGGGAGTGTCTTAAGGGGAGTGCTTACGGACTCCGGCCAATCAGGAAAGACTTGGGTGTGATGTCACAGTGGGCTCACAGCCCTTGGACTTGGAGAGTCCTGAGGCAGCTGCTACCTGTCCTGTTGCTATGGCTGCCCAGCCAGCCAAGAGGAGAAAGGCAGGTGCCCCTGTATGGTGAGGAAGATTTCTCAGTGAAGTGTGGCATAGGGAAATGGGAGGGAGGCCGCACAGGATATCCATGAACTGAGCCCATGGGATTGGGGAATCTATTCTTCACTGCTAGCCAAATCATCCATATCCTACGATTTTGAATGTTCACAGGCCTGTGTGCCACCTGCGGTGGGTCTCCCTTTGCAGAACAGGGCGCCTTCGATCTCACTGTGATACACAAGCTGCCTGGTTTTCAGGGTCCCAACCGACCACGTGATCTTAGGGTGTAGTGCTAGCAGACTGGCAAGGGAAGAATGAGTTTACATGGTGGCCCAGGCACCTGTTGATCTGACAGAAATTCTTCTGTGCCCTGCAGGGTACACTAAACCATGGGCAAGGAATCTTGGAAGAAGTTAACCTGATTCTCCAGTGTTTCCTAGTATTCAATAAGGATCGCTACTGCTGAAAGGTACTTTTCTTACATGAAGGTACAGAAATTTTCTGAGTCCAGAATGTTTGCTATTCAAGGAGCCATGAGTGTGTATGTGTGTGGGTGTGTGTATGTGTATTTGTGTGCTTCTGTGCATGTGTGTGTGTGTGTGTGTTTGTGGGAGCCTTTGCACAGAGGGTAGATAGTGTAATATTTCTTTTGTCAGTTTCTGGGAGATACTCTTTTTCAAAAAATGGCAGTCGTGATTGTTTCCTAGAAGGTAATAATTTTGGAGAGATCAAACTTTGTTGTCCTTAGATGAAGCCGTATATATTCTGTAAGGAGGAACTATTTAGCATTCAGGGAATATGTGCAGTGTATTTCCAGGCATCATGATACATGGGTCAATGTGCATCACTGGGTGAAATGAAGGGATTTCAGTTCTAGTGATTACTTAAGGCCCAGTCCCAGGTGGAATACACCTTGCTTGTTTCCTTGCATATATGTGGCAGTATTTCATCCGTCCATGAACATGGCGGAAATTATATCACCTCACATATTTTTCTTAGTGTGATCCTTTTTGAAGTGCTGATATTGTCCCCTCAGTAGCATAACACCTGGACTTTCAGCCATTGCGTGTAACATTCCCTATGCAATGAATATGGATAGATTTTGTTTTATTTTGTGTGTCTGTGTGTGCAACATTTCTAGTTTGCAAATGTAGTAATTTCTTTGCTCATTCAAGTAAGTTCTCCTAGGACAAACAATTTTACATGCATTGTGTATACCTACTGTTTAGGCATGCATAAGACCCCTTCAATCAAACTCTTTCTTTTCCACTGTGGAAATTGATAGCATGCACCAGGCTGTGCACCAGGGTGTGCTGGTGTTGAGTGACTTGTGATTTTGCTAAACGTTACCATTCAGTACATACGAGCAAAGAAATTCCTTCACTCGATACCTATTAGGATATCAACACTTTGTCTCTGTGTGTGTGTGTGTGTGTTTGATTGTGTGATTGTCATCTTTCTCTTTCAGTTTGCCTCACTGATTTGTATAAATTAGCTTACTTCCTGATGTCAGTTTGAGGAAAAGCCTTGAGTTACCCTGCCATTAGTCTTCAGTTCCATGAATGAAAGGTGTCGTGGTCTGTCACTGAGAACCTTTGCAGAAATGAATGTCCTTCCCAAGTGTTCCATGGTATTCCATAGTTTTGGTGTTCCTGAAAGCTACCATTCACTAGAGAAAGTGTACCAATTTCACTGACTAGGAAATACTTGCCATTCTTTGACTATCTCCTGTGTGAGCAGTGCATTTCTCGGATGAAAGTGAATTAATTTCTCTGTCCACATCAAGTGAAATCCTGTGGTCACGTTCAGGCTCTTGGCAGCCAGTGTGTGCGTTTGCATGTTTTGATGAAGTTAGTAACGCAAAAGCCCGGGATACCAACATCCTGGTTAGCAGTGTGGTACACTTTGTGTCCACATATGGGAATAACCTCAGGTGATGGGAGATGTTGTTCTGAGAAGAAAGTTGCCTCATGGAATGTGAAAGGAGTTTTCCTGGCCGATGGAAGTGCAAAGGGCTTGAGGCGATTTTCTACTCACCACAAAAAAACACATCTTGTCATCCAAAATGTGGGTTCCAGATTGGGAGTTCTTGGAAACAGGAGAGAAATGTCATCCCTATGCCACGTAGAGGAGGCAGAGGTGGGAATATGGAGCAGTAAAGCCATGCTGAGATGCAAACATCTTTCCAGGACCCTAACACACAAGTGGCTGTTGACTGGAGGGGGAGTGTCTTAAGGGGAGTGCTTACGGACTCCGGCCAATCAGGAAAGACTTGGGTGTGATGTCACAGTGGGCTCACAGCCCTTGGACTTGGAGAGTCCTGAGGCAGCTGCTACCTGTCCTGTTGCTATGGCTGCCCAGCCAGCCAAGAGGAGAAAGGCAGGTGCCCCTGTATGGTGAGGAAGATTTCTCAGTGAAGTGTGGCATAGGGAAATGGGAGGGAGGCCGCACAGGATATCCATGAACTGAGCCCATGGGATTGGGGAATCTATTCTTCACGGCTAGCCAAATCATCCATATCCCACGATTTTGAATGTTCACAGGCCTGTGTGCCACCTGCGGTGGGTCTCCCTTTGCAGAACAGGGCGCCTTCGATCTCACTGTGATACACAAGCTGCCTGGTTTTCAGGGTCCCAACCGACCACGTGATCTTAGGGTGTAGTGCTAGCGGACTGGCAAGGGAAGAATGAGTTTACATGGTGGCCCAGGCACCTGTTGATCTGACAGAAATTCTTCTGTGCCCTGCAGGGTACACTAAACCATGGGCAAGGAATCTTGGAAGAAGTTAACCTGATTCTCCAGTGTTTCCTAGTATTCAATAAGGATCGCTACTGCTGAAAGGTACTTTTCTTACATGAAGGTACAGAAATTTTCTGAGTCCAGAATGTTTGCTATTCAAGGAGCCATGAGTGTGTATGTGTGTGTGTGTGTGTGTATGTGTATTTGTGTGCTTCTGTGCATGTGTGTGTGTGTGTGTGTTTGTGGGAGCCTTTGCACAGAGGGTAGATAGTGTAATATTTCTTTTGTCAGTTTCTGGGAGATACTCTTTTTCAAAAAATGGCAGTCGTGATTGTTTCCTAGAAGGTAATAATTTTGGAGAGATCAAACTTTGTTGTCCTTAGATGAAGCCGTATATATTCTGTAAGGAGGAACTATTTAGCATTCAGGGAATATGTGCAGTGTATTTCCAGGCATCATGATACATGGGTCAATGTGCATCACTGGGTGAAATGAAGGGATTTCAGTTCTAGTGATTACTTAAGGCCCAGTCCCAGGTGGAATACACCTTGCTTGTTTCCTTGCATATATGTGGCAGTATTTCATCCGTCCATGAACATGGCGGAAATTATATCACCTCACATATTTTTCTTAGTGTGATCCTTTTTGAAGTGCTGATATTGTCCTCTCAGTAGCATAACACCTGGACTTTCAGCCATTGAGTGTAACATTCCCTATACAATGAATATGGATAGATTTTGTTTTATTTTGTGTGTCTGTGTGTGCAACATTTCTAGTTTGCAAATGTAGTAATTTCTTTGCTCATTCAAGTAAGTTCTCCTAGGACAAACAATTTTACATGCATTGTGTATACCTACTGTTTAGGCATGCATAAGACCCCTTCAATCAAACTCTTTCTTTTCCACTGTGGAAATTGATAGCATGCACCAGGCTGTGCACCAGGGTGTGCTGGTGTTGAGTGACTTGTGATTTTGCTAAACGTTACCATTCAGTACATACGAGCAAAGAAATTCCTTCACTCGATAACTATTAGGATATCAACACTTTGTCTCTGTGTGTGTGTGTGTGTGTTTGATTGTGTGATTGTCATCTTTCTCTTTCAGTTTGCCTCACTGATTTGTATAAATTAGCTTACTTCCTGATGTCAGTTTGAGGAAAAGCCTTGAGTTACCCTGCCATTAGTCTTCAGTTCCATGAATGAAAGGTGTCGTGGTCTGTCACTGAGAACCTTTGCAGAAATGAATGTCCTTCCCAAGTGTTCCATGGTATTCCATAGTTTTGGTGTTCCTGAAAGCTACCATTCACTAGAGAAAGTGTACCAATTTCACTGACTAGGAAATACTTGCCATTCTTTGACTATCTCCTGTGTGAGCAGTGCATTTCTCGGATGAAAGTGAATTAATTTCTCTGTCCACATCAAGTGAAATCCTGTGGTCACGTTCAGGCTCTTGGCAGCCAGTGTGTGCGTTTCCATGTTTTGATGAAGTTAGTAACGCAAAAGCCCGGGATACCAACATCCTGGTTAGCAGTGTGGTACACTTTGTGTCCACATATGGGAATAACCTCAGGTGATGGGAGATGTTGTTCTGAGAAGAAAGTTGCCTCATGGAATGTGAAAGGAGTTTTCCTGGCCGATGGAAGTGCAAAGGGCTTGAGGCGATTTTCTACTTACCACAAAAAAACACATCTTGTCATCCAAAATGTGGGTTCCAGATTGGGAGTTCTTGGAAACAGGAGAGAAATGTCATCCCTATGCCACGTAGAGGAGGCAGAGGTGGGAATATGGAGCAGTAAAGCCATGCTGAGATGCAAACATCTTTCCAGGACCCTAACACACAAGTGGCTGTTGACTGGAGGGGGAGTGTCTTAAGGGGAGTGCTTACGGACTCCGGCCAATCAGGAAAGACTTGGGTGTGATGTCACAGTGGGCTCACAGCCCTTGGACTTGGAGAGTCCTGAGGCAGCTGCTACCTGTCCTGTTGCTATGGCTGCCCAGCCAGCCAAGAGGAGAAAGGCAGGTGCCCCTGTATGGTGAGGAAGATTTCTCAGTGAAGTGTGGCATAGGGAAATGGGAGGGAGGCCGCACAGGATATCCATGAACTGAGCCCATGGGATTGGGGAATCTATTCTTCACTGCTAGCCAAATCATCCATATCCTACGATTTTGAATGTTCACAGGCCTGTGTGCCACCTGCGGTGGGTCTCCCTTTGCAGAACAGGGCGCCTTCGATCTCACTGTGATACACAAGCTGCCTGGTTTTCAGGGTCCCAACCGACCACGTGATCTTAGGGTGTAGTGCTAGCAGACTGGCAAGGGAAGAATGAGTTTACATGGTGGCCCAGGCACCTGTTGATCTGACAGAAATTCTTCTGTGCCCTGCAGGGTACACTAAACCATGGGCAAGGAATCTTGGAAGAAGTTAACCTGATTCTCCAGTGTTTCCTAGTATTCAATAAGGATCGCTACTGCTGAAAGGTACTTTTCTTACATGAAGGTACAGAAATTTTCTGAGTCCAGAATGTTTGCTATTCAAGGAGCCATGAGTGTGTATGTGTGTGGGTGTGTGTATGTGTATTTGTGTGCTTCTGTGCATGTGTGTGTGTGTGTGTGTTTGTGGGAGCCTTTGCACAGAGGGTAGATAGTGTAATATTTCTTTTGTCAGTTTCTGGGAGATACTCTTTTTCAAAAAATGGCAGTCGTGATTGTTTCCTAGAAGGTAATAATTTTGGAGAGATCAAACTTTGTTGTCCTTAGATGAAGCCGTATATATTCTGTAAGGAGGAACTATTTAGCATTCAGGGAATATGTGCAGTGTATTTCCAGGCATCATGATACATGGGTCAATGTGCATCACTGGGTGAAATGAAGGGATTTCAGTTCTAGTGATTACTTAAGGCCCAGTCCCAGGTGGAATACACCTTGCTTGTTTCCTTGCATATATGTGGCAGTATTTCATCCGTCCATGAACATGGCGGAAATTATATCACCTCACATATTTTTCTTAGTGTGATCCTTTTTGAAGTGCTGATATTGTCCCCTCAGTAGCATAACACCTGGACTTTCAGCCATTGCGTGTAACATTCCCTATGCAATGAATATGGATAGATTTTGTTTTATTTTGTGTGTCTGTGTGTGCAACATTTCTAGTTTGCAAATGTAGTAATTTCTTTGCTCATTCAAGTAAGTTCTCCTAGGACAAACAATTTTACATGCATTGTGTATACCTACTGTTTAGGCATGCATAAGACCCCTTCAATCAAACTCTTTCTTTTCCACTGTGGAAATTGATAGCATGCACCAGGCTGTGCACCAGGGTGTGCTGGTGTTGAGTGACTTGTGATTTTGCTAAACGTTACCATTCAGTACATACGAGCAAAGAAATTCCTTCACTCGATACCTATTAGGATATCAACACTTTGTCTCTGTGTGTGTGTGTGTGTGTTTGATTGTGTGATTGTCATCTTTCTCTTTCAGTTTGCCTCACTGATTTGTATAAATTAGCTTACTTCCTGATGTCAGTTTGAGGAAAAGCCTTGAGTTACCCTGCCATTAGTCTTCAGTTCCATGAATGAAAGGTGTCGTGGTCTGTCACTGAGAACCTTTGCAGAAATGAATGTCCTTCCCAAGTGTTCCATGGTATTCCATAGTTTTGGTGTTCCTGAAAGCTACCATTCACTAGAGAAAGTGTACCAATTTCACTGACTAGGAAATACTTGCCATTCTTTGACTATCTCCTGTGTGAGCAGTGCATTTCTCGGATGAAAGTGAATTAATTTCTCTGTCCACATCAAGTGAAATCCTGTGGTCACGTTCAGGCTCTTGGCAGCCAGTGTGTGCGTTTGCATGTTTTGATGAAGTTAGTAACGCAAAAGCCCGGGATACCAACATCCTGGTTAGCAGTGTGGTACACTTTGTGTCCACATATGGGAATAACCTCAGGTGATGGGAGATGTTGTTCTGAGAAGAAAGTTGCCTCATGGAATGTGAAAGGAGTTTTCCTGGCCGATGGAAGTGCAAAGGGCTTGAGGCGATTTTCTACTCACCACAAAAAAACACATCTTGTCATCCAAAATGTGGGTTCCAGATTGGGAGTTCTTGGAAACAGGAGAGAAATGTCATCCCTATGCCACGTAGAGGAGGCAGAGGTGGGAATATGGAGCAGTAAAGCCATGCTGAGATGCAAACATCTTTCCAGGACCCTAACACACAAGTGGCTGTTGACTGGAGGGGGAGTGTCTTAAGGGGAGTGCTTACGGACTCCGGCCAATCAGGAAAGACTTGGGTGTGATGTCACAGTGGGCTCACAGCCCTTGGACTTGGAGAGTCCTGAGGCAGCTGCTACCTGTCCTGTTGCTATGGCTGCCCAGCCAGCCAAGAGGAGAAAGGCAGGTGCCCCTGTATGGTGAGGAAGATTTCTCAGTGAAGTGTGGCATAGGGAAATGGGAGGGAGGCCGCACAGGATATCCATGAACTGAGCCCATGGGATTGGGGAATCTATTCTTCATGGCTAGCCAAATCATCCATATCCTACGATTTTGAATGTTCACAGGCCTGTGTGCCACTTGCGGTGGGTCTCCCTTTGCAGAACAGGGCGCCTTCGATCTCACTGTGATACACAAGCTGCCTGGTTTTCAGGGTCCCAACCGACCACGTGATCTTAGGGTGTAGTGCTAGCGGACTGGCAAGGGAAGAATGAGTTTACATGGTGGCCCAGGCACCTGTTGATCTGACAGAAATTCTTCTGTGCCCTGCAGGGTACACTAAACCATGGGCAAGGAATCTTGGAAGAAGTTAACCTGATTCTCCAGTGTTTCCTAGTATTCAATAAGGATCGCTACTGCTGAAAGGTACTTTTCTTACATGAAGGTACAGAAATTTTCTGAGTCCAGAATGTTTGCTATTCAAGGAGCCATGAGTGTGTATGTGTGTGGGTGTGTGTATGTGTATTTGTGTGCTTCTGTGCATGTGTGTGTGTGTGTGTGTTTGTGGGAGCCTTTGCACAGAGGGTAGATAGTGTAATATTTCTTTTGTCAGTTTCTGGGAGATACTCTTTTTCAAAAAATGGCAGTCGTGATTGTTTCCTAGAAGGTAATAATTTTGGAGAGATCAAACTTTGTTGTCCTTAGATGAAGCCGTATATATTCTGTAAGGAGGAACTATTTAGCATTCAGGGAATATGTGCAGTGTATTTCCAGGCATCATGATACATGGGTCAATGTGCATCACTGGGTGAAATGAAGGGATTTCAGTTCTAGTGATTACTTAAGGCCCAGTCCCAGGTGGAATACACCTTGCTTGTTTCCTTGCATATATGTGGCAGTATTTCATCCGTCCATGAACATGGCGGAAATTATATCACCTCACATATTTTTCTTAGTGTGATCCTTTTTGAAGTGCTGATATTGTCCTCTCAGTAGCATAACACCTGGACTTTCAGCCATTGCGTGTAACATTCCCTATACAATGAATATGGATAGATTTTGTTTTATTTTGTGTGTCTGTGTGTGCAACATTTCTAGTTTGCAAATGTAGTAATTTCTTTGCTCATTCAAGTAAGTTCTCCTAGGACAAACAATTTTACATGCATTGTGTATACCTACTGTTTAGGCATGCATAAGACCCCTTCAATCAAACTCTTTCTTTTCCACTGTGGAAATTGATAGCATGCACCAGGCTGTGCACCAGGGTGTGCTGGTGTTGAGTGACTTGTGATTTTGCTAAACGTTACCATTCAGTACATACGAGCAAAGAAATTCCTTCACTCGATAACTATTAGGATATCAACACTTTGTCTCTGTGTGTGTGTGTGTGTGTTTGATTGTGTGATTGTCATCTTTCTCTTTCAGTTTGCCTCACTGATTTGTATAAATTAGCTTACTTCCTGATGTCAGTTTGAGGAAAAGCCTTGAGTTACCCTGCCATTAGTCTTCAGTTCCATGAATGAAAGGTGTCGTGGTCTGTCACTGAGAACCTTTGCAGAAATGAATGTCCTTCCCAAGTGTTCCATGGTATTCCATAGTTTTGGTGTTCCTGAAAGCTACCATTCACTAGAGAAAGTGTACCAATTTCACTGACTAGGAAATACTTGCCATTCTTTGACTATCTCCTGTGTGAGCAGTGCATTTCTCGGATGAAAGTGAATTAATTTCTCTGTCCACATCAAGTGAAATCCTGTGGTCACGTTCAGGCTCTTGGCAGCCAGTGTGTGCGTTTCCATGTTTTGATGAAGTTAGTAACGCAAAAGCCCGGGATACCAACATCCTGGTTAGCAGTGTGGTACACTTTGTGTCCACATATGGGAATAACCTCAGGTGATGGGAGATGTTGTTCTGAGAAGAAAGTTGCCTCATGGAATGTGAAAGGAGTTTTCCTGGCCGATGGAAGTGCAAAGGGCTTGAGGCGATTTTCTACTTACCACAAAAAAACACATCTTGTCATCCAAAATGTGGGTTCCAGATTGGGAGTTCTTGGAAACAGGAGAGAAATGTCATCCCTATGCCACGTAGAGGAGGCAGAGGTGGGAATATGGAGCAGTAAAGCCATGCTGAGATGCAAACATCTTTCCAGGACCCTAACACACAAGTGGCTGTTGACTGGAGGGGGAGTGTCTTAAGGGGAGTGCTTACGGACTCCGGCCAATCAGGAAAGACTTGGGTGTGATGTCACAGTGGGCTCACAGCCCTTGGACTTGGAGAGTCCTGAGGCAGCTGCTACCTGTCCTGTTGCTATGGCTGCCCAGCCAGCCAAGAGGAGAAAGGCAGGTGCCCCTGTATGGTGAGGAAGATTTCTCAGTGAAGTGTGGCATAGGGAAATGGGAGGGAGGCCGCACAGGATATCCATGAACTGAGCCCATGGGATTGGGGAATCTATTCTTCACTGCTAGCCAAATCATCCATATCCTACGATTTTGAATGTTCACAGGCCTGTGTGCCACCTGCGGTGGGTCTCCCTTTGCAGAACAGGGCGCCTTCGATCTCACTGTGATACACAAGCTGCCTGGTTTTCAGGGTCCCAACCGACCACGTGATCTTAGGGTGTAGTGCTAGCGGACTGGCAAGGGAAGAATGAGTTTACATGGTGGCCCAGGCACCTGTTGATCTGACAGAAATTCTTCTGTGCCCTGCAGGGTACACTAAACCATGGGCAAGGAATCTTGGAAGAAGTTAACCTGATTCTCCAGTGTTTCCTAGTATTCAATAAGGATCGCTACTGCTGAAAGGTACTTTTCTTACATGAAGGTACAGAAATTTTCTGAGTCCAGAATGTTTGCTATTCAAGGAGCCATGAGTGTGTATGTGTGTGGGTGTGTGTATGTGTATTTGTGTGCTTCTGTGCATGTGTGTGTGTGTGTGTGTTTGTGGGAGCCTTTGCACAGAGGGTAGATAGTGTAATATTTCTTTTGTCAGTTTCTGGGAGATACTCTTTTTCAAAAAATGGCAGTCGTGATTGTTTCCTAGAAGGTAATAATTTTGGAGAGATCAAACTTTGTTGTCCTTAGATGAAGCCGTATATATTCTGTAAGGAGGAACTATTTAGCATTCAGGGAATATGTGCAGTGTATTTCCAGGCATCATGATACATGGGTCAATGTGCATCACTGGGTGAAATGAAGGGATTTCAGTTCTAGTGATTACTTAAGGCCCAGTCCCAGGTGGAATACACCTTGCTTGTTTCCTTGCATATATGTGGCAGTATTTCATCCGTCCATGAACATGGCGGAAATTATATCACCTCACATATTTTTCTTAGTGTGATCCTTTTTGAAGTGCTGATATTGTCCCCTCAGTAGCATAACACCTGGACTTTCAGCCATTGCGTGTAACATTCCCTATGCAATGAATATGGATAGATTTTGTTTTATTTTGTGTGTCTGTGTGTGCAACATTTCTAGTTTGCAAATGTAGTAATTTCTTTGCTCATTCAAGTAAGTTCTCCTAGGACAAACAATTTTACATGCATTGTGTATACCTACTGTTTAGGCATGCATAAGACCCCTTCAATCAAACTCTTTCTTTTCCACTGTGGAAATTGATAGCATGCACCAGGCTGTGCACCAGGGTGTGCTGGTGTTGAGTGACTTGTGATTTTGCTAAACGTTACCATTCAGTACATACGAGCAAAGAAATTCCTTCACTTGATACCTATTAGGATATCAACACTTTGTCTCTGTGTGTGTGTGTGTGTGTTTGATTGTGTGATTGTCATCTTTCTCTTTCAGTTTGCCTCACTGATTTGTATAAATTAGCTTACTTCCTGATGTCAGTTTGAGGAAAAGCCTTGAGTTACCCTGCCATTAGTCTTCAGTTCCATGAATGAAAGGTGTCGTGGTCTGTCACTGAGAACCTTTGCAGAAATGAATGTCCTTCCCAAGTGTTCCATGGTATTCCATAGTTTTGGTGTTCCTGAAAGCTACCATTCACTAGAGAAAGTGTACCAATTTCACTGACTAGGAAATACTTGCCATTCTTTGACTATCTCCTGTGTGAGCAGTGCATTTCTCGGATGAAAGTGAATTAATTTCTCTGTCCACATCAAGTGAAATCCTGTGGTCACGTTCAGGCTCTTGGCAGCCAGTGTGTGCGTTTGCATGTTTTGATGAAGTTAGTAACGCAAAAGCCCGGGATACCAACATCCTGGTTAGCAGTGTGGTACACTTTGTGTCCACATATGGGAATAACCTCAGGTGATGGGAGATGTTGTTCTGAGAAGAAAGTTGCCTCATGGAATGTGAAAGGAGTTTTCCTGGCCGATGGAAGTGCAAAGGGCTTGAGGCGATTTTCTACTCACCACAAAAAAACACATCTTGTCATCCAAAATGTGGGTTCCAGATTGGGAGTTCTTGGAAACAGGAGAGAAATGTCATCCCTATGCCACGTAGAGGAGGCAGAGGTGGGAATATGGAGCAGTAAAGCCATGCTGAGATGCAAACATCTTTCCAGGACCCTAACACACAAGTGGCTGTTGACTGGAGGGGGAGTGTCTTAAGGGGAGTGCTTACGGACTCCGGCCAATCAGGAAAGACTTGGGTGTGATGTCACAGTGGGCTCACAGCCCTTGGACTTGGAGAGTCCTGAGGCAGCTGCTACCTGTCCTGTTGCTATGGCTGCCCAGCCAGCCAAGAGGAGAAAGGCAGGTGCCCCTGTATGGTGAGGAAGATTTCTCAGTGAAGTGTGGCATAGGGAAATGGGAGGGAGGCCGCACAGGATATCCATGAACTGAGCCCATGGGATTGGGGAATCTATTCTTCATGGCTAGCCAAATCATCCATATCCTACGATTTTGAATGTTCACAGGCCTGTGTGCCACTTGCGGTGGGTCTCCCTTTGCAGAACAGGGCGCCTTCGATCTCACTGTGATACACAAGCTGCCTGGTTTTCAGGGTCCCAACCGACCACGTGATCTTAGGGTGTAGTGCTAGCGGACTGGCAAGGGAAGAATGAGTTTACATGGTGGCCCAGGCACCTGTTGATCTGACAGAAATTCTTCTGTGCCCTGCAGGGTACACTAAACCATGGGCAAGGAATCTTGGAAGAAGTTAACCTGATTCTCCAGTGTTTCCTAGTATTCAATAAGGATCGCTACTGCTGAAAGGTACTTTTCTTACATGAAGGTACAGAAATTTTCTGAGTCCAGAATGTTTGCTATTCAAGGAGCCATGAGTGTGTATGTGTGTGGGTGTGTGTATGTGTATTTGTGTGCTTCTGTGCATGTGTGTGTGTGTGTGTGTTTGTGGGAGCCTTTGCACAGAGGGTAGATAGTGTAATATTTCTTTTGTCAGTTTCTGGGAGATACTCTTTTTCAAAAAATGGCAGTCGTGATTGTTTCCTAGAAGGTAATAATTTTGGAGAGATCAAACTTTGTTGTCCTTAGATGAAGCCGTATATATTCTGTAAGGAGGAACTATTTAGCATTCAGGGAATATGTGCAGTGTATTTCCAGGCATCATGATACATGGGTCAATGTGCATCACTGGGTGAAATGAAGGGATTTCAGTTCTAGTGATTACTTAAGGCCCAGTCCCAGGTGGAATACACCTTGCTTGTTTCCTTGCATATATGTGGCAGTATTTCATCCGTCCATGAACATGGCGGAAATTATATCACCTCACATATTTTTCTTAGTGTGATCCTTTTTGAAGTGCTGATATTGTCCTCTCAGTAGCATAACACCTGGACTTTCAGCCATTGCGTGTAACATTCCCTATACAATGAATATGGATAGATTTTGTTTTATTTTGTGTGTCTGTGTGTGCAACATTTCTAGTTTGCAAATGTAGTAATTTCTTTGCTCATTCAAGTAAGTTCTCCTAGGACAAACAATTTTACATGCATTGTGTATACCTACTGTTTAGGCATGCATAAGACCCCTTCAATCAAACTCTTTCTTTTCCACTGTGGAAATTGATAGCATGCACCAGGCTGTGCACCAGGGTGTGCTGGTGTTGAGTGACTTGTGATTTTGCTAAACGTTACCATTCAGTACATACGAGCAAAGAAATTCCTTCACTCGATAACTATTAGGATATCAACACTTTGTCTCTGTGTGTGTGTGTGTGTGTTTGATTGTGTGATTGTCATCTTTCTCTTTCAGTTTGCCTCACTGATTTGTATAAATTAGCTTACTTCCTGATGTCAGTTTGAGGAAAAGCCTTGAGTTACCCTGCCATTAGTCTTCAGTTCCATGAATGAAAGGTGTCGTGGTCTGTCACTGAGAACCTTTGCAGAAATGAATGTCCTTCCCAAGTGTTCCATGGTATTCCATAGTTTTGGTGTTCCTGAAAGCTACCATTCACTAGAGAAAGTGTACCAATTTCACTGACTAGGAAATACTTGCCATTCTTTGACTATCTCCTGTGTGAGCAGTGCATTTCTCGGATGAAAGTGAATTAATTTCTCTGTCCACATCAAGTGAAATCCTGTGGTCACGTTCAGGCTCTTGGCAGCCAGTGTGTGCGTTTGCATGTTTTGATGAAGTTAGTAACGCAAAAGCCCGGGATACCAACATCCTGGTTAGCAGTGTGGTACACTTTGTGTCCACATATGGGAATAACCTCAGGTGATGGGAGATGTTGTTCTGAGAAGAAAGTTGCCTCATGGAATGTGAAAGGAGTTTTCCTGGCCGATGGAAGTGCAAAGGGCTTGAGGCGATTTTCTACTTACCACAAAAAAACACATCTTGTCATCCAAAATGTGGGTTCCAGATTGGGAGTTCTTGGAAACAGGAGAGAAATGTCATCCCTATGCCACGTAGAGGAGGCAGAGGTGGGAATATGGAGCAGTAAAGCCATGCTGAGATGCAAACATCTTTCCAGGACCCTAACACACAAGTGGCTGTTGACTGGAGGGGGAGTGTCTTAAGGGGAGTGCTTACGGACTCCGGCCAATCAGGAAAGACTTGGGTGTGATGTCACAGTGGGCTCACAGCCCTTGGACTTGGAGAGTCCTGAGGCAGCTGCTACCTGTCCTGTTGCTATGGCTGCCCAGCCAGCCAAGAGGAGAAAGGCAGGTGCCCCTGTATGGTGAGGAAGATTTCTCAGTGAAGTGTGGCATAGGGAAATGGGAGGGAGGCCGCACAGGATATCCATGAACTGAGCCCATGGGATTGGGGAATCTATTCTTCACTGCTAGCCAAATCATCCATATCCTACGATTTTGAATGTTCACAGGCCTGTGTGCCACCTGCGGTGGGTCTCCCTTTGCAGAACAGGGCGCCTTCGATCTCACTGTGATACACAAGCTGCCTGGTTTTCAGGGTCCCAACCGACCACGTGATCTTAGGGTGTAGTGCTAGCAGACTGGCAAGGGAAGAATGAGTTTACATGGTGGCCCAGGCACCTGTTGATCTGACAGAAATTCTTCTGTGCCCTGCAGGGTACACTAAACCATGGGCAAGGAATCTTGGAAGAAGTTAACCTGATTCTCCAGTGTTTCCTAGTATTCAATAAGGATCGCTACTGCTGAAAGGTACTTTTCTTACATGAAGGTACAGAAATTTTCTGAGTCCAGAATGTTTGCTATTCAAGGAGCCATGAGTGTGTATGTGTGTGGGTGTGTGTATGTGTATTTGTGTGCTTCTGTGCATGTGTGTGTGTGTGTGTGTTTGTGGGAGCCTTTGCACAGAGGGTAGATAGTGTAATATTTCTTTTGTCAGTTTCTGGGAGATACTCTTTTTCAAAAAATGGCAGTCGTGATTGTTTCCTAGAAGGTAATAATTTTGGAGAGATCAAACTTTGTTGTCCTTAGATGAAGCCGTATATATTCTGTAAGGAGGAACTATTTAGCATTCAGGGAATATGTGCAGTGTATTTCCAGGCATCATGATACATGGGTCAATGTGCATCACTGGGTGAAATGAAGGGATTTCAGTTCTAGTGATTACTTAAGGCCCAGTCCCAGGTGGAATACACCTTGCTTGTTTCCTTGCATATATGTGGCAGTATTTCATCCGTCCATGAACATGGCGGAAATTATATCACCTCACATATTTTTCTTAGTGTGATCCTTTTTGAAGTGCTGATATTGTCCCCTCAGTAGCATAACACCTGGACTTTCAGCCATTGCGTGTAACATTCCCTATGCAATGAATATGGATAGATTTTGTTTTATTTTGTGTGTCTGTGTGTGCAACATTTCTAGTTTGCAAATGTAGTAATTTCTTTGCTCATTCAAGTAAGTTCTCCTAGGACAAACAATTTTACATGCATTGTGTATACCTACTGTTTAGGCATGCATAAGACCCCTTCAATCAAACTCTTTCTTTTCCACTGTGGAAATTGATAGCATGCACCAGGCTGTGCACCAGGGTGTGCTGGTGTTGAGTGACTTGTGATTTTGCTAAACGTTACCATTCAGTACATACGAGCAAAGAAATTCCTTCACTTGATACCTATTAGGATATCAACACTTTGTCTCTGTGTGTGTGTGTGTGTGTTTGATTGTGTGATTGTCATCTTTCTCTTTCAGTTTGCCTCACTGATTTGTATAAATTAGCTTACTTCCTGATGTCAGTGTGAGGAAAAGCCTTGAGTTACCCTGCCATTAGTCTTCAGTTCCATGAATGAAAGGTGTCGTGGTCTGTCACTGAGAACCTTTGCAGAAATGAATGTCCTTCCCAAGTGTTCCATGGTATTCCATAGTTTTGGTGTTCCTGAAAGCTACCATTCACTAGAGAAAGTGTACCAATTTCACTGACTAGGAAATACTTGCCATTCTTTGACTATCTCCTGTGTGAGCAGTGCATTTCTCGGATGAAAGTGAATTAATTTCTCTGTCCACATCAAGTGAAATCCTGTGGTCACGTTCAGGCTCTTGGCAGCCAGTGTGTGCGTTTGCATGTTTTGATGAAGTTAGTAACGCAAAAGCCCGGGATACCAACATCCTGGTTAGCAGTGTGGTACACTTTGTGTCCACATATGGGAATAACCTCAGGTGATGGGAGATGTTGTTCTGAGAAGAAAGTTGCCTCATGGAATGTGAAAGGAGTTTTCCTGGCCGATGGAAGTGCAAAGGGCTTGAGGCGATTTTCTACTCACCACAAAAAAACACATCTTGTCATCCAAAATGTGGGTTCCAGATTGGGAGTTCTTGGAAACAGGAGAGAAATGTCATCCCTATGCCACGTAGAGGAGGCAGAGGTGGGAATATGGAGCAGTAAAGCCATGCTGAGATGCAAACATCTTTCCAGGACCCTAACACACAAGTGGCTGTTGACTGGAGGGGGAGTGTCTTAAGGGGAGTGCTTACGGACTCCGGCCAATCAGGAAAGACTTGGGTGTGATGTCACAGTGGGCTCACAGCCCTTGGACTTGGAGAGTCCTGAGGCAGCTGCTACCTGTCCTGTTGCTATGGCTGCCCAGCCAGCCAAGAGGAGAAAGGCAGGTGCCCCTGTATGGTGAGGAAGATTTCTCAGTGAAGTGTGGCATAGGGAAATGGGAGGGAGGCCGCACAGGATATCCATGAACTGAGCCCATGGGATTGGGGAATCTATTCTTCATGGCTAGCCAAATCATCCATATCCTACGATTTTGAATGTTCACAGGCCTGTGTGCCACTTGCGGTGGGTCTCCCTTTGCAGAACAGGGCGCCTTCGATCTCACTGTGATACACAAGCTGCCTGGTTTTCAGGGTCCCAACCGACCACGTGATCTTAGGGTGTAGTGCTAGCGGACTGGCAAGGGAAGAATGAGTTTACATGGTGGCCCAGGCACCTGTTGATCTGACAGAAATTCTTCTGTGCCCTGCAGGGTACACTAAACCATGGGCAAGGAATCTTGGAAGAAGTTAACCTGATTCTCCAGTGTTTCCTAGTATTCAATAAGGATCGCTACTGCTGAAAGGTACTTTTCTTACATGAAGGTACAGAAATTTTCTGAGTCCAGAATGTTTGCTATTCAAGGAGCCATGAGTGTGTATGTGTGTGTGTGTGTGTGTATGTGTATTTGTGTGCTTCTGTGCATGTGTGTGTGTGTGTGTGTTTGTGGGAGCCTTTGCACAGAGGGTAGATAGTGTAATATTTCTTTTGTCAGTTTCTGGGAGATACTCTTTTTCAAAAAATGGCAGTCGTGATTGTTTCCTAGAAGGTAATAATTTTGGAGAGATCAAACTTTGTTGTCCTTAGATGAAGCCGTATATATTCTGTAAGGAGGAACTATTTAGCATTCAGGGAATATGTGCAGTGTATTTCCAGGCATCATGATACATGGGTCAATGTGCATCACTGGGTGAAATGAAGGGATTTCAGTTCTAGTGATTACTTAAGGCCCAGTCCCAGGTGGAATACACCTTGCTTGTTTCCTTGCATATATGTGGCAGTATTTCATCCGTCCATGAACATGGCGGAAATTATATCACCTCACATATTTTTCTTAGTGTGATCCTTTTTGAAGTGCTGATATTGTCCTCTCAGTAGCATAACACCTGGACTTTCAGCCATTGCGTGTAACATTCCCTATACAATGAATATGGATAGATTTTGTTTTATTTTGTGTGTCTGTGTGTGCAACATTTCTAGTTTGCAAATGTAGTAATTTCTTTGCTCATTCAAGTAAGTTCTCCTAGGACAAACAATTTTACATGCATTGTGTATACCTACTGTTTAGGCATGCATAAGACCCCTTCAATCAAACTCTTTCTTTTCCACTGTGGAAATTGATAGCATGCACCAGGCTGTGCACCAGGGTGTGCTGGTGTTGAGTGACTTGTGATTTTGCTAAACGTTACCATTCAGTACATACGAGCAAAGAAATTCCTTCACTCGATAACTATTAGGATATCAACACTTTGTCTCTGTGTGTGTGTGTGTGTGTTTGATTGTGTGATTGTCATCTTTCTCTTTCAGTTTGCCTCACTGATTTGTATAAATTAGCTTACTTCCTGATGTCAGTTTGAGGAAAAGCCTTGAGTTACCCTGCCATTAGTCTTCAGTTCCATGAATGAAAGGTGTCGTGGTCTGTCACTGAGAACCTTTGCAGAAATGAATGTCCTTCCCAAGTGTTCCATGGTATTCCATAGTTTTGGTGTTCCTGAAAGCTACCATTCACTAGAGAAAGTGTACCAATTTCACTGACTAGGAAATACTTGCCATTCTTTGACTATCTCCTGTGTGAGCAGTGCATTTCTCGGATGAAAGTGAATTAATTTCTCTGTCCACATCAAGTGAAATCCTGTGGTCACGTTCAGGCTCTTGGCAGCCAGTGTGTGCGTTTGCATGTTTTGATGAAGTTAGTAACGCAAAAGCCCGGGATACCAACATCCTGGTTAGCAGTGTGGTACACTTTGTGTCCACATATGGGAATAACCTCAGGTGATGGGAGATGTTGTTCTGAGAAGAAAGTTGCCTCATGGAATGTGAAAGGAGTTTTCCTGGCCGATGGAAGTGCAAAGGGCTTGAGGCGATTTTCTACTTACCACAAAAAAACACATCTTGTCATCCAAAATGTGGGTTCCAGATTGGGAGTTCTTGGAAACAGGAGAGAAATGTCATCCCTATGCCACGTAGAGGAGGCAGAGGTGGGAATATGGAGCAGTAAAGCCATGCTGAGATGCAAACATCTTTCCAGGACCCTAACACACAAGTGGCTGTTGACTGGAGGGGGAGTGTCTTAAGGGGAGTGCTTACGGACTCCGGCCAATCAGGAAAGACTTGGGTGTGATGTCACAGTGGGCTCACAGCCCTTGGACTTGGAGAGTCCTGAGGCAGCTGCTACCTGTCCTGTTGCTATGGCTGCCCAGCCAGCCAAGAGGAGAAAGGCAGGTGCCCCTGTATGGTGAGGAAGATTTCTCAGTGAAGTGTGGCATAGGGAAATGGGAGGGAGGCCGCACAGGATATCCATGAACTGAGCCCATGGGATTGGGGAATCTATTCTTCATGGCTAGCCAAATCATCCATATCCTACGATTTTGAATGTTCACAGGCCTGTGTGCCACTTGCGGTGGGTCTCCCTTTGCAGAACAGGGCGCCTTCGATCTCACTGTGATACACAAGCTGCCTGGTTTTCAGGGTCCCAACCGACCACGTGATCTTAGGGTGTAGTGCTAGCGGACTGGCAAGGGAAGAATGAGTTTACATGGTGGCCCAGGCACCTGTTGATCTGACAGAAATTCTTCTGTGCCCTGCAGGGTACACTAAACCATGGGCAAGGAATCTTGGAAGAAGTTAACCTGATTCTCCAGTGTTTCCTAGTATTCAATAAGGATCGCTACTGCTGAAAGGTACTTTTCTTACATGAAGGTACAGAAATTTTCTGAGTCCAGAATGTTTGCTATTCAAGGAGCCATGAGTGTGTATGTGTGTGGGTGTGTGTGTGTGTGTGTGTGTATGTGTATTTGTGTGCTTCTGTGCATGTGTGTGTGTGTGTGTGTTTGTGGGAGCCTTTGCACAGAGGGTAGATAGTATAATATTTCTTTTGTCAGTTTCTGGGAGATACTCTTTTTCAAAAAATGGCAGTCCTGATTGTTTCCTAGAAGGTAATAATTTTGGAGAGATCAAACTTTGTTGTCCTTAGATGAAGCCGTATATATTCTGTAAGGAGGAACTATTTAGCATTCAGGGAATATGTGCAGTGTATTTCCAGGCATCATGATACATGGGTCAATGTGCATCACTGGGTGAAATGAAGGGATTTCAGTTCTAGTGATTACTTAAGGCCCAGTCCCAGGTGGAATACACCTTGCTTGTTTCCTTGCATATATGTGGCAGTATTTCATCCGTCCATGAACATGGCGGAAATTATATCACCTCACATATTTTTCTTAGTGTGATCCTTTTTGAAGTGCTGATATTGTCCTCTCAGTAGCATAACACCTGGACTTTCAGCCATTGCGTGTAACATTCCCTATACAATGAATATGGATAGATTTTGTTTTATTTTGTGTGTCTGTGTGTGCAACATTTCTAGTTTGCAAATGTAGTAATTTCTTTGCTCATTCAAGTAAGTTCTCCTAGGACAAACAATTTTACATGCATTGTGTATACCTACTGTTTAGGCATGCATAAGACCCCTTCAATCAAACTCTTTCTTTTCCACTGTGGAAATTGATAGCATGCACCAGGCTGTGCACCAGGGTGTGCTGGTGTTGAGTGACTTGTGATTTTGCTAAACGTTACCATTCAGTACATACGAGCAAAGAAATTCCTTCACTCGATAACTATTAGGATATCAACACTTTGTCTCTGTGTGTGTGTGTGTGTGTTTGATTGTGTGATTGTCATCTTTCTCTTTCAGTTTGCCTCACTGATTTGTATAAATTAGCTTACTTCCTGATGTCAGTTTGAGGAAAAGCCTTGAGTTACCCTGCCATTAGTCTTCAGTTCCATGAATGAAAGGTGTCGTGGTCTGTCACTGAGAACCTTTGCAGAAATGAATGTCCTTCCCAAGTGTTCCATGGTATTCCATAGTTTTGGTGTTCCTGAAAGCTACCATTCACTAGAGAAAGTGTACCAATTTCACTGACTAGGAAATACTTGCCATTCTTTGACTATCTCCTGTGTGAGCAGTGCATTTCTCGGATGAAAGTGAATTAATTTCTCTGTCCACATCAAGTGAAATCCTGTGGTCACGTTCAGGCTCTTGGCAGCCAGTGTGTGCGTTTGCATGTTTTGATGAAGTTAGTAACGCAAAAGCCCGGGATACCAACATCCTGGTTAGCAGTGTGGTACACTTTGTGTCCACATATGGGAATAACCTCAGGTGATGGGAGATGTTGTTCTGAGAAGAAAGTTGCCTCATGGAATGTGAAAGGAGTTTTCCTGGCCGATGGAAGTGCAAAGGGCTTGAGGCGATTTTCTACTTACCACAAAAAAACACATCTTGTCATCCAAAATGTGGGTTCCAGATTGGGAGTTCTTGGAAACAGGAGAGAAATGTCATCCCTATGCCACGTAGAGGAGGCAGAGGTGGGAATATGGAGCAGTAAAGCCATGCTGAGATGCAAACATCTTTCCAGGACCCTAACACACAAGTGGCTGTTGACTGGAGGGGGAGTGTCTTAAGGGGAGTGCTTACGGACTCCGGCCAATCAGGAAAGACTTGGGTGTGATGTCACAGTGGGCTCACAGCCCTTGGACTTGGAGAGTCCTGAGGCAGCTGCTACCTGTCCTGTTGCTATGGCTGCCCAGCCAGCCAAGAGGAGAAAGGCAGGTGCCCCTGTATGGTGAGGAAGATTTCTCAGTGAAGTGTGGCATAGGGAAATGGGAGGGAGGCCGCACAGGATATCCATGAACTGAGCCCATGGGATTGGGGAATCTATTCTTCACTGCTAGCCAAATCATCCATATCCTACGATTTTGAATGTTCACAGGCCTGTGTGCCACCTGCGGTGGGTCTCCCTTTGCAGAACAGGGCGCCTTCGATCTCACTGTGATACACAAGCTGCCTGGTTTTCAGGGTCCCAACCGACCACGTGATCTTAGGGTGTAGTGCTAGCAGACTGGCAAGGGAAGAATGAGTTTACATGGTGGCCCAGGCACCTGTTGATCTGACAGAAATTCTTCTGTGCCCTGCAGGGTACACTAAACCATGGGCAAGGAATCTTGGAAGAAGTTAACCTGATTCTCCAGTGTTTCCTAGTATTCAATAAGGATCGCTACTGCTGAAAGGTACTTTTCTTACATGAAGGTACAGAAATTTTCTGAGTCCAGAATGTTTGCTATTCAAGGAGCCATGAGTGTGTATGTGTGTGGGTGTGTGTATGTGTATTTGTGTGCTTCTGTGCATGTGTGTGTGTGTGTGTGTTTGTGGGAGCCTTTGCACAGAGGGTAGATAGTGTAATATTTCTTTTGTCAGTTTCTGGGAGATACTCTTTTTCAAAAAATGGCAGTCGTGATTGTTTCCTAGAAGGTAATAATTTTGGAGAGATCAAACTTTGTTGTCCTTAGATGAAGCCGTATATATTCTGTAAGGAGGAACTATTTAGCATTCAGGGAATATGTGCAGTGTATTTCCAGGCATCATGATACATGGGTCAATGTGCATCACTGGGTGAAATGAAGGGATTTCAGTTCTAGTGATTACTTAAGGCCCAGTCCCAGGTGGAATACACCTTGCATGTTTCCTTGCATATATGTGGCAGTATTTCATCCGTCCATGAACATGGCGGAAATTATATCACCTCACATATTTTTCTTAGTGTGATCCTTTTTGAAGTGCTGATATTGTCCCCTCAGTAGCATAACACCTGGACTTTCAGCCATTGCGTGTAACATTCCCTATGCAATGAATATGGATAGATTTTGTTTTATTTTGTGTGTCTGTGTGTGCAACATTTCTGGTTTGCAAATGTAGTAATTTCTTTGCTCATTCAAGTAAGTTCTCCTAGGACAAACAATTTTACATGCATTGTGTATACCTACTGTTTAGGCATGCATAAGACCCCTTCAATCAAACTCTTTCTTTTCCACTGTGGAAATTGATAGCATGCACCAGGCTGTGCACCAGGGTGTGCTGGTGTTGAGTGACTTGTGATTTTGCTAAACGTTACCATTCAGTACATACGAGCAAAGAAATTCCTTCACTCGATACCTATTAGGATATCAACACTTTGTCTCTGTGTGTGTGTGTGTGTGTTTGATTGTGTGATTGTCATCTTTCTCTTTCAGTTTGCCTCACTGATTTGTATAAATTAGCTTACTTCCTGATGTCAGTTTGAGGAAAAGCCTTGAGTTACCCTGCCATTAGTCTTCAGTTCCATGAATGAAAGGTGTCGTGGTCTGTCACTGAGAACCTTTGCAGAAATGAATGTCCTTCCCAAGTGTTCCATGGTATTCCATAGTTTTGGTGTTCCTGAAAGCTACCATTCACTAGAGAAAGTGTACCAATTTCACTGACTAGGAAATACTTGCCATTCTTTGACTATCTCCTGTGTGAGCAGTGCATTTCTCGGATGAAAGTGAATTAATTTCTCTGTCCACATCAAGTGAAATCCTGTGGTCACGTTCAGGCTCTTGGCAGCCAGTGTGTGCGTTTCCATGTTTTGATGAAGTTAGTAACGCAAAAGCCCGGGATACCAACATCCTGGTTAGCAGTGTGGTACACTTTGTGTCCACATATGGGAATAACCTCAGGTGATGGGAGATGTTGTTCTGAGAAGAAAGTTGCCTCATGGAATGTGAAAGGAGTTTTCCTGGCCGATAGAAGTGCAAAGGGCTTGAGGCGATTTTCTACTTACCACAAAAAAACACATCTTGTCATCCAAAATGTGGGTTCCAGATTGGGAGTTCTTGGAAACAGGAGAGAAATGTCATCCCTATGCCACGTAGAGGAGGCAGAGGTGGGAATATGGAGCAGTAAAGCCATGCTGAGATGCAAACATCTTTCCAGGACCCTAACACACAAGTGGCTGTTGACTGGAGGGGGAGTGTCTTAAGGGGAGTGCTTACGGACTCCGGCCAATCAGGAAAGACTTGGGTGTGATGTCACAGTGGGCTCACAGCCCTTGGACTTGGAGAGTCCTGAGGCAGCTGCTACCTGTCCTGTTGCTATGGCTGCCCAGCCAGCCAAGAGGAGAAAGGCAGGTGCCCCTGTATGGTGAGGAAGATTTCTCAGTGAAGTGTGGCATAGGGAAATGGGAGGGAGGCCGCACAGGATATCCATGAACTGAGCCCATGGGATTGGGGAATCTATTCTTCACTGCTAGCCAAATCATCCATATCCTACGATTTTGAATGTTCACAGGCCTGTGTGCCACCTGCGGTGGGTCTCCCTTTGCAGAACAGGGCGCCTTCGATCTCACTGTGATACACAAGCTGCCTGGTTTTCAGGGTCCCAACCGACCACGTGATCTTAGGGTGTAGTGCTAGCAGACTGGCAAGGGAAGAATGAGTTTACATGGTGGCCCAGGCACCTGTTGATCTGACAGAAATTCTTCTGTGCCCTGCAGGGTACACTAAACCATGGGCAAGGAATCTTGGAAGAAGTTAACCTGATTCTCCAGTGTTTCCTAGTATTCAATAAGGATCGCTACTGCTGAAAGGTACTTTTCTTACATGAAGGTACAGAAATTTTCTGAGTCCAGAATGTTTGCTATTCAAGGAGCCATGAGTGTGTATGTGTGTGGGTGTGTGTATGTGTATTTGTGTGCTTCTGTGCATGTGTGTGTGTGTGTGTGTTTGTGGGAGCCTTTGCACAGAGGGTAGATAGTGTAATATTTCTTTTGTCAGTTTCTGGGAGATACTCTTTTTCAAAAAATGGCAGTCGTGATTGTTTCCTAGAAGGTAATAATTTTGGAGAGATCAAACTTTGTTGTCCTTAGATGAAGCCGTATATATTCTGTAAGGAGGAACTATTTAGCATTCAGGGAATATGTGCAGTGTATTTCCAGGCATCATGATACATGGGTCAATGTGCATCACTGGGTGAAATGAAGGGATTTCAGTTCTAGTGATTACTTAAGGCCCAGTCCCAGGTGGAATACACCTTGCTTGTTTCCTTGCATATATGTGGCAGTATTTCATCCGTCCATGAACATGGCGGAAATTATATCACCTCACATATTTTTCTTAGTGTGATCCTTTTTGAAGTGCTGATATTGTCCCCTCAGTAGCATAACACCTGGACTTTCAGCCATTGCGTGTAACATTCCCTATGCAATGAATATGGATAGATTTTGTTTTATTTTGTGTGTCTGTGTGTGCAACATTTCTAGTTTGCAAATGTAGTAATTTCTTTGCTCATTCAAGTAAGTTCTCCTAGGACAAACAATTTTACATGCATTGTGTATACCTACTGTTTAGGCATGCATAAGACCCCTTCAATCAAACTCTTTCTTTTCCACTGTGGAAATTGATAGCATGCACCAGGCTGTGCACCAGGGTGTGCTGGTGTTGAGTGACTTGTGATTTTGCTAAACGTTACCATTCAGTACATACGAGCAAAGAAATTCCTTCACTTGATACCTATTAGGATATCAACACTTTGTCTCTGTGTGTGTGTGTGTGTGTTTGATTGTGTGATTGTCATCTTTCTCTTTCAGTTTGCCTCACTGATTTGTATAAATTAGCTTACTTCCTGATGTCAGTTTGAGGAAAAGCCTTGAGTTACCCTGCCATTAGTCTTCAGTTCCATGAATGAAAGGTGTCGTGGTCTGTCACTGAGAACCTTTGCAGAAATGAATGTCCTTCCCAAGTGTTCCATGGTATTCCATAGTTTTGGTGTTCCTGAAAGCTACCATTCACTAGAGAAAGTGTACCAATTTCACTGACTAGGAAATACTTGCCATTCTTTGACTATCTCCTGTGTGAGCAGTGCATTTCTCGGATGAAAGTGAATTAATTTCTCTGTCCACATCAAGTGAAATCCTGTGGTCACGTTCAGGCTCTTGGCAGCCAGTGTGTGCGTTTGCATGTTTTGATGAAGTTAGTAACGCAAAAGCCCGGGATACCAACATCCTGGTTAGCAGTGTGGTACACTTTGTGTCCACATATGGGAATAACCTCAGGTGATGGGAGATGTTGTTCTGAGAAGAAAGTTGCCTCATGGAATGTGAAAGGAGTTTTCCTGGCCGATGGAAGTGCAAAGGGCTTGAGGCGATTTTCTACTTACCACAAAAAAACACATCTTGTCATCCAAAATGTGGGTTCCAGATTGGGAGTTCTTGGAAACAGGAGAGAAATGTCATCCCTATGCCACGTAGAGGAGGCAGAGGTGGGAATATGGAGCAGTAAAGCCATGCTGAGATGCAAACATCTTTCCAGGACCCTAACACACAAGTGGCTGTTGACTGGAGGGGGAGTGTCTTAAGGGGAGTGCTTACGGACTCCGGCCAATCAGGAAAGACTTGGGTGTGATGTCACAGTGGGCTCACAGCCCTTGGACTTGGAGAGTCCTGAGGCAGCTGCTACCTGTCCTGTTGCTATGGCTGCCCAGCCAGCCAAGAGGAGAAAGGCAGGTGCCCCTGTATGGTGAGGAAGATTTCTCAGTGAAGTGTGGCATAGGGAAATGGGAGGGAGGCCGCACAGGATATCCATGAACTGAGCCCATGGGATTGGGGAATCTATTCTTCACTGCTAGCCAAATCATCCATATCCTACGATTTTGAATGTTCACAGGCCTGTGTGCCACCTGCGGTGGGTCTCCCTTTGCAGAACAGGGCGCCTTCGATCTCACTGTGATACACAAGCTGCCTGGTTTTCAGGGTCCCAACCGACCACGTGATCTTAGGGTGTAGTGCTAGCAGACTGGCAAGGGAAGAATGAGTTTACATGGTGGCCCAGGCACCTGTTGATCTGACAGAAATTCTTCTGTGCCCTGCAGGGTACACTAAACCATGGGCAAGGAATCTTGGAAGAAGTTAACCTGATTCTCCAGTGTTTCCTAGTATTCAATAAGGATCGCTACTGCTGAAAGGTACTTTTCTTACATGAAGGTACAGAAATTTTCTGAGTCCAGAATGTTTGCTATTCAAGGAGCCATGAGTGTGTATGTGTGTGGGTGTGTGTATGTGTATTTGTGTGCTTCTGTGCATGTGTGTGTGTGTGTGTGTTTGTGGGAGCCTTTGCACAGAGGGTAGATAGTGTAATATTTCTTTTGTCAGTTTCTGGGAGATACTCTTTTTCAAAAAATGGCAGTCGTGATTGTTTCCTAGAAGGTAATAATTTTGGAGAGATCAAACTTTGTTGTCCTTAGATGAAGCCGTATATATTCTGTAAGGAGGAACTATTTAGCATTCAGGGAATATGTGCAGTGTATTTCCAGGCATCATGATACATGGGTCAATGTGCATCACTGGGTGAAATGAAGGGATTTCAGTTCTAGTGATTACTTAAGGCCCAGTCCCAGGTGGAATACACCTTGCTTGTTTCCTTGCATATATGTGGCAGTATTTCATCCGTCCATGAACATGGCGGAAATTATATCACCTCACATATTTTTCTTAGTGTGATCCTTTTTGAAGTGCTGATATTGTCCCCTCAGTAGCATAACACCTGGACTTTCAGCCATTGCGTGTAACATTCCCTATGCAATGAATATGGATAGATTTTGTTTTATTTTGTGTGTCTGTGTGTGCAACATTTCTAGTTTGCAAATGTAGTAATTTCTTTGCTCATTCAAGTAAGTTCTCCTAGGACAAACAATTTTACATGCATTGTGTATACCTACTGTTTAGGCATGCATAAGACCCCTTCAATCAAACTCTTTCTTTTCCACTGTGGAAATTGATAGCATGCACCAGGCTGTGCACCAGGGTGTGCTGGTGTTGAGTGACTTGTGATTTTGCTAAACGTTACCATTCAGTACATACGAGCAAAGAAATTCCTTCACTCGATACCTATTAGGATATCAACACTTTGTCTCTGTGTGTGTGTGTGTGTGTTTGATTGTGTGATTGTCATCTTTCTCTTTCAGTTTGCCTCACTGATTTGTATAAATTAGCTTACTTCCTGATGTCAGTTTGAGGAAAAGCCTTGAGTTACCCTGCCATTAGTCTTCAGTTCCATGAATGAAAGGTGTCGTGGTCTGTCACTGAGAACCTTTGCAGAAATGAATGTCCTTCCCAAGTGTTCCATGGTATTCCATAGTTTTGGTGTTCCTGAAAGCTACCATTCACTAGAGAAAGTGTACCAATTTCACTGACTAGGAAATACTTGCCATTCTTTGACTATCTCCTGTGTGAGCAGTGCATTTCTCGGATGAACGTGAATTAATTTCTCTGTCCACATCAAGTGAAATCCTGTGGTCACGTTCAGGCTCTTGGCAGCCAGTGTGTGCGTTTGCATGTTTTGATGAAGTTAGTAACGCAAAAGCCCGGGATACCAACATCCTGGTTAGCAGTGTGGTACACTTTGTGTCCACATATGGGAATAACCTCAGGTGATGGGAGATGTTGTTCTGAGAAGAAAGTTGCCTCATGGAATGTGAAAGGAGTTTTCCTGGCCGATGGAAGTGCAAAGGGCTTGAGGCGATTTTCTACTCACCACAAAAAAACACATCTTGTCATCCAAAATGTGGGTTCCAGATTGGGAGTTCTTGGAAACAGGAGAGAAATGTCATCCCTATGCCACGTAGAGGAGGCAGAGGTGGGAATATGGAGCAGTAAAGCCATGCTGAGATGCAAACATCTTTCCAGGACCCTAACACACAAGTGGCTGTTGACTGGAGGGGGAGTGTCTTAAGGGGAGTGCTTACGGACTCCGGCCAATCAGGAAAGACTTGGGTGTGATGTCACAGTGGGCTCACAGCCCTTGGACTTGGAGAGTCCTGAGGCAGCTGCTACCTGTCCTGTTGCTATGGCTGCCCAGCCAGCCAAGAGGAGAAAGGCAGGTGCCCCTGTATGGTGAGGAAGATTTCTCAGTGAAGTGTGGCATAGGGAAATGGGAGGGAGGCCGCACAGGATATCCATGAACTGAGCCCATGGGATTGGGGAATCTATTCTTCACGGCTAGCCAAATCATCCATATCCCACGATTTTGAATGTTCACAGGCCTGTGTGCCACCTGCGGTGGGTCTCCCTTTGCAGAACAGGGCGCCTTCGATCTCACTGTGATACACAAGCTGCCTGGTTTTCAGGGTCCCAACCGACCACGTGATCTTAGGGTGTAGTGCTAGCGGACTGGCAAGGGAAGAATGAGTTTACATGGTGGCCCAGGCACCTGTTGATCTGACAGAAATTCTTCTGTGCCCTGCAGGGTACACTAAACCATGGGCAAGGAATCTTGGAAGAAGTTAACCTGATTCTCCAGTGTTTCCTAGTATTCAATAAGGATCGCTACTGCTGAAAGGTACTTTTCTTACATGAAGGTACAGAAATTTTCTGAGTCCAGAATGTTTGCTATTCAAGGAGCCATGAGTGTGTATGTGTGTGTGTGTGTGTGTATGTGTATTTGTGTGCTTCTGTGCATGTGTGTGTGTGTGTGTGTTTGTGGGAGCCTTTGCACAGAGGGTAGATAGTGTAATATTTCTTTTGTCAGTTTCTGGGAGATACTCTTTTTCAAAAAATGGCAGTCGTGATTGTTTCCTAGAAGGTAATAATTTTGGAGAGATCAAACTTTGTTGTCCTTAGATGAAGCCGTATATATTCTGTAAGGAGGAACTATTTAGCATTCAGGGAATATGTGCAGTGTATTTCCAGGCATCATGATACATGGGTCAATGTGCATCACTGGGTGAAATGAAGGGATTTCAGTTCTAGTGATTACTTAAGGCCCAGTCCCAGGTGGAATACACCTTGCTTGTTTCCTTGCATATATGTGGCAGTATTTCATCCGTCCATGAACATGGCGGAAATTATATCACCTCACATATTTTTCTTAGTGTGATCCTTTTTGAAGTGCTGATATTGTCCTCTCAGTAGCATAACACCTGGACTTTCAGCCATTGAGTGTAACATTCCCTATACAATGAATATGGATAGATTTTGTTTTATTTTGTGTGTCTGTGTGTGCAACATTTCTAGTTTGCAAATGTAGTAATTTCTTTGCTCATTCAAGTAAGTTCTCCTAGGACAAACAATTTTACATGCATTGTGTATACCTACTGTTTAGGCATGCATAAGACCCCTTCAATCAAACTCTTTCTTTTCCACTGTGGAAATTGATAGCATGCACCAGGCTGTGCACCAGGGTGTGCTGGTGTTGAGTGACTTGTGATTTTGCTAAACGTTACCATTCAGTACATACGAGCAAAGAAATTCCTTCACTCGATAACTATTAGGATATCAACACTTTGTCTCTGTGTGTGTGTGTGTGTGTTTGATTGTGTGATTGTCATCTTTCTCTTTCAGTTTGCCTCACTGATTTGTATAAATTAGCTTACTTCCTGATGTCAGTTTGAGGAAAAGCCTTGAGTTACCCTGCCATTAGTCTTCAGTTCCATGAATGAAAGGTGTCGTGGTCTGTCACTGAGAACCTTTGCAGAAATGAATGTCCTTCCCAAGTGTTCCATGGTATTCCATAGTTTTGGTGTTCCTGAAAGCTACCATTCACTAGAGAAAGTGTACCAATTTCACTGACTAGGAAATACTTGCCATTCTTTGACTATCTCCTGTGTGAGCAGTGCATTTCTCGGATGAAAGTGAATTAATTTCTCTGTCCACATCAAGTGAAATCCTGTGGTCACGTTCAGGCTCTTGGCAGCCAGTGTGTGCGTTTCCATGTTTTGATGAAGTTAGTAACGCAAAAGCCCGGGATACCAACATCCTGGTTAGCAGTGTGGTACACTTTGTGTCCACATATGGGAATAACCTCAGGTGATGGGAGATGTTGTTCTGAGAAGAAAGTTGCCTCATGGAATGTGAAAGGAGTTTTCCTGGCCGATGGAAGTGCAAAGGGCTTGAGGCGATTTTCTACTTACCACAAAAAAACACATCTTGTCATCCAAAATGTGGGTTCCAGATTGGGAGTTCTTGGAAACAGGAGAGAAATGTCATCCCTATGCCACGTAGAGGAGGCAGAGGTGGGAATATGGAGCAGTAAAGCCATGCTGAGATGCAAACATCTTTCCAGGACCCTAACACACAAGTGGCTGTTGACTGGAGGGGGAGTGTCTTAAGGGGAGTGCTTACGGACTCCGGCCAATCAGGAAAGACTTGGGTGTGATGTCACAGTGGGCTCACAGCCCTTGGACTTGGAGAGTCCTGAGGCAGCTGCTACCTGTCCTGTTGCTATGGCTGCCCAGCCAGCCAAGAGGAGAAAGGCAGGTGCCCCTGTATGGTGAGGAAGATTTCTCAGTGAAGTGTGGCATAGGGAAATGGGAGGGAGGCCGCACAGGATATCCATGAACTGAGCCCATGGGATTGGGGAATCTATTCTTCACTGCTAGCCAAATCATCCATATCCTACGATTTTGAATGTTCACAGGCCTGTGTGCCACCTGCGGTGGGTCTCCCTTTGCAGAACAGGGCGCCTTCGATCTCACTGTGATACACAAGCTGCCTGGTTTTCAGGGTCCCAACCGACCACGTGATCTTAGGGTGTAGTGCTAGCGGACTGGCAAGGGAAGAATGAGTTTACATGGTGGCCCAGGCACCTGTTGATCTGACAGAAATTCTTCTGTGCCCTGCAGGGTACACTAAACCATGGGCAAGGAATCTTGGAAGAAGTTAACCTGATTCTCCAGTGTTTCCTAGTATTCAATAAGGATCGCTACTGCTGAAAGGTACTTTTCTTACATGAAGGTACAGAAATTTTCTGAGTCCAGAATGTTTGCTATTCAAGGAGCCATGAGTGTGTATGTGTGTGGGTGTGTGTATGTGTATTTGTGTGCTTCTGTGCATGTGTGTGTGTGTGTGTGTTTGTGGGAGCCTTTGCACAGAGGGTAGATAGTGTAATATTTCTTTTGTCAGTTTCTGGGAGATACTCTTTTTCAAAAAATGGCAGTCGTGATTGTTTCCTAGAAGGTAATAATTTTGGAGAGATCAAACTTTGTTGTCCTTAGATGAAGCCGTATATATTCTGTAAGGAGGAACTATTTAGCATTCAGGGAATATGTGCAGTGTATTTCCAGGCATCATGATACATGGGTCAATGTGCATCACTGGGTGAAATGAAGGGATTTCAGTTCTAGTGATTACTTAAGGCCCAGTCCCAGGTGGAATACACCTTGCTTGTTTCCTTGCATATATGTGGCAGTATTTCATCCGTCCATGAACATGGCGGAAATTATATCACCTCACATATTTTTCTTAGTGTGATCCTTTTTGAAGTGCTGATATTGTCCCCTCAGTAGCATAACACCTGGACTTTCAGCCATTGCGTGTAACATTCCCTATGCAATGAATATGGATAGATTTTGTTTTATTTTGTGTGTCTGTGTGTGCAACATTTCTAGTTTGCAAATGTAGTAATTTCTTTGCTCATTCAAGTAAGTTCTCCTAGGACAAACAATTTTACATGCATTGTGTATACCTACTGTTTAGGCATGCATAAGACCCCTTCAATCAAACTCTTTCTTTTCCACTGTGGAAATTGATAGCATGCACCAGGCTGTGCACCAGGGTGTGCTGGTGTTGAGTGACTTGTGATTTTGCTAAACGTTACCATTCAGTACATACGAGCAAAGAAATTCCTTCACTTGATACCTATTAGGATATCAACACTTTGTCTCTGTGTGTGTGTGTGTGTGTTTGATTGTGTGATTGTCATCTTTCTCTTTCAGTTTGCCTCACTGATTTGTATAAATTAGCTTACTTCCTGATGTCAGTTTGAGGAAAAGCCTTGAGTTACCCTGCCATTAGTCTTCAGTTCCATGAATGAAAGGTGTCGTGGTCTGTCACTGAGAACCTTTGCAGAAATGAATGTCCTTCCCAAGTGTTCCATGGTATTCCATAGTTTTGGTGTTCCTGAAAGCTACCATTCACTAGAGAAAGTGTACCAATTTCACTGACTAGGAAATACTTGCCATTCTTTGACTATCTCCTGTGTGAGCAGTGCATTTCTCGGATGAAAGTGAATTAATTTCTCTGTCCACATCAAGTGAAATCCTGTGGTCACGTTCAGGCTCTTGGCAGCCAGTGTGTGCGTTTGCATGTTTTGATGAAGTTAGTAACGCAAAAGCCCGGGATACCAACATCCTGGTTAGCAGTGTGGTACACTTTGTGTCCACATATGGGAATAACCTCAGGTGATGGGAGATGTTGTTCTGAGAAGAAAGTTGCCTCATGGAATGTGAAAGGAGTTTTCCTGGCCGATGGAAGTGCAAAGGGCTTGAGGCGATTTTCTACTCACCACAAAAAAACACATCTTGTCATCCAAAATGTGGGTTCCAGATTGGGAGTTCTTGGAAACAGGAGAGAAATGTCATCCCTATGCCACGTAGAGGAGGCAGAGGTGGGAATATGGAGCAGTAAAGCCATGCTGAGATGCAAACATCTTTCCAGGACCCTAACACACAAGTGGCTGTTGACTGGAGGGGGAGTGTCTTAAGGGGAGTGCTTACGGACTCCGGCCAATCAGGAAAGACTTGGGTGTGATGTCACAGTGGGCTCACAGCCCTTGGACTTGGAGAGTCCTGAGGCAGCTGCTACCTGTCCTGTTGCTATGGCTGCCCAGCCAGCCAAGAGGAGAAAGGCAGGTGCCCCTGTATGGTGAGGAAGATTTCTCAGTGAAGTGTGGCATAGGGAAATGGGAGGGAGGCCGCACAGGATATCCATGAACTGAGCCCATGGGATTGGGGAATCTATTCTTCATGGCTAGCCAAATCATCCATATCCTACGATTTTGAATGTTCACAGGCCTGTGTGCCACTTGCGGTGGGTCTCCCTTTGCAGAACAGGGCGCCTTCGATCTCACTGTGATACACAAGCTGCCTGGTTTTCAGGGTCCCAACCGACCACGTGATCTTAGGGTGTAGTGCTAGCGGACTGGCAAGGGAAGAATGAGTTTACATGGTGGCCCAGGCACCTGTTGATCTGACAGAAATTCTTCTGTGCCCTGCAGGGTACACTAAACCATGGGCAAGGAATCTTGGAAGAAGTTAACCTGATTCTCCAGTGTTTCCTAGTATTCAATAAGGATCGCTACTGCTGAAAGGTACTTTTCTTACATGAAGGTACAGAAATTTTCTGAGTCCAGAATGTTTGCTATTCAAGGAGCCATGAGTGTGTATGTGTGTGGGTGTGTGTATGTGTATTTGTGTGCTTCTGTGCATGTGTGTGTGTGTGTGTGTTTGTGGGAGCCTTTGCACAGAGGGTAGATAGTGTAATATTTCTTTTGTCAGTTTCTGGGAGATACTCTTTTTCAAAAAATGGCAGTCGTGATTGTTTCCTAGAAGGTAATAATTTTGGAGAGATCAAACTTTGTTGTCCTTAGATGAAGCCGTATATATTCTGTAAGGAGGAACTATTTAGCATTCAGGGAATATGTGCAGTGTATTTCCAGGCATCATGATACATGGGTCAATGTGCATCACTGGGTGAAATGAAGGGATTTCAGTTCTAGTGATTACTTAAGGCCCAGTCCCAGGTGGAATACACCTTGCTTGTTTCCTTGCATATATGTGGCAGTATTTCATCCGTCCATGAACATGGCGGAAATTATATCACCTCACATATTTTTCTTAGTGTGATCCTTTTTGAAGTGCTGATATTGTCCCCTCAGTAGCATAACACCTGGACTTTCAGCCATTGCGTGTAACATTCCCTATACAATGAATATGGATAGATTTTGTTTTATTTTGTGTGTCTGTGTGTGCAACATTTCTAGTTTGCAAATGTAGTAATTTCTTTGCTCATTCAAGTAAGTTCTCCTAGGACAAACAATTTTACATGCATTGTGTATACCTACTGTTTAGGCATGCATAAGACCCCTTCAATCAAACTCTTTCTTTTCCACTGTGGAAATTGATAGCATGCACCAGGCTGTGCACCAGGGTGTGCTGGTGTTGAGTGACTTGTGATTTTGCTAAACGTTACCATTCAGTACATACGAGCAAAGAAATTCCTTCACTTGATACCTATTAGGATATCAACACTTTGTCTCTGTGTGTGTGTGTGTGTGTTTGATTGTGTGATTGTCATCTTTCTCTTTCAGTTTGCCTCACTGATTTGTATAAATTAGCTTACTTCCTGATGTCAGTGTGAGGAAAAGCCTTGAGTTACCCTGCCATTAGTCTTCAGTTCCATGAATGAAAGGTGTCGTGGTCTGTCACTGAGAACCTTTGCAGAAATGAATGTCCTTCCCAAGTGTTCCATGGTATTCCATAGTTTTGGTGTTCCTGAAAGCTACCATTCACTAGAGAAAGTGTACCAATTTCACTGACTAGGAAATACTTGCCATTCTTTGACTATCTCCTGTGTGAGCAGTGCATTTCTCGGATGAAAGTGAATTAATTTCTCTGTCCACATCAAGTGAAATCCTGTGGTCACGTTCAGGCTCTTGGCAGCCAGTGTGTGCGTTTGCATGTTTTGATGAAGTTAGTAACGCAAAAGCCCGGGATACCAACATCCTGGTTAGCAGTGTGGTACACTTTGTGTCCACATATGGGAATAACCTCAGGTGATGGGAGATGTTGTTCTGAGAAGAAAGTTGCCTCATGGAATGTGAAAGGAGTTTTCCTGGCCGATGGAAGTGCAAAGGGCTTGAGGCGATTTTCTACTCACCACAAAAAAACACATCTTGTCATCCAAAATGTGGGTTCCAGATTGGGAGTTCTTGGAAACAGGAGAGAAATGTCATCCCTATGCCACGTAGAGGAGGCAGAGGTGGGAATATGGAGCAGTAAAGCCATGCTGAGATGCAAACATCTTTCCAGGACCCTAACACACAAGTGGCTGTTGACTGGAGGGGGAGTGTCTTAAGGGGAGTGCTTACGGACTCCGGCCAATCAGGAAAGACTTGGGTGTGATGTCACAGTGGGCTCACAGCCCTTGGACTTGGAGAGTCCTGAGGCAGCTGCTACCTGTCCTGTTGCTATGGCTGCCCAGCCAGCCAAGAGGAGAAAGGCAGGTGCCCCTGTATGGTGAGGAAGATTTCTCAGTGAAGTGTGGCATAGGGAAATGGGAGGGAGGCCGCACAGGATATCCATGAACTGAGCCCATGGGATTGGGGAATCTATTCTTCATGGCTAGCCAAATCATCCATATCCCACGATTTTGAATGTTCACAGGCCTGTGTGCCACTTGCGGTGGGTCTCCCTTTGCAGAACAGGGCGCCTTCGATCTCACTGTGATACACAAGCTGCCTGGTTTTCAGGGTCCCAACCGACCACGTGATCTTAGGGTGTAGTGCTAGCGGACTGGCAAGGGAAGAATGAGTTTACATGGTGGCCCAGGCACCTGTTGATCTGACAGAAATTCTTCTGTGCCCTGCAGGGTACACTAAACCATGGGCAAGGAATCTTGGAAGAAGTTAACCTGATTCTCCAGTGTTTCCTAGTATTCAATAAGGATCGCTACTGCTGAAAGGTACTTTTCTTACATGAAGGTACAGAAATTTTCTGAGTCCAGAATGTTTGCTATTCAAGGAGCCATGAGTGTGTATGTGTGTGTGTGTGTGTGTATGTGTATTTGTGTGCTTCTGTGCATGTGTGTGTGTGTGTGTGTTTGTGGGAGCCTTTGCACAGAGGGTAGATAGTGTAATATTTCTTTTGTCAGTTTCTGGGAGATACTCTTTTTCAAAAAATGGCAGTCGTGATTGTTTCCTAGAAGGTAATAATTTTGGAGAGATCAAACTTTGTTGTCCTTAGATGAAGCCGTATATATTCTGTAAGGAGGAACTATTTAGCATTCAGGGAATATGTGCAGTGTATTTCCAGGCATCATGATACATGGGTCAATGTGCATCACTGGGTGAAATGAAGGGATTTCAGTTCTAGTGATTACTTAAGGCCCAGTCCCAGGTGGAATACACCTTGCTTGTTTCCTTGCATATATGTGGCAGTATTTCATCCGTCCATGAACATGGCGGAAATTATATCACCTCACATATTTTTCTTAGTGTGATCCTTTTTGAAGTGCTGATATTGTCCTCTCAGTAGCATAACACCTGGACTTTCAGCCATTGCGTGTAACATTCCCTATACAATGAATATGGATAGATTTTGTTTTATTTTGTGTGTCTGTGTGTGCAACATTTCTAGTTTGCAAATGTAGTAATTTCTTTGCTCATTCAAGTAAGTTCTCCTAGGACAAACAATTTTACATGCATTGTGTATACCTACTGTTTAGGCATGCATAAGACCCCTTCAATCAAACTCTTTCTTTTCCACTGTGGAAATTGATAGCATGCACCAGGCTGTGCACCAGGGTGTGCTGGTGTTGAGTGACTTGTGATTTTGCTAAACGTTACCATTCAGTACATACGAGCAAAGAAATTCCTTCACTCGATAACTATTAGGATATCAACACTTTGTCTCTGTGTGTGTGTGTGTGTGTTTGATTGTGTGATTGTCATCTTTCTCTTTCAGTTTGCCTCACTGATTTGTATAAATTAGCTTACTTCCTGATGTCAGTTTGAGGAAAAGCCTTGAGTTACCCTGCCATTAGTCTTCAGTTCCATGAATGAAAGGTGTCGTGGTCTGTCACTGAGAACCTTTGCAGAAATGAATGTCCTTCCCAAGTGTTCCATGGTATTCCATAGTTTTGGTGTTCCTGAAAGCTACCATTCACTAGAGAAAGTGTACCAATTTCACTGACTAGGAAATACTTGCCATTCTTTGACTATCTCCTGTGTGAGCAGTGCATTTCTCGGATGAAAGTGAATTAATTTCTCTGTCCACATCAAGTGAAATCCTGTGGTCACGTTCAGGCTCTTGGCAGCCAGTGTGTGCGTTTGCATGTTTTGATGAAGTTAGTAACGCAAAAGCCCGGGATACCAACATCCTGGTTAGCAGTGTGGTACACTTTGTGTCCACATATGGGAATAACCTCAGGTGATGGGAGATGTTGTTCTGAGAAGAAAGTTGCCTCATGGAATGTGAAAGGAGTTTTCCTGGCCGATGGAAGTGCAAAGGGCTTGAGGCGATTTTCTACACACCCCAAAAAAACACATCTTGTCATCCAAAATGTGGGTTCCAGATTGGGAGTTCTTGGAAACAGGAGAGAAATGTCATCCCTATGCCACGTAGAGGAGGCGGAGGTGGGAATATGGAGCAGTAAAGCCATGCTGAGATGCAAACATCTTTCCAGGACCCTAACACACAAGTGGCTGTTGACTGGAGGGGAGGGTCTTAAGGGGAGTGCTTACGGACTCCGGCCAATCAGGAAAGACTTGGGTGTGATGTCACAGTGGGCTCACAGCCCTTGGACTTGGAGAGTCCTGAGGCAGCTGCTACCTGTCCTGTTGCTATGGCTGCCCAGCCAGCCAAGAGGAGAAAGGCAGGTGCCCCTGTATGGTGAGGAAGATTTCTCAGTGAAGTGTGGCATAGGGAAATGGGAGGGAGGCCGCACAGGATATCCATGAACTGAGCCCATCGGATTGGGGAATCTATTCTTCACGGCTAGCCAAATCATCCATATCCCACGATTTTGAATGTTCACAGGCCTGTGTGCCACCTGCGGTGGGTCTCCCTTTGCAGAACAGGGCGCCTTCAATCTCACTGTGATACACAAGCTGCCTGGTTTTCAGGGTCCCAACCGACCACGTGATCTTAGGGTGTAGTGCTAGCGGACTGGCAAGGGAAGAATGAGTTTACATGGTGGCCCAGGCACCTGTTGATCTGACAGAAATTCTTCTGTGCCCTGCAGGGTACACTAAACCATGGGCAAGGAATCTTGGAAGAAGTTAACCTGATTCTCCAGTGTTTCCTAGTATTCAATAAGGATCGCTACTGCTGAAAGGTACTTTTCTTACATGAAGGTACAGAAATTTTCTGAGTCCAGAATGTTTGCTATTCAAGGAGCCATGAGTGTGTATGTGTGTGTGTGTGTGTGTGTGTGTGTGTATGTGTATTTGTGTGCTTCTGTGCATGTGTGTGTGTGTGTGTGTTTGTGGGAGCCTTTGCACAGAGGGTAGATAGTATAATATTTCTTTTGTCAGTTTCTGGGAGATACTCTTTTTCAAAAAATGGCAGTCCTGATTGTTTCCTAGAAGGTAATAATTTTGGAGAGATCAACCTTTGTTGTCCTTAGATCAAGCCGTATATATTCTGTAAGGAGGAACTATTCAGCATTCAGGGAATATGTGCAGTGTATGTCCAGGCATCATGATACATGGGTCAATGTGCATCACTGGGTGAAATGAAGGGATTTCAATTCAAGTGATTACTTCAGGCCCAGGCCCAGGTGGAATACACCTTGCTTGTTTCCTTGCATGAATGTGGCAGTATTTCATCCGTCCATGAACATGGCGGAAATTATATCACCTCACATATTTTTCTTAGCGCGATCCTTTTTGAAGTGCTGATATTGTACCCTCAGTAGCATAACACCTGGACTTTCAGCCATTGCGTGTAACATTCCCCATGCAATGAATATGGATAGATTTTGTTTTATTTTGTGTGTCTGTGTGTGCAACATTTCTAGTTTGCAAATGTAGTAATTGCTTTGCTCATTCAAGTAAGTTCTCCTAGGACAAACGATTTTACAGGCATTGTGTATACCTACTGTTTAGGCATGCATAAGACCCCTTCAATCAAACTCTTTCTTTTCCACTGTGGAAATTGATAGCATGCACCAGGCTGTGCACCAGGGTGTGCTGGTGTTGAGTGAGTTGTGATTTTGCTAAACGTTACCATTCAGTACATACGAGCAAAGAAATTCCTTCACTCGATAACTATTAGGATATCAACACTTTGTCTCTGTGTGTGTGTGTGTGTGTGTGTTTGATTGTGTGATTGTCATCTTTCTCTTTCAGTTTGCCTCACTGATTTGTATAAATTAGCTTACTTCCTGATGTCAGTTTGAGGAAAAGCCTTGAGTTACCCTGCCATTAGTCTTCAGTTCCATGAATGAAAGGTGTTGTGGTCTGTCACTGAGAACCTTTGCAGAAATGAATGTCCTTCCCAAGTGTTCCATGGTATTCCATAGTTTTGGTGTTCCTGAAAGCTACCATTCACTAGAGAAAGTGTACCAATTTCACTGACTAGGAAATACTTGCCATTCTTTGACTATCTCCTGTGTGAGCAGTGCATTTCTGGGATGAAAGTGAATTAATTTCTCTGTCCACATCAAGTGAAATCCTGTGGTCACGTTCAGGCTCTTGGCAGCCAGTGTGTGCGTTTGCATGTTTTGATGAAGTTAGTAACGCAAAAGCCCGGGATACCAACATCCTGGTTAGCAGTGTGGTACACTTTGTGTCCACATATGGGAATAACCTCAGGTGATGGGAGATGTTGTTCTGAGAAGAAAGTTGCCTCATGGAATGTGAAAGGAGTTTTCCTGGCCGATGGAAGTGCAAAGGGCTTGAGGCGATTTTCTACTCACCACAAAAAAACACATCTTCTCATCCAAAATGTGGGTTCCAGATTGGGAGTTCTTGGAAACAGGAGAGAAATGTCATCCCTATGCCACGTAGAGGAGGCAGAGGTGGGAATATGGAGCAGTAAAGCCATGCTGAGATGCAAACATCTTTCCAGGACCCTAACACACAAGTGGCTGTTGACTGGAGGGGGAGTGTCTTAAGGGGAGTGCTTACGGACTCCGGCCAATCAGGAAAGACTTGGGTGTGATGTCACAGTGGGCTCACAGCCCTTGGACTTGGAGAGTCCTGAGGCAGCTGCTACCTGTCCTGTTGCTATGGCTGCCCAGCCAGCCAAGAGGAGAAAGGCAGGTGCCCCTGTATGGTGAGGAAGATTTCTCAGTGAAGTGTGTCATAGGGAAATGGGAGGGAGGCCGCACAGGATATCCATGAACTGAGCCCATCGGATTGGGGAATCTATTCTTCACGGCTAGCCAAATCATCCATATCCTACGATTTTGAATGTTCACAGGCCTGTGTGCCACCTGCGGTGGGTCTCCCTTTGCAGAACAGGGCGCCTTCGATCTCACTGTGATACACAAGCTGCCTGGTTTTCAGGGTCCCAACCGACCACGTGATCTTAGGGTGTAGTGCTAGCGGACTGGCAAGGGAAGAATGAGTTTACATGGTGGCCCAGGCACCTGTTGATCTGACAGAAATTCTTCTGTGCCCTGCAGGGTACACTAAACCATGGGCAAGGAATCTTGGAAGAAGTTAACCTGATTCTCCAGTGTTTCCTAGTATTCAATAAGGATCGCTACTGCTGAAAGGTACTTTTCTTACATGAAGGTACAGAAATTTTCTGAGTCCAGAATGTTTGCTATTCAAGGAGCCATGAGTGTGTATGTGTGTGTGTGTGTGTATGTGTATTTGTGTGCTTCTGTGCATGTGTGTGTGTGTGTGTGTTTGTGGGAGCCTTTGCACAGAGGGTAGATAGTGTAATATTTCTTTTGTCAGTTTCTGGGAGATACTCTTTTTCAAAAAATGGCAGTCGTGATTGTTTCCTAGAAGGTAATAATTTTGGAGAGATCAAACTTTGTTGTCCTTAGATGAAGCCGTATATATTCTGTAAGGAGGAACTATTTAGCATTCAGGGAATATGTGCAGTGTATTTCCAGGCATCATGATACATGGGTCAATGTGCATCACTGGGTGAAATGAAGGGATTTCAGTTCTAGTGATTACTTAAGGCCCAGTCCCAGGTGGAATACACCTTGCTTGTTTCCTTGCATATATGTGGCAGTATTTCATCCGTCCATGAACATGGCGGAAATTATATCACCTCACATATTTTTCTTAGTGTGATCCTTTTTGAAGTGCTGATATTGTCCCCTCAGTAGCATAACACCTGGACTTTCAGCCATTGCGTGTAACATTCCCTATGCAATGAATATGGATAGATTTTGTTTTATTTTGTGTGTCTGTGTGTGCAACATTTCTAGTTTGCAAATGTAGTAATTTCTTTGCTCATTCAAGTAAGTTCTCCTAGGACAAACAATTTTACATGCATTGTGTATACCTACTGTTTAGGCATGCATAAGACCCCTTCAATCAAACTCTTTCTTTTCCACTGTGGAAATTGATAGCATGCACCAGGCTGTGCACCAGGGTGTGCTGGTGTTGAGTGACTTGTGATTTTGCTAAACGTTACCATTCAGTACATACGAGCAAAGAAATTCCTTCACTCGATAACTATTAGGATATCAACACTTTGTCTCTGTGTGTGTGTGTGTGTGTTTGATTGTGTGATTGTCATCTTTCTCTTTCAGTTTGCCTCACTGATTTGTATAAATTAGCTTACTTCCTGATGTCAGTTTGAGGAAAAGCCTTGAGTTACCCTGCCATTAGTCTTCAGTTCCATGAATGAAAGGTGTCGTGGTCTGTCACTGAGAACCTTTGCAGAAATGAATGTCCTTCCCAAGTGTTCCATGGTATTCCATAGTTTTGGTGTTCCTGAAAGCTACCATTCACTAGAGAAAGTGTACCAATTTCACTGACTAGGAAATACTTGCCATTCTTTGACTATCTCCTGTGTGAGCAGTGCATTTCTCGGATGAAAGTGAATTAGTTTCTCTGTCCACATCAAGTGAAATCCTGTGGTCACGTTCAGGCTCTTGGCAGCCAGTGTGTGCGTTTGCATGTTTTGATGAAGTTAGTAACGCAAAAGCCCGGGATACCAACATCCTGGTTAGCAGTGTGGTACACTTTGTGTCCACATATGGGAATAACCTCAGGTGATGGGAGATGTTGTTCTGAGAAGAAAGTTGCCTCATGGAATGTGAAAGGAGTTTTCCTGGCCGATGGAAGTGCAAAGGGCTTGAGGCGATTTTCTACTCACCACAAAAAAACACATCTTGTCATCCAAAATGTGGGTTCCAGATTGGGAGTTCTTGGAAACAGGAGAGAAATGTCATCCCTATGCCACGTAGAGGAGGCAGAGGTGGGAATATGGAGCAGTAAAGCCATGCTGAGATGCAAACATCTTTCCAGGACCCTAACACACAAGTGGCTGTTGACTGGAGGGGGAGTGTCTTAAGGGGAGTGCTTACGGACTCCGGCCAATCAGGAAAGACTTGGGTGTGATGTCACAGTGGGCTCACAGCCCTTGGACTTGGAGAGTCCTGAGGCAGCTGCTACCTGTCCTGTTGCTATGGCTGCCCAGCCAGCCAAGAGGAGAAAGGCAGGTGCCCCTGTATGGTGAGGAAGATTTCTCAGTGAAGTGTGGCATAGGGAAATGGGAGGGAGGCCAGACAGGATATCCATGAACTGAGCCCATCGGATTGGGGAATCTATTCTTCACGGCTAGCCAAATCATCCATATCCCACGATTTTGAATGTTCACAGGCCTGTGTGCCACCTGCGGTGGGTCGCCCTTTGCAGAACAGGGCGCCTTCGATCTCACTGTGATACACAAGCTGCCTGGTTTTCAGGGTCCCAACCGACCACGTGATCTTAGGGTGTAGTGCTAGCGGACTGGCAAGGGAAGAATGAGTTTACATGGTGGCCCAGGCACCTGTTGATCTGACAGAAATTCTTCTGTGCCCTGCAGGGTACACTAAACCATGGGCAAGGAATCTTGGAAGAAGTTAACCTGATTCTCCAGTGTTTCCTAGTATTCAATAAGGATCGCTACTGCTGAAAGGTACTTTTCTTACATGAAGGTACAGAAATTTTCTGAGTCCAGAATGTTTGCTATTCAAGGAGCCATGAGTGTGTATGTGTGTGTGTGTGTGTATGTGTATTTGTGTGCTTCTGTGCATGTGTGTGTGTGTGTGTGTTTGTGGGAGCCTTTGCACAGAGGGTAGATAGTGTAATATTTCTTTTGTCAGTTTCTGGGAGATACTCTTTTTCAAAAAATGGCAGTCGTGATTGTTTCCTAGAAGGTAATAATTTTGGAGAGATCAAACTTTGTTGTCCTTAGATGAAGCCGTATATATTCTGTAAGGAGGAACTATTTAGCATTCAGGGAATATGTGCAGTGTATTTCCAGGCATCATGATACATGGGTCAATGTGCATCACTGGGTGAAATGAAGGGATTTCAGTTCTAGTGATTACTTAAGGCCCAGTCCCAGGTGGAATACACCTTGCTTGTTTCCTTGCATATATGTGGCAGTATTTCATCCGTCCATGAACATGGCGGAAATTATATCACCTCACATATTTTTCTTAGTGTGATCCTTTTTGAAGTGCTGATATTGTCCTCTCAGTAGCATAACACCTGGACTTTCAGCCATTGCGTGTAACATTCCCTATACAATGAATATGGATAGATTTTGTTTTATTTTGTGTGTCTGTGTGTGCAACATTTCTAGTTTGCAAATGTAGTAATTTCTTTGCTCATTCAAGTAAGTTCTCCTAGGACAAACAATTTTACATGCATTGTGTATACCTACTGTTTAGGCATGCATAAGACCCCTTCAATCAAACTCTTTCTTTTCCACTGTGGAAATTGATAGCATGCACCAGGCTGTGCACCAGGGTGTGCTGGTGTTGAGTGACTTGTGATTTTGCTAAACGTTACCATTCAGTACATACGAGCAAAGAAATTCCTTCACTCGATAACTATTAGGATATCAACACTTTGTCTCTGTGTGTGTGTGTGTGTGTTTGATTGTGTGATTGTCATCTTTCTCTTTCAGTTTGCCTCACTGATTTGTATAAATTAGCTTACTTCCTGATGTCAGTTTGAGGAAAAGCCTTGAGTTACCCTGCCATTAGTCTTCAGTTCCATGAATGAAAGGTGTCGTGGTCTGTCACTGAGAACCTTTGCAGAAATGAATGTCCTTCCCAAGTGTTCCATGGTATTCCATAGTTTTGGTGTTCCTGAAAGCTACCATTCACTAGAGAAAGTGTACCAATTTCACTGACTAGGAAATACTTGCCATTCTTTGACTATCTCCTGTGTGAGCAGTGCATTTCTCGGATGAAAGTGAATTAATTTCTCTGTCCACATCAAGTGAAATCCTGTGGTCACGTTCAGGCTCTTGGCAGCCAGTGTGTGCGTTTGCATGTTTTGATGAAGTTAGTAACGCAAAAGCCCGGGATACCAACATCCTGGTTAGCAGTGTGGTACACTTTGTGTCCACATATGGGAATAACCTCAGGTGATGGGAGATGTTGTTCTGAGAAGAAAGTTGCCTCATGGAATGTGAAAGGAGTTTTCCTGGCCGATGGAAGTGCAAAGGGCTTGAGGCGATTTTCTACTCACCACAAAAAAACACATCTTGTCATCCAAAATGTGGGTTCCAGATTGGGAGTTCTTGGAAACAGGAGAGAAATGTCATCCCTATGCCACGTAGAGGAGGCAGAGGTGGGAATATGGAGCAGTAAAGCCATGCTGAGATGCAAACATCTTTCCAGGACCCTAACACACAAGTGGCTGTTGACTGGAGGGGGAGTGTCTTAAGGGGAGTGCTTACGGACTCCGGCCAATCAGGAAAGACTTGGGTGTGATGTCACAGTGGGCTCACAGCCCTTGGACTTGGAGAGTCCTGAGGCAGCTGCTACCTGTCCTGTTGCTATGGCTGCCCAGCCAGCCAAGAGGAGAAAGGCAGGTGCCCCTGTATGGTGAGGAAGATTTCTCAGTGAAGTGTGGCATAGGGAAATGGGAGGGAGGCCGCACAGGATATCCATGAACTGAGCCCATGGGATTGGGGAATCTATTCTTCACTGCTAGCCAAATCATCCATATCCTACGATTTTGAATGTTCACAGGCCTGTGTGCCACCTGCGGTGGGTCTCCCTTTGCAGAACAGGGCGCCTTCGATCTCACTGTGATACACAAGCTGCCTGGTTTTCAGGGTCCCAACCGACCACGTGATCTTAGGGTGTAGTGCTAGCAGACTGGCAAGGGAAGAATGAGTTTACATGGTGGCCCAGGCACCTGTTGATCTGACAGAAATTCTTCTGTGCCCTGCAGGGTACACTAAACCATGGGCAAGGAATCTTGGAAGAAGTTAACCTGATTCTCCAGTGTTTCCTAGTATTCAATAAGGATCGCTACTGCTGAAAGGTACTTTTCTTACATGAAGGTACAGAAATTTTCTGAGTCCAGAATGTTTGCTATTCAAGGAGCCATGAGTGTGTATGTGTGTGTGTGTGTGTATGTGTATTTGTGTGCTTCTGTGCATGTGTGTGTGTGTGTGTGTTTGTGGGAGCCTTTGCACAGAGGGTAGATAGTGTAATATTTCTTTTGTCAGTTTCTGGGAGATACTCTTTTTCAAAAAATGGCAGTCCTGATTGTTTCCTAGAAGGTAATAATTTTGGAGAGATCAAACTTTGTTGTCCTTAGATGAAGCCGTATATATTCTGTAAGGAGGAACTATTCAGCATTCAGGGAATATGTGCAGTGTATTTCCAGGCATCACGATACATGGGTCAATGTGCATCACTGGGTGAAATGAAGGGATTTCAATTCTAGTGATTACTTCAGGCCCAGTCCCAGTTGGAATACACCTTGCTTGTTTCCTTGCATAAATGTGGCAGTATTTCATCCGTCCATGAACATGGCGGAAATTATATCACCTCACATATTTTTCTTAGCGTGATCATTTTGAAGTGCTGATATTGTCCCCTCAGTAGCATAACACCTGGACTTTCAGCCATTGCGTGTAACATTCCCCATGCAATGAATATGGATAGATTTTGTTTTATTTTGTGTGTCTGTGTGTGCAACATTTCTAGTTTGCAAATGTAGTAATTTCTTTGCTCATTCAAGTAAGTTCTCCTAGGACAAACGATTTTACACGCTTTGTGTATACCTACTGTTTAGGCATGCATAAGACCCCTTCAATCAAACTCTTTCTTTTCCACTGTGGAAATTGATAGCATGCACCAGGCTGTGCACCAGGGTGTGCTGGTGTTGAGTGACTTGTGATTTTGCTAAACGTTACCATTCAGTACATACGAGCAAAGAAATTCCTTCACTCGATAACTATTAGGATATCAACACTTTGTTTCTGTGTGTGTGTTTGTTTGATTGTGTGATTGTCATCTTTCTCTTTCAGTTTGCCTCACTGATTTGTATAAATTAGGTTACTTCCTGATGTCAGTTTGAGGAAAAGCCTTGAGTTACCCTGCCATTAGTCTTCAGTTCCATGAATGAAAGGTGTCGTGGTCTGTCACTGAGAACCTTTGCAGAAATGAATGTCCTTCCCAAGTGTTCCATGGTATTCCATAGTTTTGGTGTTCCTGAAAGCTACCATTCACTAGAGAAAGTGTACCAATTTCATTGACTAGGAAATACTTGCCATTCTTTGACTATCTCCTGTGTGAGCAGTGCATTTCTCGGATGAAAGTGAATTAATTTCTCTGTCCACATCAAGTGAAATCCTGTGGTCACGTTCAGGCTCTTGGCAGCCAGTGTGTGCGTTTGCATGTTTTGATGAAGTTAGTAACGCAAAACCTGGGATACCAACATCCTGGTTAGCAGTGTGGTACACTTTGTGTCCACATAGGGGAATAACCTCAGGTGATGGGAGATGTTGTTCTGAGAAGAAAGTTGCCTCATGGAATGTGAAAGGAGTTTTCCTGGCCGATGGAAGTGCAAAGGGCTTGAGGCGATTTTCTACACACCCCAAAAAAACACATCTTGTCATCCAAAATGTGGGTTCCAGATTGGGAGTTCTTGGAAACAGGAGAGAAATGTCATCCCTATGCCACGTAGAGGAGGCGGAGGTGGGAATATGGAGCAGTAAAGCCATGCTGAGATGCAAACATCTTTCCAGGACCCTAACACACAAGTGGCTGTTGACTGGAGGGGAGGGTCTTAAGGGGAGTGCTTACGGACTCCGGCCAATCAGGAAAGACTTGGGTGTGATGTCACAGTGGGCTCACAGCCCTTGGACTTGGAGAGTCCTGAGGCAGCTGCTACCTGTCCTGTTGCTATGGCTGCCCAGCCAGCCAAGAGGAGAAAGGCAGGTGCCCCTGTATGGTGAGGAAGATTTCTCAGTGAAGTGTGGCATAGGGAAATGGGAGGGAGGCCGCACAGGATATCCATGAACTGAGCCCATGGGATTGGGGAATCTATTCTTCACTGCTAGCCAAATCATCCATATCCTACGATTTTGAATGTTCACAGGCCTGTGTGCCACCTGCGGTGAGTCTCCCTTTGCAGAACAGGGCGCCTTCGATCTCACTGTGATACACAAGCTGCCTGGTTTTCAGGGTCCCAACCGACCACGTGATCTTAGGGTGTAGTGCTAGCGGACTGGCAAGGGAAGAATGAGTTTACATGGTGGCCCAGGCACCTGTTGATCTGACAGAAATTCTTCTGTGCCCTGCAGGGTACACTAAACCATGGGCAAGGAATCTTGGAAGAAGTTAACCTGATTCTCCAGTGTTTCCTAGTATTCAATAAGGATCGCTACTGCTGAAAGGTACTTTTCTTACATGAAGGTACAGAAATTTTCTGAGTCCAGAATGTTTGCTATTCAAGGAGCCATGAGTGTGTATGTGTGTGTGTGTGTGTATGTGTATTTGTGTGCTTCTGTGCATGTGTGTGTGTGTGTGTGTTTGTGGGAGCCTTTGCACAGAGGGTAGATAGTGTAATATTTCTTTTGTCAGTTTCTGGGAGATACTCTTTTTCAAAAAATGGCAGTCGTGATTGTTTCCTAGAAGGTAATAATTTTGGAGAGATCAAACTTTGTTGTCCTTAGATGAAGCCGTATATATTCTGTAAGGAGGAACTATTTAGCATTCAGGGAATATGTGCAGTGTATTTCCAGGCATCATGATACATGGGTCAATGTGCATCACTGGGTGAAATGAAGGGATTTCAGTTCTAGTGATTACTTAAGGCCCAGTCCCAGGTGGAATACACCTTGCTTGTTTCCTTGCATATATGTGGCAGTATTTCATCCGTCCATGAACATGGCGGAAATTATATCACCTCACATATTTTTCTTAGTGTGATCCTTTTTGAAGTGCTGATATTGTCCCCTCAGTAGCATAACACCTGGACTTTCAGCCATTGCGTGTAACATTCCCTATGCAATGAATATGGATAGATTTTGTTTTATTTTGTGTGTCTGTGTGTGCAACATTTCTAGTTTGCAAATGTAGTAATTTCTTTGCTCATTCAAGTAAGTTCTCCTAGGACAAACAATTTTACATGCATTGTGTATACCTACTGTTTAGGCATGCATAAGACCCCTTCAATCAAACTCTTTCTTTTCCACTGTGGAAATTGATAGCATGCACCAGGCTGTGCACCAGGGTGTGCTGGTGTTGAGTGACTTGTGATTTTGCTAAACGTTACCATTCAGTACATACGAGCAAAGAAATTCCTTCACTCGATAACTATTAGGATATCAACACTTTGTCTCTGTGTGTGTGTGTGTGTGTTTGATTGTGTGATTGTCATCTTTCTCTTTCAGTTTGCCTCACTGATTTGTATAAATTAGCTTACTTCCTGATGTCAGTTTGAGGAAAAGCCTTGAGTTACCCTGCCATTAGTCTTCAGTTCCATGAATGAAAGGTGTCGTGGTCTGTCACTGAGAACCTTTGCAGAAATGAATGTCCTTCCCAAGTGTTCCATGGTATTCCATAGTTTTGGTGTTCCTGAAAGCTACCATTCACTAGAGAAAGTGTACCAATTTCACTGACTAGGAAATACTTGCCATTCTTTGACTATCTCCTGTGTGAGCAGTGCATTTCTCGGATGAAAGTGAATTAGTTTCTCTGTCCACATCAAGTGAAATCCTGTGGTCACGTTCAGGCTCTTGGCAGCCAGTGTGTGCGTTTGCATGTTTTGATGAAGTTAGTAACGCAAAAGCCCGGGATACCAACATCCTGGTTAGCAGTGTGGTACACTTTGTGTCCACATATGGGAATAACCTCAGGTGATGGGAGATGTTGTTCTGAGAAGAAAGTTGCCTCATGGAATGTGAAAGGAGTTTTCCTGGCCGATGGAAGTGCAAAGGGCTTGAGGCGATTTTCTACTCACCACAAAAAAACACATCTTGTCATCCAAAATGTGGGTTCCAGATTGGGAGTTCTTGGAAACAGGAGAGAAATGTCATCCCTATGCAACGTAGAGGAGGCAGAGGTGGGAATATGGAGCAGTAAAGCCATGCTGAGATGCAAACATCTTTCCAGGACCCTAACACACAAGTGGCTGTTGACTGGAGGGGGAGTGTCTTAAGGGGAGTGCTTACGGACTCCGGCCAATCAGGAAAGACTTGGGTGTGATGTCACAGTGGGCTCACAGCCCTTGGACTTGGAGAGTCCTGAGGCAGCTGCTACCTGTCCTGTTGCTATGGCTGCCCAGCCAGCCAAGAGGAGAAAGGCAGGTGCCCCTGTATGGTGAGGAAGATTTCTCAGTGAAGTGTGGCATAGGGAAATGGGAGGGAGGCCAGACAGGATATCCATGAACTGAGCCCATCGGATTGGGGAATCTATTCTTCACGGCTAGCCAAATCATCCATATCCCACGATTTTGAATGTTCACAGGCCTGTGTGCCACCTGCGGTGGGTCGCCCTTTGCAGAACAGGGCGCCTTCGATCTCACTGTGATACACAAGCTGCCTGGTTTTCAGGGTCCCAACCGACCACGTGATCTTAGGGTGTAGTGCTAGCGGACTGGCAAGGGAAGAATGAGTTTACATGGTGGCCCAGGCACCTGTTGATCTGACAGAAATTCTTCTGTGCCCTGCAGGGTACACTAAACCATGGGCAAGGAATCTTGGAAGAAGTTAACCTGATTCTCCAGTGTTTCCTAGTATTCAATAAGGATCGCTACTGCTGAAAGGTACTTTTCTTACATGAAGGTACAGAAATTTTCTGAGTCCAGAATGTTTGCTATTCAAGGAGCCATGAGTGTGTATGTGTGTGTGTGTGTGTATGTGTATTTGTGTGCTTCTGTGCATGTGTGTGTGTGTGTGTGTTTGTGGGAGCCTTTGCACAGAGGGTAGATAGTGTAATATTTCTTTTGTCAGTTTCTGGGAGATACTCTTTTTCAAAAAATGGCAGTCGTGATTGTTTCCTAGAAGGTAATAATTTTGGAGAGATCAAACTTTGTTGTCCTTAGATGAAGCCGTATATATTCTGTAAGGAGGAACTATTTAGCATTCAGGGAATATGTGCAGTGTATTTCCAGGCATCATGATACATGGGTCAATGTGCATCACTGGGTGAAATGAAGGGATTTCAGTTCTAGTGATTACTTAAGGCCCAGTCCCAGGTGGAATACACCTTGCTTGTTTCCTTGCATATATGTGGCAGTATTTCATCCGTCCATGAACATGGCGGAAATTATATCACCTCACATATTTTTCTTAGTGTGATCCTTTTTGAAGTGCTGATATTGTCCCCTCAGTAGCATAACACCTGGACTTTCAGCCATTGCGTGTAACATTCCCTATGCAATGAATATGGATAGATTTTGTTTTATTTTGTGTGTCTGTGTGTGCAACATTTCTAGTTTGCAAATGTAGTAATTTCTTTGCTCATTCAAGTAAGTTCTCCTAGGACAAACAATTTTACATGCATTGTGTATACCTACTGTTTAGGCATGCATAAGACCCCTTCAATCAAACTCTTTCTTTTCCACTGTGGAAATTGATAGCATGCACCAGGCTGTGCACCAGGGTGTGCTGGTGTTGAGTGACTTGTGATTTTGCTAAACGTTACCATTCAGTACATACGAGCAAAGAAATTCCTTCACTCGATAACTATTAGGATATCAACACTTTGTCTCTGTGTGTGTGTGTGTGTGTTTGATTGTGTGATTGTCATCTTTCTCTTTCAGTTTGCCTCACTGATTTGTATAAATTAGCTTACTTCCTGATGTCAGTTTGAGGAAAAGCCTTGAGTTACCCTGCCATTAGTCTTCAGTTCCATGAATGAAAGGTGTCGTGGTCTGTCACTGAGAACCTTTGCAGAAATGAATGTCCTTCCCAAGTGTTCCATGGTATTCCATAGTTTTGGTGTTCCTGAAAGCTACCATTCACTAGAGAAAGTGTACCAATTTCACTGACTAGGAAATACTTGCCATTCTTTGACTATCTCCTGTGTGAGCAGTGCATTTCTGGGATGAAAGTGAATTAATTTCTCTGTCCACATCAAGTGAAATCCTGTGGTCACGTTCAGGCTCTTGGCAGCCAGTGTGTGCGTTTGCATGTTTTGATGAAGTTAGTAACGCAAAAGCGTGGGATACCAACATCCTGGTTAGCAGTGTGGTACACTTTGTGTCCACATATGGGAATAACCTCAGGTGATGGGAGATGTTGTTCTGAGAAGAAAGTTGCCTCATGGAATGTGAAAGGAGTTTTCCTGGCCGATGGAAGTGCAAAGGGCTTGAGGCGATTTTCTACTCACCACAAAAAAACACATCTTGTCATCCAAAATGTGGGTTCCAGATTGGGAGTTCTTGGAAACAGGAGAGAAATGTCATCCCTATGCCACGTAGAGGAGGCAGAGGTGCGAATATGGAGCAGTAAAGCCATGCTGAGATGCAAACATCTTTCCAGGACCCTAACACACAAGTGGCTGTTGACTGGAGGGGGAGTGTCTTAAGGGGAGTGCTTACGGACTCCGGCCAATCAGGAAAGACTTGGGTGTGATGTCACAGTGGGCTCACAGCCCTTGGACTTGGAGAGTCCTGAGGCAGCTGCTACCTGTCCTGTTGCTATGGCTGCCCAGCCAGCCAAGAGGAGAAAGGCAGGTGCCCCTGTATGGTGAGGAAGATTTCTCAGTGAAGTGTGGCATAGGGAAATGGGAGGGAGGCCAGACAGGATATCCATGAACTGAGCCCATCGGATTGGGGAATCTATTCTTCACGGCTAGCCAAATCATCCATATCCCACGATTTTGAATGTTCACAGGCCTGTGTGCCACCTGCGGTGGGTCGCCCTTTGCAGAACAGGGCGCCTTCGATCTCACTGTGATACACAAGCTGCCTGGTTTTCAGGGTCCCAACCGACCACGTGATCTTAGGGTGTAGTGCTAGCGGACTGGCAAGGGAAGAATGAGTTTACATGGTGGCCCAGGCACCTGTTGATCTGACAGAAATTCTTCTGTGCCCTGCAGGGTACACTAAACCATGGGCAAGGAATCTTGGAAGAAGTTAACCTGATTCTCCAGTGTTTCCTAGTATTCAATAAGGATCGCTACTGCTGAAAGGTACTTTTCTTACATGAAGGTACAGAAATTTTCTGAGTCCAGAATGTTTGCTATTCAAGGAGCCATGAGTGTGTATGTGTGTGTGTGTGTGTATGTGTATTTGTGTGCTTCTGTGCATGTGTGTGTGTGTGTGTGTTTGTGGGAGCCTTTGCACAGAGGGTAGATAGTGTAATATTTCTTTTGTCAGTTTCTGGGAGATACTCTTTTTCAAAAAATGGCAGTCGTGATTGTTTCCTAGAAGGTAATAATTTTGGAGAGATCAAACTTTGTTGTCCTTAGATGAAGCCGTATATATTCTGTAAGGAGGAACTATTTAGCATTCAGGGAATATGTGCAGTGTATTTCCAGGCATCATGATACATGGGTCAATGTGCATCACTGGGTGAAATGAAGGGATTTCAGTTCTAGTGATTACTTAAGGCCCAGTCCCAGGTGGAATACACCTTGCTTGTTTCCTTGCATATATGTGGCAGTATTTCATCCGTCCATGAACATGGCGGAAATTATATCACCTCACATATTTTTCTTAGTGTGATCCTTTTTGAAGTGCTGATATTGTCCCCTCAGTAGCATAACACCTGGACTTTCAGCCATTGCGTGTAACATTCCCTATGCAATGAATATGGATAGATTTTGTTTTATTTTGTGTGTCTGTGTGTGCAACATTTCTAGTTTGCAAATGTAGTAATTTCTTTGCTCATTCAAGTAAGTTCTCCTAGGACAAACAATTTTACATGCATTGTGTATACCTACTGTTTAGGCATGCATAAGACCCCTTCAATCAAACTCTTTCTTTTCCACTGTGGAAATTGATAGCATGCACCAGGCTGTGCACCAGGGTGTGCTGGTGTTGAGTGACTTGTGATTTTGCTAAACGTTACCATTCAGTACATACGAGCAAAGAAATTCCTTCACTCGATAACTATTAGGATATCAACACTTTGTCTCTGTGTGTGTGTGTGTGTGTTTGATTGTGTGATTGTCATCTTTCTCTTTCAGTTTGCCTCACTGATTTGTATAAATTAGCTTACTTCCTGATGTCAGTTTGAGGAAAAGCCTTGAGTTACCCTGCCATTAGTCTTCAGTTCCATGAATGAAAGGTGTCGTGGTCTGTCACTGAGAACCTTTGCAGAAATGAATGTCCTTCCCAAGTGTTCCATGGTATTCCATAGTTTTGGTGTTCCTGAAAGCTACCATTCACTAGAGAAAGTGTACCAATTTCACTGACTAGGAAATACTTGCCATTCTTTGACTATCTCCTGTGTGAGCAGTGCATTTCTGGGATGAAAGTGAATTAATTTCTCTGTCCACATCAAGTGAAATCCTGTGGTCACGTTCAGGCTCTTGGCAGCCAGTGTGTGCGTTTGCATGTTTTGATGAAGTTAGTAACGCAAAAGCGCGGGATACCAACATCCTGGTTAGCAGTGTGGTACACTTTGTGTCCACATATGGGAATAACCTCAGGTGATGGGAGATGTTGTTCTGAGAAGAAAGTTGCCTCATGGAATGTGAAAGGAGTTTTCCTGGCCGATGGAAGTGCAAAGGGCTTGAGGCGATTTTCTACTCACCACAAAAAAACACATCTTGTCATCCAAAATGTGGGTTCCAGATTGGGAGTTCTTGGAAACAGGAGAGAAATGTCATCCCTATGCCACGTAGAGGAGGCAGAGGTGCGAATATGGAGCAGTAAAGCCATGCTGAGATGCAAACATCTTTCCAGGACCCTAACACACAAGTGGCTGTTGACTGGAGGGGGAGTGTCTTAAGGGGAGTGCTTACGGACTCCGGCCAATCAGGAAAGACTTGGGTGTGATGTCACAGTGGGCTCACAGCCCTTGGACTTGGAGAGTCCTGAGGCAGCTGCTACCTGTCCTGTTGCTATGGCTGCCCAGCCAGCCAAGAGGAGAAAGGCAGGTGCCCCTGTATGGTGAGGAAGATTTCTCAGTGAAGTGTGGCATAGGGAAATGGGAGGGAGGCCAGACAGGATATCCATGAACTGAGCCCATCGGATTGGGGAATCTATTCTTCACGGCTAGCCAAATCATCCATATCCCACGATTTTGAATGTTCACAGGCCTGTGTGCCACCTGCGGTGGGTCTCCCTTTGCAGAACAGGGCGCCTTCGATCTCACTGTGATACACAAGCTGCCTGGTTTTCAGGGTCCCAACCGACCATGTGATCTTAGGGTGTAGTGCTAGCGGACTGGCAAGGGAAGAATGAGTTTACATGGTGGCCCAGGCACCTGTTGATCTGACAGAAATTCTTCTGTGCCCTGCAGGGTACACTAAACCATGGGCAAGGAATCTTGGAAGAAGTTAACCTGATTCTCCAGTGTTTCCTAGTATTCAATAAGGATCGCTACTGCTGAAAGGTACTTTTCTTACATGAAGGTACAGAAATTTTCTGAGTCCAGAATGTTTGCTATTCAAGGAGCCATGAGTGTGTATGTGTGTGTGTGTGTGTATGTGTATTTGTTTGCTTCTGTGCATGTGTGTGTGTGTGTGTGTTTGTGGGAGCCTTTGCACAGAGGGTAGATAGTGTAATATTTCTTTTGTCAGTTTCTGGGAGATACTCTTTTTCAAAAAATGGCAGTCGTGATTGTTTCCTAGAAGGTAATAATTTTGGAGAGATCAAACTTTGTTGTCCTTAGATGAAGCCGTATATATTCTGTAAGGAGGAACTATTTAGCATTCAGGGAATATGTGCAGTGTATTTCCAGGCATCATGATACATGGGTCAATGTGCATCACTGGGTGAAATGAAGGGATTTCAGTTCTAGTGATTACTTAAGGCCCAGTCCCAGGTGGAATACACCTTGCTTGTTTCCTTGCATATATGTGGCAGTATTTCATCCGTCCATGAACATGGCGGAAATTATATCACCTCACATATTTTTCTTAGTGTGATCCTTTTTGAAGTGCTGATATTGTCCCCTCAGTAGCATAACACCTGGACTTTCAGCCATTGCGTGTAACATTCCCTATGCAATGAATATGGATAGATTTTGTTTTATTTTGTGTGTCTGTGTGTGCAACATTTCTAGTTTGCAAATGTAGTAATTTCTTTGCTCATTCAAGTAAGTTCTCCTAGGACAAACAATTTTACATGCATTGTGTATACCTACTGTTTAGGCATGCATAAGACCCCTTCAATCAAACTCTTTCTTTTCCACTGTGGAAATTGATAGCATGCACCAGGCTGTGCACCAGGGTGTGCTGGTGTTGAGTGACTTGTGATTTTGCTAAACGTTACCATTCAGTACATACGAGCAAAGAAATTCCTTCACTCGATAACTATTAGGATATCAACACTTTGTCTCTGTGTGTGTGTGTGTGTGTTTGATTGTGTGATTGTCATCTTTCTCTTTCAGTTTGCCTCACTGATTTGTATAAATTAGCTTACTTCCTGATGTCAGTTTGAGGAAAAGCCTTGAGTTACCCTGCCATTAGTCTTCAGTTCCATGAATGAAAGGTGTCGTGGTCTGTCACTGAGAACCTTTGCAGAAATGAATGTCCTTCCCAAGTGTTCCATGGTATTCCATAGTTTTGGTGTTCCTGAAAGCTACCATTCACTAGAGAAAGTGTACCAATTTCACTGACTAGGAAATACTTGCCATTCTTTGACTATCTCCTGTGTGAGCAGTGCATTTCTGGGATGAAAGTGAATTAATTTCTCTGTCCACATCAAGTGAAATCCTGTGGTCACGTTCAGGCTCTTGGCAGCCAGTGTGTGCGTTTGCATGTTTTGATGAAGTTAGTAACGCAAAAGCGCGGGATACCAACATCCTGGTTAGCAGTGTGGTACACTTTGTGTCCACATATGGGAATAACCTCAGGTGATGGGAGATGTTGTTCTGAGAAGAAAGTTGCCTCATGGAATGTGAAAGGAGTTTTCCTGGCCGATGGAAGTGCAAAGGGCTTGAGGCGATTTTCTACTCACCACAAAAAAACACATCTTGTCATCCAAAATGTGGGTTCCAGATTGGGAGTTCTTGGAAACAGGAGAGAAATGTCATCCCTATGCCACGTAGAGGAGGCAGAGGTGCGAATATGGAGCAGTAAAGCCATGCTGAGATGCAAACATCTTTCCAGGACCCTAACACACAAGTGGCTGTTGACTGGAGGGGGAGTGTCTTAAGGGGAGTGCTTACGGACTCCGGCCAATCAGGAAAGACTTGGGTGTGATGTCACAGTGGGCTCACAGCCCTTGGACTTGGAGAGTCCTGAGGCAGCTGCTACCTGTCCTGTTGCTATGGCTGCCCAGCCAGCCAAGAGGAGAAAGGCAGGTGCCCCTGTATGGTGAGGAAGATTTCTCAGTGAAGTGTGGCATAGGGAAATGGGAGGGAGGCCAGACAGGATATCCATGAACTGAGCCCATCGGATTGGGGAATCTATTCTTCACGGCTAGCCAAATCATCCATATCCCACGATTTTGAATGTTCACAGGCCTGTGTGCCACCTGCGGTGGGTCTCCCTTTGCAGAACAGGGCGCCTTCGATCTCACTGTGATACACAAGCTGCCTGGTTTTCAGGGTCCCAACCGACCATGTGATCTTAGGGTGTAGTGCTAGCGGACTGGCAAGGGAAGAATGAGTTTACATGGTGGCCCAGGCACCTGTTGATCTGACAGAAATTCTTCTGTGCCCTGCAGGGTACACTAAACCATGGGCAAGGAATCTTGGAAGAAGTTAACCTGATTCTCCAGTGTTTCCTAGTATTCAATAAGGATCGCTACTGCTGAAAGGTACTTTTCTTACATGAAGGTACAGAAATTTTCTGAGTCCAGAATGTTTGCTATTCAAGGAGCCATGAGTGTGTATGTGTGTGTGTGTGTGTATGTGTATTTGTGTGCTTCTGTGCATGTGTGTGTGTGTGTGTGTTTGTGGGAGCCTTTGCACAGAGGGTAGATAGTGTAATATTTCTTTTGTCAGTTTCTGGGAGATACTCTTTTTCAAAAAATGGCAGTCGTGATTGTTTCCTAGAAGGTAATAATTTTGGAGAGATCAAACTTTGTTGTCCTTAGATGAAGCCGTATATATTCTGTAAGGAGGAACTATTTAGCATTCAGGGAATATGTGCAGTGTATTTCCAGGCATCATGATACATGGGTCAATGTGCATCACTGGGTGAAATGAAGGGATTTCAGTTCTAGTGATTACTTAAGGCCCAGTCCCAGGTGGAATACACCTTGCTTGTTTCCTTGCATATATGTGGCAGTATTTCATCCGTCCATGAACATGGCGGAAATTATATCACCTCACATATTTTTCTTAGTGTGATCCTTTTTGAAGTGCTGATATTGTCCCCTCAGTAGCATAACACCTGGACTTTCAGCCATTGCGTGTAACATTCCCTATGCAATGAATATGGATAGATTTTGTTTTATTTTGTGTGTCTGTGTGTGCAACATTTCTAGTTTGCAAATGTAGTAATTTCTTTGCTCATTCAAGTAAGTTCTCCTAGGACAAACAATTTTACATGCATTGTGTATACCTACTGTTTAGGCATGCATAAGACCCCTTCAATCAAACTCTTTCTTTTCCACTGTGGAAATTGATAGCATGCACCAGGCTGTGCACCAGGGTGTGCTGGTGTTGAGTGACTTGTGATTTTGCTAAACGTTACCATTCAGTACATACGAGCAAAGAAATTCCTTCACTCGATAACTATTAGGATATCAACACTTTGTCTCTGTGTGTGTGTGTGTGTGTTTGATTCTGTGATTGTCATCTTTCTCTTTCAGTTTGCCTCACTGATTTGTATAAATTAGCTTACTTCCTGATGTCAGTTTGAGGAAAAGCCTTGAGTTACCCTGCCATTAGTCTTCAGTTCCATGAATGAAAGGTGTCGTGGTCTGTCACTGAGAACCTTTGCAGAAATGAATGTCCTTCCCAAGTGTTCCATGGTATTCCATAGTTTTGGTGTTCCTGAAAGCTACCATTCACTAGAGAAAGTGTACCAATTTCACTGACTAGGAAATACTTGCCATTCTTTGACTATCTCCTGTGTGAGCAGTGCATTTCTGGGATGAAAGTGAATTAATTTCTCTGTCCACATCAAGTGAAATCCTGTGGTCACGTTCAGGCTCTTGGCAGCCAGTGTGTGCGTTTGCATGTTTTGATGAAGTTAGTAACGCAAAAGCGCGGGATACCAACATCCTGGTTAGCAGTGTGGTACACTTTGTGTCCACATATGGGAATAACCTCAGGTGATGGGAGATGTTGTTCTGAGAAGAAAGTTGCCTCATGGAATGTGAAAGGAGTTTTCCTGGCCGATGGAAGTGCAAAGGGCTTGAGGCGATTTTCTACTCACCACAAAAAAACACATCTTGTCATCCAAAATGTGGGTTCCAGATTGGGAGTTCTTGGAAACAGGAGAGAAATGTCATCCCTATGCCACGTAGAGGAGGCAGAGGTGCGAATATGGAGCAGTAAAGCCATGCTGAGATGCAAACATCTTTCCAGGACCCTAACACACAAGTGGCTGTTGACTGGAGGGGGAGTGTCTTAAGGGGAGTGCTTACGGACTCCGGCCAATCAGGAAAGACTTGGGTGTGATGTCACAGTGGGCTCACAGCCCTTGGACTTGGAGAGTCCTGAGGCAGCTGCTACCTGTCCTGTTGCTATGGCTGCCCAGCCAGCCAAGAGGAGAAAGGCAGGTGCCCCTGTATGGTGAGGAAGATTTCTCAGTGAAGTGTGGCATAGGGAAATGGGAGGGAGGCCAGACAGGATATCCATGAACTGAGCCCATCGGATTGGGGAATCTATTCTTCACGGCTAGCCAAATCATCCATATCCCACGATTTTGAATGTTCACAGGCCTGTGTGCCACCTGCGGTGGGTCTCCCTTTGCAGAACAGGGCGCCTTCGATCTCACTGTGATACACAAGCTGCCTGGTTTTCAGGGTCCCAACCGACCATGTGATCTTAGGGTGTAGTGCTAGCGGACTGGCAAGGGAAGAATGAGTTTACATGGTGGCCCAGGCACCTGTTGATCTGACAGAAATTCTTCTGTGCCCTGCAGGGTACACTAAACCATGGGCAAGGAATCTTGGAAGAAGTTAACCTGATTCTCCAGTGTTTCCTAGTATTCAATAAGGATCGCTACTGCTGAAAGGTACTTTTCTTACATGAAGGTACAGAAATTTTCTGAGTCCAGAATGTTTGCTATTCAAGGAGCCATGAGTGTGTATGTGTGTGTGTGTGTGTATGTGTATTTGTGTGCTTCTGTGCATGTGTGTGTGTGTGTGTGTGTTTGTGGGAGCCTTTGCACAGAGGGTAGATAGTGTAATATTTCTTTTGTCAGTTTCTGGGAGATACTCTTTTTCAAAAAATGGCAGTCGTGATTGTTTCCTAGAAGGTAATAATTTTGGAGAGATCAAACTTTGTTGTCCTTAGATGAAGCCGTATATATTCTGTAAGGAGGAACTATTTAGCATTCAGGGAATATGTGCAGTGTATTTCCAGGCATCATGATACATGGGTCAATGTGCATCACTGGGTGAAATGAAGGGATTTCAGTTCTAGTGATTACTTAAGGCCCAGTCCCAGGTGGAATACACCTTGCTTGTTTCCTTGCATATATGTGGCAGTATTTCATCCGTCCATGAACATGGCGGAAATTATATCACCTCACATATTTTTCTTAGTGTGATCCTTTTAGAAGTGCTGATATTGTCCCCTCAGTAGCATAACACCTGGACTTTCAGCCATTGCGTGTAACATTCCCTATGCAATGAATATGGATAGATTTTGTTTTATTTTGTGTGTCTGTGTGTGCAACATTTCTAGTTTGCAAATGTAGTAATTTCTTTGCTCATTCAAGTAAGTTCTCCTAGGATAAACAATTTTACATGCATTGTGTATACCTACTGTTTAGGCATGCATAAGACCCCTTCAATCAAACTCTTTCTTTTCCACTGTGGAAATTGATAGCATGCACCAGGCTGTGCACCAGGGTGTGCTGGTGTTGAGTGACTTGTGATTTTCCTAAACGTTACCATTCAGTACATACGAGCAAAGAAATTCCTTCACTCGATAACTATTAGGATATCAACACTTTGTCTCTGTGTGTGTGTGTGTGTGTTTGATTGTGTGATTGTCATCTTTCTCTTTCAGTTTGCCTCACTGATTTGTATAAATTAGCTTACTTCCTGATGTCAGTTTGAGGAAAAGCCTTGAGTTACCCTGCCATTAGTCTTCAGTTCCATGAATGAAAGGTGTCGTGGTCTGTCACTGAGAACCTTTGCAGAAATGAATGTCCTTCCCAAGTGTTCCATGGTATTCCATAGTTTTGGTGTTCCTGAAAGCTACCATTCACTAGAGAAAGTGTACCAATTTCACTGACTAGGAAATACTTGCCATTCTTTGACTATCTCCTGTGTGAGCAGTGCATTTCTCGGATGAAAGTGAATTAATTTCTCTATCCACATCAAGTGAAATCCTGTGGTCACGTTCAGGCTCTTGGCAGCCAGTGTGTGCGTTTGCATGTTTTGATGAAGTTAGTAACGCAAAAGCCCGGGATACCAACATCCTGGTTAGCAGTGTGGTACACTTTGTGTCCACATATGGGAATAACCTCAGGTGATGGGAGATGTTGTTCTGAGAAGAAAGTTGCCTCATGGAATGTGAAAGGAGTTTTCCTGGCCGATGGAAGTGCAAAGGGCTTGAGGCGATTTTCTACTTACCACAAAAAAACACATCTTGTCATCCAAAATGTGGGTTCCAGATTGGGAGTTCTTGGAAACAGGAGAGAAATGTCATCCCTATGCCACGTAGAGGAGGCAGAGGTGGGAATATGGAGCAGTAAAGCCATGCTGAGATGCAAACATCTTTCCAGGACCCTAACACACAAGTGGCTGTTGACTGGAGGGGGAGTGTCTTAAGGGGAGTGCTTACGGACTCCGGCCAATCAGGAAAGACTTGGGTGTGATGTCACAGTGGGCTCACAGCCCTTGGACTTGGAGAGTCCTGAGGCAGCTGCTACCTGTCCTGTTGCTATGGCTGCCCAGCCAGCCAAGAGGAGAAAGGCAGGTGCCCCTGTATGGTGAGGAAGATTTCTCAGTGAAGTGTGGCATAGGGAAATGGGAGGGAGGCCGCACAGGATATCCATGAACTGAGCCCATCGGATTGGGGAATCTATTCTTCACGGCTAGCCAAATCATCCATATCCCACGATTTTGAATGTTCACAGGCCTGTGTGCCACCTGCGGTGGGTCTCCCTTTGCAGAACAGGGCGCCTTCAATCTCACTGTGATACACAAGCTGCCTGGTTTTCAGGGTCCCAACCGACCACGTGATCTTAGGGTGTAGTGCTAGCGGACTGGCAAGGGAAGAATGAGTTTACATGGTGGCCCAGGCACCTGTTGATCTGACAGAAATTCTTCTGTGCCCTGCAGGGTACACTAAACCATGGGCAAGGAATCTTGGAAGAAGTTAACCTGATTCTCCAGTGTTTCCTAGTATTCAATAAGGATCGCTACTGCTGAAAGGTACTTTTCTTACATGAAGGTACAGAAATTTTCTGAGTCCAGAATGTTTGCTATTCAAGGAGCCATGAGTGTGTATGTGTGTGGGTGTGTGTGTGTGTGTGTGTGTGTGTATGTGTATTTGTGTGCTTCTGTGCATGTGTGTGTGTGTGTGTGTTTGTGGGAGCCTTTGCACAGAGGGTAGATAGTATAATATTTCTTTTGTCAGTTTCTGGGAGATACTCTTTTTCAAAAAATGGCAGTCCTGATTGTTTCCTAGAAGGTAATAATTTTGGAGAGATCAAACTTTGTTGTCCTTAGATGAAGCCGTATATATTCTGTAAGGAGGAACTATTCAGCATTCAGGGAATATGTGCAGTGTATGTCCAGGCATCATGATACATGGGTCAATGTGCATCACTGGGTGAAATGAAGGGATTTCAATTCAAGTGATTACTTCAGGCCCAGGCCCAGGTGGAATACACCTTGCTTGTTTCCTTGCATAAATGTTGCAGTATTTCATCCGTCCATGAACATGGCGGAAATTATATCACCTCACATATTTTTCTTAGCGCGATCCTTTTTGAAGTGCTGATATTGTACCCTCAGTAGCATAACACCTGGACTTTCAGCCATTGCGTGTAACATTCCCCATGCAATGAATATGGATAGATTTTGTTTTATTTTGTGTGTCTGTGTGTGCAACATTTCTAGTTTGCAAATGTAGTAATTGCTTTGCTCATTCAAGTAAGTTCTCCTAGGACAAACGATTTTACAGGCATTGTGTATACCTACTGTTTAGGCATGCATAAGACCCTTTCAATCAAACTCTTTCTTTTCCACTGTGGAAATTGATAGCATGCACCAGGCTGTGCACCAGGGTGTGCTGGTGTTGAGTGAGTTGTGATTTTGCTAAACGTTACCATTCAGTACATACGAGCAAAGAAATTCCTTCACTCGATAACTATTAGGATATCAACACTTTGTCTCTGTGTGTGTGTGTGTGTGTGTGTGTGTTTGATTGTGTGATTGTCATCTTTCTCTTTCAGTTTGCCTCACTGATTTGTATAAATTAGCTTACTTCCTGATGTCAGTTTGAGGAAAAGCCTTGAGTTACCCTGCCATTAGTCTTCAGTTCCATGAATGAAAGGTGTCGTGGTCTGTCACTGAGAACCTTTGCAGAAATGAATGTCCTTCCCAAGTGTTCCATGGTATTCCATAGTTTTGGTGTTCCTGAAAGCTACCATTCACTAGAGAAAGTGTACCAATTTCACTGACTAGGAAATACTTGCCATTCTTTGACTATCTCCTGTGTGAGCAGTGCATTTCTCGGATGAAAGTGAATTAATTTCTCTGTCCACATCAAGTGAAATCCTGTGGTCACGTTCAGGCTCTTGGCAGCCAGTGTGTGCGTTTGCATGTTTTGATGAAGTTAGTAACGCAAAAGCCCGGGATACCAACATCCTGGTTAGCAGTGTGGTACACTTTGTGTCCACATATGGGAATAACCTCAGGTGATGGGAGATGTTGTTCTGAGAAGAAAGTTGCCTCATGGAATGTGAAAGGAGTTTTCCTGGCCGATGGAAGTGCATAGGGCTTGAGGCGATTTTCTACTCACCACAAAAAAACACATCTTGTCATCCAAAATGTGGGTTCCAGATTGGGAGTTCTTGGAAACAGGAGAGAAATGTCATCCCTATGCCACGTAGAGGAGGCAGAGGTGGGAATATGGAGCAGTAAAGCCATGCTGAGATGCAAACATCTTTCCAGGACCCTAACACACAAGTGGCTGTTGACTGGAGGGGAGGGTCTTAAGGGGAGTGCTTACGGACTCCGGCTAATCAGGAAAGACTTGGGTGTGATGTCACAGTGTGCTCACAGCCCTTGGACTTGGAGAGTCCTGAGGCAGCTGCTACCTGTCCTGTTGCTATGGCTGCCCAGCCAGCCAAGAGGAGAAAGGCAGGTGCCCCTGTATGGTGAGGAAGATTTCTCAGTGAAGTGTGGCATAGGGAAATGGGAGGGAGGCCAAACAGGATATCCATGAACTGAGCCCATGGGATTGGGGAATCTATTCTTCACTGCTAGCCAAATCATCCATATCCTACGATTTTGAATGTTCACAGGCCTGTGTGCCACCTGCGGTGGGTCTCCCTTTGCAGAACAGGGCGCCTTCGATCTCACTGTGATACACAAGCTGCCTGGTTTTCAGGGTCCCAACCGACCACGTGATCTTAGGGTGCAGTGCTAGCGGACTGGCAAGGGAAGAATGAGTTTACATGGTGGCCCAGGCACCTGTTGATCTGACAGAAATTCTTCTGTGCCCTGCAGGGTACACTAAACCATGGGCAAGGAATCTTGGAAGAAGTTAACCTGATTCTCCAGTGTTTCCTAGTATTCAATAAGGATCGCTACTGCTGAAAGGTACTTTTCTTACATGAAGGTACAGAAATTTTCTGAGTCCAGAATGTTTGCTATTCAAGGAGCCATGAGTGTGTATGTGTGTGTGTGTGTGTATGTGTATTTGTGTGCTTCTGTGCATGTGTGTGTGTGTGTGTGTTTGTGGGAGCCTTTGCACAGAGGGTAGATAGTGTAATATTTCTTTTGTCAGTTTCTGGGAGATACTCTTTTTCAAAAAATGGCAGTCGTGATTGTTTCCTAGAAGGTAATAATTTTGGAGAGATCAAACTTTGTTGTCCTTAGATGAAGCCGTATATATTCTGTAAGGAGGAACTATTTAGCATTCAGGGAATATGTGCAGTGTATTTCCAGGCATCAAGATACATGGGTCAATGTGCATCACTGGGTGAAATGAAGGGATTTCAGTTCTAGTGATTACTTAAGGCCCAGTCCCAGGTGGAATACACCTTGCTTGTTTCCTTGCATATATGTGGCAGTATTTCATCCGTCCATGAACATGGCGGAAATTATATCACCTCACATATTTTTCTTAGTGTGATCCTTTTTGAAGTGCTGATATTGTCCCCTCAGTAGCATAACACCTGGACTTTCAGCCATTGCGTGTAACATTCCCTATGCAATGAATATGGATAGATTTTGTTTTATTTTGTGTGTCTGTGTGTGCAACATTTCTAGTTTGCAAATGTAGTAATTTCTTTGCTCATTCAAGTAAGTTCTCCTAGGACAAACAATTTTACATGCATTGTGTATACCTACTGTTTAGGCATGCATAAGACCCCTTCAATCAAACTCTTTCTTTTCCACTGTGGAAATTGATAGCATGCACCAGGCTGTGCACCAGGGTGTGCTGGTGTTGAGTGACTTGTGATTTTGCTAAACGTTACCATTCAGTACATACGAGCAAAGAAATTCCTTCACTCGATAACTATTAGGATATCAACACTTTGTCTCTGTGTGTGTGTGTGTGTTTGATTGTGTGATTGTCATCTTTCTCTTTCAGTTTGCCTCACTGATTTGTATAAATTAGCTTACTTCCGGATGTCAGTTTGAGGAAAAGCCTTGAGTTACCCTGCCATTAGTCTTCAGTTCCATGAATGAAAGGTGTCGTGGTCTGTCACTGAGAACCTTTGCAGAAATGAATGTCCTTCCCAAGTGTTCCATGGTATTCCATAGTTTTGGTGTTCCTGAAAGCTGCCATTCACTAGAGAAAGTGTACCAATTTCATTGACTAGGAAATACTTGCCATTCTTTGACTATCTCCTGTGTGAGCAGTGCATTTCTCGGATGAAAGTGAATTAATTTCTCTGTCCACATCAAGTGAAATCCTGTGGTCACGTTCAGGCTCTTGGCAGCCAGTGTGTGCGTTTGCATGTTTTGATGAAGTTAGTAACGCAAAACCTGGGATACCAACATCCTGGTTAGCAGTGTGGTACACTTTGTGTCCACATAGGGGAATAACCTCAGGTGATGGGAGATGTTGTTCTGAGAAGAAAGTTGCCTCATGGAATGTGAAAGGAGTTTTCCTGGCCGATGGAAGTGCAAAGGGCTTGAGGCGATTTTCTACTCACCCCAAAAAAACACATCTTGTCATCCAAAATGTGGGTTCCAGATTGGGAGTTCTTGGAAACAGGAGAGAAATGTCATCCCTATGCCACGTAGAGGAGGCGGAGGTGGGAATATGGAGCAGTGAAGCCATGCTGAGATGCAAACATCTTTCCAGGACCCTAACACACAAGTGGCTGTTGACTGGAGGGGAGGGTCTTAAGGGGAGTGCTTACGGACTCCGGCCAATCAGGAAAGACTTGGGTGTGATGTCACAGTGGGCTCACAGCCCTTGGACTTGGAGAGTCCTGAGGCAGCTGCTACCTGTCCTGTTGCTATGGCTGCCCAGCCAGCCAAGAGGAGAAAGGCAGGTGCCCCTGTATGGTGAGGAAGATTTCTCAGTGAAGTGTGGCATAGGGAAATGGGAGGGAGGCCGCACAGGATATCCATGAACTGAGCCCATGGGATTGGGGAATCTATTCTTCACTGCTAGCCAAATCATCCATATCCTACGATTTTGAATGTTCACAGGCCTGTGTGCCACCTGCGGTGAGTCTCCCTTTGCAGAACAGGGCGCCTTCGATCTCACTGTGATACACAAGCTGCCTGGTTTTCAGGGTCCCAACCGACCACGTGATCTTAGGGTGTAGTGCTAGCGGACTGGCAAGGGAAGAATGAGTTTACATGGTGGCCCAGGCACCTGTTGATCTGACAGAAATTCTTCTGTGCCCTGCAGGGTACACTAAACCATGGGCAAGGAATCTTGGAAGAAGTTAACCTGATTCTCCAGTGTTTCCTAGTATTCAATAAGGATCGCTACTGCTGAAAGGTACTTTTCTTACATGAAGGTACAGAAATTTTCTGAGTCCAGAATGTTTGCTATTCAAGGAGCCATGAGTGTGTATGTGTGTGTGTGTGTGTGTGTGTGTGTGTATGTGTATTTGTGTGCTTCTGTGCATGTGTGTGTGTGTGTGTGTTTGTGGGAGCCTTTGCACAGAGGGTAGATAGTATAATATTTCTTTTGTCAGTTTCTGGGAGATACTCTTTTTCAAAAAATGGCAGTCCTGATTGTTTCCTAGAAGGTAATAATTTTGGAGAGATCAAACTTTGTTGTCCTTAGATGAAGCCGTATATATTCTGTAAGGAGGAACTATTCAGCATTCAGGGAATATGTGCAGTGTATGTCCAGGCATCATGATACATGGGTCAATGTGCATCACTGGGTGAAATGAAGGGATTTCAATTCAAGTGATTACTTCAGGCCCAGGCCCAGGTGGAATACACCTTGCTTTTTTCCTTGCATAAATGTTGCAGTATTTCATCCGTCCATGAACATGGCGGAAATTATATCACCTCACATATTTTTCTTAGCGCGATGCTTTTTGAAGTGCTGATATTGTACCCTCAGTAGCATAACACCTGGACTTTCAGCCATTGCGTGTAACATTCCCCATGCAATGAATATGGATAGATTTTGTTTTATTTTGTGTGTCTGTGTGTGCAACATTTCTAGTTTGCAAATGTAGTAATTGCTTTGCTCATTCAAGTAAGTTCTCCTAGGACAAACGATTTTACAGGCATTGTGTATACCTACTGTTTAGGCATGCATAAGACCCTTTCAATCAAACTCTTTCTTTTCCACTGTGGAAATTGATAGCATGCACCAGGCTGTGCACCAGGGTGTGCTGGTGTTGAGTGAGTTGTGATTTTGCTAAACGTTACCATTCAGTACATACGAGCAAAGAAATTCCTTCACTCGATAACTATTAGGATATCAACACTTTGTCTCTGTGTGTGTGTGTGTGTGTGTGTGTGTTTGATTGTGTGATTGTCATCTTTCTCTTTCAGTTTGCCTCACTGATTTGTATAAATTAGCTTACTTCCTGATGTCAGTTTGAGGAAAAGCCTTGAGTTACCCTGCCATTAGTCTTCAGTTCCATGAATGAAAGGTGTCGTGGTCTGTCACTGAGAACCTTTGCAGAAATGAATGTCCTTCCCAAGTGTTCCATGGTATTCCATAGTTTTGGTGTTCCTGAAAGCTGCCATTCACTAGAGAAAGTGTACCAATTTCATTGACTAGGAAATACTTGCCATTCTTTGACTATCTCCTGTGTGAGCAGTGCATTTCTCGGATGAAAGTGAATTAATTTCTCTGTCCACATCAAGTGAAATCCTGTGGTCACGTTCAGGCTCTTGGCAGCCAGTGTGTGCGTTTGCATGTTTTGATGAAGTTAGTAACGCAAAAGCCCGGGATACCAACATCCTGGTTAGCAGTGTGGTACACTTTGTGTCCACATAGGGGAATAACCTCAGGTGATGGGAGATGTTGTTCTGAGAAGAAAGTTGCCTCATGGAATGTGAAAGGAGTTTTCCTGGCCGATGGAAGTGCAAAGGGCTTGAGGCGATTTTCTACTCACCCCAAAAAAACACATCTTGTCATCCAAAATGTGGGTTCCAGATTGGGAGTTCTTGGAAACAGGAGAGAAATGTCATCCCTATGCCACGTAGAGGAGGCGGAGGTGGGAATATGGAGCAGTAAAGCCATGCTGAGATGCAAACATCTTTCCAGGACCCTAACACACAAGTGGCTGTTGACTGGAGGGGAGGGTCTTAAGGGGAGTGCTTACGGACTCCGGCCAATCAGGAAAGACTTGGGTGTGATGTCACAGTGGGCTCACAGCCCTTGGACTTGGAGAGTCCTGAGGCAGCTGCTACCTGTCCTGTTGCTATGGCTGCCCAGCCAGCCAAGAGGAGAAAGGCAGGTGCCCCTGTATGGTGAGGAAGATTTCTCAGTGAAGTGTGGCATAGGGAAATGGGAGGGAGGCCAAACAGGATATCCATGAACTGAGCCCATGGGATTGGGGAATCTATTCTTCACTGCTAGCCAAATCATCCATATCCTACGATTTTGAATGTTCACAGGCCTGTGTGCCACCTGCGGTGAGTCTCCCTTTGCAGAACAGGGCGCCTTCGATCTCACTGTGATACACAAGCTGCCTGGTTTTCAGGGTCCCAACCGACCACGTGATCTTAGGGTGTAGTGCTAGCGGACTGGCAAGGGAAGAATGAGTTTACATGGTGGCCCAGGCACCTGTTGATCTGACAGAAATTCTTCTGTGCCCTGCAGGGTACACTAAACCATGGGCAAGGAATCTTGGAAGAAGTTAACCTGATTCTCCAGTGTTTCCTAGTATTCAATAAGGATCGCTACTGCTGAAAGGTACTTTTCTTACATGAAGGTACAGAAATTTTCTGAGTCCAGAATGTTTGCTATTCAAGGAGCCATGAGTGTGTATGTGTGTGTGTGTGTGTATGTGTATTTGTGTGCTTCTGTGCATGTGTGTGTGTGTGTGTGTTTGTGGGAGCCTTTGCACAGAGGGTAGATAGTGTAATATTTCTTTTGTCAGTTTCTGGGAGATACTCTTTTTCAAAAAATGGCAGTCGTGATTGTTTCCTAGAAGGTAATAATTTTGGAGAGATCAAACTTTGTTGTCCTTAGATGAAGCCGTATATATTCTGTAAGGAGGAACTATTTAGCATTCAGGGAATAGGTGCAGTGTATTTCCAGGCATCATGATACATGGGTCAATGTGCATCACTGGGTGAAATGAAGGGATTTCAGTTCTAGTGATTACTTAAGGCCCAGTCCCAGGTGGAATACACCTTGCTTGTTTCCTTGCATATATGTGGCAGTATTTCATCCGTCCATGAACATGGCGGAAATTATATCACCTCACATATTTTTCTTAGTGTGATCCTTTTTGAAGTGCTGATATTGTCCCCTCAGTAGCATAACACCTGGACTTTCAGCCATTGCGTGTAACATTCCCTATGCAATGAATATGGATAGATTTTGTTTTATTTTGTGTGTCTGTGTGTGCAACATTTCTAGTTTGCAAATGTAGTAATTTCTTTGCTCATTCAAGTAAGTTCTCCTAGGACAAACAATTTTACATGCATTGTGTATACCTACTGTTTAGGCATGCATAAGACCCCTTCAATCAAACTCTTTCTTTTCCACTGTGGAAATTGATAGCATGCACCAGGCTGTGCACCAGGGTGTGCTGGTGTTGAGAGACTTGTGATTTTGCTAAACGTTACCATTCAGTACATACGAGCAAAGAAATTCCTTCACTCGATAACTATTAGGATATCAACACTTTGTCTCTGTGTGTGTGTGTGTGTGTTTGATTGTGTGATTGTCATCTTTCTCTTTCAGTTTGCCTCACTGATTTGTATAAATTAGCTTACTTCCTGATGTCAGTTTGAGGAAAAGCCTTGAGTTACCCTGCCATTAGTCTTCAGTTCCATGAATGAAAGGTGTCGTGGTCTGTCACTGAGAACCTTTGCAGAAATGAATGTCCTTCCCAAGTGTTCCATGGTATTCCATAGTTTTGGTGTTCCTGAAAGCTACCATTCACTAGAGAAAGTGTACCAATTTCACTGACTAGGAAATACTTGCCATTCTTTGACTATCTCCTGTGTGAGCAGTGCATTTCTCGGATGAAAGTGAATTAATTTCTCTGTCCACATCAAGTGAAATCCTGTGGTCACGTTCAGGCTCTTGGCAGCCAGTGTGTGCGTTTGCATGTTTTGATGAAGTTAGTAACGCAAAAGCCCGGGATACCAACATCCTGGTTAGCAGTGTGGTACACTTTGTGTCCACATATGGGAATAACCTCAGGTGATGGGAGATGTTGTTCTGAGAAGAAAGTTGCCTCATGGAATGTGAAAGGAGTTTTCCTGGCCGATGGAAGTGCAAAGGGCTTGAGGCGATTTTCTACTCACCACAAAAAAACACATCTTGTCATCCAAAATGTGGGTTCCAGATTGGGAGTTCTTGGAAACAGGAGAGAAATGTCATCCCTATGCCACGTAGAGGAGGCAGAGGTGGGAATATGGAGCAGTAAAGCCATGCTGAGATGCAAACATCTTTCCAGGACCCTAACACACAAGTGGCTGTTGACTGGAGGGGGAGTGTCTTAAGGGGAGTGCTTACGGACTCCGGCCAATCAGGAAAGACTTGGGTGTGATGTCACAGTGGGCTCACAGCCCTTGGACTTGGAGAGTCCTGAGGCAGCTGCTACCTGTCCTGTTGCTATGGCTGCCCAGCCAGCCAAGAGGAGAAAGGCAGGTGCCCCTGTATGGTGAGGAAGATTTCTCAGTGAAGTGTGGCATAGGGAAATGGGAGGGAGGCCGCACAGGATATCCATGAACTGAGCCCATGGGATTGGGGACTCTATTCTTCACGGCTAGCCAAATCATCCATATCCTACGATTTTGAATGTTCACAGGCCTGTGTGCCACCTGCGGTGGGTCTCCCTTTGCAGAACAGGGCGCCTTCGATCTCACTGTGATACACAAGCTGCCTGGTTTTCAGGGTCCCAACCGACCACGTGATCTTAGGGTGTAGTGCTAGCAGACTGGCAAGGGAAGAATGAGTTTACATGGTGGCCCAGGCACCTGTTGATCTGACAGAAATTCTTCTGTGCCCTGCAGGGTACACTAAACCATGGGCAAGGAATCTTGGAAGAAGTTAACCTGATTCTCCAGTGTTTCCTAGTATTCAATAAGGATCGCTACTGCTGAAAGGTACTTTTCTTACATGAAGGTACAGAAATTTTCTGAGTCCAGAATGTTTGCTATTCAAGGAGCCATGAGTGTGTATGTGTGTGGGTGTGTGTATGTGTATTTGTGTGCTTCTGTGCATGTGTGTGTGTGTGTGTGTTTGTGGGAGCCTTTGCACAGAGGGTAGATAGTGTAATATTTCTTTTGTCAGTTTCTGGGAGATACTCTTTTTCAAAAAATGGCAGTCGTGATTGTTTCCTAGAAGGTAATAATTTTGGAGAGATCAAACTTTGTTGTCCTTAGATGAAGCCGTATATATTCTGTAAGGAGGAACTATTTAGCATTCAGGGAATATGTGCAGTGTATTTCCAGGCATCATGATACATGGGTCAATGTGCATCACTGGGTGAAATGAAGGGATTTCCGTTCTAGTGATTACTTAAGGCCCAGTCCCAGGTGGAATACACCTTGCTTGTTTCCTTACATATATGTGGCAGTATTTCATCCGTCCATGAACATGGCGGAAATTATATCACCTCACATATTTTTCTTAGTGTGATCCTTTTTGAAGTGCTGATATTGTCCCCTCAGTAGCATAACACCTGGACTTTCAGCCATTGCGTGTAACATTCCCTATGCAATGAATATGGATAGATTTTGTTTTATTTTGTGTGTCTGTGTGTGCAACATTTCTAGTTTGCAAATGTAGTAATTTCTTTGCTCATTCAAGTAAGTTCTCCTAGGACAAACAATTTTACATGCATTGTGTATACCTACTGTTTAGGCATGCATAAGACCCCTTCAATCAAACTCTTTCTTTTCCACTGTGGAAATTGATACCATGCACCAGGCTGTGCACCAGGGTGTGCTGGTGTTGAGTGACTTGTGATTTTGCTAAACGTTACCATTCAGTACATACGAGCAAAGAAATTCCTTCACTCGATAACTATTAGGATATCAACACTTTGTCTCTGTGTGTGTGTGTGTGTGTTTGATTGTGTGATTGTCATCTTTCTCTTTCAGTTTGCCTCACTGATTTGTATAAATTAGCTTACTTCCTGATGTCAGTTTGAGGAAAAGCCTTGAGTTACCCTGCCATTAGTCTTCAGTTCCATGAATGAAAGGTGTCGTGGTCTGTCACTGAGAACCTTTGCAGAAATGAATGTCCTTCCCAAGTGTTCCATGGTATTCCATAGTTTTGGTGTTCCTGAAAGCTACCATTCACTAGAGAAAGTGTACCAATTTCATTGACTAGGAAATACTTGCCATTCTTTGACTATCTCCTGTGTGAGCAGTGCATTTCTCGGATGAAAGTGAATTAATTTCTCTGTCCACATCAAGTGAAATCCTGTGGTCACGTTCAGGCTCTTGGCAGCCAGTGTGTGCGTTTGCATGTTTTGATGAAGTTAGTAACGCAAAACGTGGGATACCAACATCCTGGTTAGCAGTGTGGTACACTTTGTGTCCACATAGGGGAATAACCTCAGGTGATGGGAGATGTTGTTCTGAGAAGAAAGTTGCCTCATGGAATGTGAAAGGAGTTTTCCTGGCCGATGGAAGTGCAAAGGGCTTGAGGCGATTTTCTACTCACCCCAAAAAAACACATCTTGTCATCCAAAATGTGGGTTCCAGATTGGGAGTTCTTGGAAACAGGAGAGAAATGTCATCGCTATGCCACGTAGAGGAGGCGGAGGTGGGAATATGGAGCAGTAAAGCCATGCTGAGATGCAAACATCTTTCCAGGACCCTAACACACAAGTGGCTGTTGACTGGAGGGGAGGGTCTTAAGGGGAGTGCTTACGGACTCCGGCCAATCAGGAAAGACTTGGGTGTGATGTCACAGTGGGCTCACAGCCCTTGGACTTGGAGAGTCCTGAGGCAGCTGCTACCTGTCCTGTTGCTATGGCTGCCCAGCCAGCCAAGAGGAGAAAGGCAGGTGCCCCTGTATGGTGAGGAAGATTTCTCAGTGAAGTGTGGCATAGGGAAATGGGAGGGAGGCCAAACAGGATATCCATGAACTGAGCCCATGGGATTGGGGAATCTATTCTTCACTGCTAGCCAAATCATCCATATCCTACGATTTTGAATGTTCACAGGCCTGTGTGCCACCTGCGGTGAGTCTCCCTTTGCAGAACAGGGCGCCTTCGATCTCACTGTGATACACAAGCTGCCTGGTTTTCAGGGTCCCAACCGACCACGTGATCTTAGGGTGTAGTGCTAGCGGACTGGCAAGGGAAGAATGAGTTTACATGGTGGCCCAGGCACCTGTTGATCTGACAGAAATTCTTCTGTGCCCTGCAGGGTACACTAAACCATGGGCAAGGAATCTTGGAAGAAGTTAACCTGATTCTCCAGTGTTTCCTAGTATTCAATAAGGATCGCTACTGCTGAAAGGTACTTTTCTTACATGAAGGTACAGAAATTTTCTGAGTCCAGAATTTTTGCTATTCAAGGAGCCATGAGTGTGTATGTGTGTGGGTGTGTGTGTGTGTGTGTGTGTATGTGTATTTGTGTGCTTCTGTGCATGTGTGTGTGTGTGTGTGTTTGTGGGAGCCTTTGCACAGAGGGTAGATAGTATAATATTTCTTTTGTCAGTTTCTGGGAGATACTCTTTTTCAAAAAATGGCAGTCCTGATTGTTTCCTAGAAGGTAATAATTTTGGAGAGATCAAACTTTGTTGTCCTTAGATCAAGCCGTATATATTCTGTAAGGAGGAACTATTCAGCATTCAGGGAATATGTGCAGTGTATGTGCAGGCATCATGATACATGGGTCAATGTGCATCACTGGGTGAAATGAAGGGATTTCAATTCAAGTGATTACTTCAGGCCCAGGCCCAGGTGGAATACACCTTGCTTGTTTCCTTGCATAAATGTGGCAGTATTTCATCCGTCCATGAACATGGCGGAAATTATATCACCTCATATATTTTTCTTAGCGCGATCCTTTTTGAAGTGCTGATATTGTACCCTCAGTAGCATAACACCTGGACTTTCAGCCATTGCGTGTAACATTCCCCATGCAATGAATATGGATAGATTTTGTTTTATTTTGTGTGTCTGTGTGTGCAACATTTCTAGTTTGCAAATGTAGTAATTGCTTTGCTCATTCAAGTAAGTTCTCCTAGGACAAACGATTTTACAGGCATTGTGTATACCTACTGTTTAGGCATGCATAAGACCCCTTCAATCAAACTCTTTCTTTTCCACTGTGGAAATTGATAGCATGCACCAGGCTGTGCACCAGGGTGTGCTGGTGTTGAGTGAGTTGTGATTTTGCTAAACGTTACCATTCAGTACATACGAGCAAAGAAATTCCTTCACTCGATAACTATTAGGATATCAACACTTTGTCTCTGTGTGTGTGTGTGTGTGTGTGTGTTTGATTGTGTGATTGTCATCTTTCTCTTTCAGTTTGCCTCACTGATTTGTATAAATTAGCTTACTTCCTGATGTCAGTTTGAGGAAAAGCCTTGAGTTACCCTGCCATTAGTCTTCAGTTCCATGAATGAAAGGTGTCGTGGTCTGTCACTGAGAACCTTTGCAGAAATGAATGTCCTTCCCAAGTGTTCCATGGTATTCCATAGTTTTGGTGTTCCTGAAAGCTCCCATTCACTAGAGAAAGTGTACCAATTTCACTGACTAGGAAATACTTGCCATTCTTTGACTATCTCCTGTGTGAGCAGTGCATTTCTCGGATGAAAGTGAATTAATTTCTCTGTCCACATCAAGTGAAATCCTGTGGTCACGTTCAGGCTCTTGGCAGCCAGTGTGTGCGTTTGCATGTTTTGATGAAGTTAGTAACGCAAAAGCCCGGGATACCAACATCCTGGTTAGCAGTGTGGTACACTTTGTGTCCACATAGGGGAATAACCTCAGGTGATGGGAGATGTTGTTCTGAGAAGAAAGTTGCCTCATGGAATGTGAAAGGAGTTTTCCTGGCCGATGGAAGTGCAAAGGGCTTGAGGCGATTTTCTACTCACCACAAAAAAACACATCTTGTCATCCAAAATGTGGGTTCCAGATTGGGAGTTCTTGGAAACAGGAGAGAAATGTCATCCCTATGCCACGTAGAGGAGGCAGAGATGGGAATATGGAGCAGTAAAGCCATGCTGAGATGCAAACATCTTTCCAGGACCCTAACACACAAGTGGCTGTTGACTGGAGGGGGAGTGTCTTAAGCGGAGTGCTTACGGACTCCGGCCAATCAGGAAAGACTTGGGTGTGATGTCACAGTGGGCTCACAGCCCTTGGACTTGGAGAATCCTGAGGCAGCTGCTACCTGTCCTGTTGCTATGGCTGCCCAGCCAGCCAAGAGGAGAAAGGCAGGTGCCCCTGTATGGTGAGGAAGATTTCTCAGTGAAGTGTGGCATAGGGAAATGGGAGGGAGGCCGCACAGGATATCCATGAACTGAGCCCATGGGATTGGGGAATCTATTCTTCACTGCTAGCCAAATCATCCATATCCTACGATTTTGAATGTTCACAGGCCTGTGTGCCACCTGCGGTGGGTCTCCCTTTGCAGAACAGGGCGCCTTCGATCTCACTGTGATACACAAGCTGCCTGGTTTTCAGTGTCCCAACCGACCACGTGATCTTAGGGTGTAGTGCTAGCGGACTGGCAAGGGAAGAATGAGTTTACATGGTGGCCCAGGCACCTGTTGATCTGACAGAAATTCTTCTGTGCCCTGCAGGGTACACTAAACCATGGGCAAGGAATCTTGGAAGAAGTTAACCTGATTCTCCAGTGTTTCCTAGTATTCAATAAGGATCGCTACTGCTGAAAGGTACTTTTCTTACATGAAGGTACAGAAATTTTCTGAGTCCAGAATGTTTGCTATTCAAGGAGCCATGAGTGTGTATGTGTGTGTGTGTGTGTGTGTATGTGTATTTGTGTGCTTCTGTGCATGTGGTGTGTGTGTGTGTTTGTGGGAGCCTTTTCACAGAGGGTAGATAGTGTAATATTTCTTTTGTCAGTTTCTGGGAGATACTCTTTTTCAAAAAATGGCAGTCGTGATTGTTTCCTAGAAGGTAATAATTTTGGAGAGATCAAACTTTGTTGTCCTTAGATGAAGCCGTATATATTCTGTAAGGAGGAACTATTTAGCATTCAGGGAATATGTGCAGTGTATTTCCAGGCATCATGATACATGGGTCAATGTGCATCACTGGGTGAAATGAAGGGATTTCAGTTCTAGTGATTACTTAAGGCCCAGTCCCAGGTGGAATACACCTTGCTTGTTTCCTTGCATATATGTGGCAGTATTTCATCCGTCCATGAACATGGCGGAAATTATATCACCTCACATATTTTTCTTAGTGTGATCCTTTTTGAAGTGCTGATATTGTCCCCTCAGTAGCATAACACCTGGACTTTCAGCCATTGCGTGTAACATTCCCTATGCAATGAATATGGATAGATTTTGTTTTATTTTGTGTGTCTGTGTGTGCAACATTTCTAGTTTGCAAATGTAGTAATTTCTTTGCTCATTCAAGTAAGTTCTCCTAGGACAAACAATTTTACATGCATTGTGTATACCTACTGTTTAGGCATGCATAAGACCCCTTCAATCAAACTCTTTCTTTTCCACTGTGGAAATTGATAGCATGCACCAGGCTGTGCACCAGGGTGTGCTGGTGTTGAGTGACTTGTGATTTTGCTAAACGTTACCATTCAGTACATACGAGCAAAGAAATTCCTTCACTTGATACCTATTAGGATATCAACACTTTGTCTCTGTGTGTGTGTGTGTGTGTTTGATTGTGTGATTGTCATCTTTCTCTTTCAGTTTGCCTCACTGATTTGTATAAATTAGCTTACTTCCTGATGTCAGTTTGAGGAAAAGCCTTGAGTTACCCTGCCATTAGTCTTCAGTTCCATGAATGAAAGGTGTCGTGGTCTGTCACTGAGAACCTTTGCAGAAATGAATGTCCTTCCCAAGTGTTCCATGGTATTCCATAGTTTTGGTGTTCCTGAAAGCTACCATTCACTAGAGAAAGTGTACCAATTTCACTGACTAGGAAATACTTGCCATTCTTTGACTATCTCCTGTGTGAGCAGTGCATTTCTCGGATGAAAGTGAATTAATTTCTCTGTCCACATCAAGTGAAATCCTGTGGTCACGTTCAGGCTCTTGGCAGCCAGTGTGTGCGTTTGCATGTTTTGATGAAGTTAGTAACGCAAAAGCCCGGGATACCAACATCCTGGTTAGCAGTGTGGTACACTTTGTGTCCACATATGGGAATAACCTCAGGTGATGGGAGATGTTGTTCTGAGAAGAAAGTTGCCTCATGGAATGTGAAAGGAGTTTTCCTGGCCGATGGAAGTGCAAAGGGCTTGAGGCGATTTTCTACTCACCACAAAAAAACACATCTTGTCATCCAAAATGTGGGTTCCAGATTGGGAGTTCTTGGAAACAGGAGAGAAATGTCATCCCTATGCCACGTAGAGGAGGCAGAGGTGGGAATATGGAGCAGTAAAGCCATGCTGAGATGCAAACATCTTTCCAGGACCCTAACACACAAGTGGCTGTTGACTGGAGGGGGAGTGTCTTAAGGGGAGTGCTTACGGACTCCGGCCAATCAGGAAAGACTTGGGTGTGATGTCACAGTGGGCTCACAGCCCTTGGACTTGGAGAGTCCTGAGGCAGCTGCTACCTGTCCTGTTGCTATGGCTGCCCAGCCAGCCAAGAGGAGAAAGGCAGGTGCCCCTGTATGGTGAGGAAGATTTCTCAGTGAAGTGTGGCATAGGGAAATGGGAGGGAGGCCGCACAGGATATCCATGAACTGAGCCCATGGGATTGGGGAATCTATTCTTCACGGCTAGCCAAATCATCCATATCCCACGATTTTGAATGTTCACAGGCCTGTGTGCCACCTGCGGTGGGTCTCCCTTTGCAGAACAGGGCGCCTTCGATCTCACTGTGATACACAAGCTGCCTGGTTTTCAGCGTCCCAACCGACCACGTGATCTTAGGGTGTAGTGCTAGCGGACTGGCAAGGGAAGAATGAGTTTACATGGTGGCCCAGGCACCTGTTGATCTGACAGAAATTCTTCTGTGCCCTGCAGGGTACACTAAACCATGGGCAAGGAATCTTGGAAGAAGTTAACCTGATTCTCCAGTGTTTCCTAGTATTCAATAAGGATCGCTACTGCTGAAAGGTACTTTTCTTACATGAAGGTACAGAAATTTTCTGAGTCCAGAATGTTTGCTATTCAAGGAGCCATGAGTGTGTATGTGTGTGTGTGTGTGTGTATGTGTATTTGTGTGCTTCTGTGCATGTGTGTGTGTGTGTGTGTGTTTGTGGGAGCCTTTGCACAGAGGGTAGATAGTGTAATATTTCTTTTGTCAGTTTCTGGGAGATACTCTTTTTCAAAAAATGGCAGTCGTGATTGTTTCCTAGAAGGTAATAATTTTGGAGAGATCAAACTTTGTTGTCCTTAGATGAAGCCGTATATATTCTGTAAGGAGGAACTATTTAGCATTCAGGGAATATGTGCAGTGTATTTCCAGGCATCATGATACATGGGTCAATGTGCATCACTGGGTGAAATGAAGGGATTTCAGTTCTAGTGATTACTTAAGGCCCAGTCCCAGGTGGAATACACCTTGCTTGTTTCCTTGCATATATGTGGCAGTATTTCATCCGTCCATGAACATGGCGGAAATTATATCACCTCACATATTTTTCTTAGTGTGATCCTTTTTGAAGTGCTGATATTGTCCTCTCAGTAGCATAACACCTGGACTTTCAGCCATTGCGTGTAACATTCCCTATACAATGAATATGGATAGATTTTGTTTTATTTTGTGTGTCTGTGTGTGCAACATTTCTAGTTTGCAAATGTAGTAATTTCTTTGCTCATTCAAGTAAGTTCTCCTAGGACAAACAATTTTACATGCATTGTGTATACCTACTGTTTAGGCATGCATAAGACCCCTTCAATCAAACTCTTTCTTTTCCACTGTGGAAATTGATAGCATGCACCAGGCTGTGCACCAGGGTGTGCTGGTGTTGAGTGACTTGTGATTTTGCTAAACGTTACCATTCAGTACATACGAGCAAAGAAATTCCTTCACTCGATAACTATTAGGATATCAACACTTTGTCTCTGTGTGTGTGTGTGTGTGTTTGATTGTGTGATTGTCATCTTTCTCTTTCAGTTTGCCTCACTGATTTGTATAAATTAGCTTACTTCCTGATGTCAGTTTGAGGAAAAGCCTTGAGTTACCCTGCCATTAGTCTTCAGTTCCATGAATGAAAGGTGTCGTGGTCTGTCACTGAGAACCTTTGCAGAAATGAATGTCCTTCCCAAGTGTTCCATGGTATTCCATAGTTTTGGTGTTCCTGAAAGCTACCATTCACTAGAGAAAGTGTACCAATTTCACTGACTAGGAAATACTTGCCATTCTTTGACTATCTCCTGTGTGAGCAGTGCATTTCTCGGATGAAAGTGAATTAATTTCTCTGTCCACATCAAGTGAAATCCTGTGGTCACGTTCAGGCTCTTGGCAGCCAGTGTGTGCGTTTGCATGTTTTGATGAAGTTAGTAACGCAAAAGCCCGGGATACCAACATCCTGGTTAGCAGTGTGGTACACTTTGTGTCCACATATGGGAATAACCTCAGGTGATGGGAGATGTTGTTCTGAGAAGAAAGTTGCCTCATGGAATGTGAAAGGAGTTTTCCTGGCCGATGGAAGTGCAAAGGGCTTGAGGCGATTTTCTACTCACCACAAAAAAACACATCTTGTCATCCAAAATGTGGGTTCCAGATTGGGAGTTCTTGGAAACAGGAGAGAAATGTCATCCCTATGCCACGTAGAGGAGGCAGAGGTGGGAATATGGAGCAGTAAAGCCATGCTGAGATGCAAACATCTTTCCAGGACCCTAACACACAAGTGGCTGTTGACTGGAGGGGGAGTGTCTTAAGGGGAGTGCTTACGGACTCCAGCCAATCAGGAAAGACTTGGGTGTGATGTCACAGTGGGCTCACAGCCCTTGGACTTGGAGAGTCCTGAGGCAGCTGCTACCTGTCCTGTTGCTATGGCTGCCCAGCCAGCCAAGAGGAGAAAGGCAGGTGCCCCTGTATGGTGAGGAAGATTTCTCAGTGAAGTGTGGCATAGGGAAATGGGAGGGAGGCCGCACAGGATATCCATGAACTGAGCCCATGGGATTGGGGAATCTATTCTTCACTGCTAGCCAAATCATCCATATCCTACGATTTTGAATGTTCACAGGCCTGTGTGCCACCTGCGGTGGGTCTCCCTTTGCAGAACAGGGCGCCTTCGATCTCACTGTGATACACAAGCTGCCTGGTTTTCAGGGTCCCAACCGACCACGTGATCTTAGGGTGTAGTGCTAGCAGACTGGCAAGGGAAGAATGAGTTTACATGGTGGCCCAGGCACCTGTTGATCTGACAGAAATTCTTCTGTGCCCTGCAGGGTACACTAAACCATGGGCAAGGAATCTTGGAAGAAGTTAACCTGATTCTCCAGTGTTTCCTAGTATTCAATAAGGATCGCTACTGCTGAAAGGTACTTTTCTTACATGAAGGTACAGAAATTTTCTGAGTCCAGAATGTTTGCTATTCAAGGAGCCATGAGTGTGTATGTGTGTGTGTGTGTGTGTATGTGTATTTGTGTGCTTCTGTGCATGTGTGTGTGTGTGTGTGTTTGTGGGAGCCTTTGCACAGAGGGTAGATAGTGTAATATTTCTTTTGTCAGTTTCTGGGAGATACTCTTTTTCAAAAAATGGCAGTCCTGATTGTTTCCTAGAAGGTAATAATTTTGGAGAGATCAAACTTTGTTGTCCTTAGATGAAGCCGTATATATTCTGTAAGGAGGAACTATTCAGCATTCAGGGAATATGTGCAGTGTATTTCCAGGCATCACGATACATGGGTCAATGTGCATCACTGGGTGAAATGAAGGGATTTCAATTCTAGTGATTACTTCAGGCCCAGTCCCAGTTGGAATACACCTTGCTTGTTTCCTTGCATAAATGTGGCAGTATTTCATCCGTCCATGAACATGGCGGAAATTATATCACCTCACATATTTTTCTTAGCGTGATCATTTTGAAGTGCTGATATTGTCCCCTCAGTAGCATAACACCTGGACTTTCAGCCATTGCGTGTAACATTCCCCATGCAATGAATATGGATAGATTTTGTTTTATTTTGTGTGTCTGTGTGTGCAACATTTCTAGTTTGCAAATGTAGTAATTTCTTTGCTCATTCAAGTAAGTTCTCCTAGGACAAACGATTTTACACGCATTGTGTATACCTACTGTTTAGGCATGCATAAGACCCCTTCAATCAAACTCTTTCTTTTCCACTGTGGAAATTGATAGCATGCACCAGGCTGTGCACCAGGGTGTGCTGGTGTTGAGTGACTTGTGATTTTGCTAAACGTTACCATTCAGTACATACGAGCAAAGAAATTCCTTCACTCGATAACTATTAGGATATCAACACTTTGTTTCTGTGTGTGTGTTTGTTTGATTGTGTGATTGTCATCTTTCTCTTTCAGTTTGCCTCACTGATTTGTATAAATTAGGTTACTTCCTGATGTCAGTTTGAGGAAAAGCCTTGAGTTACCCTGCCATTAGTCTTCAGTTCCATGAATGAAAGGTGTCGTGGTCTGTCACTGAGAACCTTTGCAGAAATGAATGTCCTTCCCAAGTGTTCCATCGTATTCCATAGTTTTGGTGTTCCTGAAAGCTCCCATTCACTAGAGAAAGTGTACCAATTTCACTGACTAGGAAATACTTGCCATTCTTTGACTATCTCCTGTGTGAGCAGTGCATTTCTCGGATGAAAGTGAATTAATTTCTCTGTCCACATCAAGTGAAATCCTGTGGTCACGTTCAGGCTCTTGGCAGCCAGTGTGTGCGTTTGCATGTTTTGATGAAGTTAGTAACGCAAAAGCCCGGGATACCAACATCCTGGTTAGCAGTGTGGTACACTTTGTGTCCACATAGGGGAATAACCTCAGGTGATGGGAGATGTTGTTCTGAGAAGAAAGTTGCCTCATGGAATGTGAAAGGAGTTTTCCTGGCCGATGGAAGTGCAAAGGGCTTGAGGCGATTTTCTACTCACCACAAAAAAACACATCTTGTCATCCAAAATGTGGGTTCCAGATTGGGAGTTCTTGGAAACAGGAGAGAAATGTCATCCCTATGCCACGTAGAGGAGGCAGAGATGGGAATATGGAGCAGTAAAGCCATGCTGAGATGCAAACATCTTTCCAGGACCCTAACACACAAGTGGCTGTTGACTGGAGGGGGAGTGTCTTAAGCGGAGTGCTTACGGACTCCGGCCAATCAGGAAAGACTTGGGTGTGATGTCACAGTGGGCTCACAGCCCTTGGACTTGGAGAATCCTGAGGCAGCTGCTACCTGTCCTGTTGCTATGGCTGCCCAGCCAGCCAAGAGGAGAAAGGCAGGTGCCCCTGTATGGTGAGGAAGATTTCTCAGTGAAGTGTGGCATAGGGAAATGGGAGGGAGGCCGCACAGGATATCCATGAACTGAGCCCATGGGATTGGGGAATCTATTCTTCACTGCTAGCCAAATCATCCATATCCTACGATTTTGAATGTTCACAGGCCTGTGTGCCACCTGCGGTGGGTCTCCCTTTGCAGAACAGGGCGCCTTCGATCTCACTGTGATACACAAGCTGCCTGGTTTTCAGTGTCCCAACCGACCACGTGATCTTAGGGTGTAGTGCTAGCGGACTGGCAAGGGAAGAATGAGTTTACATGGTGGCCCAGGCACCTGTTGATCTGACAGAAATTCTTCTGTGCCCTGCAGGGTACACTAAACCATGGGCAAGGAATCTTGGAAGAAGTTAACCTGATTCTCCAGTGTTTCCTAGTATTCAATAAGGATCGCTACTGCTGAAAGGTACTTTTCTTACATGAAGGTACAGAAATTTTCTGAGTCCAGAATGTTTGCTATTCAAGGAGCCATGAGTGTGTATGTGTGTGTGTGTGTGTGTGTATGTGTATTTGTGTGCTTCTGTGCATGTGGTGTGTGTGTGTGTTTGTGGGAGCCTTTTCACAGAGGGTAGATAGTGTAATATTTCTTTTGTCAGTTTCTGGGAGATACTCTTTTTCAAAAAATGGCAGTCGTGATTGTTTCCTAGAAGGTAATAATTTTGGAGAGATCAAACTTTGTTGTCCTTAGATGAAGCCGTATATATTCTGTAAGGAGGAACTATTTAGCATTCAGGGAATATGTGCAGTGTATTTCCAGGCATCATGATACATGGGTCAATGTGCATCACTGGGTGAAATGAAGGGATTTCAGTTCTAGTGATTACTTAAGGCCCAGTCCCAGGTGGAATACACCTTGCTTGTTTCCTTGCATATATGTGGCAGTATTTCATCCGTCCATGAACATGGCGGAAATTATATCACCTCACATATTTTTCTTAGTGTGATCCTTTTTGAAGTGCTGATATTGTCCCCTCAGTAGCATAACACCTGGACTTTCAGCCATTGCGTGTAACATTCCCTATGCAATGAATATGGATAGATTTTGTTTTATTTTGTGTGTCTGTGTGTGCAACATTTCTAGTTTGCAAATGTAGTAATTTCTTTGCTCATTCAAGTAAGTTCTCCTAGGACAAACAATTTTACATGCATTGTGTATACCTACTGTTTAGGCATGCATAAGACCCCTTCAATCAAACTCTTTCTTTTCCACTGTGGAAATTGATAGCATGCACCAGGCTGTGCACCAGGGTGTGCTGGTGTTGAGTGACTTGTGATTTTGCTAAACGTTACCATTCAGTACATACGAGCAAAGAAATTCCTTCACTTGATACCTATTAGGATATCAACACTTTGTCTCTGTGTGTGTGTGTGTGTGTTTGATTGTGTGATTGTCATCTTTCTCTTTCAGTTTGCCTCACTGATTTGTATAAATTAGCTTACTTCCTGATGTCAGTTTGAGGAAAAGCCTTGAGTTACCCTGCCATTAGTCTTCAGTTCCATGAATGAAAGGTGTCGTGGTCTGTCACTGAGAACCTTTGCAGAAATGAATGTCCTTCCCAAGTGTTCCATGGTATTCCATAGTTTTGGTGTTCCTGAAAGCTACCATTCACTAGAGAAAGTGTACCAATTTCACTGACTAGGAAATACTTGCCATTCTTTGACTATCTCCTGTGTGAGCAGTGCATTTCTCGGATGAAAGTGAATTAATTTCTCTGTCCACATCAAGTGAAATCCTGTGGTCACGTTCAGGCTCTTGGCAGCCAGTGTGTGCGTTTGCATGTTTTGATGAAGTTAGTAACGCAAAAGCCCGGGATACCAACATCCTGGTTAGCAGTGTGGTACACTTTGTGTCCACATATGGGAATAACCTCAGGTGATGGGAGATGTTGTTCTGAGAAGAAAGTTGCCTCATGGAATGTGAAAGGAGTTTTCCTGGCCGATGGAAGTGCAAAGGGCTTGAGGCGATTTTCTACTCACCACAAAAAAACACATCTTGTCATCCAAAATGTGGGTTCCAGATTGGGAGTTCTTGGAAACAGGAGAGAAATGTCATCCCTATGCCACGTAGAGGAGGCAGAGGTGGGAATATGGAGCAGTAAAGCCATGCTGAGATGCAAACATCTTTCCAGGACCCTAACACACAAGTGGCTGTTGACTGGAGGGGGAGTGTCTTAAGGGGAGTGCTTACGGACTCCGGCCAATCAGGAAAGACTTGGGTGTGATGTCACAGTGGGCTCACAGCCCTTGGACTTGGAGAGTCCTGAGGCAGCTGCTACCTGTCCTGTTGCTATGGCTGCCCAGCCAGCCAAGAGGAGAAAGGCAGGTGCCCCTGTATGGTGAGGAAGATTTCTCAGTGAAGTGTGGCATAGGGAAATGGGAGGGAGGCCGCACAGGATATCCATGAACTGAGCCCATGGGATTGGGGAATCTATTCTTCACGGCTAGCCAAATCATCCATATCCCACGATTTTGAATGTTCACAGGCCTGTGTGCCACCTGCGGTGGGTCTCCCTTTGCAGAACAGGGCGCCTTCGATCTCACTGTGATACACAAGCTGCCTGGTTTTCAGCGTCCCAACCGACCACGTGATCTTAGGGTGTAGTGCTAGCGGACTGGCAAGGGAAGAATGAGTTTACATGGTGGCCCAGGCACCTGTTGATCTGACAGAAATTCTTCTGTGCCCTGCAGGGTACACTAAACCATGGGCAAGGAATCTTGGAAGAAGTTAACCTGATTCTCCAGTGTTTCCTAGTATTCAATAAGGATCGCTACTGCTGAAAGGTACTTTTCTTACATGAAGGTACAGAAATTTTCTGAGTCCAGAATGTTTGCTATTCAAGGAGCCATGAGTGTGTATGTGTGTGTGTGTGTGTGTATGTGTATTTGTGTGCTTCTGTGCATGTGTGTGTGTGTGTGTGTGTTTGTGGGAGCCTTTGCACAGAGGGTAGATAGTGTAATATTTCTTTTGTCAGTTTCTGGGAGATACTCTTTTTCAAAAAATGGCAGTCGTGATTGTTTCCTAGAAGGTAATAATTTTGGAGAGATCAAACTTTGTTGTCCTTAGATGAAGCCGTATATATTCTGTAAGGAGGAACTATTTAGCATTCAGGGAATATGTGCAGTGTATTTCCAGGCATCATGATACATGGGTCAATGTGCATCACTGGGTGAAATGAAGGGATTTCAGTTCTAGTGATTACTTAAGGCCCAGTCCCAGGTGGAATACACCTTGCTTGTTTCCTTGCATATATGTGGCAGTATTTCATCCGTCCATGAACATGGCGGAAATTATATCACCTCACATATTTTTCTTAGTGTGATCCTTTTTGAAGTGCTGATATTGTCCTCTCAGTAGCATAACACCTGGACTTTCAGCCATTGCGTGTAACATTCCCTATACAATGAATATGGATAGATTTTGTTTTATTTTGTGTGTCTGTGTGTGCAACATTTCTAGTTTGCAAATGTAGTAATTTCTTTGCTCATTCAAGTAAGTTCTCCTAGGACAAACAATTTTACATGCATTGTGTATACCTACTGTTTAGGCATGCATAAGACCCCTTCAATCAAACTCTTTCTTTTCCACTGTGGAAATTGATAGCATGCACCAGGCTGTGCACCAGGGTGTGCTGGTGTTGAGTGACTTGTGATTTTGCTAAACGTTACCATTCAGTACATACGAGCAAAGAAATTCCTTCACTCGATAACTATTAGGATATCAACACTTTGTCTCTGTGTGTGTGTGTGTGTGTTTGATTGTGTGATTGTCATCTTTCTCTTTCAGTTTGCCTCACTGATTTGTATAAATTAGCTTACTTCCTGATGTCAGTTTGAGGAAAAGCCTTGAGTTACCCTGCCATTAGTCTTCAGTTCCATGAATGAAAGGTGTCGTGGTCTGTCACTGAGAACCTTTGCAGAAATGAATGTCCTTCCCAAGTGTTCCATGGTATTCCATAGTTTTGGTGTTCCTGAAAGCTACCATTCACTAGAGAAAGTGTACCAATTTCACTGACTAGGAAATACTTGCCATTCTTTGACTATCTCCTGTGTGAGCAGTGCATTTCTCGGATGAAAGTGAATTAATTTCTCTGTCCACATCAAGTGAAATCCTGTGGTCACGTTCAGGCTCTTGGCAGCCAGTGTGTGCGTTTGCATGTTTTGATGAAGTTAGTAACGCAAAAGCCCGGGATACCAACATCCTGGTTAGCAGTGTGGTACACTTTGTGTCCACATATGGGAATAACCTCAGGTGATGGGAGATGTTGTTCTGAGAAGAAAGTTGCCTCATGGAATGTGAAAGGAGTTTTCCTGGCCGATGGAAGTGCAAAGGGCTTGAGGCGATTTTCTACTCACCACAAAAAAACACATCTTGTCATCCAAAATGTGGGTTCCAGATTGGGAGTTCTTGGAAACAGGAGAGAAATGTCATCCCTATGCCACGTAGAGGAGGCAGAGGTGGGAATATGGAGCAGTAAAGCCATGCTGAGATGCAAACATCTTTCCAGGACCCTAACACACAAGTGGCTGTTGACTGGAGGGGGAGTGTCTTAAGGGGAGTGCTTACGGACTCCAGCCAATCAGGAAAGACTTGGGTGTGATGTCACAGTGGGCTCACAGCCCTTGGACTTGGAGAGTCCTGAGGCAGCTGCTACCTGTCCTGTTGCTATGGCTGCCCAGCCAGCCAAGAGGAGAAAGGCAGGTGCCCCTGTATGGTGAGGAAGATTTCTCAGTGAAGTGTGGCATAGGGAAATGGGAGGGAGGCCGCACAGGATATCCATGAACTGAGCCCATGGGATTGGGGAATCTATTCTTCACTGCTAGCCAAATCATCCATATCCTACGATTTTGAATGTTCACAGGCCTGTGTGCCACCTGCGGTGGGTCTCCCTTTGCAGAACAGGGCGCCTTCGATCTCACTGTGATACACAAGCTGCCTGGTTTTCAGGGTCCCAACCGACCACGTGATCTTAGGGTGTAGTGCTAGCAGACTGGCAAGGGAAGAATGAGTTTACATGGTGGCCCAGGCACCTGTTGATCTGACAGAAATTCTTCTGTGCCCTGCAGGGTACACTAAACCATGGGCAAGGAATCTTGGAAGAAGTTAACCTGATTCTCCAGTGTTTCCTAGTATTCAATAAGGATCGCTACTGCTGAAAGGTACTTTTCTTACATGAAGGTACAGAAATTTTCTGAGTCCAGAATGTTTGCTATTCAAGGAGCCATGAGTGTGTATGTGTGTGTGTGTGTGTATGTGTATTTGTGTGCTTCTGTGCATGTGTGTGTGTGTGTGTGTTTGTGGGAGCCTTTGCACAGAGGGTAGATAGTGTAATATTTCTTTTGTCAGTTTCTGGGAGATACTCTTTTTCAAAAAATGGCAGTCCTGATTGTTTCCTAGAAGGTAATAATTTTGGAGAGATCAAACTTTGTTGTCCTTAGATGAAGCCGTATATATTCTGTAAGGAGGAACTATTCAGCATTCAGGGAATATGTGCAGTGTATTTCCAGGCATCACGATACATGGGTCAATGTGCATCACTGGGTGAAATGAAGGGATTTCAATTCTAGTGATTACTTCAGGCCCAGTCCCAGTTGGAATACACCTTGCTTGTTTCCTTGCATAAATGTGGCAGTATTTCATCCGTCCATGAACATGGCGGAAATTATATCACCTCACATATTTTTCTTAGCGTGATCATTTTGAAGTGCTGATATTGTCCCCTCAGTAGCATAACACCTGGACTTTCAGCCATTGCGTGTAACATTCCCCATGCAATGAATATGGATAGATTTTGTTTTATTTTGTGTGTCTGTGTGTGCAACATTTCTAGTTTGCAAATGTAGTAATTTCTTTGCTCATTCAAGTAAGTTCTCCTAGGACAAACGATTTTACACGCATTGTGTATACCTACTGTTTAGGCATGCATAAGACCCCTTCAATCAAACTCTTTCTTTTCCACTGTGGAAATTGATAGCATGCACCAGGCTGTGCACCAGGGTGTGCTGGTGTTGAGTGACTTGTGATTTTGCTAAACGTTACCATTCAGTACATACGAGCAAAGAAATTCCTTCACTCGATAACTATTAGGATATCAACACTTTGTTTCTGTGTGTGTGTTTGTTTGATTGTGTGATTGTCATCTTTCTCTTTCAGTTTGCCTCACTGATTTGTATAAATTAGGTTACTTCCTGATGTCAGTTTGAGGAAAAGCCTTGAGTTACCCTGCCATTAGTCTTCAGTTCCATGAATGAAAGGTGTCGTGGTCTGTCACTGAGAACCTTTGCAGAAATGAATGTCCTTCCCAAGTGTTCCATGGTATTCCATAGTTTTGGTGTTCCTGAAAGCTACCATTCACTAGAGAAAGTGTACCAATTTCATTGACTAGGAAATACTTGCCATTCTTTGACTATCTCCTGTGTGAGCAGTGCATTTCTCGGATGAAAGTGAATTAATTTCTCTGTCCACATCAAGTGAAATCCTGTGGTCACGTTCAGGCTCTTGGCAGCCAGTGTGTGCGTTTGCATGTTTTGATGAAGTTAGTAACGCAAAACCTGGGATACCAACATCCTGGTTAGCAGTGTGGTACACTTTGTGTCCACATAGGGGAATAACCTCAGGTGATGGGAGATGTTGTTCTGAGAAGAAAGTTGCCTCATGGAATGTGAAAGGAGTTTTCCTGGCCGATGGAAGTGCAAAGGGCTTGAGGCGATTTTCTACACACCCCAAAAAAACACATCTTGTCATCCAAAATGTGGGTTCCAGATTGGGAGTTCTTGGAAACAGGAGAGAAATGTCATCCCTATGCCACGTAGAGGAGGCGGAGGTGGGAATATGGAGCAGTAAAGCCATGCTGAGATGCAAACATCTTTCCAGGACCCTAACACACAAGTGGCTGTTGACTGGAGGGGAGGGTCTTAAGGGGAGTGCTTACGGACTCCGGCCAATCAGGAAAGACTTGGGTGTGATGTCACAGTGGGCTCACAGCCCTTGGACTTGGAGAGTCCTGAGGCAGCTGCTACCTGTCCTGTTGCTATGGCTGCCCAGCCAGCCAAGAGGAGAAAGGCAGGTGCCCCTGTATGGTGAGGAAGATTTCTCAGTGAAGTGTGGCATAGGGAAATGGGAGGGAGGCCGCACAGGATATCCATGAACTGAGCCCATGGGATTGGGGAATCTATTCTTCACTGCTAGCCAAATCATCCATATCCTACGATTTTGAATGTTCACAGGCCTGTGTGCCACCTGCGGTGAGTCTCCCTTTGCAGAACAGGGCGCCTTCGATCTCACTGTGATACACAAGCTGCCTGGTTTTCAGGGTCCCAACCGACCACGTGATCTTAGGGTGTAGTGCTAGCGGACTGGCAAGGGAAGAATGAGTTTACATGGTGGCCCAGGCACCTGTTGATCTGACAGAAATTCTTCTGTGCCCTGCAGGGTACACTAAACCATGGGCAAGGAATCTTGGAAGAAGTTAACCTGATTCTCCAGTGTTTCCTAGTATTCAATAAGGATCGCTACTGCTGAAAGGTACTTTTCTTACATGAAGGTACAGAAATTTTCTGAGTCCAGAATGTTTGCTATTCAAGGAGCCATGAGTGTGTATGTGTGTGTGTGTGTGTGTGTGTGTGTGTATGTGTATTTGTGTGCTTCTGTGCATGTGTGTGTGTGTGTGTGTTTGTGGGAGCCTTTGCACAGAGGGTAGATAGTATAATATTTCTTTTGTCAGTTTCTGGGAGATACTCTTTTTCAAAAAATGGCAGTCCTGATTGTTTCCTAGAAGGTAATAATTTTGGAGAGATCAACCTTTGTTGTCCTTAGATCAAGCCGTATATATTCTGTAAGGAGGAACTATTCAGCATTCAGGGAATATGTGCAGTGTATGTCCAGGCATCATGATACATGGGTCAATGTGCATCACTGGGTGAAATGAAGGGATTTCAATTCAAGTGATTACTTCAGGCCCAGGCCCAGGTGGAATACACCTTGCTTGTTTCCTTGCATGAATGTGGCAGTATTTCATCCGTCCATGAACATGGCGGAAATTATATCACCTCACATATTTTTCTTAGCGCGATCCTTTTTGAAGTGCTGATATTGTACCCTCAGTAGCATAACACCTGGACTTTCAGCCATTGCGTGTAACATTCCCCATGCAATGAATATGGATAGATTTTGTTTTATTTTGTGTGTCTGTGTGTGCAACATTTCTAGTTTGCAAATGTAGTAATTGCTTTGCTCATTCAAGTAAGTTCTCCTAGGACAAACGATTTTACAGGCATTGTGTATACCTACTGTTTAGGCATGCATAAGACCCCTTCAATCAAACTCTTTCTTTTCCACTGTGGAAATTGATAGCATGCACCAGGCTGTGCACCAGGGTGTGCTGGTGTTGAGTGAGTTGTGATTTTGCTAAACGTTACCATTCAGTACATACGAGCAAAGAAATTCCTTCACTCGATAACTATTAGGATATCAACACTTTGTCTCTGTGTGTGTGTGTGTGTGTGTGTTTGATTGTGTGATTGTCATCTTTCTCTTTCAGTTTGCCTCACTGATTTGTATAAATTAGCTTACTTCCTGATGTCAGTTTGAGGAAAAGCCTTGAGTTACCCTGCCATTAGTCTTCAGTTCCATGAATGAAAGGTGTCGTGGTCTGTCACTGAGAACCTTTGCAGAAATGAATGTCCTTCCCAAGTGTTCCATGGTATTCCATAGTTTTGGTGTTCCTGAAAGCTCCCATTCACTAGAGAAAGTGTACCAATTTCACTGACTAGGAAATACTTGCCATTCTTTGACTATCTCCTGTGTGAGCAGTGCATTTCTCGGATGAAAGTGAATTAATTTCTCTGTCCACATCAAGTGAAATCCTGTGGTCACGTTCAGGCTCTTGGCAGCCAGTGTGTGCGTTTGCATGTTTTGATGAAGTTAGTAACGCAAAAGCCCGGGATACCAACATCCTGGTTAGCAGTGTGGTACACTTTGTGTCCACATATGGGAATAACCTCAGGTGATGGGAGATGTTGTTCTGAGAAGAAAGTTGCCTCATGGAATGTGAAAGGAGTTTTCCTGGCCGATGGAAGTGCAAAGGGCTTGAGGCGATTTTCTACTCACCACAAAAAAACACATCTTCTCATCCAAAATGTGGGTTCCAGATTGGGAGTTCTTGGAAACAGGAGAGAAATGTCATCCCTATGCCACGTAGAGGAGGCAGAGGTGGGAATATGGAGCAGTAAAGCCATGCTGAGATGCAAACATCTTTCCAGGACCCTAACACACAAGTGGCTGTTGACTGGAGGGGGAGTGTCTTAAGGGGAGTGCTTACGGACTCCGGCCAATCAGGAAAGACTTGGGTGTGATGTCACAGTGGGCTCACAGCCCTTGGACTTGGAGAGTCCTGAGGCAGCTGCTACCTGTCCTGTTGCTATGGCTGCCCAGCCAGCCAAGAGGAGAAAGGCAGGTGCCCCTGTATGGTGAGGAAGATTTCTCAGTGAAGTGTGTCATAGGGAAATGGGAGGGAGGCCGCACAGGATATCCATGAACTGAGCCCATCGGATTGGGGAATCTATTCTTCACGGCTAGCCAAATCATCCATATCCTACGATTTTGAATGTTCACAGGCCTGTGTGCCACCTGCGGTGGGTCTCCCTTTGCAGAACAGGGCGCCTTCGATCTCACTGTGATACACAAGCTGCCTGGTTTTCAGGGTCCCAACCGACCACGTGATCTTAGGGTGTAGTGCTAGCGGACTGGCAAGGGAAGAATGAGTTTACATGGTGGCCCAGGCACCTGTTGATCTGACAGAAATTCTTCTGTGCCCTGCAGGGTACACTAAACCATGGGCAAGGAATCTTGGAAGAAGTTAACCTGATTCTCCAGTGTTTCCTAGTATTCAATAAGGATCGCTACTGCTGAAAGGTACTTTTCTTACATGAAGGTACAGAAATTTTCTGAGTCCAGAATGTTTGCTATTCAAGGAGCCATGAGTGTGTATGTGTGTGTGTGTGTGTATGTGTATTTGTGTGCTTCTGTGCATGTGTGTGTGTGTGTGTGTTTGTGGGAGCCTTTGCACAGAGGGTAGATAGTGTAATATTTCTTTTGTCAGTTTCTGGGAGATACTCTTTTTCAAAAAATGGCAGTCGTGATTGTTTCCTAGAAGGTAATAATTTTGGAGAGATCAAACTTTGTTGTCCTTAGATGAAGCCGTATATATTCTGTAAGGAGGAACTATTTAGCATTCAGGGAATATGTGCAGTGTATTTCCAGGCATCATGATACATGGGTCAATGTGCATCACTGGGTGAAATGAAGGGATTTCAGTTCTAGTGATTACTTAAGGCCCAGTCCCAGGTGGAATACACCTTGCTTGTTTCCTTGCATATATGTGGCAGTATTTCATCCGTCCATGAACATGGCGGAAATTATATCACCTCACATATTTTTCTTAGTGTGATCCTTTTTGAAGTGCTGATATTGTCCCCTCAGTAGCATAACACCTGGACTTTCAGCCATTGCGTGTAACATTCCCTATGCAATGAATATGGATAGATTTTGTTTTATTTTGTGTGTCTGTGTGTGCAACATTTCTAGTTTGCAAATGTAGTAATTTCTTTGCTCATTCAAGTAAGTTCTCCTAGGACAAACAATTTTACATGCATTGTGTATACCTACTGTTTAGGCATGCATAAGACCCCTTCAATCAAACTCTTTCTTTTCCACTGTGGAAATTGATAGCATGCACCAGGCTGTGCACCAGGGTGTGCTGGTGTTGAGTGACTTGTGATTTTGCTAAACGTTACCATTCAGTACATACGAGCAAAGAAATTCCTTCACTCGATAACTATTAGGATATCAACACTTTGTCTCTGTGTGTGTGTGTGTGTGTTTGATTGTGTGATTGTCATCTTTCTCTTTCAGTTTGCCTCACTGATTTGTATAAATTAGCTTACTTCCTGATGTCAGTTTGAGGAAAAGCCTTGAGTTACCCTGCCATTAGTCTTCAGTTCCATGAATGAAAGGTGTCGTGGTCTGTCACTGAGAACCTTTGCAGAAATGAATGTCCTTCCCAAGTGTTCCATGGTATTCCATAGTTTTGGTGTTCCTGAAAGCTACCATTCACTAGAGAAAGTGTACCAATTTCACTGACTAGGAAATACTTGCCATTCTTTGACTATCTCCTGTGTGAGCAGTGCATTTCTCGGATGAAAGTGAATTAGTTTCTCTGTCCACATCAAGTGAAATCCTGTGGTCACGTTCAGGCTCTTGGCAGCCAGTGTGTGCGTTTGCATGTTTTGATGAAGTTAGTAACGCAAAAGCCCGGGATACCAACATCCTGGTTAGCAGTGTGGTACACTTTGTGTCCACATATGGGAATAACCTCAGGTGATGGGAGATGTTGTTCTGAGAAGAAAGTTGCCTCATGGAATGTGAAAGGAGTTTTCCTGGCCGATGGAAGTGCAAAGGGCTTGAGGCGATTTTCTACTCACCACAAAAAAACACATCTTGTCATCCAAAATGTGGGTTCCAGATTGGGAGTTCTTGGAAACAGGAGAGAAATGTCATCCCTATGCCACGTAGAGGAGGCAGAGGTGGGAATATGGAGCAGTAAAGCCATGCTGAGATGCAAACATCTTTCCAGGACCCTAACACACAAGTGGCTGTTGACTGGAGGGGGAGTGTCTTAAGGGGAGTGCTTACGGACTCCGGCCAATCAGGAAAGACTTGGGTGTGATGTCACAGTGGGCTCACAGCCCTTGGACTTGGAGAGTCCTGAGGCAGCTGCTACCTGTCCTGTTGCTATGGCTGCCCAGCCAGCCAAGAGGAGAAAGGCAGGTGCCCCTGTATGGTGAGGAAGATTTCTCAGTGAAGTGTGGCATAGGGAAATGGGAGGGAGGCCAGACAGGATATCCATGAACTGAGCCCATCGGATTGGGGAATCTATTCTTCACGGCTAGCCAAATCATCCATATCCCACGATTTTGAATGTTCACAGGCCTGTGTGCCACCTGCGGTGGGTCGCCCTTTGCAGAACAGGGCGCCTTCGATCTCACTGTGATACACAAGCTGCCTGGTTTTCAGGGTCCCAACCGACCACGTGATCTTAGGGTGTAGTGCTAGCGGACTGGCAAGGGAAGAATGAGTTTACATGGTGGCCCAGGCACCTGTTGATCTGACAGAAATTCTTCTGTGCCCTGCAGGGTACACTAAACCATGGGCAAGGAATCTTGGAAGAAGTTAACCTGATTCTCCAGTGTTTCCTAGTATTCAATAAGGATCGCTACTGCTGAAAGGTACTTTTCTTACATGAAGGTACAGAAATTTTCTGAGTCCAGAATGTTTGCTATTCAAGGAGCCATGAGTGTGTATGTGTGTGTGTGTGTGTATGTGTATTTCTGTGCTTCTGTGCATGTGTGTGTGTGTGTGTGTTTGTGGGAGCCTTTGCACAGAGGGTAGATAGTGTAATATTTCTTTTGTCAGTTTCTGGGAGATACTCTTTTTCAAAAAATGGCAGTCGTGATTGTTTCCTAGAAGGTAATAATTTTGGAGAGATCAAACTTTGTTGTCCTTAGATGAAGCCGTATATATACTGTAAGGAGGAACTATTTAGCATTCAGGGAATATGTGCAGTGTATTTCCAGGCATCATGATACATGGGTCAATGTGCATCACTGGGTGAAATGAAGGGATTTCAGTTCTAGTGATTACTTAAGGCCCAGTCCCAGGTGGAATACACCTTGCTTGTTTCCTTGCATATATGTGGCAGTATTTCATCCGTCCATGAACATGGCGGAAATTATATCACCTCACATATTTTTCTTAGTGTGATCCTTTTTGAAGTGCTGATATTGTCCCCTCAGTAGCATAACACCTGGACTTTCAGCCATTGCGTGTAACATTCCCTATGCAATGAATATGGATAGATTTTGTTTTATTTTGTGTGTCTGTGTGTGCAACATTTCTAGTTTGCAAATGTAGTAATTTCTTTGCTCATTCAAGTAAGTTCTCCTAGGACAAACAATTTTACATGCATTGTGTATACCTACTGTTTAGGCATGCATAAGACCCCTTCAATCAAACTCTTTCTTTTCCACTGTGGAAATTGATAGCATGCACCAGGCTGTGCACCAGGGTGTGCTGGTGTTGAGTGACTTGTGATTTTGCTAAACGTTACCATTCAGTACATACGAGCAAAGAAATTCCTTCACTCGATAACTATTAGGATATCAACACTTTGTCTCTGTGTGTGTGTGTGTGTGTTTGATTGTGTGATTGTCATCTTTCTCTTTCAGTTTGCCTCACTGATTTGTATAAATTAGCTTACTTCCTGATGTCAGTTTGAGGAAAAGCCTTGAGTTACCCTGCCATTAGTCTTCAGTTCCATGAATGAAAGGTGTCGTGGTCTGTCACTGAGAACCTTTGCAGAAATGAATGTCCTTCCCAAGTGTTCCATGGTATTCCATAGTTTTGGTGTTCCTGAAAGCTACCATTCACTAGAGAAAGTGTACCAATTTCACTGACTAGGAAATACTTGCCATTCTTTGACTATCTCCTGTGTGAGCAGTGCATTTCTGGGATGAAAGTGAATTAATTTCTCTGTCCACATCAAGTGAAATCCTGTGGTCACGTTCAGGCTCTTGGCAGCCAGTGTGTGCGTTTGCATGTTTTGATGAAGTTAGTAACGCAAAAGCGTGGGATACCAACATCCTGGTTAGCAGTGTGGTACACTTTGTGTCCACATATGGGAATAACCTCAGGTGATGGGAGATGTTGTTCTGAGAAGAAAGTTGCCTCATGGAATGTGAAAGGAGTTTTCCTGGCCGATGGAAGTGCAAAGGGCTTGAGGCGATTTTCTACTCACCACAAAAAAACACATCTTGTCATCCAAAATGTGGGTTCCAGATTGGGAGTTCTTGGAAACAGGAGAGAAATGTCATCCCTATGCCACGTAGAGGAGGCAGAGGTGCGAATATGGAGCAGTAAAGCCATGCTGAGATGCAAACATCTTTCCAGGACCCTAACACACAAGTGGCTGTTGACTGGAGGGGGAGTGTCTTAAGGGGAGTGCTTACGGACTCCGGCCAATCAGGAAAGACTTGGGTGTGATGTCACAGTGGGCTCACAGCCCTTGGACTTGGAGAGTCCTGAGGCAGCTGCTACCTGTCCTGTTGCTATGGCTGCCCAGCCAGCCAAGAGGAGAAAGGCAGGTGCCCCTGTATGGTGAGGAAGATTTCTCAGTGAAGTGTGGCATAGGGAAATGGGAGGGAGGCCATACAGGATATCCATGAACTGAGCCCATCGGATTGGGGAATCTATTCTTCACGGCTAGCCAAATCATCCATATCCCACGATTTTGAATGTTCACAGGCCTGTGTGCCACCTGCGGTGGGTCTCCCTTTGCAGAACAGGGCGCCTTCGATCTCACTGTGATACACAAGCTGCCTGGTTTTCAGGGTCCCAACCGACCATGTGATCTTAGGGTGTAGTGCTAGCGGACTGGCAAGGGAAGAATGAGTTTACATGGTGGCCCAGGCACCTGTTGATCTGACAGAAATTCTTCTGTGCCCTGCAGGGTACACTAAACCATGGGCAAGGAATCTTGGAAGAAGTTAACCTGATTCTCCAGTGTTTCCTAGTATTCAATAAGGATCGCTACTGCTGAAAGGTACTTTTCTTACATGAAGGTACAGAAATTTTCTGAGTCCAGAATGTTTGCTATTCAAGGAGCCATGAGTGTGTATGTGTGTGTGTGTGTGTATGTGTATTTGTGTGCTTCTGTGCATGTGTGTGTGTGTGTGTGTTTGTGGGAGCCTTTGCACAGAGGGTAGATAGTGTAATATTTCTTTTGTCAGTTTCTGGGAGATACTCTTTTTCAAAAAATGGCAGTCGTGATTGTTTCCTAGAAGGTAATAATTTTGGAGAGATCAAACTTTGTTGTCCTTAGATGAAGCCGTATATATTCTGTAAGGAGGAACTATTTAGCATTCAGGGAATATGTGCAGTGTATTTCCAGGCATCATGATACATGGGTCAATGTGCATCACTGGGTGAAATGAAGGGATTTCAGTTCTAGTGATTACTTAAGGCCCAGTCCCAGGTGGAATACACCTTGCTTGTTTCCTTGCATATATGTGGCAGTATTTCATCCGTCCATGAACATGGCGGAAATTATATCACCTCACATATTTTTCTTAGTGTGATCCTTTTTGAAGTGCTGATATTGTCCCCTCAGTAGCATAACACCTGGACTTTCAGCCATTGCGTGTAACATTCCCTATGCAATGAATATGGATAGATTTTGTTTTATTTTGTGTGTCTGTGTGTGCAACATTTCTAGTTTGCAAATGTAGTAATTTCTTTGCTCATTCAAGTAAGTTCTCCTAGGACAAACAATTTTACATGCATTGTGTATACCTACTGTTTAGGCATGCATAAGACCCCTTCAATCAAACTCTTTCTTTTCCACTGTGGAAATTGATAGCATGCACCAGGCTGTGCACCAGGGTGTGCTGGTGTTGAGTGACTTGTGATTTTGCTAAACGTTACCATTCAGTACATACGAGCAAAGAAATTCCTTCACTCGATAACTATTAGGATATCAACACTTTGTCTCTGTGTGTGTGTGTGTGTGTTTGATTCTGTGATTGTCATCTTTCTCTTTCAGTTTGCCTCACTGATTTGTATAAATTAGCTTACTTCCTGATGTCAGTTTGAGGAAAAGCCTTGAGTTACCCTGCCATTAGTCTTCAGTTCCATGAATGAAAGGTGTCGTGGTCTGTCACTGAGAACCTTTGCAGAAATGAATGTCCTTCCCAAGTGTTCCATGGTATTCCATAGTTTTGGTGTTCCTGAAAGCTACCATTCACTAGAGAAAGTGTACCAATTTCACTGACTAGGAAATACTTGCCATTCTTTGACTATCTCCTGTGTGAGCAGTGCATTTCTGGGATGAAAGTGAATTAATTTCTCTGTCCACATCAAGTGAAATCCTGTGGTCACGTTCAGGCTCTTGGCAGCCAGTGTGTGCGTTTGCATGTTTTGATGAAGTTAGTAACGCAAAAGCGCGGGATACCAACATCCTGGTTAGCAGTGTGGTACACTTTGTGTCCACATATGGGAATAACCTCAGGTGATGGGAGATGTTGTTCTGAGAAGAAAGTTGCCTCATGGAATGTGAAAGGAGTTTTCCTGGCCGATGGAAGTGCAAAGGGCTTGAGGCGATTTTCTACTCACCACAAAAAAACACATCTTGTCATCCAAAATGTGGGTTCCAGATTGGGAGTTCTTGGAAACAGGAGAGAAATGTCATCCCTATGCCACGTAGAGGAGGCAGAGGTGCGAATATGGAGCAGTAAAGCCATGCTGAGATGCAAACATCTTTCCAGGACCCTAACACACAAGTGGCTGTTGACTGGAGGGGGAGTGTCTTAAGGGGAGTGCTTACGGACTCCGGCCAATCAGGAAAGACTTGGGTGTGATGTCACAGTGGGCTCACAGCCCTTGGACTTGGAGAGTCCTGAGGCAGCTGCTACCTGTCCTGTTGCTATGGCTGCCCAGCCAGCCAAGAGGAGAAAGGCAGGTGCCCCTGTATGGTGAGGAAGATTTCTCAGTGAAGTGTGGCATAGGGAAATGGGAGGGAGGCCAGACAGGATATCCATGAACTGAGCCCATCGGATTGGGGAATCTATTCTTCACGGCTAGCCAAATCATCCATATCCCACGATTTTGAATGTTCACAGGCCTGTGTGCCACCTGCGGTGGGTCTCCCTTTGCAGAACAGGGCGCCTTCGATCTCACTGTGATACACAAGCTGCCTGGTTTTCAGGGTCCCAACCGACCATGTGATCTTAGGGTGTAGTGCTAGCGGACTGGCAAGGGAAGAATGAGTTTACATGGTGGCCCAGGCACCTGTTGATCTGACAGAAATTCTTCTGTGCCCTGCAGGGTACACTAAACCATGGGCAAGGAATCTTGGAAGAAGTTAACCTGATTCTCCAGTGTTTCCTAGTATTCAATAAGGATCGCTACTGCTGAAAGGTACTTTTCTTACATGAAGGTACAGAAATTTTCTGAGTCCAGAATGTTTGCTATTCAAGGAGCCATGAGTGTGTATGTGTGTGTGTGTGTGTATGTGTATTTGTGTGCTTCTGTGCATGTGTGTGTGTGTGTGTGTTTGTGGGAGCCTTTGCACAGAGGGTAGATAGTGTAATATTTCTTTTGTCAGTTTCTGGGAGATACTCTTTTTCAAAAAATGGCAGTCGTGATTGTTTCCTAGAAGGTAATAATTTTGGAGAGATCAAACTTTGTTGTCCTTAGATGAAGCCGTATATATTCTGTAAGGAGGAACTATTTAGCATTCAGGGAATATGTGCAGTGTATTTCCAGGCATCATGATACATGGGTCAATGTGCATCACTGGGTGAAATGAAGGGATTTCAGTTCTAGTGATTACTTAAGGCCCAGTCCCAGGTGGAATACACCTTGCTTGTTTCCTTGCATATATGTGGCAGTATTTCATCCGTCCATGAACATGGCGGAAATTATATCACCTCACATATTTTTCTTAGTGTGATCCTTTTTGAAGTGCTGATATTGTCCCCTCAGTAGCATAACACCTGGACTTTCAGCCATTGCGTGTAACATTCCCTATGCAATGAATATGGATAGATTTTGTTTTATTTTGTGTGTCTGTGTGTGCAACATTTCTAGTTTGCAAATGTAGTAATTTCTTTGCTCATTCAAGTAAGTTCTCCTAGGACAAACAATTTTACATGCATTGTGTATACCTACTGTTTAGGCATGCATAAGACCCCTTCAATCAAACTCTTTCTTTTCCACTGTGGAAATTGATAGCATGCACCAGGCTGTGCACCAGGGTGTGCTGGTGTTGAGTGACTTGTGATTTTGCTAAACGTTACCATTCAGTACATACGAGCAAAGAAATTCCTTCACTCGATAACTATTAGGATATCAACACTTTGTCTCTGTGTGTGTGTGTGTGTGTTTGATTCTGTGATTGTCATCTTTCTCTTTCAGTTTGCCTCACTGATTTGTATAAATTAGCTTACTTCCTGATGTCAGTTTGAGGAAAAGCCTTGAGTTACCCTGCCATTAGTCTTCAGTTCCATGAATGAAAGGTGTCGTGGTCTGTCACTGAGAACCTTTGCAGAAATGAATGTCCTTCCCAAGTGTTCCATGGTATTCCATAGTTTTGGTGTTCCTGAAAGCTACCATTCACTAGAGAAAGTGTACCAATTTCACTGACTAGGAAATACTTGCCATTCTTTGACTATCTCCTGTGTGAGCAGTGCATTTCTGGGATGAAAGTGAATTAATTTCTCTGTCCACATCAAGTGAAATCCTGTGGTCACGTTCAGGCTCTTGGCAGCCAGTGTGTGCGTTTGCATGTTTTGATGAAGTTAGTAACGCAAAAGCGCGGGATACCAACATCCTGGTTAGCAGTGTGGTACACTTTGTGTCCACATATGGGAATAACCTCAGGTGATGGGAGATGTTGTTCTGAGAAGAAAGTTGCCTCATGGAATGTGAAAGGAGTTTTCCTGGCCGATGGAAGTGCAAAGGGCTTGAGGCGATTTTCTACTCACCACAAAAAAACACATCTTGTCATCCAAAATGTGGGTTCCAGATTGGGAGTTCTTGGAAACAGGAGAGAAATGTCATCCCTATGCCACGTAGAGGAGGCAGAGGTGCGAATATGGAGCAGTAAAGCCATGCTGAGATGCAAACATCTTTCCAGGACCCTAACACACAAGTGGCTGTTGACTGGAGGGGGAGTGTCTTAAGGGGAGTGCTTACGGACTCCGGCCAATCAGGAAAGACTTGGGTGTGATGTCACAGTGGGCTCACAGCCCTTGGACTTGGAGAGTCCTGAGGCAGCTGCTACCTGTCCTGTTGCTATGGCTGCCCAGCCAGCCAAGAGGAGAAAGGCAGGTGCCCCTGTATGGTGAGGAAGATTTCTCAGTGAAGTGTGGCATAGGGAAATGGGAGGGAGGCCAGACAGGATATCCATGAACTGAGCCCATCGGATTGGGGAATCTATTCTTCACGGCTAGCCAAATCATCCATATCCCACGATTTTGAATGTTCACAGGCCTGTGTGCCACCTGCGGTGGGTCTCCCTTTGCAGAACAGGGCGCCTTCGATCTCACTGTGATACACAAGCTGCCTGGTTTTCAGGGTCCCAACCGACCATGTGATCTTAGGGTGTAGTGCTAGCGGACTGGCAAGGGAAGAATGAGTTTACATGGTGGCCCAGGCACCTGTTGATCTGACAGAAATTCTTCTGTGCCCTGCAGGGTACACTAAACCATGGGCAAGGAATCTTGGAAGAAGTTAACCTGATTCTCCAGTGTTTCCTAGTATTCAATAAGGATCGCTACTGCTGAAAGGTACTTTTCTTACATGAAGGTACAGAAATTTTCTGAGTCCAGAATGTTTGCTATTCAAGGAGCCATGAGTGTGTATGTGTGTGTGTGTGTGTATGTGTATTTGTGTGCTTCTGTGCATGTGTGTGTGTGTGTGTGTGTTTGTGGGAGCCTTTGCACAGAGGGTAGATAGTGTAATATTTCTTTTGTCAGTTTCTGGGAGATACTCTTTTTCAAAAAATGGCAGTCGTGATTGTTTCCTAGAAGGTAATAATTTTGGAGAGATCAAACTTTGTTGTCCTTAGATGAAGCCGTATATATTCTGTAAGGAGGAACTATTTAGCATTCAGGGAATATGTGCAGTGTATTTCCAGGCATCATGATACATGGGTCAATGTGCATCACTGGGTGAAATGAAGGGATTTCAGTTCTAGTGATTACTTAAGGCCCAGTCCCAGGTGGAATACACCTTGCTTGTTTCCTTGCATATATGTGGCAGTATTTCATCCGTCCATGAACATGGCGGAAATTATATCACCTCACATATTTTTCTTAGTGTGATCCTTTTTGAAGTGCTGATATTGTCCCCTCAGTAGCATAACACCTGTACTTTCAGCCATTGCGTGTAACATTCCCTATGCAATGAATATGGATAGATTTTGTTTTATTTTGTGTGTCTGTGTGTGCAACATTTCTAGTTTGCAAATGTAGTAATTTCTTTGCTCATTCAAGTAAGTTCTCCTAGGATAAACAATTTTACATGCATTGTGTATACCTACTGTTTAGGCATGCATAAGACCCCTTCAATCAAACTCTTTCTTTTCCACTGTGGAAATTGATAGCATGCACCAGGCTGTGCACCAGGGTGTGCTGGTGTTGAGTGACTTGTGATTTTGCTAAACGTTACCATTCAGTACATACGAGCAAAGAAATTCCTTCACTCGATAACTATTAGGATATCAACACTTTGTCTCTGTGTGTGTGTGTGTGTGTTTGATTGTGTGATTGTCATCTTTCTCTTTCAGTTTGCCTCACTGATTTGTATAAATTAGCTTACTTCCTGATGTCAGTTTGAGGAAAAGCCTTGAGTTACCCTGCCATTAGTCTTCAGTTCCATGAATGAAAGGTGTCGTGGTCTGTCACTGAGAACCTTTGCAGAAATGAATGTCCTTCCCAAGTGTTCCATGGTATTCCATAGTTTTGGTGTTCCTGAAAGCTACCATTCACTAGAGAAAGTGTACCAATTTCACTGACTAGGAAATACTTGCCATTCTTTGACTATCTCCTGTGTGAGCAGTGCATTTCTCGGATGAAAGTGAATTAATTTCTCTGTCCACATCAAGTGAAATCCTGTGGTCACGTTCAGGCTCTTGGCAGCCAGTGTGTGCGTTTGCATGTTTTGATGAAGTTAGTAACGCAAAAGCGCGGGATACCAACATCCTGGTTAGCAGTGTGGTACACTTTGTGTCCACATATGGGAATAACCTCAGGTGATGGGAGATGTTGTTCTGAGAAGAAAGTTGCCTCATGGAATGTGAAAGGAGTTTTCCTGGCCGATGGAAGTGCAAAGGGCTTGAGGCGATTTTCTACTCACCACAAAAAAACACATCTTGTCATCCAAAATGTGGGTTCCAGATTGGGAGTTCTTGGAAACAGGAGAGAAATGTCATCCCTATGCCACGTAGAGGAGGCAGAGGTGCGAATATGGAGCAGTAAAGCCATGCTGAGATGCAAACATCTTTCCAGGACCCTAACACACAAGTGGCTGTTGACTGGAGGGGGAGTGTCTTAAGGGGAGTGCTTACGGACTCCGGCCAATCAGGAAAGACTTGGGTGTGATGTCACAGTGGGCTCACAGCCCTTGGACTTGGAGAGTCCTGAGGCAGCTGCTACCTGTCCTGTTGCTATGGCTGCCCAGCCAGCCAAGAGGAGAAAGGCAGGTGCCCCTGTATGGTGAGGAAGATTTCTCAGTGAAGTGTGGCATAGGGAAATGGGAGGGAGGCCAGACAGGATATCCATGAACTGAGCCCATCGGATTGGGGAATCTATTCTTCACTGCTAGCCAAATCATCCATATCCCACGATTTTGAATGTTCACAGGCCTGTGTGCCACCTGCGGTGGGTCTCCCTTTGCAGAACAGGGCGCCTTCGATCTCACTGTGATACACAAGCTGCCTGGTTTTCAGGGTCCCAACCGACCACGTGATCTTAGGGTGTAGTGCTAGCGGACTGGCAAGGGAAGAATGAGTTTACATGGTGGCCCAGGCACCTGTTGATCTGACAGAAATTCTTCTGTGCCCTGCAGGGTACACTAAACCATGGGCAAGGAATCTTGGAAGAAGTTAACCTGATTCTCCAGTGTTTCCTAGTATTCAATAAGGATCGCTACTGCTGAAAGGTAGTTTTCTTACATGAAGGTACAGAAATTTTCTGAGTCCAGAATGTTTGCTATTCAAGGAGCCATGAGTGTGTATGTGTGTGTGTGTGTGTATGTGTATTTGTGTGCTTCTGTGCATGTGTGTGTGTGTGTGTGTTTGTGGGAGCCTTTGCACAGAGGGTAGATAGTATAATATTTCTTTTGTCAGTTTCTGGGAGATACTCTTTTTCAAAAAATGGCAGTCCTGATTGTTTCCTAGAAGGTAATAATTTTGGAGAGATCAAACTTTGTTGTCCTTAGATCAAGCCGTATATATTCTGTAAGGAGGAACTATTCAGCATTCAGGGAATATGTGCAGTGTATGTCCAGGCATCATGATACATGGGTCAATGTGCATCACTGGGTGAAATGAAGGGATTTCAATTCAAGTGATTACTTCAGGCCCAGGCCCAGGTGGAATACACCTTGCTTGTTTCCTTGCATAAATGTGGCAGTATTTCATCCGTCCATGAACATGGCGGAAATTATATCACCTCACATATTTTTCTTAGCGCGATCCTTTTTGAAGTGCTGATATTGTACCCTCAGTAGCATAACACCTGGACTTTCAGCCATTGCGTGTAACATTCCCCATGCAATGAATATGGATAGATTTTGTTTTATTTTGTGTGTCTGTGTGTGCAACATTTCTAGTTTGCAAATGTAGTAATTTCTTTGCTCATTCAAGTAAGTTCTCCTAGGACAAACGATTTTACAGGCATTGTGTATACCTAGTGTTTAGGCATGCATAAGACCCCTTCAATCAAACTCTTTCTTTTCCACTGTGGAAATTGATAGCATGCACCAGGCTGTGCACCAGGGTGTGCTGGTGTTTAGTGAGTTGTGATTTTCCTAAACGTTACCATTCAGTACATACGAGCAAAGAAATTCCTTCACTCGATAACTATTAGGATATCAACACTTTGTCTCTGTGTGTGTGTGTGTGTGTGTGTTTGATTGTGTGATTGTCATCTTTCTCTTTCAGTTTGCCTCACTGATTTGTATAAATTAGCTTACTTCCTGATGTCAGTTTTAGGAAAAGCCTTGAGTTACCCTGCCATTAGTCTTCAGTTCCATGAATGAAAGGTGTCGTGGTCTGTCACTGAGAACCTTTGCAGAAATGAATGTCCTTCCCAAGTGTTCCATGGTATTCCATAGTTTTGGTGTTCCTGAAAGCTACCATTCACTAGAGAAAGTGTACCAATTTCACTGACTAGGAAATACTTGCCATTCTTTGACTATCTCCTGTGTGAGCAGTGCATTTCTCGGATGAAAGTGAATTAATTTCTCTATCCACATCAAGTGAAATCCTGTGGTCACGTTCAGGCTCTTGGCAGCCAGTGTGTGCGTTTGCATGTTTTGATGAAGTTAGTAACGCAAAAGCCCGGGATACCAACATCCTGGTTAGCAGTGTGGTACACTTTGTGTCCACATATGGGAATAACCTCAGGTGATGGGAGATGTTGTTCTGAGAAGAAAGTTGCCTCATGGAATGTGAAAGGAGTTTTCCTGGCCGATGGAAGTGCAAAGGGCTTGAGGCGATTTTCTACTTACCACAAAAAAACACATCTTGTCATCCAAAATGTGGGTTCCAGATTGGGAGTTCTTGGAAACAGGAGAGAAATGTCATCCCTATGCCACGTAGAGGAGGCAGAGGTGGGAATATGGAGCAGTAAAGCCATGCTGAGATGCAAACATCTTTCCAGGACCCTAACACACAAGTGGCTGTTGACTGGAGGGGGAGTGTCTTAAGGGGAGTGCTTACGGACTCCGGCCAATCAGGAAAGACTTGGGTGTGATGTCACAGTGGGCTCACAGCCCTTGGACTTGGAGAGTCCTGAGGCAGCTGCTACCTGTCCTGTTGCTATGGCTGCCCAGCCAGCCAAGAGGAGAAAGGCAGGTGCCCCTGTATGGTGAGGAAGATTTCTCAGTGAAGTGTGGCATAGGGAAATGGGAGGGAGGCCGCACAGGATATCCATGAACTGAGCCCATCGGATTGGGGAATCTATTCTTCACGGCTAGCCAAATCATCCATATCCCACGATTTTGAATGTTCACAGGCCTGTGTGCCACCTGCGGTGGGTCTCCCTTTGCAGAACAGGGCGCCTTCAATCTCACTGTGATACACAAGCTGCCTGGTTTTCAGGGTCCCAACCGACCACGTGATCTTAGGGTGTAGTGCTAGCGGACTGGCAAGGGAAGAATGAGTTTACATGGTGGCCCAGGCACCTGTTGATCTGACAGAAATTCTTCTGTGCCCTGCAGGGTACACTAAACCATGGGCAAGGAATCTTGGAAGAAGTTAACCTGATTCTCCAGTGTTTCCTAGTATTCAATAAGGATCGCTACTGCTGAAAGGTACTTTTCTTACATGAAGGTACAGAAATTTTCTGAGTCCAGAATGTTTGCTATTCAAGGAGCCATGAGTGTGTATGTGTGTGGGTGTGTGTGTCTGTGTGTGTGTGTGTATGTGTATTTGTGTGCTTCTGTGCATGTGTGTGTGTGTGTGTGTTTGTGGGAGCCTTTGCACAGAGGGTAGATAGTATAATATTTCTTTTGTCAGTTTCTGGGAGATACTCTTTTTCAAAAAATGGCAGTCCTGATTGTTTCCTAGAAGGTAATAATTTTGGAGAGATCAAACTTTGTTGTCCTTAGATGAAGCCGTATATATTCTGTAAGGAGGAACTATTCAGCATTCAGGGAATATGTGCAGTGTATGTCCAGGCATCATGATACATGGGTCAATGTGCATCACTGGGTGAAATGAAGGGATTTCAATTCAAGTGATTACTTCAGGCCCAGGCCCAGGTGGAATACACCTTGCTTGTTTCCTTGCATAAATGTTGCAGTATTTCATCCGTCCATGAACATGGCGGAAATTATATCACCTCACATATTTTTCTTAGCGCGATCCTTTTTGAAGTGCTGATATTGTACCCTCAGTAGCATAACACCTGGACTTTCAGCCATTGCGTGTAACATTCCCCATGCAATGAATATGGATAGATTTTGTTTTATTTTGTGTGTCTGTGTGTGCAACATTTCTAGTTTGCAAATGTAGTAATTGCTTTGCTCATTCAAGTAAGTTCTCCTAGGACAAACGATTTTACAGGCATTGTGTATACCTACTGTTTAGGCATGCATAAGACCCTTTCAATCAAACTCTTTCTTTTCCACTGTGGAAATTGATAGCATGCACCAGGCTGTGCACCAGGGTGTGCTGGTGTTGAGTGAGTTGTGATTTTGCTAAACGTTACCATTCAGTACATACGAGCAAAGAAATTCCTTCACTCGATAACTATTAGGATATCAACACTTTGTCTCTGTGTGTGTGTGTGTGTTTGATTGTGTGATTGTCATCTTTCTCTTTCAGTTTGCCTCACTGATTTGTATAAATTAGCTTACTTCCTGATGTCAGTTTGAGGAAAAGCCTTGAGTTACCCTGCCATTAGTCTTCAGTTCCATGAATGAAAGGTGTCGTGGTCTGTCACTGAGAACCTTTGCAGAAATGAATGTCCTTCCCAAGTGTTCCATGGTATTCCATAGTTTTGGTGTTCCTGAAAGCTACCATTCACTAGAGAAAGTGTACCAATTTCACTGACTAGGAAATACTTGCCATTCTTTGACTATCTCCTGTGTGAGCAGTGCATTTCTCGGATGAAAGTGAATTAATTTCTCTGTCCACATCAAGTGAAATCCTGTGGTCACGTTCAGGCTCTTGGCAGCCAGTGTGTGCGTTTGCATGTTTTGATGAAGTTAGTAACGCAAAAGCCCGGGATACCAACATCCTGGTTAGCAGTGTGGTACACTTTGTGTCCACATATGGGAATAACCTCAGGTGATGGGAGATGTTGTTCTGAGAAGAAAGTTGCCTCATGGAATGTGAAAGGAGTTTTCCTGGCCGATGGAAGTGCAAAGGGCTTGAGGCGATTTTCTACTCACCACAAAAAAACACATCTTGTCATCCAAAATGTGGGTTCCAGATTGGGAGTTCTTGGAAACAGGAGAGAAATGTCATCCCTATGCCACGTAGAGGAGGCAGAGGTGGGAATATGGAGCAGTAAAGCCATGCTGAGATGCAAACATCTTTCCAGGACCCTAACACACAAGTGGCTGTTGACTGGAGGGGAGGGTCTTAAGGGGAGTGCTTACGGACTCCGGCTAATCAGGAAAGACTTGGGTGTGATGTCACAGTGGGCTCACAGCCCTTGGACTTGGAGAGTCCTGAGGCAGCTGCTACCTGTCCTGTTGCTATGGCTGCCCAGCCAGCCAAGAGGAGAAAGGCAGGTGCCCCTGTATGGTGAGGAAGATTTCTCAGTGAAGTGTGGCATAGGGAAATGGGAGGGAGGCCAAACAGGATATCCATGAACTGAGCCCATGGGATTGGGGAATCTATTCTTCACTGCTAGCCAAATCATCCATATCCTACGATTTTGAATGTTCACAGGCCTGTGTGCCACCTGCGGTGGGTCTCCCTTTGCAGAACAGGGCGCCTTCGATCTCACTGTGATACACAAGCTGCCTGGTTTTCAGGGTCCCAACCGACCACGTGATCTTAGGGTGCAGTGCTAGCGGACTGGCAAGGGAAGAATGAGTTTACATGGTGGCCCAGGCACCTGTTGATCTGACAGAAATTCTTCTGTGCCCTGCAGGGTACACTAAACCATGGGCAAGGAATCTTGGAAGAAGTTAACCTGATTCTCCAGTGTTTCCTAGTATTCAATAAGGATCGCTACTGCTGAAAGGTACTTTTCTTACATGAAGGTACAGAAATTTTCTGAGTCCAGAATGTTTGCTATTCAAGGAGCCATGAGTGTGTATGTGTGTGTGTGTGTGTATGTGTATTTGTGTGCTTCTGTGCATGTGTGTGTGTGTGTGTGTTTGTGGGAGCCTTTGCACAGAGGGTAGATAGTGTAATATTTCTTTTGTCAGTTTCTGGGAGATACTCTTTTTCAAAAAATGGCAGTCGTGATTGTTTCCTAGAAGGTAATAATTTTGGAGAGATCAAACTTTGTTGTCCTTAGATGAAGCCGTATATATTCTGTAAGGAGGAACTATTTAGCATTCAGGGAATATGTGCAGTGTATTTCCAGGCATCAAGATACATGGGTCAATGTGCATCACTGGGTGAAATGAAGGGATTTCAGTTCTAGTGATTACTTAAGGCCCAGTCCCAGGTGGAATACACCTTGCTTGTTTCCTTGCATATATGTGGCAGTATTTCATCCGTCCATGAACATGGCGGAAATTATATCACCTCACATATTTTTCTTAGTGTGATCCTTTTTGAAGTGCTGATATTGTCCCCTCAGTAGCATAACACCTGGACTTTCAGCCATTGCGTGTAACATTCCCTATGCAATGAATATGGATAGATTTTGTTTTATTTTGTGTGTCTGTGTGTGCAACATTTCTAGTTTGCAAATGTAGTAATTTCTTTGCTCATTCAAGTAAGTTCTCCTAGGACAAACAATTTTACATGCATTGTGTATACCTACTGTTTAGGCATGCATAAGACCCCTTCAATCAAACTCTTTCTTTTCCACTGTGGAAATTGATAGCATGCACCAGGCTGTGCACCAGGGTGTGCTGGTGTTGAGTGACTTGTGATTTTGCTAAACGTTACCATTCAGTACATACGAGCAAAGAAATTCCTTCACTCGATAACTATTAGGATATCAACACTTTGTCTCTGTGTGTGTGTGTGTGTTTGATTGTGTGATTGTCATCTTTCTCTTTCAGTTTGCCTCACTGATTTGTATAAATTAGCTTACTTCCGGATGTCAGTTTGAGGAAAAGCCTTGAGTTACCCTGCCATTAGTCTTCAGTTCCATGAATGAAAGGTGTCGTGGTCTGTCACTGAGAACCTTTGCAGAAATGAATGTCCTTCCCAAGTGTTCCATGGTATTCCATAGTTTTGGTGTTCCTGAAAGCTGCCATTCACTAGAGAAAGTGTACCAATTTCATTGACTAGGAAATACTTGCCATTCTTTGACTATCTCCTGTGTGAGCAGTGCATTTCTCGGATGAAAGTGAATTAATTTCTCTGTCCACATCAAGTGAAATCCTGTGGTCACGTTCAGGCTCTTGGCAGCCAGTGTGTGCGTTTGCATGTTTTGATGAAGTTAGTAACGCAAAACCTGGGATACCAACATCCTGGTTAGCAGTGTGGTACACTTTGTGTCCACATAGGGGAATAACCTCAGGTGATGGGAGATGTTGTTCTGAGAAGAAAGTTGCCTCATGGAATGTGAAAGGAGTTTTCCTGGCCGATGGAAGTGCAAAGGGCTTGAGGCGATTTTCTACTCACCCCAAAAAAACACATCTTGTCATCCAAAATGTGGGTTCCAGATTGGGAGTTCTTGGAAACAGGAGAGAAATGTCATCCCTATGCCACGTAGAGGAGGCGGAGGTGGGAATATGGAGCAGTGAAGCCATGCTGAGATGCAAACATCTTTCCAGGACCCTAACACACAAGTGGCTGTTGACTGGAGGGGAGGGTCTTAAGGGGAGTGCTTACGGACTCCGGCCAATCAGGAAAGACTTGGGTGTGATGTCACAGTGGGCTCACAGCCCTTGGACTTGGAGAGTCCTGAGGCAGCTGCTACCTGTCCTGTTGCTATGGCTGCCCAGCCAGCCAAGAGGAGAAAGGCAGGTGCCCCTGTATGGTGAGGAAGATTTCTCAGTGAAGTGTGGCATAGGGAAATGGGAGGGAGGCCAAACAGGATATCCATGAACTGAGCCCATGGGATTGGGGAATCTATTCTTCACTGCTAGCCAAATCATCCATATCCTACGATTTTGAATGTTCACAGGCCTGTGTGCCACCTGCGGTGAGTCTCCCTTTGCAGAACAGGGCGCCTTCGATCTCACTGTGATACACAAGCTGCCTGGTTTTCAGGGTCCCAACCGACCACGTGATCTTAGGGTGTAGTGCTAGCGGACTGGCAAGGGAAGAATGAGTTTACATGGTGGCCCAGGCACCTGTTGATCTGACAGAAATTCTTCTGTGCCCTGCAGGGTACACTAAACCATGGGCAAGGAATCTTGGAAGAAGTTAACCTGATTCTCCAGTGTTTCCTAGTATTCAATAAGGATCGCTACTGCTGAAAGGTACTTTTCTTACATGAAGGTACAGAAATTTTCTGAGTCCAGAATGTTTGCTATTCAAGGAGCCATGAGTGTGTATGTGTGTGGGTGTGTGTATGTGTATTTGTGTGCTTCTGTGCATGTGTGTGTGTGTGTGTGTTTGTGGGAGCCTTTGCACAGAGGGTAGATAGTGTAATATTTCTTTTGTCAGTTTCTGGGAGATACTCTTTTTCAAAAAATGGCAGTCGTGATTGTTTCCTAGAAGGTAATAATTTTGGAGAGATCAAACTTTGTTGTCCTTAGATGAAGCCGTATATATTCTGTAAGGAGGAACTATTTAGCATTCAGGGAATATGTGCAGTGTATTTCCAGGCATCATGATACATGGGTCAATGTGCATCACTGGGTGAAATGAAGGGATTTCCGTTCTAGTGATTACTTAAGGCCCAGTCCCAGGTGGAATACACCTTGCTTGTTTCCTTACATATATGTGGCAGTATTTCATCCGTCCATGAACATGGCGGAAATTATATCACCTCACATATTTTTCTTAGTGTGATCCTTTTTGAAGTGCTGATATTGTCCCCTCAGTAGCATAACACCTGGACTTTCAGCCATTGCGTGTAACATTCCCTATGCAATGAATATGGATAGATTTTGTTTTATTTTGTGTGTCTGTGTGTGCAACATTTCTAGTTTGCAAATGTAGTAATTTCTTTGCTCATTCAAGTAAGTTCTCCTAGGACAAACAATTTTACATGCATTGTGTATACCTACTGTTTAGGCATGCATAAGACCCCTTCAATCAAACTCTTTCTTTTCCACTGTGGAAATTGATACCATGCACCAGGCTGTGCACCAGGGTGTGCTGGTGTTGAGTGACTTGTGATTTTGCTAAACGTTACCATTCAGTACATACGAGCAAAGAAATTCCTTCACTCGATAACTATTAGGATATCAACACTTTGTCTCTGTGTGTGTGTGTGTGTGTTTGATTGTGTGATTGTCATCTTTCTCTTTCAGTTTGCCTCACTGATTTGTATAAATTAGCTTACTTCCTGATGTCAGTTTGAGGAAAAGCCTTGAGTTACCCTGCCATTAGTCTTCAGTTCCATGAATGAAAGGTGTCGTGGTCTGTCACTGAGAACCTTTGCAGAAATGAATGTCCTTCCCAAGTGTTCCATGGTATTCCATAGTTTTGGTGTTCCTGAAAGCTACCATTCACTAGAGAAAGTGTACCAATTTCATTGACTAGGAAATACTTGCCATTCTTTGACTATCTCCTGTGTGAGCAGTGCATTTCTCGGATGAAAGTGAATTAATTTCTCTGTCCACATCAAGTGAAATCCTGTGGTCACGTTCAGGCTCTTGGCAGCCAGTGTGTGCGTTTGCATGTTTTGATGAAGTTAGTAACGCAAAACGTGGGATACCAACATCCTGGTTAGCAGTGTGGTACACTTTGTGTCCACATAGGGGAATAACCTCAGGTGATGGGAGATGTTGTTCTGAGAAGAAAGTTGCCTCATGGAATGTGAAAGGAGTTTTCCTGGCCGATGGAAGTGCAAAGGGCTTGAGGCGATTTTCTACTCACCCCAAAAAAACACATCTTGTCATCCAAAATGTGGGTTCCAAATTGGGAGTTCTTGGAAACAGGAGAGAAATGTCATCGCTATGCCACGTAGAGGAGGCGGAGGTGGGAATATGGAGCAGTAAAGCCATGCTGAGATGCAAACATCTTTCCAGGACCCTAACACACAAGTGGCTGTTGACTGGAGGGGAGGGTCTTAAGGGGAGTGCTTACGGACTCCGGCCAATCAGGAAAGACTTGGGTGTGATGTCACAGTGGGCTCACAGCCCTTGGACTTGGAGAGTCCTGAGGCAGCTGCTACCTGTCCTGTTGCTATGGCTGCCCAGCCAGCCAAGAGGAGAAAGGCAGGTGCCCCTGTATGGTGAGGAAGATTTCTCAGTGAAGTGTGGCATAGGGAAATGGGAGGGAGGCCAAACAGGATATCCATGAACTGAGCCCATGGGATTGGGGAATCTATTCTTCACTGCTAGCCAAATCATCCATATCCTACGATTTTGAATGTTCACAGGCCTGTGTGCCACCTGCGGTGAGTCTCCCTTTGCAGAACAGGGCGCCTTCGATCTCACTGTGATACACAAGCTGCCTGGTTTTCAGGGTCCCAACCGACCACGTGATCTTAGGGTGTAGTGCTAGCGGACTGGCAAGGGAAGAATGAGTTTACATGGTGGCCCAGGCACCTGTTGATCTGACAGAAATTCTTCTGTGCCCTGCAGGGTACACTAAACCATGGGCAAGGAATCTTGGAAGAAGTTAACCTGATTCTCCAGTGTTTCCTAGTATTCAATAAGGATCGCTACTGCTGAAAGGTACTTTTCTTACATGAAGGTACAGAAATTTTCTGAGTCCAGAATTTTTGCTATTCAAGGAGCCATGAGTGTGTATGTGTGTGGGTGTGTGTGTGTGTGTGTGTGTATGTGTATTTGTGTGCTTCTGTGCATGTGTGTGTGTGTGTGTGTTTGTGGGAGCCTTTGCACAGAGGGTAGATAGTATAATATTTCTTTTGTCAGTTTCTGGGAGATACTCTTTTTCAAAAAATGGCAGTCCTGATTGTTTCCTAGAAGGTAATAATTTTGGAGAGATCAAACTTTGTTGTCCTTAGATCAAGCCGTATATATTCTGTAAGGAGGAACTATTCAGCATTCAGGGAATATATGCAGTGTATGTGCAGGCATCATGATACATGGGTCAATGTGCATCACTGGGTGAAATGAAGGGATTTCAATTCAAGTGATTACTTCAGGCCCAGGCCCAGGTGGAATACACCTTGCTTGTTTCCTTGCATAAATGTGGCAGTATTTCATCCGTCCATGAACATGGCGGAAATTATATCACCTCACATATTTTTCTTAGCGCGATCCTTTTTGAAGTGCTGATATTGTACCCTCAGTAGCATAACACCTGGACTTTCAGCCATTGCGTATAACATTCCCCATGCAATGAATATGGATAGATTTTGTTTTATTTTGGGTGTCTGTGTGTGCAACATTTCTAGTTTGCAAATGTAGTAATTGCTTTGCTCATTCAAGTAAGTTCTCCTAGGACAAACGATTTTACAGGCATTGTGTATACCTACTGTTTAGGCATGCATAAGACCCCTTCAATCAAACTCTTTCTTTTCCACTGTGGAAATTGATAGCATGCACCAGGCTGTGCACCAGGGTGTGCTGGTGTTGAGTGAGTTGTGATTTTGCTAAACGTTACCATTCAGTACATACGAGCAAAGAAATTCCTTCACTCGATAACTATTAGGATATCAACACTTTGTCTCTGTGTGTGTGTGTGTGTGTGTGTGTTTGATTGTGTGATTGTCATCTTTCTCTTTCAGTTTGCCTCACTGATTTGTATAAATTAGCTTACTTCCTGATGTCAGTTTGAGGAAAAGCCTTGAGTTACCCTGCCATTAGTCTTCAGTTCCATGAATGAAAGGTGTCGTGGTCTGTCACTGAGAACCTTTGCAGAAATGAATGTCCTTCCCAAGTGTTCCATGGTATTCCATAGTTTTGGTGTTCCTGAAAGCTACCATTCACTAGAGAAAGTGTACCAATTTCACTGACTAGGAAATACTTGCCATTCTTTGACTATCTCCTGTGTGAGCAGTGCATTTCTCGGATGAAAGTGAATTAATTTCTCTGTCCACATCAAGTGAAATCCTGTGGTCACGTTCAGGCTCTTGGCAGCCAGTGTGTGCGTTTGCATGTTTTGATGAAGTTAGTAACGCAAAAGCCCGGGATACCAACATCCTGGTTAGCAGTGTGGTACACTTTGTGTCCACATAGGGGAATAACCTCAGGTGATGGGAGATGTTGTTCTGAGAAGAAAGTTGCCTCATGGAATGTGAAAGGAGTTTTCCTGGCCGATGGAAGTGCAAAGGGCTTGAGGCGATTTTCTACTCACCACAAAAAAACACATCTTGTCATCCAAAATGTGGGTTCCAGATTGGGAGTTCTTGGAAACAGGAGAGAAATGTCATCCCTATGCCACGTAGAGGAGGCAGAGATGGGAATATGGAGCAGTAAAGCCATGCTGAGATGCAAACATCTTTCCAGGACCCTAACACACAAGTGGCTGTTGACTGGAGGGGGAGTGTCTTAAGCGGAGTGCTTACGGACTCCGGCCAATCAGGAAAGACTTGGGTGTGATGTCACAGTGGGCTCACAGCCCTTGGACTTGGAGAATCCTGAGGCAGCTGCTACCTGTCCTGTTGCTATGGCTGCCCAGCCAGCCAAGAGGAGAAAGGCAGGTGCCCCTGTATGGTGAGGAAGATTTCTCAGTGAAGTGTGGCATAGGGAAATGGGAGGGAGGCCGCACAGGATATCCATGAACTGAGCCCATGGGATTGGGGAATCTATTCTTCACTGCTAGCCAAATCATCCATATCCTACGATTTTGAATGTTCACAGGCCTGTGTGCCACCTGCGGTGGGTCTCCCTTTGCAGAACAGGGCGCCTTCGATCTCACTGTGATACACAAGCTGCCTGGTTTTCAGGGTCCCAACCGACCACGTGATCTTAGGGTGTAGTGCTAGCGGACTGGCAAGGGAAGAATGAGTTTACATGGTGGCCCAGGCACCTGTTGATCTGACAGAAATTCTTCTGTGCCCTGCAGGGTACACTAAACCATGGGCAAGGAATCTTGGAAGAAGTTAACCTGATTCTCCAGTGTTTCCTAGTATTCAATAAGGATCGCTACTGCTGAAAGGTACTTTTCTTACATGAAGGTACAGAAATTTTCTGAGTCCAGAATGTTTGCTATTCAAGGAGCCATGAGTGTGTATGTGTGTGTGTGTGTGTGTGTATGTGTATTTGTGTGCTTCTGTGCATGTGGTGTGTGTGTGTGTTTGTGGGAGCCTTTTCACAGAGGGTAGATAGTGTAATATTTCTTTTGTCAGTTTCTGGGAGATACTCTTTTTCAAAAAATGGCAGTTGTGATTGTTTCCTAGAAGGTAATAATTTTGGAGAGATCAAACTTTGTTGTCCTTAGATGAAGCCGTATATATTCTGTAAGGAGGAACTATTCAGCATTCAGGGAATATGTGCAGTGTATGTCCAGGCATCATGATACATGGGTCAATGTGCATCACTGGGTGAAATGAAGGGATTTCAGTTCTAGTGATTACTTAAGGCCCAGTCCCAGGTGGAATACACCTTGCTTGTTTCCTTGCATATATGTGGCAGTATTTCATCCGTCCATGAACATGGCGGAAATTATATCACCTCACATATTTTTCTTAGTGTGATCCTTTTTGAAGTGCTGATATTGTCCCCTCAGTAGCATAACACCTGGACTTTCAGCCATTGCGTGTAACATTCCCTATGCAATGAATATGGATAGATTTTGTTTTATTTTGTGTGTCTGTGTGTGCAACATTTCTAGTTTGCAAATGTAGTAATTTCTTTCCTCATTCAAGTAAGTTCTCCTAGGACAAACAATTTTACATGCATTGTGTATACCTACTGTTTAGGCATGCATAAGACCCCTTCAATCAAACTCTTTCTTTTCCACTGTGGAAATTGATAGCATGCACCAGGCTGTGCACCATGGTGTGCTGGTGTTGAGTGACTTGTGATTTTGCTAAACGTTACCATTCAGTACATACGAGCAAAGAAATTCCTTCACTCGATAACTATTAGGATATCAACACTTTGTCTCTGTGTGTGTGTGTGTGTGTGTGTGTGTTTGATAGTGTGATTGTCATCTTTCTCTTTCAGTTTGCCTCACTGATTTGTATAAATTAGCTTACTTCCTGATGTCAGTTTGAGGAAAAGCCTTGAGTTACCCTGCAATTAGTCTTCAGTTCCATGAATGAAAGGTGTCGTGGTCTGTCACTGAGAACCTTTGCAGAAATGAATGTCCTTCCCAAGTGTTCCATGGTATTCCATAGTTTTGGTGTTCCTGAAGGCTACCATTCACTAGAGAAAGTGTACCAATTTCACTGACTAGGAAATACTTGCCATTCTTTGACTATCTCCTGTGTGAGCAGTGCATTTCTCGGATGAAAGTGAATTAATTTCTCTGTCCACATCAAGTGAAATCCTGTGGTCACGTTCAGGCTCTTGGCAGCCAGTGTGTGCGTTTGCATGTTTTGATGAAGTTAGTAACGCAAAAGCCCGGGATACCAACATCCTGGTTAGCAGTGTGGTACACTTTGTGTCCACATAGGGGAATAACCTCAGGTGATGGGAGATGTTGTTCTGAGAAGAAAGTTGCCTCATGGAATGTGAAAGGAGTTTTCCTGGCCGATGGAAGTGCAAAGGGCTTGAGGCGATTTTCTACTCACCACAAAAAAACACATCTTGTCATCCAAAATGTGGGTTCCAGATTGGGAGTTCTTGGAAACAGGAGAGAAATGTCATCCCTATGCCACGTAGAGGAGGCAGAGATGGGAATATGGAGCAGTAAAGCCATGCTGAGATGCAAACATCTTTCCAGGACCCTAACACACAAGTGGCTGTTGACTGGACGGGGAGGGTCTTAAGGGGAGTGCTTACGGACTCCGGCCAATCAGGAAAGACTTGGGTGTGATGTCACAGTGGGCTCACAGCCCTTGGACTTGGAGAATCCTGAGGCAGCTGCTACCTGTCCTGTTGCTATGGCTGCCCAGCCAGCCAAGAGGAGAAAGGCAGGTGCCCCTGTATGGTGAGGAAGATTTCTCAGTGAAGTGTGGCATAGGGAAATGGGAGGGAGGCCGCACAGGATATCCATGAACTGAGCCCATGGGATTGGGGAATCTATTCTTCACTGCTAGCCAAATCATCCATATCCTACGATTTTGAATATTCACAGGCCTGTGTGCCACCTGCGGTGGGTCTCCCTTTGCAGAACAGGGCGCCTTCGATCTCACTGTGATACACAAGCTGCCTGGTTTTCAGGGTCCCAACCGACCACGTGATCTTAGGGTGTAGTGCTAGCGGACTGGCAAGGGAAGAATGAGTTTACATGGTGGCCCAGGCACCTGTTGATCTGACAGAAATTCTTCTGTGCCCTGCAGGGTACACTAAACCATGGGCAAGGAATCTTGGAAGAAGTTAACCTGATTCTCCAGTGTTTCCTAGTATTCAATAAGGATCGCTACTGCTGAAAGGTACTTTTCTTACATGAAGGTACAGAAATTTTCTGAGTCCAGAATGTTTGCTATTCAAGGAGCCATGAGTGTGTATGTGTGTGTGTGTGTGTGTGTATGTGTATTTGTGTGCTTCTGTGCATGTGGTGTGTGTGTGTGTTTGTGGGAGCCTTTTCACAGAGGGTAGATAGTGTAATATTTCTTTTGTCAGTTTCTGGGAGATACTCTTTTTCAAAAAATGGCAGTTGTGATTGTTTCCTAGAAGGTAATAATTTTGGAGAGATCAAACTTTGTTGTCCTTAGATGAAGCCGTATATATTCTGTAAGGAGGAACTATTCAGCATTCAGGGAATATGTGCAGTGTATGTCCAGGCATCATGATACATGGGTCAATGTGCATCACTGGGTGAAATGAAGGGATTTCAGTTCTAGTGATTACTTAAGGCCCAGTCCCAGGTGGAATACACCTTGCTTGTTTCCTTGCATATATGTGGCAGTATTTCATCCGTCCATGAACATGGCGGAAATTATATCACCTCACATATTTTTCTTAGTGTGATCCTTTTTGAAGTGCTGATATTGTCCCCTCAGTAGCATAACACCTGGACTTTCAGCCATTGCGTGTAACATTCCCTATGCAATGAATATGGATAGATTTTGTTTTATTTTGTGTGTCTGTGTGTGCAACATTTCTAGTTTGCAAATGTAGTAATTTCTTTCCTCATTCAAGTAAGTTCTCCTAGGACAAACAATTTTACATGCATTGTGTATACCTACTGTTTAGGCATGCATAAGACCCCTTCAATCAAACTCTTTCTTTTCCACTGTGGAAATTGATAGCATGCACCAGGCTGTGCACCATGGTGTGCTGGTGTTGAGTGACTTGTGATTTTGCTAAACGTTACCATTCAGTACATACGAGCAAAGAAATTCCTTCACTCGATAACTATTAGGATATCAACACTTTGTCTCTGTGTGTGTGTGTGTGTGTGTGTGTGTTTGATTGTGTGATTGTCATCTTTCTCTTTCAGTTTGCCTCACTGATTTGTATAAATTAGCTTACTTCCTGATGTCAGTTTGAGGAAAAGCCTTGAGTTACCCTGCAATTAGTCTTCAGTTCCATGAATGAAAGGTGTCGTGGTCTGTCACTGAGAACCTTTGCAGAAATGAATGTCCTTCCCAAGTGTTCCATGGTATTCCATAGTTTTGGTGTTCCTGAAGGCTACCATTCACTAGAGAAAGTGTACCAATTTCACTGACTAGGAAATACTTGCCATTCTTTGACTATCTCCTGTGTGAGCAGTGCATTTCTCGGATGAAAGTGAATTAATTTCTCTGTCCACATCAAGTGAAATCCTGTGGTCACGTTCAGGCTCTTGGCAGCCAGTGTGTGCGTTTGCATGTTTTGATGAAGTTAGTAACGCAAAAGCCCGGGATACCAACATCCTGGTTAGCAGTGTGGTATACTTTGTGTCCACATAGGGGAATAACCTCAGGTGATGGGAGATGTTGTTCTGAGAAGAAAGTTGCCTCATGGAATATGAAAGGAGTTTTCCTGGCCGATGGAAGTGCAAAGGGCTTGAGGCGATTTTCTACTCACCACAAAAAAACACATCTTGTCATCCAAAATGTGGGTTCCAGATTGGGAGTTCTTGGAAACAGGAGAGAAATGTCATCCCTATGCCACGTAGAGGAGGCAGAGGTGGGAATATGGAGCAGTAAAGCCATGCTGAGATGCAAACATCTTTCCAGGACCCTAACACACAAGTGGCTGTTGACTGGAGGGGGAGGGTCTTAAGGGGAGTGTTTACAGACTCCGGCCAATCAGGAAAGACTTGGGTGTGATGTCACAGTGGGCTCACAGCCCTTGGACTTGGAGAGTCCTGAGGCAGCTGCTACCTGTCCTGTTGCTATGGCTGCCCAGCCAGCCAAGAGGAGAAAGGCAGGTGCCCCTGTATGGTGAGGAAGATTTCTCAGTGAAGTGTGGCATAGGGAAATGGGAGGGAGGCCGAACAGGATATCCATGAACTGAGCCCATGTTATTGGGGAATCTATTCTTCACTTCCAACCAAATCATCCATATCCCACGATTTTGAATGTTCACAGGCCTGTGTGCCACCTGCGGTGGGTCTCCCTTTGCAGAACAGGGTGCCTTCGATCTCACTGTGATACACAAGCTGCCTGGTTTTCAGTGTCCCAACCGACCACGTGATCTTAGGGTGTAGTGCTAGCGGACTGGCAAGGGAAGAATGAGTTTACATGGTGGCCCAGGCACCTGTTCATTTTACAGAAATTCTTCCGTGCCCTGCAGGGTACACTAAACCATGGGCAAGGAATCTTGTAAGAAGTTAACCTGATTCTCCAGTGTTTCCTAGTATTCAATAAGGATCGCTACTGCTGAAAAGTACTTTTGTTACATTAAGGTGCTGACATTCTCTGAGTCCAGAATGTTTGCTATTCAAGGATCCATGAGTGTGTATGTGTGTGTATGTGTGTGTGTGTGTGTGTGTGTGTATTTGTGTGCTTCTGTGCATGTGTGTGTTTGTGTGTTTGTGGGAGCCTTTGCACAGAGGGTAGATAGTATAATATTTCTTTGGTCAGTTTCTGGGAGATACTCTTTTTCAAAAAATGGCAGTCCTGATTGTTTCCTAGAAGGTAATAATTTTGGAGAGATCAAACTTTGTTGTCCTTAGATCAAGCCGTATATATTCTGTAAGGAGGAACTATTCAGCATTCAGGGAATATGTGCAGTGTATGTCCAGGCATCATGATACATGGGTCAATGTGCATCACTGGTTGAAATGAAGGGATTTCAATTCTAGTGATTACTTAAGGCCCAGTCCCAGGTGGAATGCACCTTGCTTGTTTCCTTGCATAAATGTGGCAGTATTTCATCCGTCCATGAACATGGCGGAAATTATATCACCTCACATATTTTTCTTAGCGTGATCCTTTTTGAAGTGCTGATATTGTCCCCTCAGTAGCATAACACCTGGACTTTCAGCCATTGCGTGTAACATTCCCCATGCAATGAATATGGATAGATTTTGTTTTATTTTGTGTGTCTGTGTGTGCAACATTTCTAGTTTGCAAATGTAGTAATTTCTTTGCTCATTCAAGTAAGTTCTCCTACGACAAACGATTTTACACGCATTGTGTACACCTACTGTTTAGGCATGCATAAGACCCCTTCAATCAAACTCTTTCTTTTCCACTGTGGAAATTGATAGCATGCACCAGGCTGTGCACCATGGTGTGCTGGTGTTGAGTGACTTGTGATTTTGCTAAACGTTACCCTTCAGTACATACGAGCAAAGGAATTCCTTCACTCGATAACTGTTAGGATATCAACACTTTGTTTCTGTGTGTGTGTTTGTTTGATTGTGTGATTGTCACCTTTCTCTTTCAGTTTGCCTCACTGATTTGTATAAATTAGCTTACTTCCTGATGTCAGTTTGAGGAAAAGCCTTGAGTTACCCTGCCATTAGTCTTCAGTTCCTTGAATGAAAGGTGTCGTGTTCTGTCACTGAGAACCTTTGCAGAAATGAATGTCCTTCCCAAGTGTTCCATGGTATTCCATAGTTTTGGTGTTCCTGAAGGCTACCATTCACTAGAGAAAGTGTACCAATTTCACTGACTAGGAAATACTTGCCATTCTTTGACTCTCTCCTGTGTGAGCAGTGCATTTCTCGGATGAAAGTGAATTAATTTCTCTGTCCACATCAAGTGAATTCCTGTGGTCACGTTCAGGCTCTTGGCAGCCAGTGTGTGCGTTTGCATGTTTTGATGAAGTTAGTAACGCAAAAGCCCGGGATACCAACATCCTGGTTAGCAGTGTGGTACACTTTGTGTCCACATAGGGGAATAACCTCAGGTGATGGGAGATGTTGTTCTGAGAAGAAAGTTGCCTCATGGAATGTGAAAGGAGTTTTCCTGGCCGATGGAAGTGCAAAGGGCTTGAGGCGATTTTCTACTCACCACAACAAAACACATCTTGTCATCCAAAATGTGGGTTCCAGATTGGGAGTTCTTGGAAACAGGAGAGAAATGTCATCCCTATGCCACGTAGAGGAGGCGGAGGTGGGAATATGGAGCAGTAAAGCCATGCTGAGATGCAAACATCTTTCCAGGACCCTAACACACAAGTGGCTGTTGACTGGAGGGGAGGGTCTTAAGGGGAGTGCTTACGGACTCCGGCCAATCAGGAAAGACTTGGGTGTGATGTCACAGTGGGCTCACAGCCCTTGGACTTGGAGAGTCCTGAGGCAGCTGCTACCTGTCCTGTTGCTATGGCTGCCCAGCCAGCCAAGAGGAGAAAGGCAGGTGCCCTTGTATGGTGAGGAAGATTTCTCAGTGAAGTGTGGCATAGGGAAATGGGAAGGAGGCCGAACAGGATATCCATGAACTGAGCCCATGCGATTGGGGGAATCTATTCTTCACTGCTAGCCAAATCATCCATATCCCACGATTTTGAATGTTCACAGGCCTGTGTGCCACCTGCGGTGGGTCTCCCTTTGCAGAACAGGGCGCCTTTGATCTCACTGTGATACACAAGCTGCCTGGTTTCAGGGTCCCAACCGACCACGTGATCTTAGGGTGTAGTGCTAGCGGATTGGCAAGGGAAAAATGAGTTTACATGGTGGCCCAGGCACCTGTTGATCTGACAGGAATTCTTCTGTGCCCTGCAGGGTACACCAAACCATGGGCAAGGAATCTTGGAAGAAATTAACCTGATTCTCCAGTGTTTCCTAGTGTTCAATAAGGATCGCTACTGCTGAAAGGTACTTTTCTTACATGAAGGTACAGAAATTTTCTGAGTCCAGAATGTTTGCTATTCAAGGAGCCATGAGTGTGTATGTGTGTGTGTGTGTGTGTGTGTGTGTGTATGTGTATTTGTGTGCTTCTGTGCATGTGTGTGTGTGTGTGTGTGTTTGTGGGAGACTTTGCACAGAGGGTAGATAGTATAATATTTCTTTTGTCAGTTTCTGGGAGATACTCTTTTTGAAAAAATGGCAGTCCTGATTGTTTCCTAGAAGGTAATAATTTTGGAGAGATCAAACTTTGTTGTCCTTAGATGAAGCCGTATATATTCTGTAAGGAGGAACTATTCAGCATTCAGGGAATATGTGCAGTGTATTTCCAGGCATCATGATACATGGGTCAATGTGCATCACTGGGTGAAATGAAGGGATTTCAATTCTAGTGATTACTTAAGGCCCAGTCCCAGGTGGAATACACCTTGCTTGTTTCCTTGCATATATGTGGCAGTATTTCATCCGTCCATGAACATGGCGGAAATTATATCACCTCACATATTTTTCTTAGTGTGATCCTTTTTGAAGTGCTGATATTGTCCCCTCAGTAGCATGACACCTGGAGTTTCAGCCATTGCGTGTAACATTCCCCATGCAATGAATATGGATAGATTTTGTTTTATTTTGTGTGTTTGTGTGTGCAACATTTCTAGTTTGCAAATGTAGTAATTTCTTTGCTCATTCAAGTAAGTTCTCCTAGGACAAACGATTTTACACGCATTGTGTATACCTACTGTTTAGGCATGCATAAGACCCCTTCAATCAAACTCATTCTTTTCCACTGTGGAAATTGATAGCATGCACCAGGCTGCGCACCAGGGTGTGCTGGTGTTGAGTGACTTGTGATTTTGCTAAACGTTACCATTCAGTACATACGAGCAAAGAAATTCCTTCACTCGATAACTGTTAGGATATCAACACTTTGTTTCTGTGTGTGTGTGTGTGTGTGTGTGTTTGATTGTGTGATTGTCATCTTTCTCTTTCAGTTTGCCTCAGTGATTTGTATAAATTAGGTTACTTCCTGATGTCAGTTTGAGGAAAAGCCTTGAGTTACCCTGCCATTAGTCTTCAGTTCCCTGAATGAAAGGTGTCGTGGTCTGTCACTGAGAACCTTTGCAGAAATGAATGTCCTTCCCAAGTGTTCCATGGTATTCCATAGTTTTGGTGTTCCTGAAACCTGCCATTCACTAGAGAAAGTGTACCAATTTCACTGACTAGGAAATACTTGCCATTCTTTGACTATCTCCTGTGTGAGCAGTGCATTTCTCGGATGAAAGTCAATTAATTTCTCTGTCCACATCAAGTGAAATCCTGTGGTCACGTTCAGGCTCTTGGCAGCCAGTGTGTGCGTTTGCATGTTTTGATGAAGTTAGTAACGCAAAAGCCCAGGATACCAACATCCTGGTTAGCAGTGTGGTACACTTTGTGTCCACATAGGGGAATAACCTCAGGTGATGGGAGATGTTGTTCTGAGAAGAAAGTTGCCTCATGGAATGTGAAAGGAGTTTTCCTGGCCGATGGAAGTGCAAAGGGCTTGAGGCGATTTTCTACTCACCAAAACAAAACACATCTTGTCATCCAAAATGTGGGTTCCAGATTGGGAGTTCTTGGAAACAGGAGAGAAATGTCATCCCTATGCCACGTAGAGGAGGCGGAGGTGGGAATATGGAGCAGTAAAGCCATGCTGAGATGCAAACATCTTTCTAGGACCCTAACACACAAGTGGCTGTTGACTGGAGGGGGAGGGCTTTAAGGGGAGTGCTTACGGACTCCGGCCAATCAGGAAAGACTCGGGTGTGATGTCACAGTGGGCTCACATCCCTTGGCATGGAGAGTCCTTAGGCAGCTGCTACCTGTCCTATTGCTATGGCTGCCCAGCCAGCCAAGAGGAGAAAGGCAGGTGCCCCTGTATGGTTAGAAAGATGTCTCAGTGAAGTGTGGCATAGGGAAATGGGAGGAAGGCCGAACAGGATATCCATGAACTGAGCCCATCGGATTGGGGAATCTATTCTTCACTGCTAGCCAAATCATCCATATCCCACGATTTTGAATGTTCACAGGCCTGTGTGCCACCTGCGGTGGGTCTCCCTTTGCAGAACAGGGCGCCTTCGATCTCACTGTGATACACAAGCTGCCTGGTTTTCAGGGTCCCAACCGACCACGTGATCTTAGGGTGTAGTGCTAGCGGACTGGCAAGGGAAGAATGAGTTTACATGGTGGCCCAGGCACCTGTTGATCTGACAGAAATTCTTCTGTTCCCTGCAGGGTACACTAAACCATGGGCAAGGAATCTTGGAAGAAGTTAACCTGATTCTCCAGTGTTTCCTAGTATTCAATAAGGATCGCTACTGCTGAAAGGTACTTTTCTTACATGAAGGTACAGAAATTTTCTGAGTCCAGAATGTTTGCTATTCAACGAGCCATGAGTGTGTATGTGTGTGTGTGTGTGTGTATGTGTATTTGTGTGCTTCTGTGCATGTGTGTGTGTGTGTGTGTTTGTGGGAGCGTTTGCACAGAGGGTAGGTAGTATAATATTTCTTTTGTCAGTTTCTGGGAGATACTCTTTTTCAAAAAATGGCAGTCCTGATTGTTTCCTAGAAGGTAATAATTTTGGAGAGATCAAACTTTGTTGTCCTTAGATGAAGCCGTATATATTCTGTAAGGAGGAACTATTCAGCATTCAGGGAATATGTGCAGTGTATTTCCAGGCATCACGATACATGGGTCAATGTGCATCACTGGGTGAAATGAAGGGATTTCAATTCTAGTGATTACTTCAGGCCCAGTCCCAGGTGGAATACACCTTGCTTGTTTCCTTGCATATATGTGGCAGTATTTCATCCGTCCATGAACATGGCGGAAATTATATCACCTCACATATTTTTCTTAGTGTGATCCTTTTTGAAGTGCTGATATTGTCCCCTCAGTAGCATAACACCTGGACTTTCAGCCATTGCGTGTAACATTCCCCATGCAATGAATATGCATAGATTTTGTTTTATTTTGTGTGTTTGTGTGTGCAACATTTCTAGTTTGCAAATGTAGTAATTTCTTTGCTCATTCAAGTAAATTCTCCTGGGACAAACGATTTTACACGCATTGTGTATACCTACTGTTTAGGCATGCATAAGACCCCTTCAATCAAACTCTTTCTTTTCCACTGTGGAAATTGATAGCATGCACCAGGCTGTGCACCAGGGTGTGCTGGTGTTGAGTGACTTGTGATTTTGCTAAACGTTACCATTCAGTACATACGAGCAAAGAAATTCCTTCACTCGATAACTGTTAGGATATCAACACTTTGTTTCTGTGTGTGTGTGTGTGTGTGTGTGTGTGTGTTTGATTGTGTGATTGTCATCTTTCTCTTTCAGTTTGCCTCAGTGATTTGTATAAATTAGGTTACTTCCTGATGTCAGTTTGAGGAAAAGCCTTGAGTTACCCTGCCATTAGTCTTCAGTTCCATGAATGAAAGGTGTCGTGGTCTGTCACTGAGAACCTTTGCAGAAATGAATGTCCTTCCCAAGTGTTCCATGGTATTCCATAGTTTTGGTGTTCCTGAAAGCTACCATTCACTAGAGAAAGTGTACCAATTTCACTGACTAGGAAATACTTGCCATTCTTTGACTATCTCCTGTGTGAGCAGTGCATTTCTCGGATGAAAGTGAATTAATTTCTCTGTCCACATCAAGTGAAATCCTGTGGTCACGTTCAGGCTCTTGGCAGCCAGTGTGTGCGTTTGCATGTTTTGATGAAGTTAGTAACGCAAAAGCCCGGGATACCAACATCCTGGTTAGCAGTGTGGTACACTTTGTGTCCACATAGGGGAATAACCTCAGGTGATGGGAGATGTTGTTCTGAGAAGAAAGTTGCCTCATGGAATGTGAAAGGAGTTTTCCTGGCCGATGGAAGTGCAAAGGGCTTGAGGCGATTTTCTACTCACCACAAAAAAACACATCTTGTCATCCAAAATGTGGGTTCCAGATTGGGAGTTCTTGGAAAAAGGAGAGAAATGTCATCCCTATGCCACGTAGAGGAGGCGGAGGTGGGAATATGGAGCAGTAAAGCCATGCTGAGATTCAAACATCTTTCTAGGACCCTAACACACAAGTGGCTGTTGACTGGAGGGGGAGGGCCTTAAGGGGAGTGCTTACGGACTCCGGCCAATCAGGAAAGACTTGGGTGTGATGTCACAGTGGGCTCACAGCCCTTGGGCTTGGAGAGTCCTGAGGCAGCTGCTACCTGTCCTGTTGCTATGGCTGCCCAGCCAGCCAAGAGGAGAAAGGCAGGTGCCCCTGTATGGTTAGAAAGATTTCTCAGTGAAGTGTGGCATAGGGAAATGGGAGGAAGGCCGAACAGGATTTCCATGAACTGAGCCCATGGGATTGGGGGATTTATTCTTCACTGCTAGCCAAATCATCCATATCCCACGATTTTGAATGTTCACAGGCCTGTGTGCCACCTGCGGTGGGTCTCCCTTTGCAGAACAGGGCGCCTTCGATCTCACTGTGATACACAAGCTGCCTGGTTTTCAGGGTCCCAACCGACCACGTGATCTTAGGGTGTAGTGCTAGCGGACTGGCACGGGAAGAATGAGTTTACATGGTGACCCAGGCACCTGTTGATCTGACAGAAATTCTTCTGTTCCCTGCAGGGTACACTAAACCATGGGCAAGGAATCTTGGAAGAAGTTAACCTGATTCTCCAGTGTTTCCTAGTATTCGATAAGGATCGCTACTGCTGAAAGGTACTTTTCTTACATGAAGGTACAGAAATTTTCTGAGTCCAGAATGTTTGCTATTCAAGGATCCATGAGTGTGTATGTGTGTGTATGTGTGTGTGTGTGTGTGTGTATTTGTGTGCTTCTGTGCATGTGTGTGTTTGTGTGTTTGTGGGAGCCTTTGCACAGAGGGTAGATAGTATAATATTTCTTTGGTCAGTTTCTGGGAGATACTCTTTTTCAAAAAATGGCAGTCCTGATTGTTTCCTAGAAGGTAATAATTTTGGAGAGATCAAACTTTGTTGTCCTTAGATCAAGCCGTATATATTCTGTAAGGAGGAACTATTCAGCATTCAGGGAATATGTGCAGTGTATGTCCAGGCATCATGATACATGGGTCAATGTGCATCAGTGGGTGAAGTGAAGGGATTTCAATTCTAGTGATTACATAAGGCCCAGTCCCAGGTGGAATGCACCTTGCTTGTTTCCTTGTATAAATGTGGCAGTATTTCATCCGTCCATGAACATGGCGGAAATTATATCACCTCACATATTTTTCTTAGCGTGATCCTTTTTGAAGTGCTGATATTGTCCCCTCAGTAGCATAACACCTGGACTTTCAGCCATTGCGTGTAACATTCCCCATGCAATGAATATGGATAGATTTTGTTTTATTTTGTGTGTCTGTGTGTGCAACATTTCTAGTTTGCAAATGTAGGAATTTCTTTGCTCATTCAAGTAAGTTCTCCTAGGACAAACGATTTTACACGCATTGTGTACACCTACTGTTTAGGCATGCATAAGACCCCTTCAATCAAACTCTTTCTTTTCCACTGTGGAAATTGATAGCATGCACCAGGCTGTGCACCAGGGTGTGCTGGTGTTGAGTGACTTGTGATTTTGCTAAACGTTACCATTCAGTACATACGAGCAAAGAAATTCCTTCACTCGATAACTATTAGGATATCAACACTTTGTTTCTCTCTGTGTGTTTGTTTGATTGTGTGATTGTCATCTTTCTCTTTCAGTTTGCCTCACTGATTTGTATAAATTAGCTTACTTCCTGATGTCAGTTTGAGGAAAAGCCTTGAGTTACCCTGCCATTAGTCTTCAGTTCCATGAATGAAAGGTGTCGTGGTCTGTCACTGAGACCTTTGCAGAAATGAATGTCCTTCCCAAGTGTTCCATGGTATTCCATAGTTTTGGTGTTCCTGAAGGCTACCATTCACTAGAGAAAGTGTACCAATTTCACTGACTAGGAAATACTTGCCATTCTTTGACTATCTCCTGTGTGAGCAGTGCATTTCTCGGATGAAAGTGAGTTAATTTCTCTGTCCACATCAAGTGAAATCCTGTGGTCACGTTCAGGCTCTTGGCAGCCAGTGTGTGCGTTTGCATGTTTTGATGAAGTTAGTAACGCAAAAGCCCGGGATACCAACATCCTGGTTAGCAGTGTGGTATACTTTGTGTCCACATAGGGGAATAACCTCAGGTGATGGGAGATGTTGTTCTGAGAAGAAAGTTGCCTCATGGAATATGAAAGGAGTTTTCCTGGCCCATGGAAGTGCAAAGGGATTGAGGCGATTTTCTACTCACCACAAAAAAACACATCTTGTCATCCAAAATGTGGGTTCCAGATTGGGAGTTCTTGGAAACAGGGGAGAAATGTCATCCCTATGCCACGTAGAGGAGGCGGAGGTGGGAATATGGAGCAGTAAAGCCATGCTGAGATGCAAACATCTTTCCAGGACCCTAACACACAAGTGGCTGTTGACTGGAGGGGAGGGTCTTAAGGGGAGTGCTTACGGACTCCGGCCAATCAGGAAAGACTTGGGTGTGATGTCACAGTGGGCTCACAGCCCTTGGACTTGGAGAGTCCTGAGGCAGCTGCTACCTGTCCTGTTGCTATGGCTGCCCAGCCAGCCAAGAGGAGAAAGGCAGGTGCCTCTGTATGGTGAGGAAGATTTCTCAGTGAAGTGTGGCATAGGGAAATGGGAGGGAGGCCGAACAGGATATCCATGAACTGAGCCCATGGGATTGGGGAATCTATTCTTCACTGCTAGCCAAATCATCCATATCCCACGATTTTGAATGTTCACAGGCCTGTGTGCCACCTGCGGTGGGTCTCCCTTTGCAGAACAGGGTGCCTTCGATCTCACTGTGATACACAAGCTGCCTGGTTTTCAGGGTCCCAACCGACCACGTGATCTTAGGGTGTAGTGCTAGCGGACTGTCAAGGGAAGAATGAGTTTACATGGTGGCCCAGGCACCTGTTCATCTTACAGAAATTCTTCCGTGCCCTGCAGGGTACACTAAACCATGGGCAAGGAATCTTGGAAGAAGTTAACCTGATTCTCCAGTGTTTCCTAGTATTCAATAAGGATCGCTACTGCTGAAAAGTACTTTTGTTACATGAAGGTGCTGACATTCTCTGAGTCCAGAATGTTTGCTCTTCAAGGATCCATGAGTGTGTATGTGTGTGTATGTGTGTGTGTGTGTGTGTGTGTGTGTATTTGTGTGCTTCTGTGCATGTGTGTGTTTGTGTGTTTGTGGGAGCCTTTGCACAGAGGGTAGATAGTATAATATTTCTTTGGTCAGTTTCTGGGAGATACTCTTTTTCAAAAAATGGCAGTCCTGATTGTTTCCTAGAAGGTAATAATTTTGGAGAGATCAAACTTTGTTGTCCTTAGATCAAGCCGTATATATTCTGTAAGGAGGAACTATTCAGCATTCAGGGAATATGTGCAGTGTATGTCCAGGCATCATGATACATGGGTCAATGTGCATCACTGGTTGAAATGAAGGGATTTCAATTCTAGTGATTACTTAAGGCCCAGTCCCAGGTGGAATGCACCTTGCTTGTTTCCTTGCATAAATGTGGCAGTATTTCATCCGTCCATGAACATGGCGGAAATTATATCACCTCACATATTTTTCTTAGCGTGATCCTTTTTGAAGTGCTGATATTGTCCCCTCAGTAGCATAACACCTGGACTTTCAGCCATTGCGTGTAACATTCCCCATGCAATGAATATGGATAGATTTTGTTTTATTTTGTGTGTCTGTGTGTGCAACATTTCTAGTTTGCAAATGTAGTAATTTCTTTGCTCATTCAAGTAAGTTCTCCTAGGTCAAACGATTTTACACGCATTGTGTATACCTACTGTTTAGGCATGCATAAGACCCCTTCAATCAATCTCTTTCTTTTACACTGTGGAAATTGATAGCATGCACCAGGCTGTGCACCAGGGTGTGCTGGTGTTGAGTGACTTGTGATTTTGCTAAACGTTACCATTAAGTACATACGAGCAAAGAAATTCCTTCACTCGATAACTATTAGGATATCAACACTTTGTCTCTGTGTGTGTGTGTGTGTGTGTGTGTTTGATTGTGTGATTGTCATCTTTCTCTTTCAGTTTGCCTCAGTGATTTGTATAAATTAGCTTACTTCCTGATGCCAGTTTGAGGAAAAGCCTGAGTTACCCTGCCATTAGTCTTCAGTTCCATGAATGAAAGGTGTCGTGGTCTGTCACTGAGAACCTTTGCAGAAATGAATGTCCTTCCCAAGTGTTCCATGGTATTCCATAGTTTTGGTGTTCCTGAATGCTCCCATTCACTAGAGAAAGTGTACCAATTTCACTGACTAGGAAATACTTGCCATTCTTTGACTATCTCCTGTGTGAGCAGTGCATTTCTCGGATGAAAGTCAATTAATTTCTCTGTCCACATCAAGTGAAATCCTGTGGTCACGTTCAGGCTCTTGGCAGCCAGTGTGTGCGTTTGCATGTTTTGATGAAGTTAGTAACGCAAAAGCCCGGGATACCAACATCCTGGTTAGCAGTGTGGTACACTTTGTGTCCACATCGGGGAATAACCTCAGGTGATGGGAGATGTTGTTCTGAGAAGAAAGTTGCCTCATGGAATGTGAAAGGAGTTTTCCTGGCCGATGGAAGTGCAAAGGCTTGAGACGATTTTCTACTCACCATAAAAAAACATATCTTGTCATCCAAAATGTGGGTTCCAGATTGGGAGTTCTTGGAAACAGGAGAGAAATGTCATCCCTATGCCACGTAGAGGAGGCAGAGGTGGGAATATGGAGCAGTAAAGACATGCTGAGATTCAAACATCTTTCTAGGACCCTAACACACAAGTGGCTGTTGACTGGAGGGGGAGGGTCTTAAGGGGAGTGCTTACGGACTCCGGCCAATCAGGAAAGACTTGGGTGTGATGTCACAGTGGGCTCACAGCCCTTGGGCTTGGAGAGTCCTGAGGCAGCTGCTACCTGTCCTGTTGCTATGGCTGCCCAGCCAGCCAAGAGGAGAAAGGCAGGTGCCCCTGTATGGTTAGAAAGATTTCTCAGTGAAGTGTGGCATAGGGAAATGGGAGGAAGGCCGAACAGGATTTCCATGAACTGAGCCCATGGGATTGGGGGATTTATTCTTCACTGCTAGCCAAATCATCCATATCCCACGATTTTGAATGTTCACAGGCCTGTGTGCCACCTGCGGTGGGTCTCCCTTTGCAGAACAGGGCGCCTTCGATCTCACTGTGATACACAAGCTGCCTGGTTTTCAGGGTCCCAACCGACCACGTGATCTTAGGGTGTAGTGCTAGCGGACTGGCACGGGAAGAATGAGTTTACATGGTGACCCAGGCACCTGTTGATCTGACAGAAATTCTTCTGTTCCCTGCAGGGTACACTAAACCATGGGCAAGGAATCTTGGAAGAAGTTAACCTGATTCTCCAGTGTTTCCTAGTATTCGATAAGGATCGCTACTGCTGAAAGGTACTTTTCTTACATGAAGGTACAGAAATTTTCTGAGTCCAGAATGTTTGCTATTCAAGGATCCATGAGTGTGTATGTGTGTGTATGTGTGTGTGTGTGTGTGTGTATTTGTGTGCTTCTGTGCATGTGTGTGTTTGTGTGTTTGTGGGAGCCTTTGCACAGAGGGTAGATAGTATAATATTTCTTTGGTCAGTTTCTGGGAGATACTCTTTTTCAAAAAATGGCAGTCCTGATTGTTTCCTAGAAGGTAATAATTTTGGAGAGATCAAACTTTGTTGTCCTTAGATCAAGCCGTATATATTCTGTAAGGAGGAACTATTCAGCATTCAGGGAATATGTGCAGTGTATGTCCAGGCATCATGATACATGGGTCAATGTGCATCAGTGGGTGAAGTGAAGGGATTTCAATTCTAGTGATTACATAAGGCCCAGTCCCAGGTGGAATGCACCTTGCTTGTTTCCTTGTATAAATGTGGCAGTATTTCATCCGTCCATGAACATGGCGGAAATTATATCACCTCACATATTTTTCTTAGCGTGATCCTTTTTGAAGTGCTGATATTGTCCCCTCAGTAGCATAACACCTGGACTTTCAGCCATTGCGTGTAACATTCCCCATGCAATGAATATGGATAGATTTTGTTTTATTTTGTGTGTCTGTGTGTGCAACATTTCTAGTTTGCAAATGTAGGAATTTCTTTGCTCATTCAAGTAAGTTCTCCTAGGACAAACGATTTTACACGCATTGTGTACACCTACTGTTTAGGCATGCATAAGACCCCTTCAATCAAACTCTTTCTTTTCCACTGTGGAAATTGATAGCATGCACCAGGCTGTGCACCAGGGTGTGCTGGTGTTGAGTGACTTGTGATTTTGCTAAACGTTACCATTCAGTACATACGAGCAAAGAAATTCCTTCACTCGATAACTATTAGGATATCAACACTTTGTTTCTCTCTGTGTGTTTGTTTGATTGTGTGATTGTCATCTTTCTCTTTCAGTTTGCCTCACTGATTTGTATAAATTAGCTTACTTCCTGATGTCAGTTTGAGGAAAAGCCTTGAGTTACCCTGCCATTAGTCTTCAGTTCCATGAATGAAAGGTGTCGTGGTCTGTCACTGAGACCTTTGCAGAAATGAATGTCCTTCCCAAGTGTTCCATGGTATTCCATAGTTTTGGTGTTCCTGAAGGCTACCATTCACTAGAGAAAGTGTACCAATTTCACTGACTAGGAAATACTTGCCATTCTTTGACTATCTCCTGTGTGAGCAGTGCATTTCTCGGATGAAAGTGAGTTAATTTCTCTGTCCACATCAAGTGAAATCCTGTGGTCACGTTCAGGCTCTTGGCAGCCAGTGTGTGCGTTTGCATGTTTTGATGAAGTTAGTAACGCAAAAGCCCGGGATACCAACATCCTGGTTAGCAGTGTGGTATACTTTGTGTCCACATAGGGGAATAACCTCAGGTGATGGGAGATGTTGTTCTGAGAAGAAAGTTGCCTCATGGAATATGAAAGGAGTTTTCCTGGCCCATGGAAGTGCAAAGGGATTGAGGCGATTTTCTACTCACCACAAAAAAACACATCTTGTCATCCAAAATGTGGGTTCCAGATTGGGAGTTCTTGGAAACAGGGGAGAAATGTCATCCCTATGCCACGTAGAGGAGGCGGAGGTGGGAATATGGAGCAGTAAAGCCATGCTGAGATGCAAACATCTTTCCAGGACCCTAACACACAAGTGGCTGTTGACTGGAGGGGAGGGTCTTAAGGGGAGTGCTTACGGACTCCGGCCAATCAGGAAAGACTTGGGTGTGATGTCACAGTGGGCTCACAGCCCTTGGACTTGGAGAGTCCTGAGGCAGCTGCTACCTGTCCTGTTGCTATGGCTGCCCAGCCAGCCAAGAGGAGAAAGGCAGGTGCCTCTGTATGGTGAGGAAGATTTCTCAGTGAAGTGTGGCATAGGGAAATGGGAGGGAGGCCGAACAGGATATCCATGAACTGAGCCCATGGGATTGGGGAATCTATTCTTCACTGCTAGCCAAATCATCCATATCCCACGATTTTGAATGTTCACAGGCCTGTGTGCCACCTGCGGTGGGTCTCCCTTTGCAGAACAGGGTGCCTTCGATCTCACTGTGATACACAAGCTGCCTGGTTTTCAGGGTCCCAACCGACCACGTGATCTTAGGGTGTAGTGCTAGCGGACTGTCAAGGGAAGAATGAGTTTACATGGTGGCCCAGGCACCTGTTCATCTTACAGAAATTCTTCCGTGCCCTGCAGGGTACACTAAACCATGGGCAAGGAATCTTGGAAGAAGTTAACCTGATTCTCCAGTGTTTCCTAGTATTCAATAAGGATCGCTACTGCTGAAAAGTACTTTTGTTACATGAAGGTGCTGACATTCTCTGAGTCCAGAATGTTTGCTCTTCAAGGATCCATGAGTGTGTATGTGTGTGTATGTGTGTGTGTGTGTGTGTGTGTGTGTATTTGTGTGCTTCTGTGCATGTGTGTGTTTGTGTGTTTGTGGGAGCCTTTGCACAGAGGGTAGATAGTATAATATTTCTTTGGTCAGTTTCTGGGAGATACTCTTTTTCAAAAAATGGCAGTCCTGATTGTTTCCTAGAAGGTAATAATTTTGGAGAGATCAAACTTTGTTGTCCTTAGATCAAGCCGTATATATTCTGTAAGGAGGAACTATTCAGCATTCAGGGAATATGTGCAGTGTATGTCCAGGCATCATGATACATGGGTCAATGTGCATCACTGGTTGAAATGAAGGGATTTCAATTCTAGTGATTACTTAAGGCCCAGTCCCAGGTGGAATGCACCTTGCTTGTTTCCTTGCATAAATGTGGCAGTATTTCATCCGTCCATGAACATGGCGGAAATTATATCACCTCACATATTTTTCTTAGCGTGATCCTTTTTGAAGTGCTGATATTGTCCCCTCAGTAGCATAACACCTGGACTTTCAGCCATTGCGTGTAACATTCCCCATGCAATGAATATGGATAGATTTTGTTTTATTTTGTGTGTCTGTGTGTGCAACATTTCTAGTTTGCAAATGTAGTAATTTCTTTGCTCATTCAAGTAAGTTCTCCTAGGTCAAACGATTTTACACGCATTGTGTATACCTACTGTTTAGGCATGCATAAGACCCCTTCAATCAAACTCTTTCTTTTACACTGTGGAAATTGATAGCATGCACCAGGCTGTGCACGAGGGTGTGCTGGTGTTGAGTGACTTGTGATTTTGCTAAACGTTACCATTAAGTACATACGAGCAAAGAAATTCCTTCACTCGATAACTATTAGGATATCAACACTTTGTCTCTGTGTGTGTGTGTGTGTGTGTGTGTTTGATTGTGTGATTGTCATCTTTCTCTTTCAGTTTGCCTCAGTGATTTGTATAAATTAGCTTACTTCCTGATGCCAGTTTGAGGAAAAGCCTGAGTTACCCTGCCATTAGTCTTCAGTTCCATGAATGAAAGGTGTCGTGGTCTGTCACTGAGAACCTTTGCAGAAATGAATGTCCTTCCCAAGTGTTCCATGGTATTCCATAGTTTTGGTGTTCCTGAATGCTCCCATTCACTAGAGAAAGTGTACCAATTTCACTGACTAGGAAATACTTGCCATTCTTTGACTATCTCCTGTGTGAGCAGTGCATTTCTCGGATGAAAGTCAATTAATTTCTCTGTCCACATCAAGTGAAATCCTGTGGTCACGTTCAGGCTCTTGGCAGCCAGTGTGTGCGTTTGCATGTTTTGATGAAGTTAGTAACGCAAAAGCCCGGGATACCAACATCCTGGTTAGCAGTGTGGTACACTTTGTGTCCACATCGGGGAATAACCTCAGGTGATGGGAGATGTTGTTCTGAGAAGAAAGTTGCCTCATGGAATGTGAAAGGAGTTTTCCTGGCCGATGGAAGTGCAAAGGCTTGAGACGATTTTCTACTCACCATAAAAAAACATATCTTGTCATCCAAAATGTGGGTTCCAGATTGGGAGTTCTTGGAAACAGGAGAGAAATGTCATCCCTATGCCACGTAGAGGAGGCAGAGGTGGGAATATGGAGCAGTAAAGACATGCTGAGATTCAAACATCTTTCTAGGACCCTAACACACAAGTGGCTGTTGACTGGAGGGGGAGGGTCTTAAGGGGAGTGCTTACGGACTCCGGCCAATCAGGAAAGACTTGGGTGTGATGTCACAGTGGGCTCACAGCCCTTGGACTTGGAGAGTCCTGAGGCAGCTCCTACCTGTCCTGTTGCTATGGCTGCCCAGCCAGCCAAGAGTAGAAAGGCAGGTGCCCCTGTATGGTGAGGAAGATTTCTCAGTGAAGTGTGGCATAGGGAAATGGGAGGGAGACCGAACAGGATATCCATGAACTGAGCCCATGGGATTGGGGGAATCTATTCTTCACTGCTAGCCAAATCATCCATATCCCACGATTTTAAATGTTCACAGGCCTGTGTGCCACCTGCGGTGGGTCTCCCTTTGCAGAACAGGGCGCCTTCGATCTCACTGTAATACACAAGCTGCCTGGTTTTCAGGGTCCCAACCGACCACGTGATCTTAGGGTGTAGTGCTAGTGGACTGGCAAGGGAAGAATGAGTTTACATGGTGGCCCAGGCACCTGTTGATCTGACAGAAATTCTTCTGTTCCCTGCAGGGTACACTAAACCATGGGCAAGGAATCTTGGAAGAAATTAACCTGATTCTCCAGTGTTTCCTAGTATTCAATAAGGATCGCTACTGCTGAAAGGTACTTTTGTTACATGAAGGTGCAGACATTCTCTGAGTCCAGAATGTTTGCTATTCAAGGAGCCATGAGTGTGTATGTGTGTGTGTGTGTGTGTGTGTGTATGTGTATTTGTGTGCTTCTGTGCATGTGTGTGTGTGTGTGTGTGTTTGTGGGAGCCTTTGCACAGAGGGTAGATAGTATAATATTTCTTTTGTCAGTTTCTGGGAGATACTCTTTTTCAAAAAATGGCAGTCCTGATTGTTTCCTAGAAGGTAATAATTTTGGAGAGATCAAATTTTGTTGTCCTTAGATCACGCCGTATATATTCTGTAAGGAGGAACTATTCAGCATTCAGGGAATATGTGCAGTGTATTTCCAGGCATCACGATACATGGGTCAATGTGCATCACTGGGTGAAATGAAGGGATTTCAATTCTAATGATTACTTCAGGCCCAGTCCCAGGTGGAATACACCTTGCTTGTTTCCTTGCATAAATGTGGCAGTATTTCATCAGTCCATGAACATGGCGGAAATTATATCACAACACATATTTTTCTTAGCGTGATCCTTTTTGAAGTGCTGATATTGTCCCCTCAGTAGCATAACACCTGGACTTTCAGCCATTGCGTGTAACATTCCCCATGCAATGAATATGGATAGATTTTGTTTTATTTTGTGTGTCTGTGTGTGCAACATTTCTAGTTTGCAAATGTAGTAATTTCTTTGCTCATTCAAGTAAGTTCTCCTAGGACAAACGATTTTACACGCATTGTGTATACCTACTGTTTAGGCATGCATAAGACCCGTTCAATCAAACTCTTTCTTTTCCACTGTGGAAATTGATAGCATGCACCAGGCTGTGCACCAGGGTGTGCTGGTGTTGAGTGACTTGTGATTTTGCTAAACGTTACCATTCAGTACATACGAGCAAAGAAATTCCTTCACTCGATAACTGTTAGGATATCAACACTTTGTTTCTGTGTGTGTGTGTGTGTGTGTGTGTGTGTGTTTGATTGTGTGATTGTCATCTTTCTCTTTCAGTTTGCCTCACTGATTTGTATAAATTAGCTTACTTCCTGATGTCAGTTTGAGGAAAAGCCTTGAGTTACCCTGCCATTAGTCTTCAGTTCCATGAATGAAAGGTGTCGTGGTCTGTCACTGAGAACCTTTGCGGAAATGAATGTCCTTCCCAAGTGTTCCATGGTATTCCATAGTTTTGGTGTTCCTGAAAGCTTCCATTCACTAGAGAAAGTGTACCAATTTCACTGACTAGGAAATACTTGCCATTCTTTGACTATCTCCTGTGTGAGCAGTGCATTTCTCGGATGAAAGTCAATTAATTTCTCTGTCCACATCAAGTGAAATCCTGTGGTCACGTTCAGGCTCTTGGCAGCCAGTGTGTGCGTTTGCATTTTTTGATGAAGTTAGTAACGCAAAAGCCCGGGATACCAACATCCTGGTTAGCAGTGTGGTACACTTTGTGTCCACATAGGGGAATAACCTCAGGTGATGGGAGATGTTGTTCTGAGAAGAAAGTTGCCTCATGGAATGTGAAAGGAGTTTTCCTGGCCGATGGAAGTGCAAAGGCTTGAGGCGATTTTCGACTCATCACAAAAAAACATATCTTGTCATCCAAAATGTGGGTTCCAGATTGGGAGTTCTTGGAAACAGGAGAGAAATGTCATCCCTATGCCACGTAGAGGAGGCAGAGGTGGGAATATGGAGCAGTAAAGACATGCTGACATTCAAACATCTTTCTAGGACCCTAACACACAAGTGGCTGTTGACTGGAGGGGGAGGGTCTTAAGGGGAGTGCTTACGGACTCCGGCCAATCAGGAAAGACTTGGGTGTGATGTCACAGTGGGCTCACAGCCCTTGGACTTGGAGAGTCATGAGGCAGCTCCTACCTGTCCTGTTGCTATGGCTGCCCAGCCAGCCAAGAGGAGAAAGGCAGGTGCCCCTGTATGGTGAGGAAGATTTCTCAGTGAAGTGTGGCATAGGGAAATGGGAGGGAGGCCGCACAGGATATCCATGAACTGAGCCCATGGGATTGGGGGAATCTATTCTTCACGGCTAGCCAAATCATCCATATCCCACGATTTTGAATGTTCACAGGCCTGTGTGCCACCTGCGGTGGGTCTCCCTTTGCAGAACAGGGCGCCTTCGATCTCACTGTGATACACAAGCTGCCTGGTTTTCAGGGTCCCAACCGACCACGTGATCTCAGGGTGTAGTGCTAGCGGACTGGCAAGGGAAGAATGAGGTTACATGGTGGCCCAGGCACCTGTTGATCTGACAGAAATTCTTCTGTTCCCTGCAGGGTACACTAAACCATGGGCAAGGAATCTTGGAAGAAGTTAACCTGATTCTCCAGTGTTTCCTAGTATTCAATAAGGATCGCTACTGCTGAAAGGTACTTTTCTTACATGAAGGTACAGAAATTTTCTGAGTCCAGAATGATTGCTATTCAACGAGCCATGAGTGTGTATGTGTGTGTGTGTGTGTGTGTATGTGTATTTGTGTGCTTCTCTGCATGTGTGTGTGTGTGTGTGTTTGTGGGAGCCTTTGCACAGAGGGTAGGTAGTATAATATTTCTTTTGTCAGTTTCTGGGAGATACTCTTTTTCAAAAAATGGCAGTCCTGATTGTTTCCTAGAAGGTAATAATTTTGGAGAGATCAAACTTTGTTGTCCTTAGATGAAGCCGTATATATTCTGTAAGGAGGAACTATTCACCATTCAGGGAATATGTGCAGTGTATTTCCAGGCATCACGATACATGGGTCAATGTGCATCACTGGGTGAAATGAAGGGATTTCAATTCTAGTGATTACTTCAGGCCCAGTCCCAGGTGGAATACACCTTGCTTGTTTCCTTGCATATATGTGGCAGTATTTCATCCGTCCATGAACATGGCGGAAATTATATCACCTCACATATTTTTCTTAGTGTGATCCTTTTTGAAGTGCTGATATTGTCCCCTCAGTAGCATAACACCTGGACTTTCAGCCATTGCGTGTAACATTCCCCATGCAATGAATATGGATAGATTTTGTTTTATTTTGTGTGTTTGTGTGTGCAACATTTCTAGTTTGCAAATGTAGTAATTTCTTTGCTCATTCAAGTAAATTCTCCTGGGACAAACGATTTTACACGCATTGTGTATACCTACTGTTTAGGCATGCATAAGACCCCTTCAATCAAACTCTTTCTTTTCCACTGTGGAAATTGATAGCATGCACCAGGCTGTGCACCAGGGTGTGCTGGTGTTGAGTGACTTGTGATTTTGCTAAACGTTACCATTCAGTACATACGAGCAAAGAAATTCCTTCACTCGATAACTGTTAGGATATCAACACTTTGTTTCTGTGTGTGTGTGTGTGTTTGATTGTGTGATTGTCATCTTTCTCTTTCAGTTTGCCTCAGTGATTTGTATAAATTAGGTTACTTCCTGATGTCAGTTTGAGGAAAAGCCTTGAGTTACCCTGCCATTAGTCTTCAGTTCCATGAATGAAAGGTGTCGTGGTCTGTCACTGAGAACCTTTGCAGAAATGAATGACCTTCCCAAGTGTTCCATGGTATTCCATAGTTTTGGTGTTCCTGAAAGCTACCATTCACTAGAGAAAGTGTACCAATTTCACTGACTAGGAAATACTTGCCATTCTTTGACTATCTCCTGTGTGAGCAGTGCATTTCTCGGATGAAAGTGAATTAATTTCTCTGTCCACATCAAGTGAAATCCTGTGGTCACGTTCAGGCTCTTTGCAGCCAGTGTGTGCATTTGCATGTTTTGATGAAGTTAGTAACGCAAAAGCCCGGGATACCAACATCCTGGTTAGCAGTGTGGTACACTTTGTGTCCACATAGGGGAATAACCTCAGGTGATGGGAGATGTTGTTCTGAGAAGAAAGTTGCCTCATGGAATGTGAAAGGAGTTTTCCTGGCCGATGGAAGTGCAAAGGGCTTGAGGCGATTTTCTACTCACCACAACAAAACACATCTTGTCATCCAAAATGTGGGTTCCAGATTGGGAGTTCTTGGAAACAGGAGAGAAATGTCATCCCTATGCCACGTAGAGGAGGCAGAGGTGGGAATATGGAGCAGTAAAGCCATGCTGAGATGCAAACATCTTTCCAGGACCCTAACACACAAGTGGCTGTTGACTGGAGGGGAGGGTCTTAAGGGGAGTGCTTACGGACTCCGGCCAATCAGGAAAGACTTGGGTGTGATGTCACAGTGGGCTCACAGCCCTTGGACTTGGAGAGTCCTGAGGCAGCTGCTACCTGTCCTGTTGCTATGGCTGCCCAGCCAGCCAAGAGGAGAAAGGTGAGGAAGATTTCTCAGTGAAGTGTGGCATAGGGAAATGGGAGGGAGGCCGAACAGGATATCCATGAACTGAGCCCATGGGATTGGGGAATCTATTCTTCACTGCTAGCCAAATCATCCATATCCCACGATTTTGAATGTTCACAGGCCTGTGTGCCACCTGCGGTGGGTCTCCCTTTGCAGAACAGGGCGCCTTCGATCTCACTGTGATACACAAGCTGCCTGGTTTTCAGGGTCCCAACCGACCACGTGATCTTAGGGTGTAGTGCTAGCGGATTGGCAAGGGAAGAATGAGTTTACATGGTGGCCCAGGCACCTGTTGATCTGACAGAAATTCTTCTGTGCCCTGCAGGGTACACTAAACCATGGGCAAGGAATCTTGGAAGAAGTTAACCTGATTCTCCAGTGTTTCCTAGTATTCAATAAGGATCGCTACTGCTGAAAGGTACTTTTCTTACATAAAGGTACAGAAATTTTCTGAGTCCAGAATGTTTGCTATTCAACGAGCCATGAGTGTGTATGTGTGTGTGTGTGTGTGTGTGTGTGTATGTGTATTTGTGTGCTTCTCTGCATGTGTGTGTGTGTGTGTGTTTGTGGGAGCCTTTGCACAGAGGGTAGATAGTATAATATTTCTTTTGTCAGTTTCTGGGAGATACTCTTTTTCAAAAAATGGCAGTCCTGATTGTTTCCTAGAAGGTAATAATTTTGGAGAGATCAAACTTTGTTGTCCTTAGATGAAGCCGTATATATTCTGTAAGGAGGAACTATTCAGCATTCAGGGAATATGTGCAGTGTATTTCCAGGCATCACGATACATGGGTCAATGTGCATCACTGGGTGAAATGAAGGGATTTCAATTCTAGTGATTACTTCAGGCCCAGTCCCAGGTGGAATACACCTTGCTTGTTTCCTTGCATAAATGTGGCAGTATTTCATCCGTCCATGAACATGGCGGAAATTATATCACCTCACATATTTTTCTTAGCGTGATCCTTTTTGAAGTGCTGATATTGTCCCCTCAGTAGCACCTGGACTTACAGCCATTGCGTGTAACATTCCCCATGCAATGAATATGGATAGATTTTGTTTTATTTTGTGTGTCTGTGTGTGCAACATTTCTAGTTTGCAAATGTAGTAATTTCTTTGCTCATTCAAGTAAGTTCTCCTACGACAAACGATTTTACACGCATTGTGTACACCTACTCTTTAGGCATGCATAAGACCCCTTCAATCAAACTCTTTCTTTTCCACTGTGGAAATTGATAGCATGCACCAGGCTGTGCACCAGGGTGTGCTGGTGTTGAGTGACTTGTGATTTTGCTAAACGTTACCATTCAGTACATACGAGCAAAGGAATTCCTTCACTCGATAACTGTTAGGATATCAACACTTTGTTTCTGTGTGTGTGTTTGTTTGATTGTGTGATTGTCACCTTTCTCTTTCAGTTTGCCTCACTGATTTGTATAAATTAGCTTACTTCCTGATGTCAGTTTGAGGAAAAGCCTTGAGTTACCCTGCCATTAGTCTTCAGTTCCTTGAATGAAAGGTGTCGTGTTCTGTCACTGAGAACCTTTGCAGAAATGAATGTCCTTCCCAAGTGTTCCATGGTATTCCATAGTTTTGGTGTTCCTGAAGGCTACCATTCACTAGAGAAAGTGTACCAATTTCACTGACTAGGAAATACTTGCCATTCTTTGACTCTCTCCTGTGTGAGCAGTGCATTTCTCGGATGAAAGTGAATTAATTTCTCTGTCCACATCAAGTGAATTCCTGTGGTCACGTTCAGGCTCTTGGCAGCCAGTGTGTGCGTTTGCATGTTTTGATGAAGTTAGTAACGCAAAAGCCCGGGATACCAACATCCTGGTTAGCAGTGTGGTACACTTTGTGTCCACATAGGGGAATAACCTCAGGTGATGGGAGATGTTGTTCTGAGAAGAAAGTTGCCTCATGGAATGTGAAAGGAGTTTTCCTGGCCGATGGAAGTGCAAAGGGCTTGAGGCGATTTTCTACTCACCACAACAAAACACATCTTGTCATCCAAAATGTGGGTTCCAGATTGGGAGTTCTTGGAAACAGGAGAGAAATGTCATCCCTATGCCACGTAGAGGAGGCGGAGGTGGGAATATGGAGCAGTAAAGCCATGCTGAGATGCAAACATCTTTCCAGGACCCTAACACACAAGTGGCTGTTGACTGGAGGGGAGGGTCTTAAGGGGAGTGCTTACGGACTCCGGCCAATCAGGAAAGACTTGGGTGTGATGTCACAGTGGGCTCACAGCCCTTGGACTTGGAGAGTCCTGAGGCAGCTGCTACCTGTCCTGTTGCTATGGCTGCCCAGCCAGCCAAGAGGAGAAAGGCAGGTGCCCCTGTATGGTGAGGAAGATTTCTCAGTGAAGTGTGGCATAGGGAAATGGGAAGGAGGCCGAACAGGATATCCATGAACTGAGCCCATGCGATTGGGGGAATCTATTCTTCACTGCTAGCCAAATCATCCATATCCCACGATTTTGAATGTTCACAGGCCTGTGTGCCACCTGCGGTGGGTCTCCCTTTGCAGAACAGGGCGCCTTTGATCTCACTGTGATACACAAGCTGCCTGGTTTTCAGGGTCCCAACCGACCACGTGATCTTAGGGTGTAGTGCTAGCGGATTGGCAAGGGAAAAATGAGTTTACATGGTGGCCCAGGCACCTGTTGATCTGACAGGAATTCTTCTGTGCCCTGCAGGGTACACCAAACCATGGGCAAGGAATCTTGGAAGAAATTAACCTGATTCTCCAGTGTTTCCTAGTGTTCAATAAGGATCGCTACTGCTGAAAGGTACTTTTCTTACATGAAGGTACAGAAATTTTCTGAGTCCAGAATGTTTGCTATTCAAGGAGCCATGAGTGTGTATGTGTGTGTGTGTGTGTGTATGTGTATTTGTGTGCTTCTGTGCATGTGTGTGTGTGTGTGTGTGTTTGTGGGAGACTTTGCACAGAGGGTAGATAGTATAATATTTCTTTTGTCAGTTTCTGGGAGATACTCTTTTTGAAAAAATGGCAGTCCTGATTGTTTCCTAGAAGGTAATAATTTTGGAGAGATCAAACTTTGTTGTCCTTAGATGAAGCCGTATATATTCTGTAAGGAGGAACTATTCAGCATTCAGGGAATATGTGCAGTGTATTTCCAGGCATCATGATACATGGGTCAATGTGCATCACTGGGTGAAATGAAGGGATTTCAATTCTAGTGATTACTTAAGGCCCAGTCCCAGGTGGAATACACCTTGCTTGTTTCCTTGCATATATGTGGCAGTATTTCATCCGTCCATGAACATGGCGGAAATTATATCACCTCACATATTTTTCTTAGTGTGATCCTTTTTGAAGTGCTGATATTGTCCCCTCAGTAGCATGACACCTGGAGTTTCAGCCATTGCGTGTAACATTCCCCATGCAATGAATATGGATAGATTTTGTTTTATTTTGTGTGTTTGTGTGTGCAACATTTCTAGTTTGCAAATGTAGTAATTTCTTTGCTCATTCAAGTAAGTTCTCCTAGGACAAACGATTTTACACGCATTGTGTATACGTACTGTTTAGGCATGCATAAGACCCCTTCAATCAAACTCATTCTTTTCCACTGTGGAAATTGATAGCATGCACCAGGCTGTGCACCAGGGTGTGCTGGTGTTGAGTGACTTGTGATTTTGCTAAACGTTACCATTCAGTACATACGAGCAAAGAAATTCCTTCACTCGATAACTGTTAGGATATCAACACTTTGTTTCTGTGTGTGTGTGTGTGTGTGTGTGTTTGATTGTGTGATTGTCATCTTTCTCTTTCAGTTTGCCTCAGTGATTTGTATAAATTAGGTTACTTCCTGATGTCAGTTTGAGGAAAAGCCTTGAGTTACCCTGCCATTAGTCTTCAGTTCCCTGAATGAAAGGTGTCGTTGTCTGTCACTGAGAACCTTTGCAGAAATGAATGTCCTTCCCAAGTGTTCCATGGTATTCCATAGTTTTGGTGTTCCTGAAACCTGCCATTCACTAGAGAAAGTGTACCAATTTCACTGACTAGGAAATACTTGCCATTCTTTGACTATCTCCTGTGTGAGCAGTGCATTTCTCGGATGAAAGTCAATTAATTTCTCTGTCCACATCAAGTGAAATCCTGTGGTCACGTTCAGGCTCTTGGCAGCCAGTGTGTGCGTTTGCATGTTTTGATGAAGTTAGTAACGCAAAAGCCCAGGATACCAACATCCTGGTTGGCAGTGTGGTACACTTTGTGTCCACATAGGGGAATAACCTCAGGTGATGGGAGATGTTGTTCTGAGAAGAAAGTTGCCTCATGGAATGTGAAAGGAGTTTTCCTGGCCGATGGAAGTGCAAAGGGCTTGAGGCGATTTTCTACTCACCAAAACAAAACACATCTTGTCATCCAAAATGTGGGTTCCAGATTGGGAGTTCTTGGCAACAGGAGAGAAATGTCATCCCTATGCCACGTAGAGGAGGCGGAGGTGGGAATATGGAGCAGTAAAGCCATGCTGAGATTCAAACATCTTTCTAGGACCCTAACACACAAGTGGCTGTTGACTGGAGGGGGAGGGCCTTAAGGGGAGTGCTTACGGACTCCGGCCAATCAGGAAAGACTCGGGTGTGATGTCACAGTGGGCTCACAGCCCTTGGGCTTGGAGAGTCCTGAGGCAGCTGCTACCTGTCCTATTGCTATGGCTGCCCAGCCAGCCTAGAGGAGAAAGGCAGGTGCCCCTGTATGGTTAGAAAGATGTCTCAGTGAAGTGTGGCATAGGGAAATGGGAGGAAGGCCGAACAGGATATCCATGAACTGAGCCCATGGGATTGGGGAATCTATTCTTCACTGCTAGCCAAATCATCCATATCCCACGATTTTGAATGTTCACAGGCCTGTGTGCCACCTGCGGTGGGTCTCCCTTTGCAGAACAGGGCGCCTTCGATCTCACTGTGATACACAAGCTGCCTGGTTTTCAGGGTCCCAACCGACCACGTGATCTTAGGGTGTAGTGCTAGCGGACTGGCAAGGGAAGAATGAGTTTACATGGTGGCCCAGGCACCTGTTGATCTGACAGAAATTCTTCTGTTCCCTGCAGGGTACACTAAACCATGGGCAAGGAATCTTGGAAGAAGTTAACCTGATTCTCCAGTGTTTCCTAGTATTCAATAAGGATCGCTACTGCTGAAAGGTACTTTTCTTACATGAAGGTACAGAAATTTTCTGAGTCCAGAATGTTTGCTATTCAACGAGCCATGAGTGTGTATGTGTGTGTGTGTGTGTGTGTATGTGTATTTGTGTGCTTCTGTGCATGTGTGTGTGTGTGTGTGTGTTTGTGGGAGCCTTTGCACAGAGGGTAGGTAGTATAATATTTCTTTTGTCAGTTTCTGGGAGATACTCTTTTTCAAAAAATGGCAGTCCTGATTGTTTCCTAGAAGGTAATTATTTTGGAGAGATCAAACTTTGTTGTCCTTAGATGAAGCCGTATATATTCTGTAAGGAGGAACTATTCAGCATTCAGGGAATATGTGCAGTGTATTTCCAGGCATCACGATACATGGGTCAATGTGCATCACTGGGTGAAATGAAGGGATTTCAATTCTAGTGATTACTTCAGGCCCAGTCCCAGGTGGAATACACCTTGCTTGTTTCCTTGCATATATGTGGCAGTATTTCATCCGTCCATGAACATGGCGGAAATTATATCACCTCACATATTTTTCTTAGTGTGATCCTTTTTGAAGTGCTGATATTGTCCCCTCAGTAGCATAACACCTGGACTTTCAGCCATTGCGTGTAACATTCCCCATGCAATGAATATGGATAGATTTTGTTTTATTTTGTGTGTTTGTGTGTGCAACATTTCTAGTTTGCAAATGTAGTAATTTCTTTGCTCATTCAAGTAAATTCTCCTGGGATAAACGATTTTACACGCATTGTGTACACCTACTGTTTAGGCATGCATAAGACCCCTTCAATCAAACTCTTTCTTTTCCACTGTGGAAATTGATAGCATGCACCAGGCTGTGCACCAGGGTGTGCTGGTGTTGAGTGACTTGTGATTTTGCTAAACGTTACCATTCAGTACATACGAGCAAAGAAATTCCTTCACTCGATAACTGTTAGGATATCAACACTTTGTTTCTGTGTGTGTGTGTGTGTGTGTGTGTGTTTGATTGTGTGATTGTCATCTTTCTCTTTCAGTTTGCCTCAGTGATTTGTATAAATTAGGTTACTTCCTGATGTCAGTTTGAGGAAAAGCCTTGAGTTACCCTGCCATTAGTCTTCAGTTCCATGAATGAAAGGTGTCGTGGTCTGTCACTGAGAACCTTTGCAGAAATGAATGTCCTTCCCAAGGGTTCCATGGTATTCCATAGTTTTGGTGTTCCTGAAAGCTACCATTCACTAGAGAAAGTGTACCAATTTCACTGACTAGGAAATACTTGCCATTCTTTGACTATCTCCTGTGTGAGCAGTGCATTTCTCGGATGAAAGTGAATTAATTTCTCTGTCCACATCAAGTGAAATCCTGTGGTCACGTTCAGGCTCTTGGCAGCCAGTGTGTGCGTTTGCATGTTTTGATGAAGTTAGTAACGCAAAAGCCCGGGATACCAACATCCTGGTTAGCAGTGTGGTACACTTTGTGTCCACATAGGGGAATAACCTCAGGTGATGGGAGATGTTGTTCTGAGAAGAAAGTTGCCTCATGGAATGTGAAAGGAGTTTTCCTGGCCGATGGAAGTGCAAAGGGCTTGAGGCGATTTTCTACTCACCACAAAAAAACACATCTTGTCATCCAAAATGTGGGTTCCAGATTGGGAGTTCTTGGCAACAGGAGAGAAATGTCATCCCTATGCCACGTAGAGGAGGCGGAGGTGGGAATATGGAGCAGTAAAGCCATGCTGAGATTCAAACATCTTTCTAGGACCCTAACACACAAGTGGCTGTTGACTGGAGGGGGAGGGTCTTAAGGGGAGTGCTTACGGACTCCGGCCAATCAGGAAAGACTTGGGTGTGATGTCACAGTGGGCTCACAGCCCTTGGGCTTGGAGAGTCCTGAGGCAGCTGCTACCTGTCCTGTTGCTATGGCTGCCCAGCCAGCCAAGAGGAGAAAGGCAGGTGCCCCTGTATGGTTAGAAAGATTTCTCAGTGAAGTGTGGCATAGGGAAATGGGAGGAAGGCCGAACAGGATTTCCATGAACTGAGCCAATGGGATTGGGGGATTTATTCTTCACTGCTAGCCAAATCATCCATATCCCACGATTTTGAATGTTCACAGGCCTGTGTGCCACCTGCGGTGGGTCTCCCTTTGCAGAACAGGGCGCCTTCGATCTCACTGTGATACACAAGCTGCCTGGTTTTCAGGGTCCCAACCGACCACGTGATCTTAGGGTGTAGTGCTAGCGGATTGGCAAGGGAAGAATGAGTTTACATGGTGGCCCAGGCACCTGTTGATCTGACAGAAATTCTTCTGTTCCCTGCAGGGTACACTAAACCATGGGCAAGGAATCTTGGAAGAAGTTAACCTGATTCTCCAGTGTTTCCTAGTATTCAATAAGGATCACTACTGCTGAAAGGTACTTTTCTTACATAAAGGTACAGAAATTTTCTGAGTCCAGAATGTTTGCTATTCAACGAGCCATGAGTGTGTATGTGTGTGTGTGTGTGTGTGTGTGTGTATGTGTATTTGTGTGCTTCTCTGCATGTGTGTGTGTGTGTGTGTTTGTGGGAGCCTTTGCACAGAGGGTAGATAGTATAATATTTCTTTTGTCAGTTTCTGGGAGATACTCTTTTTCAAAAAATGGCAGTCCTGATTGTTTCCTAGAAGGTAATAATTTTGGAGAGATCAAACTTTGTTGTCCTTAGATGAAGCCGTATATATTCTGTAAGGAGGAACTATTCAGCATTCAGGGAATATGTGCAGTGTATTTCCAGGCATCAACGATACATGGGTCAATGTGCATCACTGGGTGAAATGAAGGGATTTCAATTCTAGTGATTACTTCAGGCCCAGTCCCAGGTGGAATACACCTTGCTTGTTTCCTTGCATAAATGTGGCAGTATTTCATCCGTCCATGAACATGGCGGAAATTATATCACCTCACATATTTTTCTTAGCGTAATCCTTTTTGAAGTGCTGATATTGTCCCCTCAGTAGCACCTGGACTTTCAGCCATTGCGTGTAACATTCCCCATGCAATGAATATGGATAGATTTTGTTTTATTTTGTGTGTCTGTGTGTGCAACATTTCTAGTTTGCAAATGTAGTAATTTCTTTGCTCATTCAAGTAAGTTCTCCTGGGACAAACGATTTTACACGCATTGTGTATACCTACTGTTTAGGCATGCATAAGACCCCTTCAATCAAACTCTTTCTTTTCCACTGTGGAAATTGATAGCATGCACCAGGCTGTGCACCAGGGTGTGCTGGTGTTGAGTGACTTGTGATTTTGCTAAACGTTACCATTCAGTACATACGAGCAAAGAAATTCCTTCACTCGATAACTATTAGGATATCAACACTTTGTTTCTGTGTGTGTGTTTGTTTGATTGTGTGATTGTCATCTTTCTCTTTCAGTTTGCCTCACTGATTTGTATAAATTAGCTTACTTCCTGATGTCAGTTTGAGGAAAAGCCTTGAGTTACCCTGCCATTAGTCTTCAGTTCCATGAATGAAAGGTGTCGTGGTCTGTCACTGAGAACCTTTGCAGAAATGAATGTCCTTCCCAAGTGTTCCATGGTATTCCATAGTTTTGGTGTTCCTGAAAGCTGCCATTCACTAGAGAAAGTGTACCAATTTCACTGACTAGGAAATACTTGCCATTCTTTGACTATCTCCTGTGTGAGCAGTGCATTTCTCGGATGAAAGTGAATTAATTTCTCTGTCCACATCAAGTGAAATCCTGTGGTCACGTTCAGGCTCTTGGCAGCCAGTGTGTGCGTTTGCATGTTTTGATGAAGTTAGTAACGCAAAAGCCCGGGATACCAACATCCTGGTTAGCAGTGTGGTACACTTTGTGTCCACATAGGGGAATAACCTCAGGTGATGGGAGATGTTGTTCTGAGAAGACAGTTGCCTCATAGAATGTGAAAGGAGTTTTCCTGGCCGATGGAAGTGCAAAGGGCTTGAGGCGATTTTCTACTCACCACAAAAAAACACATCTTGTCATCCAAAATGTGGGTTCCAGATTGGGAGTTCTTGGAAACAGGAGAGAAATGTCATCCCTATGCCACGTAGAGGAGGCGGAGGTGGGAATATGGAGCAGTAAAGCCATGCTGAGATTCAAACATCTTTCTAGGACCCTAACACACAAGTGGCTGTTGACTGGAGGGGGAGGGTCTTAAGGGGAGTGCTTACGGACTCCGGCCAATCAGGAAAGACTTGGGTGTGATGTCACAGCGGGCTCACAGCCCTTGGACTTGGAGAGTCCTGAGGCAGCTGCTACCTTTCCTGTTGCTATGGCTGCCCAGCCAGCCAAGAGGAGATAGGCAGGTGCCCCTGTATGGTTAGAAAGATTTCTCAGTGAAGTGTGGCATAGGGAAATGGGAGGAAGGCCGAACAGGATATCCATGAACTGGGCCCATGGGATTGGGGAATCTATTCTTCACTGCTAGCCAAATCATCCATATCCCCCGATTTTGAATGTTCACAGGCCTGTGTGCCACCTGCGGTGGGTCTCCCTTTGCAGAACAGGGCGCCTTCGATCTCACTGTGATACACAAGCTGCCTGGTTTTCAGGGTCCCAACCGACCACGTGATCTTAGGGTGTAGTGCTAGCGGACTGGCACGGGAAGAATGAGTTTACATGGTGACCCAGGCACCTGTTGATCTGACAGAAATTCTTCTGTTCCCTGCAGGGTACACTAAACCATGGGCAAGGAGTCTTGGAAGAAGTTAAGGTGATTCTCCAGTGTTTCCTAGTATTCAATAAGGATCGCTACTGCTGAAAGGTACTTTTCTTACATGAAGGTACAGAAATTTTCTGAGTCCAGAATGTTTGCTATTCAAGGATCCATGAGTGTGTATGTGTGTGTATGTGTGTGTGTGTGTGTGTGTATTTGTGTGCTTCTGTGCATGTGTGTGTTTGTGTGTTTGTGGGAGCCTTTGCACAGAGGGTAGATAGTATAATATTTCTTTGGTCAGTTTCTGGGAGATACTCTTTTTCAAAAAATGGCAGTCCTGATTGTTTCCTAGAAGGTAGTAATTTTGGAGAGATCAAACTTTGTTGTCCTTAGATCAAGCCGTATATATTCTGTAAGGAGGAACTATTCAGCATTCAGGGAATATGTGCAGTGTATGTCCAGGCATCATGATACATGGGTCAATGTGCATCAGTATGTGAAGTGAAGGGATTTCAATTCTAGTGATTACATAAGGCCCAGTCCCAGGTGGAATGCACCTTGCTTGTTTCCTTGTATAAATGTGGCAGTATTTCATCCGTCCATGAACATGGCGGAAATTATATCACCTCACATATTTTTCTTAGCGTGATCCTTTTTGAAGTGCTGATATTGTCCCCTCAGTAGCATAACACCTGGACTTTCAGCCATTGCGTGTAACATTCCCCATGCAATGAATATGGATAGATTTTGTTTTATTTTGTGTGTCTGTGTGTGCAACATTTCTAGTTTGCAAATGTAGTAATTGCTTTGCTCATTCAAGTAAGTTCTCCTAGGACAAACGATTTTACACGCATTGTGTACACCTACTGTTTAGGCATGCATAAGACCCCTTCAATCAAACTCTTTCTTTTCCACTGTGGAAATTGATAGCATGCACCAGGCTGTGCACCAGGGTGTGCTGGTGTTGAGTGACTTGTGATTTTGCTAAACGTTACCATTCAGTACATACGAGCAAAGAAATTCCTTCACTCGATAACTATTAGGATATCAACACTTTGTTTCTCTCTGTGTGTTTGTTTGATTGTGTGATTGTCATCTTTCTCTTTCAGTTTGCCTCACTGATTTGTATAAATTAGCTTACTTCCTGATGTCAGTTTGAGGAAAAGCCTTGAGTTACCCTGCCATTAGTCTTCAGTTCCCTGAATGAAAGGTGTCGTGGTCTGTCACTGAGAACCTTTGCAGAAATGAATGTCCTTCCCAAGTGTTCCATGGTATTCCATAGTTTTGGTGTTCCTGAAGGCTACCATTCACTAGAGAAAGTGTACCAATTTCACTGACTAGAAAATACTTGCCATTCTTTGACTATCTCCTGTGTGAGCAGTGCATTTCTCGGATGAAAGTGAGTTAATTTCTCTGTCCACATCAAGTGAAATCCTGTGGTCACGTTCAGGCTCTTGGCAGCCAGTGTGTGCGTTTGCATGTTTTGATGAAGTTAGTAACGCAAAAGCCCGGGATACCAACATCCTGGTTAGCAGTGTGGTACACTTTGTGTCCACATAGGGGAATAACCTCAGGTGATGGGAGATGTTGTTCTGAGAAGAAAGTTGCCTCATGGAATGTGAAAGGAGTTTTCCTGGCCGATGGAAGTGCAAAGGGCTTGAGGCGATTTTCTACTCACCACAAAAAAACACATCTTGTCATCCAAAATGTGGGTTCCAGATTGGGAGTTCTTGGAAAAAGGAGAGAAATGTCATCCCTATGCCACGTAGAGGAGGCGGAGGTGGGAATATGGAGCAGTAAAGCCATGCTGAGATTCAAACATCTTTCTAGGACCCTAACACACAAGTGGCTGTTGACTGGAGGGGGAGGGTCTTAAGGGGAGTGCTTACGGACTCCGGCCAATCAGGAAAGACTTGGGTGTGATGTCACAGTGGGCTCACAGCCCTTGGGCTTGGAGAGTCCTGAGGCAGCTGCGACCTGTCCTGTTGCTATGGCTGCCCAGCCAGCCAAGAGGAGAAAGGCAGGTGCCTCTGTATGGTTAGAAAGATTTCTCAGTGAAGTGTGGCATAGGGAAATGGGAGGAAGGCCGAACAGGATTTCCATGAACTGAGCCCATGGGATTGGGGGATTTATTCTTCACTGCTAGCCAAATCATCCATATCCCACGATTTTGAATGTTCACAGGCCTGTGTGCCACCTGCGGTGGGTCTCCCTTTGCAGAACAGGGCGCCTTCGATCTCACTGTGATACACAAGCTGCCTGGTTTTCAGGGTCCCAACCGACCACGTGATCTTAGGGTGTAGTGCTAGCGGATTGGCAAGGGAAGAATGAGTTTACATGGTGGCCCAGGCACCTGTTGATCTGACAGAAATTCTTCTGTTCCCTGCAGGGTACACTAAACCATGGGCAAGGAATCTTGGAAGAAGTTAACCTGATTCTCCAGTGTTTCCTAGTATTCAATAAGGATCACTACTGCTGAAAGGTACTTTTCTTACATAAAGGTACAGAAATTTTCTGAGTCCAGAATGTTTGCTATTCAAGGAGCCATGAGTGTGTATGTGTGTGTGTGTGTGTGTGTGTGTGTGTGTGTGTATGTGTATTTGTGTGCTTCTCTGCATGTGTGTGTGTGTGTGTGTTTGTGGGAGCCTTTGCACAGAGGGTAGATAGTATAATATTTCTTTTGTCAGTTTCTGGGAGATACTCTTTTTCAAAAAATGGCAGTCCTGATTGTTTCCTAGAAGGTAATAATTTTGGAGAGATCAAACTTTGTTGTCCTTAGATCAAGCCGTATATATTCTGTAAGGAGGAACTATTCAGCATTCAGGGAATATGTGCAGTGTATGTCCAGGCATCATGATACATGGGTCAATGTGCATCAGTGGGTGAAGTGAAGGGATTTCAATTCTAGTGATTACATAAGGCCCAGTCCCAGGTGGAATGCACCTTGCTTGTTTCCTTGTATAAATGTGGCAGTATTTCATCCGTCCGTGAACATGGCGGAAATTATATCACCTCACATATTTTTCTTAGCGTGATCCTTTTTGAAGTGCTGATATTGTCCCCTCAGTAGCATAACACCTGGACTTTCAGCCATTGCGTGTAACATTCCCCATGCAATGAATATGGATAGATTTTGTTTTATTTTGTGTGTCTGTGTGTGCAACATTTCTAGTTTGCAAATGTAGTAATTGCTTTGCTCATTCAAGTAAGTTCTCCTAGGACAAACGATTTTACACGCATTGTGTACACCTACTGTTTAGGCATGCATAAGACCCCTTCAATCAAACTCTTTCTTTTCCACTGTGGAAATTGATAGCATGCACCAGGCTGTGCACCAGGGTGTGCTGGTGTTGAGTGACTTGTGATTTTGCTAAACGTTACCATTCAGTACATACGAGCAAAGAAATTCCTTCACTCGATAACTATTAGGATATCAACACTTTGTTTCTCTCTGTGTGTTTGTTTGATTGTGTGATTGTCATCTTTCTCTTTCAGTTTGCCTCACTGATTTGTATAAATTAGCTTACTTCCTGATGTCAGTTTGAGGAAAAGCCTTGAGTTACCCTGCCATTAGTCTTCAGTTCCATGAATGAAAGGTGTCGTGGTCTGTCACTGAGAACCTTTGCAGAAATGAATGTCCTTCCCAAGTGTTCCATGGTATTCCATAGTTTTGGTGTTCCTGAAGGCTACCATTCACTAGAGAAAGTGTACCAATTTCACTGACTAGGAAATACTTGCCATTCTTTGACTATCTCCTGTGTGAGCAGTGCATTTCTCGGATGAAAGTGAGTTAATTTCTCTGTCCACATCAAGTGAAATCCTGTGGTCACGTTCAGGCTCTTGGCAGCCAGTGTGTGCGTTTGCATGTTTTGATGAAGTTAGTAACGCAAAAGCCCGGGATACCAACATCCTGGTTAGCAGTGTGGTATACTTTGTGTCCACATAGGGGAATAACCTCAGGTGATGGGAGATGTTGTTCTGAGAAGAAAGTTGCCTCATGGAATATGAAAGGAGTTTTCCTGGCCCATGGAAGTGCAAATGGCTTGAGGCGATTTTCTACTCACCACAAAAAAACACATCTTGTCATCCAAAATGTGGTTTCCAGATTGGGAGTTCTTGGAAACAGGAGAGAAATGTCATCCCTATGCCACGTAGAGGAGGCAGAGGTGGGAATATGGAGCAGTAAAGCCATGCTGAGATGCAAACATCTTTCCAGGACCCTAACACACAAGTGGCTGTTGACTGGAGGGGGAGGGTCTTAAGGGGAGTGCTTACAGACTCCGGCCAATCAGGAAAGACTTGGGTGTGATGTCACAGTGGGCTCACAGCCCTTGGACTTGGAGAGTCCTGAGGCAGCTGCTACCTGTCCTGTTGCTATGGCTGCCCAGCCAGCCAAGAGGAGAAAGGCAGGTGCCCCTGTATGGTGAGGAAGATTTCTCAGTGAAGTGTGGCATAGGGAAATGGGAGGGAGGCCGAACAGGATATCCATGAACTGAGCCCATGGGATTGGGGAATCTATTCTTCACTGCTAGCCAAATCATCCATATCCCACGATTTTGAATGTTCACAGGCCTGTGTGCCACCTGCGGTGGGTCTCCCTTTGCAGAACAGGGTGCCTTCGATCTCACTGTGATACACAAGCTGCCTGGTTTTCAGGGTCCCAACCGACCACGTGATCTTAGGGTGTAGTGCTAGCGGACTGTCAAGGGAAGAATGAGTTCACATGGTGGCCCAGGCACCTGTTCATCTTACAGAAATTCTTCCGTGCCCTGCAGGGTACACTAAACCATGGGCAAGGAATCTTGGAAGAAGTTAACCTGATTCTCCAGTGTTTCCTAGTATTCAATAAGGATCGCTACTGCTGAAAAGTTCTTTTGTTACATTAAGGTGCTGACATTCTCTGAGTCCAGAATGTTTGCTATTCAAGGATCCATGAGTTTGTATTTGTGTGTATGTGTGTGTGTGTGTGTGTGTGTGTGTGTATTTGTGTGCTTCTGTGCATGTGTGTGTTTGTGTGTTTGTGGGAGCCTTTGCACAGAGGGTAGATAGTATAATATTTCTTTGGTCAATTTCTGGGAGATACTCTTTTTCAAAAAATGGCAGTCCTGATTGTTTCCTAGAAGGTAATAATTTTGGAGAGATCAAACTTTGTTGTCCTTAGATCAAGCCGTATATATTCTGTAAGGAGGAACTATTCAGCATTCAGGGAATATGTGCAGTGTATGTCCAGGCATCATGATACATGGGTCAATGTGCATCACTGGTTGAAATGAAGGGATTTCAATTCTAGTGATTACTTCAGGCCCAGTTCCAGGTGGAATGCACCTTGCTTGTTTCCTTGCATAAATGTGGCAGTATTTCATCCGTCCATGAACATGGCGGAAATTATATCACCTCACATATTTTTCTTAGCGTGATCCTTTTTGAAGTGCTGATATTGTCCCCTCAGTAGCATAACACCTGGACTTTCAGCCATTGCGTGTAACATTCCCCATGCAATGAATATGGATAGATTTTGTTTTATTTTGTGTGTCTGTGTGTGCAACATTTCTAGTTTGCAAATGTAGTAATTTCTTTGCTCATTCAAGTAAGTTCTCCTAGGTCAAACGATTTTACACGCATTGTGTATACCTACTGTTTAGGCATGCATAAGACCCCTTCAATCAAACTCTTTCTTTTCCACTGTGGAAATTGATAGCATGCACCAGGCTGTGCACCAGGGTGTGCTGGTGTTGAGTGACTTGTGATTTTGCTAAACGTTACCATTCAGTACATACGAGCAAAGAAATTCCTTCACTCGATAACTATTAGGATATCAACACTTTGTCTCTTGTGTGTGTGTGTGTGTGTGTGTGTTTGATTGTGTGATTGTCATCTTTCTCTTTCAGTTTGCCTCAGTGATTTGTATAAATTAGCTTACTTCCTGATGCCAGTTTGAGGAAAAGCCTTGAGTTACCCTGCCATTAGTCTTCAGTTCCATGAATGAAAGGTGTCGTGGTCTGTCACTGAGAACCTTTGCAGAAATGAATGTCCTTCCCAAGTGTTCCATGGTATTCCATAGTTTTGGTGTTCCTGAATGCTCCCATTCACTAGAGAAAGTGTACCAATTTCACTGACTAGGAAATACTTGCCATTCTTTGACTATCTCCTGTGTGAGCAGTGCATTTCTCGGATGAAAGTCAATTAATTTCTCTGTCCACATCAAGTGAAATCCTGTGGTCGCGTTCAGGCTCTTGGCAGCCAGTGTGTGCGTTTGCATGTTTTGATGAAGTTAGTAACGCAAAAGCCCGGGATACCAACATCCTGGTTAGCAGTGTGGTACACTTTGTGTCCACATAGGGGAATAACCTCAGGTGATGGGAGATGTTGTTCTGAGAAGAAAGTTGCCTCATGGAATGTGAAAGGAGTTTTCCTGGCCGATGGAAGTGCAAAGGCTTGAGGCGATTTTCTACTCACCACAAAAAAACATATCTTGTCATCCAAAATGTGGGTTCCAGATTGGGAGTTCTTGGAAACAGGAGAGAAATGTCATCCCTATGCCACGTAGAGGAGGCAGAGGTGGGAATATGGAGCAGTAAAGACATGCTGAGATTCAAACATCTTTCTAGGACCCTAACACACAAGTGGCTGTTGACTGGAGGGGGAGGGTCTTAAGGGGAGTGCTTACGGACTCCGGCCAATCAGGAAAGACTTGGGTGTGATGTCACAGTGGGCTCACAGCCCTTGGACTTGGAGAGTCCTGAGGCAGCTCCTACCTGTCCTGTTGCTATGGCTGCCCAGCCAGCCAAGAGTAGAAAGGCAGGTGCCCCTGTATGGTGAGGAAGATTTCTCAGTGAAGTGTGGCATAGGGAAATGGGAGGGAGGCCGAACAGGATATCCATGAACTGAGCCCATGGGATTGGGGGAATCTATTCTTCACTGCTAGCCAAATCATCCATATCCCACGATTTTAAATGTTCACAGGCCTGTGTGCCACCTGCGGTGGGTCTCCCTTTGCAGAACAGGGCGCCTTCGATCTCACTGTAATACACAAGCTGCCTGGTTTTCAGGGTCCCAACCGACCACGTGATCTTAGGGTGTAGTGCTAGTGGACTGGCAAGGGAAGAATGAGTTTACATGGTGACCCAGGCACCTGTTGATCTGACAGAATTTCTTCTGTTCCCTGCAGGGTACACTAAACCATGGGCAAGGAATCTTGGAAGAAATTAACCTGATTCTCCAGTGTTTCCTAGTATTCAATAAGGATCGCTACTGCTGAAAGGTACTTTTGTTACATGAAGGTGCAGACATTCTCTGAGTCCAGAATGTTTGCTATTCAAGGAGCCATGAGTGTGTATGTGTGTGTGTGTGTGTGTGTGTGTGTGTATGTGTATTTGTGTGCTTCTGTGCATGTGTGTGTGTGTGTGTGTTTGTGGGAGCCTTTGCACAGAGGGTAGATAGTATAATATTTCTTTTGTCAGTTTCTGGGAGATACTCTTTTTCAAAAAATGGCAGTCCTGATTGTTTCCTAGAAGGTAATAATTTTGGAGAGATCAAATTTTGTTGTCCTTAGATCAAGCCGTATATATTCTGTAAGGAGGAACTATTCAGCATTCAGGGAATATGTGCAGTGTATTTCCAGGCATCACGATACATGGGTCAATGTGCATCACTGGGTGAAATGAAGGAATTTCAATTCTAATGATTACTTCAGGCCCAGTCCCAGGTGGAATACACCTTGCTTGTTTCCTTGCATAAATGTGGCAGTATTTCATCAGTCCATGAACATGGCGGAAATTATATCACAACACATATTTTTCTTAGCATGATCCTTTTTGAAGTGCTGATATTGTCCCCTCAGTAGCATAACACCTGGACTTTCAGCCATTGCGTGTAACATTCCCCATGCAATGAATATGGATAGATTTTGTTTTATTTTGTGTGTCTGTGTGTGCAACATTTCTAGTTTGCAAATGTAGTAATTTCTTTGCTCATTCAAGTAAGTTCTCCTAGGACAAACGATTTTACACGCATTGTGTATACCTACTGTTTAGGCATGCATAAGACCCCTTCAATCAAACTCTTTCTTTTCCACTGTGGAAATTGATAGCATGCACCAGGCTGTGCACCAGGGTGTGCTGGTGTTGAGTGACTTGTGATTTTGCTAAACGTTACCATTCAGTACATACGAGCAAAGAAATTCCTTCACTCGATAACTGTTAGGATATCAACACTTTGTTTCTGTGTGTGTGTGTGTGTGTGTGTGTGTGTGTTTGATTGTGTGATTGTCATCTTTCTCTTTCAGTTTGCCTCACTGATTTGTATAAATTAGCTTACTTCCTGATGTCAGTTTGAGGAAAAGCCTTGAGTTACCCTGCCATTAGTCTTCAGTTCCATGAATGAAAGGTGTCGTGGTCTGTCACTGAGAACCTTTGCAGAAATGAATGTCCTTCCCAAGTGTTCCATGGTATTCCATAGTTTTGGTGTTCCTGAAGGCTACCATTCACTAGAGAAAGTGTACCAATTTCACTGACTAGGAAATACTTGCCATTCTTTGACTATCTCCTGTGTGAGCAGTGCATTTCTCGGATGAAAGTGAGTTAATTTCTCTGTCCACATCAAGTGAAATCCTGTGGTCACGTTCAGGCTCTTGGCAGCCAGTGTGTGCGTTTGCATGTTTTGATGAAGTTAGTAACGCAAAAGCCCGGGATACCAACATCCTGGTTAGCAGTGTGGTACACTTTGTGTCCACATAGGGGAATAACCTCAGGTGATGGGAGATGTTGTTCTGAGAAGACAGTTGCCTCATAGAATGTGAAAGGAGTTTTCCTGGCCGATGGAAGTGCAAAGGGCTTGAGGCGATTTTCTACTCACCACAAAAAAACACATCTTGTCATCCAAAATGTGGGTTCCAGATTGGGAGTTCTTGGAAACAGGAGAGAAATGTCATCCGTATGCCACGTAGAGGAGGCGGAGGTGGGAATATGGAGCAGTAAAGCCATGCTGAGATTCAAACATCTTTCTAGGACCCTAACACACAAGTGGCTGTTGACTGGAGGGGGAGGGTCTTAAGGGGAGTGCTTACGGACTCCGGCCAATCAGGAAAGACTTGGGTGTGATGTCACAGTGGGCTCACAGCCCTTGGACTTGGAGAGTCCTGAGGCAGCTGCTACCTGTCCTGTTGCTATGGCTGCCCAGCCAGCCAAGAGGAGATAGGCAGGTGCCCCTGTATGGTTAGAAAGATTTCTCAGTGAAGTGTGGCATAGGGAAATGGGAGGAAGGCCGAACAGGATATCCATGAACTGGGCCCATGGGATTGGGGAATCTATTCTTCACTGCTAGCCAAATCATCCATATCCCCCGATTTTGAATGTTCACAGGCCTGTGTGCCACCTGCGGTGGGTCTCCCTTTGCAGAACAGGGCGCCTTCGATCTCACTGTGATACACAAGCTGCCTGGTTTTCAGGGTCCCAACCGACCACGTGATGTTAGGGTGTAGTGCTAGCGGACTGGCACGGGAAGAATGAGTTTACATGGTGACCCAGGCACCTGTTGATCTGACAGAAATTCTTCTGTTCCCTGCAGGGTACACTAAACCAAGGGCAAGGAATCTTGGAAGAAGTTAACCTGATTCTCCAGTGTTTCCTAGTATTCAATAAGGATCGCTACTGCTGAAAGGTACTTTTCTTACATGAAGGTACAGAAATTTTCTGAGTCCAGAATGTTTGCTATTCAAGGATCCATGAGTGTGTATGTGTGTGTATGTGTGTGTGTGTGTGTGTGTATTTGTGTGCTTCTGTGCATGTGTGTGTTTGTGTGTTTGTGGGAGCCTTTGTACAGAGGGTAGATAGTATAATATTTCTTTGGTCAGTTTCTGGGAGATACTCTTTTTCAAAAAATGGCAGTCCTGATTGTTTCCTAGAAGGTAGTAATTTTGGAGAGATCAAACTTTGTTGTCCTTAGATCAAGCCGTATATATTCTGTAAGGAGGAACTATTCAGCATTCAGGGAATATGTGCAGTGTATGTCCAGGCATCATGATACATGGGTCAATGTGCATCAGTGGGTGAAGTGAAGGGATTTCAATTCTAGTGATTACATAAGGCCCAGTCCCAGGTGGAATGCACCTTGCTTGTTTCCTTGTATAAATGTGGCAGTATTTCATCCGTCCATGAACATGGCGGAAATTATATCACCTCACATATTTTTCTTAGCGTGATCCTTTTTGAAGTGCTGATATTGTCCCCTCAGTAGCATAACACCTGGACTTTCAGCCATTGCGTGTAACATTCCCCATGCAATGAATATGGATAGATTTTGTTTTATTTTGTGTGTCTGTGTGTGCAACATTTCTAGTTTGCAAATGTAGTAATTGCTTTGCTCATTCAAGTAAGTTCTCCTAGGACAAACGATTTTACACGCATTGTGTACACCTACTGTTTAGGCATGCATAAGACCCCTTCAATCAAACTCTTTCTTTTCCACTGTGGAAATTGATAGCATGCACCAGGCTGTGCACCAGGGTGTGCTGGTGTTGAGTGACTTGTGATTTTGCTAAACGTTACCATTCAGTACATACGAGCAAAGAAATTCCTTCACTCGATAACTATTAGGATATCAACACTTTGTTTCTCTCTGTGTGTTTGTTTGATTGTGTGATTGTCATCTTTCTCTTTCAGTTTGCCTCACTGATTTGTATAAATTAGCTTACTTCCTGATGTCAGTTTGAGGAAAAGCCTTGAGTTACCCTGCCATTAGTCTTCAGTTCCATGAATGAAAGGTGTCGTGGTCTGTCACTGAGAACCTTTGCAGAAATGAATGTCCTTCCCAAGTGTTCCATGGTATTCCATAGTTTTGGTGTTCCTGAAGGCTACCATTCACTAGAGAAAGTGTACCAATTTCACTGACTAGGAAATACTTGCCATTCTTTGACTATCTCCTGTGTGAGCAGTGCATTTCTCGGATGAAAGTGAGTTAATTTCTCTGTCCACATCAAGTGAAATCCTGTGGTCACGTTCAGGCTCTTGGCAGCCAGTGTGTGCGTTTGCATGTTTTGATGAAGTTAGTAACGCAAAAGCCCGGGATACCAACATCCTGGTTAGCAGTGTGGTATACTTTGTGTCCACATAGGGGAATAACCTCAGGTGATGGGAGATGTTGTTCTGAGAAGAAAGTTGCCTCATGGAATATGAAAGGAGTTTTCCTGGCCCATGGAAGTGCAAATGGCTTGAGGCGATTTTCTACTCACCACAAAAAAACACATCTTGTCATCCAAAATGTGGTTTCCAGATTGGGAGTTCTTGGAAACAGGAGAGAAATGTCATCCCTATGCCACGTAGAGGAGGCAGAGGTGGGAATATGGAGCAGTAAAGCCATGCTGAGATGCAAACATCTTTCCAGGACCCTAACACACAAGTGGCTGTTGACTGGAGGGGGAGGGTCTTAAGGGGAGTGCTTACAGACTCCGGCCAATCAGGAAAGACTTGGGTGTGATGTCACAGTGGGCTCACAGCCCTTGGACTTGGAGAGTCCTGAGGCAGCTGCTACCTGTCCTGTTGCTATGGCTGCCCAGCCAGCCAAGAGGAGAAAGGCAGGTGCCCCTGTATGGTGAGGAAGATTTCTCAGTGAAGTGTGGCATAGGGAAATGGGAGGGAGGCCGAACAGGATATCCATGAACTGAGCCCATGGGATTGGGGAATCTATTCTTCACTGCTAGCCAAATCATCCATATCCCACGATTTTGAATGTTCACAGGCCTGTGTGCCACCTGCGGTGGGTCTCCCTTTGCAGAACAGGGTGCCTTCGATCTCACTGTGATACACAAGCTGCCTGGTTTTCAGGGTCCCAACCGACCACGTGATCTTAGGGTGTAGTGCTAGCGGACTGTCAAGGGAAGAATGAGTTTACATGGTGGCCCAGGCACCTGTTCATCTTACAGAAATTCTTCCGTGCCCTGCAGGGTACACTAAACCATGCGCAAGGAATCTTGGAAGAAGTTAACCTGATTCTCCAGTGTTTCCTAGTATTCAATAAGGATCGCTACTGCTGAAAAGTTCTTTTGTTACATTAAGGTGCTGACATTCTCTGAGTCCAGAATGTTTGCTATTCAAGGATCCATGAGTTTGTATTTGTGTGTATGTGTGTGTGTGTGTGTGTGTGTGTATTTGTGTGCTTCTGTGCATGTGTGTGTTTGTGTGTTTGTGGGAGCCTTTGCACAGAGGGTAGATAGTATAATATTTCTTTGGTCAGTTTCTGGGAGATACTCTTTTTCAAAAAATGGCAGTCCTGATTGTTTCCTAGAAGGTAATAATTTTGGAGAGATCAAACTTTGTTGTCCTTAGATCAAGCCGTATATATTCTGTAAGGAGGAACTATTCAGCATTCAGGGAATATGTGCAGTGTATGTCCAGGCATCATGATACATGGGTCAATGTGCATCACTGGTTGAAATGAAGGGATTTCAATTCTAGTGATTACTTCAGGCCCAGTTCCAGGTGGAATGCACCTTGCTTGTTTCCTTGCATAAATGTGGCAGTATTTCATCCGTCCATGAACATGGCGGAAATTATATCACCTCACATATTTTTCTTAGCGTGATCCTTTTTGAAGTGCTGATATTGTCCCCTCAGTAGCATAACACCTGGACTTTCAGCCATTGCGTGTAACATTCCCCATGCAATGAATATGGATAGATTTTGTTTTATTTTGTGTGTCTGTGTGTGCAACATTTCTAGTTTGCAAATGTAGTAATTTCTTTGCTCATTCAAGTAAGTTCTCCTAGGTCAAACGATTTTACACGCATTGTGTATACCTACTGTTTAGGCATGCATAAGACCCCTTCAATCAAACTCTTTCTTTTCCACTGTGGAAATTGATAGCATGCACCAGGCTGTGCACCAGGGTGTGCTGGTGTTGAGTGACTTGTGATTTTGCTAAACGTTACCATTCAGTACATACGAGCAAAGAAATTCCTTCACTCGATAACTATTAGGATATCAACACTTTGTCTCTTGTGTGTGTGTGTGTGTGTGTGTGTTTGATTGTGTGATTGTCATCTTTCTCTTTCAGTTTGCCTCAGTGATTTGTATAAATTAGCTTACTTCCTGATGCCAGTTTGAGGAAAAGCCTTGAGTTACCCTGCCATTAGTCTTCAGTTCCATGAATGAAAGGTGTCGTGGTCTGTCACTGAGAACCTTTGCAGAAATGAATGTCCTTCCCAAGTGTTCCATGGTATTCCATAGTTTTGGTGTTCCTGAATGCTCCCATTCACTAGAGAAAGTGTACCAATTTCACTGACTAGGAAATGCTTGCCATTCTTTGACTATCTCCTGTGTGAGCAGTGCATTTCTCGGATGAAAGTCAATTAATTTCTCTGTCCACATCAAGTGAAATCCTGTGGTCGCGTTCAGGCTCTTGGCAGCCAGTGTGTGCGTTTGCATGTTTTGATGAAGTTAGTAACGCAAAAGCCCGGGATACCAACATCCTGGTTAGCAGTGTGGTACACTTTGTGTCCACATAGGGGAATAACCTCAGGTGATGGGAGATGTTGTTCTGAGAAGAAAGTTGCCTCATGGAATGTGAAAGGAGTTTTCCTGGCCGATGGAAGTGCAAAGGCTTGAGGCGATTTTCTACTCACCACAAAAAAACATATCTTGTCATCCAAAATGTGGGTTCCAGATTGGGAGTTCTTGGAAACAGGAGAGAAATGTCATCCCTATGCCACGTAGAGGAGGCAGAGGTGGGAATATGGAGCAGTAAAGACATGCTGAGATTCAAACATCTTTCTAGGACCCTAACACACAAGTGGCTGTTGACTGGAGGGGGAGGGTCTTAAGGGGAGTGCTTACGGACTCCGGCCAATCAGGAAAGACTTGGGTGTGATGTCACAGTGGGCTCACAGCCCTTGGACTTGGAGAGTCCTGAGGCAGCTCCTACCTGTCCTGTTGCTATGGCTGCCCAGCCAGCCAAGAGGAGAAAGGCAGGTGCCCCTGTATGGTGAGGAAGATTTCTCAGTGAAGTGTGGCATAGGGAAATGGGAGGGAGGCCGAACAGGATATCCATGAACTGAGCCCATGGGATTGGGGGAATCTATTCTTCACTGCTAGCCAAATCATCCATATCCCACGATTTTAAATGTTCACAGGCCTGTGTGCCACCTGCGGTGGGTCTCCCTTTGCAGAACAGGGCGCCTTCGATCTCACTGTAATACACAAGCTGCCTGGTTTTCAGGGTCCCAACCGACCACGTGATCTTAGGGTGTAGTGCTAGTGGACTGGCAAGGGAAGAATGAGTTTACATGGTGACCCAGGCACCTGTTGATCTGACAGAATTTCTTCTGTTCCCTGCAGGGTACACTAAACCATGGGCAAGGAATCTTGGAAGAAATTAACCTGATTCTCCAGTGTTTCCTAGTATTCAATAAGGATCGCTACTGCTGAAAGGTACTTTTGTTACATGAAGGTGCAGACATTCTCTGAGTCCAGAATGTTTGCTATTCAAGGAGCCATGAGTGTGTATGTGTGTGTGTGTGTGTGTGTGTGTGTGTGTGTGTGTGTATGTGTATTTGTGTGCTTCTGTGCATGTGTGTGTGTGTGTGTGTTTGTGGGAGCCTTTGCACAGAGGGTAGATAGTATAATATTTCTTTTGTCAGTTTCTGGGAGATACTCTTTTTCAAAAAATGGCAGTCCTGATTGTTTCCTAGAAGGTAATAATTTTGGAGACATCAAATTTTGTTGTCCTTAGATCAAGCCGTATATATTCTGTAAGGAGGAACTATTCAGCATTCAGGGAATATGTGCAGTGTATTTCCAGGCATCACGATACATGGGTCAATGTGCATCACTGGGTGAAATGAAGGGATTTCAATTCTAATGATTACTTCAGGCCCAGTCCCAGGTGGAATACACCTTGCTTGTTTCCTTGCATAAATGTGGCAGTATTTCATCAGTCCATGAACATGGCGGAAATTATATCACAACACATATTTTTCTTAGCGTGATCCTTTTTGAAGTGCTGATATTGTCCCCTCAGTAGCATAACACCTGGACTTTCAGCCATTGCGTGTAACATTCCCCATGCAATGAATATGGATAGATTTTGTTTTATTTTGTGTGTCTGTGTGTGCAACATTTCTAGTTTGCAAATGTAGTAATTTCTTTGCTCATTCAAGTAAGTTCTCCTAGGACAAACGATTTTACACGCATTGTGTATACCTACTGTTTAGGCATGCATAAGACCCCTTCAATCAAACTCTTTCTTTTCCACTGTGGAAATTGATAGCATGCACCAGGCTGTGCACCAGGGTGTGCTGGTGTTGAGTGACTTGTGATTTTGCTAAACGTTACCATTCAGTACATACGAGCAAAGAAATTCCTTCACTCGATAACTGTTAGGATATCAACACTTTGTTTCTGTGTGTGTGTGTGTGTGTGTGTGTGTGTTTGATTGTGTGATTGTCATCTTTCTCTTTCAGTTTGCCTCAGTGATTTGTATAAATTAGGTTACTTCCTGATGTCAGTTTGAGGAAAAGCCTTGAGTTACCCTGCCATTAGTCTTCAGTTCCATGAATGAAAGGTGTCGTGGTCTGTCACTGAGAACCTTTGCAGAAATGAATGTCCTTCCCAAGTGTTCCATGGTATTCCATAGTTTTGGTGTTCCTGAAAGCTGCCATTCACTAGAGAAAGTGCACCAATTTCACTGACTAGGAAATACTTGCCATTCTTTGACTATCTCCTGTGTGAGCAGTGCATTTCTCGGATGAAAGTCAATTAATTTCTCTGTCCACATCAAGTGAAATCCTGTGGTCACGTTCAGGCTCTTGGCAGCCAGTGTGTGCATTTGCATGTTTTGATGAAGTTAGTAACGCAAAAGCCCGGGATACCAACATCCTGGTTAGCAGTGTGGTACACTTTGTGTCCACATAGGGGAATAACCTCAGGTGATGGGAGATGTTGTTCTGAGAAGAAAGTTGCCTCATGGAATGTGAAAGGAGTTTTCCTGGCCGATGGAAGTGCAAAGGGCTTGAGGCGATTTTCTACTCACCACAACAAAACACATCTTGTCATCCAAAATGTGGGTTCCAGATTGGGAGTTCTTGGAAACAGGGGAGAAATGTCATCCCTATGCCACGTAGAGGAGGCGGAGGTGGGAATCTGGAGCAGTAAAGCCATGCTGAGATGCAAACATCTTTCCAGGACCCTAACACACAAGTGGCTGTTGACTGGAGGGGAGGGTCTTAAGGGGAGTGCTTACGGACTCCGGCCAATCAGGAAAGACTTGGGTGTGATGTCACAGTGGGCTCACAGCCCTTGGACTTGGAGAGTCCTGAGGCAGCTGCTACCTGTCCTGTTGCTATGGCTGCCCAGCCAGCCAAGAGGAGATAGGCAGGTGCCCCTGTATGGTTAGAAAGATTTCTCAGTGAAGTGTGGCATAGGGAAATGGGAGGAAGGCCGAACAGGATATCCATGAACTGGGCCCATGGGATTGGGGAATCTATTCTTCACTGCTAGCCAAATCATCCATATCCCCCGATTTTGAATGTTCACAGGCCTGTGTGCCACCTGCGGTGGGTCTCCCTTTGCAGAACAGGGCGCCTTCGATCTCACTGTGATACACAAGCTGCCTGGTTTTCAGGGTCCCAACCGACCACGTGATCTTAGGGTGTAGTGCTAGCGGACTGGCACGGGAAGAATGAGTTTACATGGTGACCCAGGCACCTGTTGATCTGACAGAAATTCTTCTGTTCCCTGCAGGGTACACTAAACCATGGGCAAGGAATCTTGGAAGAAGTTAACCTGATTCTCCAGTGTTTCCTAGTATTCAATAAGGATCGCTACTGCTGAAAGGTACTTTTCTTACATGAAGGTACAGAAATTTTCTGAGTCCAGAATGTTTGCTATTCAAGGATCCATGAGTGTGTATGTGTGTGTATGTGTGTGTGTGTGTGTGTGTGTGTATTTGTGTGCTTCTGTGCATGTGTGTGTTTGTGTGTTTGTGGGAGCCTTTGCACAGAGGGTAGATAGTATAATATTTCTTTGGTCAGTTTCTGGGAGATACTCTTTTTCAAAAAATGGCAGTCCTGGTTGTTTCCTAGAAGGTAGTAATTTTGGAGAGATCAAACTTTGTTGTCCTTAGATCAAGCCGTATATATTCTGTAAGGAGGAACTATTCAGCATTCAGGGAATATGTGCAGTGTATGTCCGGGCATCATGATACATGGGTCAATGTGCATCAGTGGGTGAAGTGAAGGGATTTCAATTCTAGTGATTACATAAGGCCCAGTCCAGGTGGAATGCACCTTGCTTGTTTCCTTGTATAAATGTGGCAGTATTTCATCCGTCCATGAACATGGCGGAAATTATATCACCTCACATATTTTTCTTAGCGTGATCCTTTTTGAAGTGCTGATATTGTCCCCTCAGTAGCATAACACCTGGACTTTCAGCCATTGCGTGTAACATTCCCCATGCAATGAATATGGATAGATTTTGTTTTATTTTGTGTGTCTGTGTGTGCAACATTTCTAGTTTGCAAATGTAGTAATTGCTTTGCTCATTCAAGTAAGTTCTCCTAGGACAAACGATTTTACACGCATTGTGTACACCTACTGTTTAGGCATGCATAAGACCCCTTCAATCAAACTCTTTCTTTTCCACTGTGGAAATTGATAGCATGCACCAGGCTGTGCACCAGGGTGTGCTGGTGTTGAGTGACTTGTGATTTTGCTAAACGTTACCATTCAGTACATACGAGCAAAGAAATTCCTTCACTCGATAACTATTAGGATATCAACACTTTGTTTCTCTCTGTGTGTTTGTTTGATTGTGTGATTGTCATCTTTCTCTTTCAGTTTGCCTCACTGATTTGTATAAATTAGCTTACTTCCTGATGTCAGTTTGAGGAAAAGCCTTGAGTTACCCTGCCATTAGTCTTCAGTTCCATGAATGAAAGGTGTCGTGGTCTGTCACTGAGAACCTTTGCAGAAATGAATGTCCTTCCCAAGTGTTCCATGGTATTCCATAGTTTTGGTGTTCCTGAAGGCTACCATTCACTAGAGAAAGTGTACCAATTTCACTGACTAGGAAATACTTGCCATTCTTTGACTATCTCCTGTGTGAGCAGTGCATTTCTCGGATGAAAGTGAGTTAATTTCTCTGTCCACATCAAGTGAAATCCTGTGGTCACGTTCAGGCTCTTGGCAGCCAGTGTGTGCGTTTGCATGTTTTGATGAAGTTAGTAACGCAAAAGCCCGGGATACCAACATCCTGGTTAGCAGTGTGGTATACTTTGTGTCCACATAGGGGAATAACCTCAGGTGATGGGAGATGTTGTTCTGAGAAGAAAGTTGCCTCATGGAATATGAAAGGAGTTTTCCTGGCCCATGGAAGTGCAAAGGGCTTGAGGCGATTTTCTACTCACCACAAAAAAACACATCTTGTCATCCAAAATGTGGTTTCCAGATTGGGAGTTCTTGGAAACAGGAGAGAAATGTCATCCCTATGCCACGTAGAGGAGGCAGAGGTGGGAATATGGAGCAGTAAAGCCATGCTGAGATGCAAACATCTTTCCAGGACCCTAACACACAAGTGGCTGTTGACTGGAGGGGGAGGGTCTTAAGGGGAGTGCTTACAGACTCCGGCCAATCAGGAAAGACTTGGGTGTGATGTCACAGTGGGCTCACAGCCCTTGGACTTGGAGAGTCCTGAGGCAGCTGCTACCTGTCCTGTTGCTATGGCTGCCCAGCCAGCCAAGAGGAGAAAGGCAGGTGCCCCTGTATGGTGAGGAAGATTTCTCAGTGAAGTGTGGCATAGGGAAATGGGAGGGAGGCCGAACAGGATATCCATGAACTGAGCCCATGGGATTGGGGAATCTATTCTTCACTGCTAGCCAAATCATCCATATCCCACGATTTTGAATGTTCACAGGCCTGTGTGCCACCTGCGGTGGGTCTCCCTTTGCAGAACAGGGTGCCTTCGATCTCACTGTGATACACAAGCTGCCTGGTTTTCAGGGTCCCAACCGACCACGTGATCTTAGGGTGTAGTGCTAGCGGACTGTCAAGGGAAGAATGAGTTTACATGGTGGCCCAGGCACCTGTTCATCTTACAGAAATTCTTCCGTGCCCTGCAGGGTACACTAAACCATGGGCAAGGAATCTTGGAAGAAGTTAACCTGATTCTCCAGTGTTTCCTAGTATTCAATAAGGATCGCTACTGCTGAAAAGTTCTTTTGTTACATTAAGGTGCTGACATTCTCTGAGTCCAGAATGTTTGCTATTCAAGGATCCATGAGTTTGTATTTGTGTGTATGTGTGTGTGTGTGTGTATTTGTGTGCTTCTGTGCATGTGTGTGTTTGTGTGTTTGTGGGAGCCTTTGCACAGAGGGTAGATAGTATAATATTTCTTTGGTCAGTTTCTGGGAGATACTCTTTTTCAAAAAATGGCAGTCCTGATTGTTTCCTAGAAGGTAATAATTTTGGAGAGATCAAACTTTGTTGTCCTTAGATCAAGCCGTATATATTCTGTAAGGAGGAACTATTCAGCATTCAGGGAATATGTGCAGTGTATGTCCAGGCATCATGATACATGGGTCAATGTGCATCACTGGTTGAAATGAAGGGATTTCAATTCTAGTGATTACTTCAGGCCCAGTCCCAGGTGGAATGCACCTTGCTTGTTTCCTTGCATAAATGTGGCAGTATTTCATCCGTCCATGAACATGGCGGAAATTATATCACCTCACATATTTTTCTTAGCGTGATCCTTTTTGAAGTGCTGATATTGTCCCCTCAGTAGCATAACACCTGGACTTTCAGCCATTGCGTGTAACATTCCCCATGCAATGAATATGGATAGATTTTGTTTTATTTTGTGTGTCTGTGTGTGCAACATTTCTAGTTTGCAAATGTAGTAATTTCTTTGCTCATTCAAGTAAGTTCTCCTAGGTCAAACGATTTTACACGCATTGTGTATACCTACTGTTTAGGCATGCATAAGACCCCTTCAATCAAACTCTTTCTTTTCCACTGTGGAAATTGATAGCATGCACCAGGCTGTGCACCAGGGTGTGCTGGTGTTGAGTGACTTGTGATTTTGCTAAACGTTACCATTCAGTACATACGAGCAAAGAAATTCCTTCACTCGATAACTATTAGGATATCAACACTTTGTCTCTTGTGTGTGTGTGTGTGTGTGTGTGTTTGATTGTGTGATTGTCATCTTTCTCTTTCAGTTTGCCTCAGTGATTTGTATAAATTAGCTTACTTCCTGATGCCAGTTTGAGGAAAAGCCTTGAGTTACCCTGCCATTAGTCTTCAGTTCCATGAATGAAAGGTGTCGTGGTCTGTCACTGAGAACCTTTGCAGAAATGAATGTCCTTCCCAAGTGTTCCATGGTATTCCATAGTTTTGGTGTTCCTGAATGCTCCCATTCACTAGAGAAAGTGTACCAATTTCACTGACTAGGAAATACTTGCCATTCTTTGACTATCTCCTGTGTGAGCAGTGCATTTCTCGGATGAAAGTCAATTAATTTCTCTGTCCACATCAAGTGAAATCCTGTGGTCGCGTTCAGGCTCTTGGCAGCCAGTGTGTGCGTTTGCATGTTTTGATGAAGTTAGTAACGCAAAAGCCCGGGATACCAACATCCTGGTTAGCAGTGTGGTACACTTTGTGTCCACATAGGGGAATAACCTCAGGTGATGGGAGATGTTGTTCTGAGAAGAAAGTTGCCTCATGGAATGTGAAAGGAGTTTTCCTGGCCGATGGAAGTGCAAAGGCTTGAGGCGATTTTCTACTCACCACAAAAAAACATATCTTGTCATCCAAAATGTGGGTTCCAGATTGGGAGTTCTTGGAAACAGGAGAGAAATGTCATCCCTATGCCACGTAGAGGAGGCAGAGGTGGGAATATGGAGCAGTAAAGACATGCTGAGATTCAAACATCTTTCTAGGACCCTAACACACAAGTGGCTGTTGACTGGAGGGGGAGGGTCTTAAGGGGAGTGCTTACGGACTCCGGCCAATCAGGAAAGACTTGGGTGTGATGTCACAGTGGGCTCACAGCCCTTGGACTTGGAGAGTCCTGAGGCAGCTCCTACCTGTCCTGTTGCTATGGCTGCCCAGCCAGCCAAGAGGAGAAAGGCAGGTGCCCCTGTATGGTGAGGAAGATTTCTCAGTGAAGTGTGGCATAGGGAAATGGGAGGGAGGCCGAACAGGATATCCATGAACTGAGCCCATGGGATTGGGGGAATCTATTCTTCACTGCTAGCCAAATCATCCATATCCCACGATTTTAAATGTTCACAGGCCTGTGTGCCACCTGCGGTGGGTCTCCCTTTGCAGAACAGGGCGCCTTCGATCTCACTGTGATACACAAGCTGCCTGGTTTTCAGGGTCCCAACCGACCACGTGATCTTAGGGTGTAGTGCTAGTGGACTGGCAAGGGAAGAATGAGTTTACATGGTGACCCAGGCACCTGTTGATCTGACAGAATTTCTTCTGTTCCCTGCAGGGTACACTAAACCATGGGCAAGGAATCTTGGAAGAAATTAACCTGATTCTCCAGTGTTTCCTAGTATTCAATAAGGATCGCTACTGCTGAAAGGTACTTTTGTTACATGAAGGTGCAGACATTCTCTGAGTCCAGAATGTTTGCTATTCAAGGCGCCATGAGTGTGTATGTGTGTGTGTGTTTGTGTGTGTGTGTGTGTATGTGTATTTGTGTGCTTCTGTGCGTGTGTGTGTGTGTGTGTGTTTGTGGGAGCCTTTGCACAGAGGGTAGATAGTATAATATTTCTTTTGTCAGTTTCTGGGAGATACTCTTTTTCAAAAAATGGCAGTCCTGATTGTTTCCTAGAAGGTAATAATTTTGGAGAGATCAAATTTTGTTGTCCTTAGATCAAGCCGTATATATTCTGTAAGGAGGAACTATTCAGCATTCAGGGAATATGTGCAGTGTATTTCCAGGCATCAAGATACATGGGTCAATGTGCATCACTGGGTGAAATGAAGGGATTTCAATTCTAATGATTACTTCAGGCCCAGTCCCAGGTGGAATACACCTTGCTTGTTTCCTTGCATAAATGTGGCAGTATTTCATCAGTCCATGAACATGGCGGAAATTATATCACAACACATATTTTTCTTAGCGTGATCCTTTTTGAAGTGCTGATATTGTCCCCTCAGTAGCATAACACCTGGACTTTCAGCCATTGCGTGTAACATTCCCCATGCAATGAATATGGATAGATTTTGTTTTATTTTGTGTGTCTGTGTGTGCAACATTTCTAGTTTGCAAATGTAGTGATTTCTTTGCTCATTCAAGTAAGTTCTCCTAGGACAAACGATTTTACACGCATTGTGTATACCTACTGTTTAGGCATGCATAAGACCCCTTCAATCAAACTCTTTCTTTTCCACTGTGGAAATTGATAGCATGCACCAGGCTGTGCACCAGGGTGTGCTGGTGTTGAGTGACTTGTGATTTTGCTAAACGTTACCATTCAGTACATACGAGCAAAGAAATTCCTTCACTCGATAACTGTTAGGATATCAACACTTTGTTTCTGTGTGTGTGTGTGTGTGTGTGTGTGTGTTTGATTGTGTGATTGTCATCTTTCTCTTTCAGTTTGCCTCAGTGATTTGTATAAATTAGGTTACTTCCTGATGTCAGTTTGAGGAAAAGCCTTGAGTTACCCTGCCATTAGTCTTCAGTTCCATGAATGAAAGGTGTCGTGGTCTGTCACTGAGAACCTTTGCAGAAATGAATGTCCTTCCCAAGTGTTCCATGGTATTCCATAGTTTTGGTGTTCCTGAAAGCTGCCATTCACTAGAGAAAGGGTACCAATTTCACTGACTAGGAAATACTTGCCATTCTTTGACTATCTCCTGTGTGAGCAGTGCATTTCTCGGATGAAAGTCAATTAATTTCTCTGTCCACATCAAGTGAAATCCTGTGGTCACGTTCAGGCTCTTGGCAGCCAGTGTGTGCGTTTGCATGTTTTGATGAAGTTAGTAACGCAAAAGCCCGGGATACCAACATCCTGGTTAGCAGTGTGGTACACTTTGTGTCCACATAGGGGAATAACCTCAGGTGATGGGAGATGTTGTTCTGAGAAGAAAGTTGCCTCATGGAATGTGAAAGGAGTTTTCCTGGCCGATGGAAGTGCAAAGGGCTTGAGGCGATTTTCTACTCACCACAACAAAACACATCTTGTCATCCAAAATGTGGGTTCCAGATTGGGAGTTCTTGGAAACAGGGGAGAAATGTCATCCCTATGCCACGTAGAGGAGGCGGAGGTGGGAATATGGAGCAGTAAAGCCATGCTGAGATGCAAACATCTTTCCAGGACCCTAACACACAAGTGGCTGTTGACTGGAGGGGAGGGTCTTAAGGGGAGTGCTTACGGACTCTGGCCAATCAGGAAAGACTTGGGTGTGATGTCACAGTGGGCTCACAGCCCTTGGACTTGGAGAGTCCTGAGGCAGCTGCTACCTGTCCTGTTCCTATGGCTGCCCAGCCAGCCAAGAGGAGAAAGGCAGGTGCCCCTGTATGGTGAGGAAGATTTCTCAGTGAAGTGTGGCATAGGGAAATGGGAGGGAGGCCGAACAGGATATCCATGAACTGAGCCCATGGGATTGGGGAATCTATTCTTCACTGCTAGCCAAATCATCCATATCCCACGATTTTGAATGTTCACAGGCCTGTGTGCCACCTGCGGTGGGTCTCCCTTTGCAGAACAGGGTGCCTTCGATCTCACTGTGATACACAAGCTGCCTGGTTTTCAGGGTCCCAACCGACCACGTGATCTTAGGGTGTAGTGCTAGCGGACTGTCAAGGGAAGAATGAGTTTACATGGTCGCCCAGGCACCTGTTCATCTTACAGAAATTCTTCCGTGCCCTGCAGGGTACACTAAACCATGGGCAAGGAATCTTGGAAGAAGTTAACCTGATTCTCCAGTGTTTCCTAGTATTCAATAAGGATCGCTACTGCTGAAAAGTACTTTTGTTACATGAAGGTGCTGACATTCTCTGAGTCCAGAATGTTTGCTATTCAAGGATCCATGAGTGTGTATGTGTGTGTATGTGTGTGTGTGTGTGTGTGTGTGTGTGTATTTGTGTGCTTCTGTGCATGTGTGTGTTTGTGTGTTTGTGGGAGCCTTTGCACAGAGGGTAGATAGTATAATATTTCTTTTGTCAGTTTCTGGGAGATACTCTTTTTCAAAAAATGGCAGTCCTGATTGTTTCCTAGAAGGTAATAATTTTGGAGAGATCAAATTTTGTTGTCCTTAGATCACGCCGTATATATTCTGTAAGGAGGAACTATTCAGCATTCAGGGAATATGTGCAGTGTATTTCCAGGCATCACGATACATGGGTCAATGTGCATCACTGGGTGAAATGAAGGGATTTCAATTCTAATGATTACTTCAGGCCCAGTCCCAGGTGGAATACACCTTGCTTGTTTCCTTGCATAAATGTGGCAGTATTTCATCAGTCCATGAACATGGCGGAAATTATATCACAACACATATTTTTCTTAGCGTGATCCTTTTTGAAGTGCTGATATTGTCCCCTCAGTAGCATAACACCTGGACTTTCAGCCATTGCGTGTAACATTCCCCATGCAATGAATATGGATAGATTTTGTTTTATTTTGTGTGTCTGTGTGTGCAACATTTCTAGTTTGCAAATGTAGTAATTTCTTTGCTCATTCAAGTAAGTTCTCCTAGGACAAACGATTTTACACGCATTGTGTATACCTACTGTTTAGGCATGCATAAGACCCCTTCAATCAAACTCTTTCTTTTCCACTGTGGAAATTGATAGCATGCACCAGGCTGTGCACCAGGGTGTGCTGGTGTTGAGTGACTTGTGATTTTGCTAAACGTTACCATTCCGTACATACGAGCAAAGAAATTCCTTCACTCGATAACTGTTAGGATATCAACACTTTGTTTCTGTGTGTGTGTGTGTGTGTGTGTGTGTTTGATTGTGTGATTGTCATCTTTCTCTTTCAGTTTGCCTCAGTGATTTGTATAAATTAGGTTACTTCCTGATGTCAGTTTGAGGAAAAGCCTTGAGTTACCCTGCCATTAGTCTTCAGTTCCATGAATGAAAGGTGTCGTGGTCTGTCACTGAGAACCTTTGCAGAAATGAATGTCCTTCCCAAGTGTTCCATGGTATTCCATAGTTTTGGTGTTCCTGAAAGCTGCCATTCACTAGAGAAAGTGTACCAATTTCACTGACTAGGAAATACTTGCCATTCTTTGACTGTCTCCTGTGTGAGCAGTGCATTTCTCGGATGAAAGTGAATTAATTTCTCTGTCCACATCAAGTGAAATCCTGTGGTCACGTTCAGGCTCTTGGCAGCAAGTGTGTGCGTTTGCATGTTTTGATGAAGTTAGTAACGCAAAAGCCCGGGATACCAACATCCTGGTTAGCAGTGTGGTACACTTTGTGTCCACATAGGGGAATAACCTCAGGTGATGGGAGATGTTGTTCTGAGAAGAAAGTTGCCTCATGGAATGTGAAAGGAGTTTTCCTGGCTGATGGAAGTGCAAAGGGCTTCAGGCGATTTTCTACTCACCACAACAAAACACATCTTGTCATCCAAAATGTGGGTTCCAGATTGGGAGTTCTTGGAAACAGGAGAGAAATGTCATCCCTATGCCACGTAGAGGAGGCGGAGGTGGGAATATGGAGCAGTAAAGCCATGCTGAGATGCAAACATCTTTCCAGGACCCTAACACACAAGTGGCTGTTGACTGGAGGGGAGGGTCTTAAGGGGAGTGCTTACGGACTCCGGCCAATCAGGAAAGACTTGGGTGTGATGTCACAGTGGGCTCACAGCCCTTGGACTTGGAGAGTCCTGAGGCAGCTGCTACCTGTCCTGTTGCTATGGCTGCCCAGCCAGCCAAGAGGAGAAAGGCAGGTGCCCCTGTATGGTGAGGAAGATTTCTCAGTGAAGTGTGGCATAGGGAAATGGGAGGGAGGCCGCACAGGATATCCATGAACTGAGCCCATGGGATTGGGGAATCTATTCTTCACTGCTAGCCAAATCATCCATATCCCACGATTTTGAATGTTCACAGGCCTGTGTGCCACCTGCGGTGGGTCTCCCTTTGCAGAACAGGGCGCCTTCGATCTCACTGTGATACACAAGCTGCCTGGTTTTCAGGGTCCCAACCGACCACGTGATCTTAGGGTGTAGTGCTAGCGGACTGGCAAGGGAAGAATGAGTTTACATGGTGGCCCAGGCACCTGTTGATCTGACAGAAATTCTTCCGTGCCCTGCAGGGTACACTAAACCATGGGCAAGGAATCTTGGAAGATGTTAACGTGATTCTCCAGTGTTTCCTAGTATTCAATAAGGATCGCTACTGCTGAAAGGTACTTTTGTTACATTAAGGTGCTGACATTCTCTGAGTCCAGAATGTTTGCTATTCAAGGAGCCATGAGTGTGTATGTGTGTGTATGTGTGTGTGTGTGTGTGTGTATGTGTATTTGTGTGCTTCTGTGCATGTGTGTGTTTGTATGTTTGTGGGAGCCTTTGCACAGAGGGTAGATAGTATAATATTTCTTTTGTCAGTTTCTGGGAGATACTCTTTTTCAAAAAATGGCAGTCCTGATTGTTTCCTAGAAGGTAATAATTTTGGAGAGATCAAACTTTGTTGTCCTTAGATGAAGCCGTATATATTCTGTAAGGAGGAACTATTCAGCATTCAGGGAATATGTGCAGTGTATTTCCAGGCATCACGATACATGGGTCAATGTGCATCACTGGGTGAAATGAAGGGATTTCAATTCTAGTGATTACTTCAGGCCCAGTCCCAGGTGGAATACACCTTGCTTGTTTCCTTGCATAAATGTGGCAGTATTTCATCAGTCCATGAACATGGCGGAAATTATATCACCTCACATATTTTTCTTAGCGTGATCCTTTTTGAAGTGCTGATATTGTCCCCTCAGTAGCATAACTCCTGGACTTTCAGCCATTGCGTGTAACATTCCCCATGCAATGAATATGGATAGATTTTGTTTTATTTTGTGTGTCTGTGTGTGCAACATTTCTCGTTTGCAAATGTAGCAATTGCTTTGCTCATTCAAGTAAGTTCTCCTAGGACAAACGATTTTACACGCATTGTGTATACCTACTGTTTAGGCATGCATAAGACCCCTTCAATCAAACTCTTTCTTTTAAACTGTGGAAATTGATAGCATGCACCAGGCTGTGCACCAGGGTGTGCTGGTGTTGAGTGACTTGTGATTTTGCTAAACGTTACCATTCAGTACATACGAGCAAAGAAATTCCTTCACTCCATAACTATTAGGATATCAACACTTTGTCTGTGTGTGTGTGTTTGTTTGATTGTGTGATTGTCATCTTTCTCTTTCAGTTTGCCTCACTGATTTGTATAAATTAGCTTACTTCCTGATGTCAGTTTGAGGAAAAGCCTTGAGTTACCCTGCCATTAGTCTTCAGTTCCATGAATGAAAGGTGTCGTGGTCTGTCACTGAGAACCTTTGCGGAAATGAATGTCCTTCCCAAGTGTTCCATGGTATTCCATAGTTTTGGTGTTCCTGAAAGCTCCCATTCACTAGAGAAAGTGTACCAATTTCACTGACTAGGAAATACTTGCCATTCTTTGACTATCTCCTGTGTGAGCAGTGCATTTCTCGGATGAAAGTCAATTAATTTCTCTGTCCACATCAAGTGAAATCCTGTGGTCACGTTCAGGCTCTTGGCAGCCAGTGTGTGCGTTTGCATGTTTTGATGAAGTTAGTAACGCAAAAGCCCGGGATACCAACATCCTGGTTAGCAGTGTGGTACACTTTGTGTCCACATAGGGGAATAACCTCAGGTGATGGGAGATGTTGTTCTGAGAAGAAAGTTGCCTCATGGAATGTGAAAGGAGTTTTCCTGGCCGATGGAAGTGCAAAGGCTTGAGGCGATTTTCTACTCACCACAAAAAAACATATCTTGTCATCCAAAATGTGTTTTCCAGATTGGGAGTTCTTGGAAACAGGAGAGAAATGTCATCCCTATGCCACGTAGAGGAGGCAGAGGTGGGAATATGGAGCAGTAAAGACATGCTGAGATTCAAACATCTTTCTAGGACCCTAACACACAAGTGGCTGTTGACTGGAGGGGGAGGGTCTTAAGGGGAGTGCTTACGGACTCCGGCCAATCAGGAAAGACTTGGGTGTGATGTCACAGTGGGCTCACAGCCCTTGGACTTGGAGAGTCCTGAGGCAGCTCCTACCTGTCCTGTTGCTATGGCTGCCCAGCCAGCCAAGAGTAGAAAGGCAGGTGCCCCTGTATGGTGAGGAAGATTTCTCAGTGAAGTGTGGCATAGGGAAATGGGAGGGAGGCCGCACAGGATATCCATGAACTGAGCCCATGGGATTGGGGGAATCTATTCTTCACTGCTAGCCAAATCATCCATATCCCACGATTTTGAATGTTCACAGGCCTGTGTGCCACCTGCGGTGGGTCTCCCTTTGCAGAACAGGGCGCCTTCGATCTCACTGTGATACACAGGCTGCCTGGTTTTCAGGGTCCCAACCGACCACGTGATCTTAGGGTGTAGTGCTAGCGGACTGGCAAGGGAAGAATGAGTTTACATGGTGGCCCAGGCACCTGTTGATCTGACAGAAATTCTTCTGTTCCCTGCAGGGTACACTAAACCATGGGCAAGGAATCTTGGAAGAAATTAACCTGATTCTCCAGTGTTTCCTAGTATTCAATAAAGATCGCTACTGCTGAAAGGTACTTTTGTTACATGAAGGTGCAGACATTCTCTGAGTCCAGAATGTTTGCTATTCAAGGAGCCATGAGTGTGTATGTGCGTGTGTGTGTGTGTGTATGTGTATTTGTGTGCTTCTGTGCATGTGTGTGTGTGTGTGTGTTTGTGGGAGCCTTTGCACAGAGGGTAGATAGTATAATATTTCTTTTGTCAGTTTCTGGGAGATACTCTTTTTCAAAAAATGGCAGTCCTGATTGTTTCCTAGAAGGTAATAATTTTGGAGAGATCAAACTTTGTTGTCCTTAGATGAAGCCGTACATATTCTGTAAGGAGGAACTATTCAGCATTCAGGGAATATGTGCAGTGTATTTCCAGGCATCACGATACATGGGTCAATGTGCATCACTGGGTGAAATGAAGGGATTTCAATTCTAATGATTACATCAGGCCCAGTCCCAGGTGGAATACACCTTGCTTGTTTCCTTGCATAAATGTGGCAGTATTTCATCAGTCCATGAACATGGCGGAAATTATATCACAACACATATTTTTCTTAGCGTGATCCTTTTTGAAGTGCTGATATTGTCCCCTCAATAGCATAACACCTGGACTTTCAGCCATTGCGTGTAACATTCCCCATGCAATGAATATGGATAGATTTTGTTTTATTTTGTGTGTCTGTGTGTGCAACATTTCTAGTTTGCAAATGTAGTAATTTCTTTGCTCATTCAAGTAAGTTCTCCTAGGACAAACGATTTTACACGCATTGTGTATACCTACTGTTTAGTCATGCATAAGACCCCTTCAATCAAACTCTTTCTTTTCCACTGTGGAAATTGATAGCATGCACCAGGCTGTGCACCAGGGTGTGCTGGTGTTGAGTGACTTGTGATTTTGCCAAACGTTACCATTCCGTACATACGAGCAAAGAAATTCCTTCACTCGATAACTGTTAGGATATCAACACTTTGTTTCTGTGTGTGTGTGTGTGTGTGTGTGTGTTTGATTGTGTGATTGTCATCTTTCTCTTTCAGTTTGCCTCAGTGATTTGTATAAATTAGGTTACTTCCTGATGTCAGTTTGAGGAAAAGCCTTGAGTTACCCTGCCATTAGTCTTCAGTTCCATGAATGAAAGGTGTCGTGGTCTGTCACTGAGAACCTTTGCAGAAATGAATGTCCTTCCCAAGTGTTCCATGGTATTCCATAGTTTTGGTGTTCCTGAAAGCTGCCATTCACTAGAGAAAGTGTACCAATTTCACTGACTAGGAAATACTTGCCATTCTTTGACTGTCTCCTGTGTGAGCAGTGCATTTCTCGGATGAAAGTGAATTAATTTCTCTGTCCACATCAAGTGAAATCCTGTGGTCACGTTCAGGCTCTTGGCAGCAAGTGTGTGCGTTTGCATGTTTTGATGAAGTTAATAACGCAAAAGCCCGGGATACCAACATCCTGGTTAGCAGTGTGGTACACTTTGTGTCCACATAGGGGAATAACCTCAGGTGATGGGAGATGTTGTTCTGAGAAGAAAGTTGCCTCATGGAATGTGAAAGGAGTTTTCCTGGCTGATGGAAGTGCAAAGGGCTTCAGGCGATTTTCTACTCACCACAACAAAACACATCTTGTCATCCAAAATGTGGGTTCCAGATTGGGAGTTCTTGGAAACAGGAGAGAAATGTCATCCCTATGCCACGTAGAGGAGGCGGAGGTGGGAATATGGAGCAGTAAAGCCATGCTGAGATGCAAACATCTTTCCAGGACCCTAACACACAAGTGGCTGTTGACTGGAGGGGAGGGTCTTAAGGGGAGTGCTTACGGACTCCGGCCAATCAGGAAAGACTTGGGTGTGATGTCACAGTGGGCTCACAGCCCTTGGACTTGGAGAGTCCTGAGGCAGCTGCTACCTGTCCTGTTGCTATGGCTGCCCAGCCAGCCAAGAGGAGAAAGGCAGGTGCCCCTGTATGGTGAGGAAGATTTCTCAGTGAAGTGTGGCATAGGGAAATGGGAGGGAGGCCGCACAGGATATCCATGAACTGAGCCCATGGGATTGGGGAATCTATTCTTCACTGCTAGCCAAATCATCCATATCCCACGATTTTGAATGTTCACAGGCCTGTGTGCCACCTGCGGTGGGTCTCCCTTTGCAGAACAGGGCGCCTTCGATCTCACTGTGATACACAAGCTGCCTGGTTTTCAGGGTCCCAACCGACCACGTGATCTTAGGGTGTAGTGCTAGCGGACTGGCAAGGGAAGAATGAGTTTACATGGTGGCCCAGGCACCTGTTGATCTGACAGAAATTCTTCCGTGCCCTGCAGGGTACACTAAACCATGGGCAAGGAATCTTGGAAGAAGTTAACGTGATTCTCCAGTGTTTCCTAGTATTCAATAAGGATCGCTACTGCTGAAAGGTACTTTTGTTACATTAAGGTGCTGACATTCTCTGAGTCCAGAATGTTTGCTATTCAAGGAGCCATGAGTGTGTATGTGTGTGTATGTGTGTGTGTGTGTGTGTGTATGTGTATTTGTGTGCTTCTGTGCATGTGTGTGTTTGTATGTTTGTGGGAGCCTTTGCACAGAGGGTAGATAGTATAATATTTCTTTTGTCAGTTTCTGGGAGATACTCTTTTTCAAAAAATGGCAGTCCTGATTGTTTCCTAGAAGGTAATAATTTTGGAGAGATCAAACTTTGTTGTCCTTAGATGAAGCCGTATATATTCTGTAAGGAGGAACTATTCAGCATTCAGGGAATATGTGCAGTGTATTTCCAGGCATCACGATACATGGGTCAATGTGCATCACTGGGTGAAATGAAGGGATTTCAATTCTAGTGATTACTTCAGGCCCAGTCCCAGGTGGAATACACCTTGCTTGTTTCCTTGCATAAATGTGGCAGTATTTCATCAGTCCATGAACATGGCGGAAATTATATCACCTCACATATTTTTCTTAGCGTGATCCTTTTTGAAGTGCTGATATTGTCCCCTCAGTAGCATAACTCCTGGACTTTCAGCCATTGCGTGTAACATTCCCCATGCAATGAATATGGATAGATTTTGTTTTATTTTGTGTGTCTGTGTGTGCAACATTTCTCGTTTGCAAATGTAGCAATTGCTTTGCTCATTCAAGTAAGTTCTCCTAGGACAAACGATTTTACACGCATTGTGTATACCTACTGTTTAGGCATGCATAAGACCCCTTCAATCAAACTCTTTCTTTTAAACTGTGGAAATTGATAGCATGCACCACGCTGTGCACCAGGGTGTGCTGGTGTTGAGTGACTTGTGATTTTGCTAAACGTTACCATTCAGTACATACGAGCAAAGAAATTCCTTCACTCCATAACTATTAGGATATCAACACTTTGTCTGTGTGTGTGTGTTTGTTTGATTGTGTGATTGTCATCTTTCTCTTTCAGTTTGTCTCACTGATTTGTATAAATTAGCTTACTTCCTGATGTCAGTTTGAGGAAAAGCCTTGAGTTACCCTGCCATTAGTCTTCAGTTCCATGAATGAAAGGTGTCGTGGTCTGTCACTGAGAACCTTTGCGGAAATGAATGTCCTTCCCAAGTGTTCCATGGTATTCCATAGTTTTGGTGTTCCTGAAAGCTCCCATTCACTAGAGAAAGTGTACCAATTTCACTGACTAGGAAATACTTGCCATTCTTTGACTATCTCCTGTGTGAGCAGTGCATTTCTCGGATGAAAGTCAATTAATTTCTCTGTCCACATCAAGTGAAATCCTGTGGTCACGTTCAGGCTCTTGGCAGCCAGTGTGTGCGTTTGCATGTTTTGATGAAGTTAGTAACGCAAAAGCCCGGGATACCAACATCCTGGTTAGCAGTGTGGTACACTTTGTGTCCACATAGGGGAATAACCTCAGGTGATGGGAGATGTTGTTCTGAGAAGAAAGTTGCCTCATGGAATGTGAAAGGAGTTTTCCTGGCCGATGGAAGTGCAAAGGCTTGAGGCGATTTTCTACTCACCACAAAAAAACATATCTTGTCATCCAAAATGTGGGTTCCAGATTGGGAGTTCTTGGAAACAGGAGAGAAATGTCATCCCTATGCCACGTAGAGGAGGCAGAGGTGGGAATATGGAGCAGTAAAGACATGCTGAGATTCAAACATCTTTCTAGGACCCTAACACACAAGTGGCTGTTGACTGGAGGGGGAGGGTCTTAAGGGGAGTGCTTACGGACTCCGGCCAATCAGGAAAGACTTGGGTGTGATGTCACAGTGGGCTCACAGCCCTTGGACTTGGAGAGTCCTGAGGCAGCTCCTACCTGTCCTGTTGCTATGGCTGCCCAGCCAGCCAAGAGTAGAAAGGCAGGTGCCCCTGTATGGTGAGGAAGATTTCTCAGTGAAGTGTGGCATAGGGAAATGGGAGGGAGGCCGCACAGGATATCCATGAACTGAGCCCATGGGATTGGGGGAATCTATTCTTCACTGCTAGCCAAATCATCCATATCCCACGATTTTGAATGTTCACAGGCCTGTGTGCCACCTGCGGTGGGTCTCCCTTTGCAGAACAGGGCGCCTTCGATCTCACTGTGATACACAGGCTGCCTGGTTTTCAGGGTCCCAACCGACCACGTGATCTTAGGGTGTAGTGCTAGTGGACTGGCAAGGGAAGAATGAGTTTACATGGTGGCCCAGGCACCTGTTGATCTGACAGAAATTCTTCTGTTCCCTGCAGGGTACACTAAACCATGGGCAAGGAATCTTGGAAGAAATTAACCTGATTCTCCAGTGTTTCCTAGTATTCAATAAAGATCGCTACTGCTGAAAGGTACTTTTGTTACATGAAGGTGCAGACATTCTCTGAGTCCAGAATGTTTGCTATTCAAGGAGCCATGAGTGTGTATGTGCGTGTGTGTGTGTGTGTGTATGTGTATTTGTGTGCTTCTGTGCATGTGTGTGTGTGTGTGTGTTTGTGGGAGCCTTTGCACAGAGGGTAGATAGTATAATATTTCTTTTGTCAGTTTCTGGGAGATACTCTTTTTCAAAAAATGGCAGTCCTGATTGTTTCCTAGAAGGTAATAATTTTGGAGAGATCAAACTTTGTTGTCCTTAGATGAAGCCGTATATATTCTGTAAGGAGGAACTATTCAGCATTCAGGGAATATGTGCAGTGTATTTCCAGGCATCACGATACATGGGTCAATGTGCATCACTGGGTGAAATGAAGGGATTTCAATTCTAATGATTACATCAGGCCCAGTCCCAGGTGGAATACACCTTGCTTGTTTCCTTGCATAAATGTGGCAGTATTTCATCAGTCCATGAACATGGCGGAAATTATATCACAACACATATTTTTCTTAGCGTGATCCTTTTTGAAGTGCTGATATTGTCCCCTCAGTAGCATAACACCTGGACTTTCAGCCATTGCGTGTAACATTCCCCATGCAATGAATATGGATAGATTTTGTTTTATTTTGTGTGTCTGTGTGTGCAACATTTCTAGTTTGCAAATGTAGTAATTTCTTTGCTCATTCAAGTAAGTTCTCCTAGGACAAACGATTTTACACGCATTGTGTATACCTACTGTTTAGTCATGCATAAGACCCCTTCAATCAAACTCTTTCTTTTCCACTGTGGAAATTGATAGCATGCACCAGGCTGTGCACCAGGGTGTGCTGGTGTTGAGTGACTTGTGATTTTGCTAAACGTTTCCATTCAGTACATACGAGCAAAGAAATTCCTTCACTCGATAACTGTTAGGATATCAACACTTTGTTTCTGTGTGTGTGTGTGTGTGTGTTTGATTGTGTGATTGTCATCTTTCTCTTTCAGTTTGCCTCACTGATTTGTATAAATTAGCTTACTTCCTGATGTCAGTTTGAGGAAAAGCCTTGAGTTACCCTGCCATTAGTCTTCAGTTCCATGAATGAAATGTGTCGTGGTCTGTCACTGAGAACCTTTGCAGAAATGAATGTCCTTCCCAAGTGTTCCATCGTATTCCATAGTTTTGGTGTTCCTGAAAGCTCCCATTCACTAGAGAAAGTGTACCAATTTCACTGACTAGGAAATACTTGCCATTCTTTGACTATCTCCTGTGTGAGCAGTGCATTTCTCGGATGAAAGTCAATTAATTTCTCTGTCCACATCAAGTGAAATCCTGTGGTCACGTTCAGGCTCTTGGCAGCCAGTGTGTGCGTTTGCATGTTTTGATGAAGTTAGTAACGCAAAAGCCCGGGATACCAACATCCTGGTTAGCAGTGTGGTACACTTTGTGTCCACATAGGGGAATAACCTCAGGTGATGGGAGATGTTCTTCTGAGAAGAAAGTTGCCTCATGGAATGTGCAAGGAGTTTTCCTGGCCGATGGAAGTGCAAAGGGCTTGAGGCGATTTTCTACTCACCAAAACAAAACACATCTTGTCATCCAAAATGTGGGTTCCAGATTGGGAGTTCTTGGAAACAGGAGAGAAATGTCATCCCTATGCCACGTAGAGGAGGCGGAGGTGGGAATATGGAGCAGTAAAGCCATGCTGAGATGCAAACATCTTTCCAGGACCCTAACACACAAGTGGCTGTTGACTGGAGGGGAGGGTCTTAAGGGGAGTGCTTACGGACTCCGGCCAATCAGGAAAGACTTGGGTGTGATGTCACAGTGGGCTCACAGCCCTTGGACTTGGAGAGTCCTGAGGCAGCTGCTACCTGTCCTGTTGCTATGGCTGCCCAGCCAGCCAAGAGGAGAAAGGCAGGTGCCCCTGTATGGTGAGGAAGATTTCTCAGTGAAGTGTGGCATAGGGAAATGGGAGGGAGGCCGAACAGGATATCCATGAACTGAGCCCATGGGATTGGGGAATCTATTCTTCACTGCTAGCCAAATCATCCATATCCCACGATTTTGAATGTTCACAGGCCTGTGTGCCACCTGCGGTGGGTCTCCCTTTGCAGAACAGGGCGCCTTCGATCTCACTGTGATACACAAGCTGCCTGGTTTTCAGGGTCCCAACCGACCACGTGATCTTAGGGTGTAGTGCTAGCGGACTGGCAAGGGAAGAATGAGTTTACATGGTGGCCCAGGCACCTGTTGATCTGACAGAAATTCTTCCGTGCCCTGCAGGGTACACTAAACCATGGGCTAGGAATCTTGGAAGAAGTTAACCTGATTCTCCAGTGTTTCCTAGTATTCAATAAGGATCGCTACTGCTGAAAGGTACTTTTGTTACATTAAGGTGCTGACATTCTCTGAGTCCAGAATGTTTGCTATTCAAAGAGCCATGAGTGTGTATGTGTGTGTATGTGTGTGTGTGTGTGTTTGTATGTGTATTTGTGTGCTTCTGTGCATGTGTGTGTTTGTGTGTTTGTGGGAGCCTTTGCACAGAGGGTAGATAGTATAATATTTCTTTTGTCAGTTTCTGGGAGATACTCTTTTTCAAAAAATGGCAGTCCTGATTGTTTCCTAGAAGGTAATAATTTTGGAGAGATCAAACTTTGTTGTCCTTAGATGAAGCCGTATATATTCTGTAAGGAGGAACTATTCAGCATTCAGGGAATATGTGCAGTGTATTTCCAGGCATCACGATACATGGGTCAATGTGCATCACTGGGTGAAATGAAGGGATTTCAATTCTAGTGATTACTTCAGGCCCAGTCCCAGGTGGAATACACCTTGCTTGTTTCCTTGCATAAATGTGGCAGTATTTCATCAGTCCATGAACATGGCGGAAATTATATCACCTCACATATTTTTCTTAGCGTGATCCTTTTTGAAGTGCTGATATTGTCCCCTCAGTAGCATAACTCCTGGACTTTCAGCCATTGCGTGTAACATTCCCCATGCAATGAATATGGATAGATTTTGTTTTATTTTGTGTGTCTGTGTGTGCAACATTTCTAGTTTGCAAATGTAGCAATTGCTTTGCTCATTCAAGTAAGTTCTCCTAGGACAAACGATTTTACACGCATTGTGTATACCTACTGTTTAGGCATGCATAAGACCCCTTCAATCAAACTCTTTCTTTTAAACTGTGGAAATTGATAGCATGCACCAGGCTGTGCACCAGGGTGTGCTGGTGTTGAGTGACTTGTGATTTTGCTAAACGTTACCATTCAGTACATACGAGCAAAGAAATTCCTTCACTCCATAACTATTAGGATATCAACACTTTGTCTCTGTGTGTGTGTTTGTTTGATTGTGTGATTGTCATCTTTCTCTTTCAGTTTGCCTCACTGATTTGTATAAATTAGCTTACTTCCTGATGTCAGTTTGAGGAAAAGCCTTGAGTTACCCTGCCATTAGTCTTCAGTTCCATGAATGAAAGGTGTCGTGGTCTGTCACTGAGAACCTTTGCGGAAATGAATGTCCTTCCCAAGTGTTCCATGGTATTCCATAGTTTTGGTGTTCCTGAAAGCTCCCATTCACTAGAGAAAGTGTACCAATTTCACTGACTAGGAAATACTTGCCATTCTTTGACTATCTCCTGTGTGAGCAGTGCATTTCTCGGATGAAAGTCAATTAATTTCTCTGTCCACATCAAGTGAAATCCTGTGGTCACGTTCAGGCTCTTGGCAGCCAGTGTGTGCGTTTGCATGTTTTGATGAAGTTAGTAACGCAAAAGCCCGGGATACCAACATCCTGGTTAGCAGTGTGGTACACTTTGTGTCCACATAGGGGTATAACCTCAGGTGATGGGAGATGTTGTTCTGAGAAGAATGTTGCCTCATGGAATGTGAAAGAGTTTTCCTGGCCGATGGAAGTGCAAAGGCTTGAGGCGATTTTCTACTCACCACAAAAAAACATATCTTGTCATCCAAAATGTGGGTTCCAGATTGGGAGTTCTTGGAAACAGGAGAGAAATGTCATCCCTATGCCACGTAGAGGAGGCAGAGGTGGGAATATGGAGCAGTAAAGACATGCTGAGATTCAAACATCTTTCTAGGACCCTAACACACAAGTGGCTGTTGACTGGAGGGGGAGGGTCTTAAAGGGAGTGCTTACGGACTCCGGCCAATCAGGAAAGACTTGGGTGTGATGTCACAGTGGGCTCACAGTCCTTGGACTTGTAGAGTCCTGAGGCAGCTCCTACCTGTCCTGTTGCTATGGCTGCCCAGCCAGCCAAGAGTAGAAAGGCAGGTGCCCCTGTATGGTGAGGAAGATTTCTCAGTGAAGTGTGGCATAGGGAAATGGGAGGGAGGCCGCACAGGATATCCATGAACTGAGCCCATGGGATTGGGGGAATCTATTCTTCACTGCTAGCCAAATCATCCATAGCCCACGATTTTGAATGTTCACAGGCCTGTGTGCCACCTGCGGTGGGTCTCCCTTTGCAGAACAGGGCGCCTTCGATCTCACTGTGATACACAAGCTGCCTGGTTTTCAGGGTCCCAACCGACCACGTGATCTTAGGGTGTAGTGCTAGTGGACTGGCAAGGGAAGAATGAGTTTACATGGTGGCCCAGGCACCTGTTGATCTGACAGAAATTCTTCTGTTCCCTGCAGGGTACACTAAACCATGGGCAAGGAATCTTGGAAGAAATTAACCTGATTCTCCAGTGTTTCCTAGTATTCAATAAGGATCGCTACTGCTGAAAGGTACTTTTGTTACATGAAGGTGCAGACATTCTCTGAGTCCAGAATGTTTGCTATTCAAGGAGCCATGAGTGTGTATGTGTGTGTGTGTGTGTGTGTGTGTATGTGTATTTGTGTGCTTCTGTGCATGTGTGTGTGTGTGTTTGTGGGAGCCTTTGCACAGAGGGTAGATAGTATAATATTTCTTTTGTCAGATTCTGGGAGATACTCTTTTTCAAAAAATGGCAGTCCTGATTGTTTCCTAGAAGGTAATAATTTTGGAGAGATCAAATTTTGTTGTCCTTAGATCACGCCGTATATATTCTGTAAGGAGGAACTATTCAGCATTCAGGGAATATGTGCAGTGTATTTCCAGGCATCACGATACATGGGTCAATGTGCATCACTGGGTCAAATGAAGGGATTTCAATTCTAATGATTACATCAGGCCCAGTCCCAGGTGGAATACACCTTGCTTGTTTCCTTGCATAAATGTGGCAGTATTTCATCAGTCCATGAACATGGCGGAAATTATATCACAACACATATTTTTCTTAGCGTGATCCTTTTTGAAGTGCTGATATTGTCCCCTCAGTAGCATAACACCTGGACTTTCAGCCATTGCGTGTAACATTCCCCATGCAATGAATATGGATAGATTTTGTTTTATTTTGTGTGTCTGTGTGTGCAACATTTCTAGTTTGCAAATGTAGTAATTTCTTTGCTCATTCAAGTAAGTTCTCCTAGGACAAACGATTTTACACGCATTGTGTATACCTACTGTTTAGGCATGCATAAGACCCCTTCAATCAAACTCTTTCTTTTCCACTGTGGAAATTGATAGCATGCACCAGGCTGTGCACCAGGGTGTGCTGGTGTTGAGTGACTAGTGATTTTGCTAAACGTTACCATTCAGTACATACGAGCAAAGAAATTCCTTCACTCGATAACTATTAGGATATCAACACTTTGTTTCTGTGTGTGTGTGTGTGTGTGTGTGTGTGTGTTTGATTGTGTGATTGTCATCTTTCTCTTTCAGTTTGCCTCACTGATTTGTATAAATTAGCTTACTTCCTGATGTCAGTTTGAGGAAAAGCCTTGAGTTACCCTGCCATTAGTCTTCAGTTCCATGAATGAAAGTTGTCGTGGTCTGTCACTGAGAACCTTTGCGGAAATGAATGTCCTTCCCAAGTGTTCCATGGTATTCCATAGTTTTGGTGTTCCTGAAAGCTACCATTCACTAGAGAAAGTGTACCAATTTCACTGACTAGGAAATACTTGCCATTCTTTGACTATCTCCTGTGTGAGCAGTGCATTTCTCGGATGAAAGTGAATTAATTTCTCTGTCCACATCAAGTGAAATCCTGTGGTCACGTTCAGGCTCTTGGCAGCCAGTGTGTGCGTTTGCATGTTTTGATGAAGTTAGTAACGCAAAAGCCCGGGATACCAACATCCTGGTTAGCAGTGTGGTACACTTTGTGTCCACATAGGGGAATAACCTCAGGTGATGGGAGATGTTGTTCTGAGAAGAAAGTTGCCTCATGGAATGTGAAAGGAGTTTTCCTGGCCCATGGAAGTGCAAAGGGCTTGAGGCGATTTTCTACTCACCACAAAAAAACACATCTTGTCATCCAAAATGTGGGTTCCAGATTGGGAGTTCTTGGAAACAGGAGAGAAATGTCATCCCTATGCCACGTAGAGGAGGCAGAGGTGGGAATATGGAGCAGTAAAGCCATGCTGAGATGCAAACATCTTTCCAGGACCCTAACACACAAGTGGCTGTTGACTGGACGGGGAGGGTCTTAAGGGGAGTGCTTACGGACTCCGGCCAATCAGGAAAGACTTGGGTGTGATGTCACAGTGGGCTCACAGCCCTTGGACTTGGAGAGTACTGAGGCAGCTGCTACCTGTCCTGTTGCTATGGCTGCCCAGCCAGCCAAGAGGAGAAAGGCAGGTGCCCCTGTATGGTGAGGAAGATTTCTCAGTGAAGTGTGGCATAGGGAAATGGGAGGGAGGCCGAACAGGATATCCATGAACTGAGCCCATGGGATTGGGGAATCTATTCTTCACTGCTAGCCAAATCATCCATATCCCACGATTTTGAATGTTCACAGGCCTGTGTGCCACCTGCGGTGGGTCTCCCTTTGCAGAACAGGGCGCCTTCGATCTCACTGTGATACACAAGCTGCCTGGTTTTCAGGGTCCCAACCGACCACGTGATCTTAGGGTGTAGTGCTAGCGGACTGGCAAGGGAAGAATGAGTTTACATGGTGGCCCAGGCACCTGTTGATCTGACAGAAATTCTTCCGTGCCCTGCAGGGTACACTAAACCATGGGCAAGGAATCTTGGAAGAAGTTAACCTGATTCTCCAGTGTTTCCTAGTATTCAATAAGGATCGCTACTGCTGAAAGGTACTTTTGTTACATTAAGGTGCTGACATTCTCTGAGTCCAGAATGTTTGCTATTCAAGATCCATGAGTGTGTATGTGTGTGTATGTGTGTGTGTGTGTGTGTGTATGTGTATTTGTGTGCTTCTGTGCATGTGTGTGTTTGTGTGTTTGTGGGAGCCTTTGCACAGAGGGTAGATAGTATAATATTTCTTTTGTCAGTTTCTGGGAGATACTCTTTTTCAAAAAATGGCAGTCCTGATTGTTTCCTAGAAGGTAATAATTTTGGAGAGATCAAACTTTGTTGTCCTTAGATGAAGCCGTATATATTCTGTAAGGAGGAACTATTCAGCATTCAGGGAATATGTGCAGTGTATTTCCAGGCATCACGATACATGGGTCAATGTGCATCACTGGGTGAAATGAAGGGATTTCAATTCTAGTGATTACTTCAGGCCCAGTCCCAGGTGGAATACACCTTGCTTGTTTCCTTGCATAAATGTGGCAGTATTTCGTCAGTCCATGAACATGGCGGAAATTATATCACCTCACATATTTTTCTTAGCGTGATCCTTTTTGAAGTGCTGATATTGTCCCCTCAGTAGCATAACTCCTGGACTTTCAGCCATTGCGTGTAACATTCCCCATGCAATGAATATGGATAGATTTTGTTTTATTTTGTGTGTCTGTGTGTGCAACATTTCTAGTTTGCAAATGTAGTAATTGCTTTGCTCATTCAAGTAAGTTCTCCTAGGACAAACGATTTTACACGCATTGTGTATACCTACTGTTTAGGCATGCATAAGACCCCTTCAATCAAACTCTTTCTTTTCCACTGTGGAAATTGATAGCATGCACCAGGCTGTGCACCAGGGTGTGCTGGTGTTGAGTGACTTCTGATTTTGCTAAACGTTACCATTCAGTACATACGAGCAAAGAAATTCCTTCACTCCATAACTATTAGGATATCAACACTTTGTCTCTGTGTGTGTGTTTGTTTGATTGTGTGATTGTCATCTTTCTCTTTCAGTTTGCCTCACTGATTTGTATAAATTAGCTTACTTCCTGATGTCAGTTTGAGGAAAAGCCTTGAGTTACCCTGCCATTAGTCTTCAGTTCCATGAATGAAAGGTGTCGTGGTCTGTCACTGAGAAACTAGGCAGAAATGAATGTCCTTCCCAAGTGTTCCATGGTATTCCATAGTTTTGGTGTTCCTGAAAGCTGCCGTTCACTAGAGAAAGTGTACCAATTTCACTGACTAGGAAATACTTGCCATTCTTTGACTATCTCCTGTGTGAGCAGTGCATTTCTCGGATGAAAGTGAATTAATTTCTCTGTCCACATCAAGTGAAATCCTGTGGTCACGTTCAGGCTCTTGGCAGCCAGTGTGTGCGTTTGCATGTTTTGATGAAGTTAGTAACGCAAAAGCCCGGGATACCAACATCCTGGTTAGCAGTGTGGTACACTTTGTGTCCACATAGGGGAATAACCTCAGGTGATGGGAGATGTTGTTCTGAGAAGAAAGTTGCCTCATGGAATGTGAAAGGAGTTTTCCTGGCCGATGCAAGTGCAAAGGGCTTGAGGCGATTTTCTACTCACCACAAAAAAACACATCTTGTCATCCAAAATGTGGGTTCCAGATTGGAAGTTCTTGGAAACAGGAGAGAAATGTCATCCCTATGCCACGTAGAGGAGGCAGAGGTGGGAATGTGGAGCAGTAAAGCCATGCTGAGATGCAAACATCTTTCCAGGACCCTAACACACAAGTGGCTGCTGACTGGAGGGGGAGGGTCTTAAGGGGAGTGCTTACGGACTCCGGCCAATCAGGAAAGACTTGAGTGTGATGTCACAGTGGGCTCACAACCCTTGGACTTGGAGAGTCCTGAGGCAGCTCCTACCTGTCCTGTTGCTATGGCTGCCCAGCCAGCCAAGAGGAGAAAGGCAGGTGCCCCTGTATGGTGAGGAAGATTTCTCAGTGAAGTGTGGCATAGGGAAATGGGAGGGAGGCCGAACAGGATATCCATGAACTGAGCCCATGGGATGGGGGAATCTATTCTTCACTGCTAGCCAAATCATCCATATCCCACGATTTTGAATGTTCACAGGCCTGTGTGCCACCTGCGGTGGGTCTCCCTTTGCAGAACAGGGCGCCTTCGATCTCACTGTGATACACAAGCTGCCTGGTTTTCAGGGTCCCAACCGACCACGTGATCTTAGGGTGTAGTGCTAGCGGACTGGCAAGGGAAGAATGAGTTTACATGGTGGCCCAGGCACCTGTTGATCTGACAGAAATTCTTCTGTGCCCTGCAGGGTACACTAAACCATGGGCAAGGAATCTTGGAAGAAGTTAACCTGATTCTCCAGTGTTTCCTAGTATTCAATAAGGATCGCTAGTGCTGAAAGGTACTTTTGTTACATTAAGGTGCTGACATTCTCTGAGTCCAGAATGTTTGCTATTCAAGGATCCATGAGTGTGTATGTGTGTGTATGTGTGTGTGTGTGTGTGTATGTGTATTTGTGTGCTTCTGTGCATGTGTGTGTTTGTGTGTTTGTGGGAGCCTTTGCACAGAGGGTAGATAGTATAATATTTCTTTGGTCAGTTTCTGGGAGATACTCTTTTTCAAAAAATGGCAGTCCTGATTGTTTCCTAGAAGGTAATAATTTTGGAGACATCAAACTTTGTTGTCCTTAGATCAAGCCGTATATATTCTGTAAGGAGGAACTATTCAGCATTCAGGGAATATGTGCAGTGTATGTCCAGGCATCATGATACATGGGTCAATGTGCATCACTGGGTGAAATGAAGGGATTTCAATTCAAGTTGAATTGAAATCAGGCCCAGTCCCTGGTGGAATACACCTTGCTTGTTTCCTTGCATAAATGTGGCAGTATTTCATCCATCCATGAACATGGCGGAAATTGTATCACCTCACATATTTTTCTTAGCGTGATCCTTTTTGAAGTGCTGATATTGTCCCCTCAGTAGCATAACACCTGGACTTTCAGCCATTGAGTGTAAGATTCCCCATGCAATGGATATGGATAGATTTTGTTTTATTTTGTGTGTCTGTGTGTGCAACATTTCTAGTTTGCAAATGTAGGAATTTCTTTGCTCATTCAAGTAAGTTCTCCTAGGACAAACGATTTTACACGCATTGTGTATACCTACTGTTTAGGCATGCATAAGACCCCTTCAATCAAACTCTTTCTTTTAAACTGTGGAAATTGGTAGCATGCGCCACGCTGTGCACCAGGGTGTGCTGGTGTTGAGTGACTTGTGATTTTGCTAAACGTTACCATTCAGTACATACGAGCAAAGAAATTCCTTCACTCGATAACTATTAGGATATCAACACTTTGTCTCTCTGTGTGTGTGTGTGTGTGTTTGATTGTGTGATTGTCATCTTTCTCTTTCAGTTTGCCTCACTGATTTGTATAAATTAGCTTACTTCCTGATGTCAGTTTGAGGAAAAGCCTTGAGTTACCCTGCCATTAGTCTTCAGTTCCATGAATGAAAGGTGTCGTGGTCTGTCACTGAGAACCTTTGCAGAAATGAATGTCCTTCCCAAGTGTTCCATGGTATTCCATAGTTTTGGTGTTCCTGAAAGCTGCCATTCACTAGAGAAAGTGTACCAATTTCACTGACTAGGAAATACTTGCCATTCTTTGACTATCTCCTGTGTGAGCAGTGCATTTCTCGGATGAAAGTGAATTAATTTCTCTGTCCACATCAAGTGAAATCCTGTGGTCACGTTCAGGCTCTTGGCAGCCAGTGTGTGCGTTTGCATGTTTTGATGAAGTTAGTAACGCAAAAGCCCGGGATACCAACATCTTGGTTAGCAGTGTGGTACACTTTGTGTCCACATAGGGGAATAACCTCAGGTGATGGGAGATGTTGTTCTGAGAAGAAAGTTGCCTCATGGAATGTGAAAGGAGTTTTCCTGGCCGATGGAAGTGCAAAGGGCTTGAGGCGATTTTCTACTCACCACAACAAAACACATCTTGTCATCCAAATTGTGGGTTCCAGATTGGGAGTTCTTGGAAACAGGAGAGAAATGTCATCCCTATGCCACGTAGAGGAGGCGGAGGTGGGAATATGGAGCAGTAAAGCCATGCTGAGATGCAAACATCTTTCCAGGACCCTAACACACAAGTGGCTGTTGACTGGAGGAGAGGGTCTTAAGGGGAGTGCTTACGGACTCCGACCAATCAGGAAAGACTTGGGTGTGATGTCACAGTGGGCTCACAGCCCTTGGACTTGGAGAGTCCTGAGGCAGCTGCTACCTGTCCTGTTGCTATGGCTGCCCAGCCAGCCAAGAGGAGAAAGGCAGGTGCCCCTGTATGGTGAGGAAGATTTCTCAGTGAAGTGTGGCATAGGGAAATGGGAGGGAGGCCGAACAGGATATCCATGAACTGAGCCCATGGGATTGGGGAATCTATTCTTCACTGCTAGCCAAATCATCCATATCCCACGATTTTGAATGTTCACAGGCCTGTGTGCCACCTGCGGTGGGTCTCCCTTTGCAGAACAGGGCGCCTTCGATCTCACTGTGATACACAAGCTGCCTGGTTTTCAGGGTCCCAACCGACCACGTGATCTTAGGGTGTAGTGCTAGCGGACTGGCAAGGGAAGAATGAGTTTACATGGTGGCCCAGGCACCTGTTGATCTGACAGAAATTCTTCTGTTCCCTGCAGGGTACACTAAACCATGACAAGGAATCTTGGAAGAAGTTAACCTGATTCTCCAGTGTTTCCTAGTATTCAATAAGGATCGCTACTGCTGAAAGGTACTTTTGTTACATGAAGGTACAGAAATTTTCTGAGTCCAGAATGTTTGCTATTCAAGGAGCCATGAGTGTGTATGTGTGTGTGTGTGTGTGTGTATGTGTATTTGTGTGCTTCTGTGCATGTGTGTGTGTGTGTGTGTTTGTGGGAGCCTTTGCACAGAGGGTAGATAGTATAATATTTCTTTTGTCAGTTTCTGGGAGATACTCTTTTTCAAAAAATGGCAGTCCTGATTGTTTCCTAGAAGGTAATAATTTTGGAGAGATCAAACTTTGTTGTCCTTAGATGAAGCCGTATATATTCTGTAAGGAGGAACTATTCAGCATTCAGGGAATATGTGCAGTGTATTTCCAGGCATCACGATACATGGGTCAATGTGCATCACTGGGTGAAATGAAGGGATTTCAATTCTAATGATTACATCAGGCCCAGTCCCAGGTGGAATACACCTTGCTTGTTTCCTTGCATAAATGTGGCAGTATTTCATCAGTCCATGAACATGGCGGAAATTATATCACAACACATATTTTTCTTAGCGTGATCCTTTTTGAAGTGCTGATATTGTCCCCTCAGTAGCATAACACCTGGACTTTCAGCCATTGCGTGTAACATTCCCCATGCAATGAATATGGATAGATTTTGTTTTATTTTGTGTGTCTGTGTGTGCAACATTTCTAGTTTGCAAATGTAGTAATTTCTTTGCTCATTCAAGTAAGTTCTCCTAGGACAAACGATTTTACACGCATTGTGTATACCTACTGTTTAGGCATGCATAAGACCCCTTCAATCAAACTCTTTCTTTTCCACTGTGGAAATTGATAGCATGCACCAGGCTGTGCACCAGGGTGTGCTGGTGTTGAGTGACTTGTGATTTTGCTAAACGTTACCATTCAGTACATACGAGCAAAGTAATTCCTTCACTCGATAACTGTTAGGATATCAACACTTTGTTTCTGTGTGTGTGTGTGTGTGTGTGTGTGTGTTTGATTGTGTGATTGTCATCTTTCTCTTTCAGTTTGCCTCAGTGATTTGTATAAATTAGGTTACTTCCTGATGTCAGTTTGAGGAAAAGCCTTGAGTTACCCTGCCATTAGTCTTCAGTTCCATGAATGAAAGGTGTCGTGGTCTGTCACTAAGAACCTTTGCAGAAATGAATGTCCTTCCCAAGTGTTCCATGGTATTCCATAGTTTTGGTGTTCCTGAAAGGTGCCATTCACTAGAGAAAGTGTACCAATTTCACTGACTTGGAAATACTTGCCATTCTTTGACTATCTCCTGTGTGAGCAGTGCATTTCTCGGATGAAAGTGAATTAATTTCTCTGTCCACATCAAGTGAAATCCTGTGGTCACGTTCAGGCTCTTGGCAGCCAGTGTGTGCGTTTGCATGTTTTGATGAAGTTAGTAACGCAAAAGCCCGGGATACCAACATCCTGGTTAGCAGTGTGGTACACTTTGTGTCCACATAGGGGAATAACCTCAGGTGATGGGAGATGTTGTTCTGAGAAGAAAGTTGCCTCATGGAATATGAAAGGAGTTTTCCTGGCCCATGGAAGTGCAAATGGCTTGAGGCGATTTTCTACTCACCACAAAAAAACACATCTTGTCATCCAAAATGTGGTTTCCAGATTGGGAGTTCTTGGAAACAGGAGAGAAATGTCATCCCTATGCCACGTAGAGGAGGCAGAGGTGGGAATATGGAGCAGTAAAGCCATGCTGAGATGCAAACATCTTTCCAGGACCCTAACACACAAGTGGCTGTTGACTGGAGGGGGAGGGTCTTAAGGGGAGTGCTTACAGACTCCGGCCAATCAGGAAAGACTTGGGTGTGATGTCACAGTGGGCTCACAGCCCTTGGACTTGGAGAGTCCTGAGGCAGCTGCTACCTGTCCTGTTGCTATGGCTGCCCAGCCAGCCAAGAGGAGAAAGGCAGGTGCCCCTGTATGGTGAGGAAGATTTCTCAGTGAAGTGTGGCATAGGGAAATGGGAGGGAGGCCGAACAGGATATCCATGAACTGAGCCCATGGGATTGGGGAATCTATTCTTCACTGCTAGCCAAATCATCCATATCCCACGATTTTGAATGTTCACAGGCCTGTGTGCCACCTGCGGTGGGTCTCCCTTTGCAGAACAGGGTGCCTTCGATCTCACTGTGATACACAAGCTGCCTGGTTTTCAGGGTCCCAACCGACCACGTGATCTTAGGGTGTAGTGCTAGCGGACTGTCAAGGGAAGAATGAGTTTACATCGTGGCCCAGGCACCTGTTCATCTTACAGAAATTCTTCCGTGCCCTGCAGGGTACACTAAACCATGCGCAAGGAATCTTGGAAGAAGTTAACCTGATTCTCCAGTGTTTCCTAGTATTCAATAAGGATCGCTACTGCTGAAAAGTTCTTTTGTTACATTAAGGTGCTGACATTCTCTGAGTCCAGAATGTTTGCTATTCAAGGATCCATGAGTTTGTATTTGTGTGTATGTGTGTGTGTGTGTGTGTGTGTGTGTATTTGTGTGCTTCTGTGCATGTGTGTGTTTGTGTGTTTGTGGGAGCCTTTGCACAGAGGGTAGATAGTATAATATTTCTTTGGTCAGTTTCTGGGAGATACTCTTTTTCAAAAAATGGCAGTCCTGATTGTTTCCTAGAAGGTAATAATTTTGGAGAGATCAAACTTTGTTGTCCTTAGATCAAGCCGTATATATTCTGTAAGGAGGAACTATTCAGCATTCAGGGAATATGTGCAGTGTATGTCCAGGCATCATGATACATGGGTCAATGTGCATCACTGGTTGAAATGAAGGGATTTCAATTCTAGTGATTACTTCAGGCCCAGTTCCAGGTGGAATGCACCTTGCTTGTTTCCTTGCATAAATGTGGCAGTATTTCATCCGTCCATGAACATGGCGGAAATTATATCACCTCACATATTTTTCTTAGCGTGATCCTTTTTGAAGTGCTGATATTGTCCCCTCAGTAGCATAACACCTGGACTTTCAGCCATTGCGTGTAACATTCCCCATGCAATGAATATGGATAGATTTTGTTTTATTTTGTGTGTCTGTGTGTGCAACATTTCTAGTTTGCAAATGTAGTAATTTCTTTGCTCATTCAAGTAAGTTCTCCTAGGTCAAACGATTTTACACGCATTGTGTATACCTACTGTTTAGGCATGCATAAGACCCCTTCAATCAAACTCTTTCTTTTCCACTGTGGAAATTGATAGCATGCACCAGGCTGTGCACCAGGGTGTGCTGGTGTTGAGTGACTTGTGATTTTGCTAAACGTTACCATTCAGTACATACGAGCAAAGAAATTCCTTCACTCGATAACTATTAGGATATCAACACTTTGTCTCTTGTGTGTGTGTGTGTGTGTGTGTGTTTGATTGTGTGATTGTCATCTTTCTCTTTCAGTTTGCCTCAGTGATTTGTATAAATTAGCTTACTTCCTGATGCCAGTTTGAGGAAAAGCCTTGAGTTACCCTGCCATTAGTCTTCAGTTCCATGAATGAAAGGTGTCGTGGTCTGTCACTGAGAACCTTTGCAGAAATGAATGTCCTTCCCAAGTGTTCCATGGTATTCCATAGTTTTGGTGTTCCTGAAAGCTGCCATTCACTAGAGAAAGTGTACCAATTTCACTGACTAGGAAATACTTGCCATTCTTTGACTATCTCCTGTGTGAGCAGTGCATTTCTCGGATGAAAGTCAATTAATTTCTCTGTCCACATCAAGTGAAATCCTGTGGTCGCGTTCAGGCTCTTGGCAGCCAGTGTGTGCGTTTGCATGTTTTGATGAAGTTAGTAACGCAAAAGCCCGGGATACCAACATCCTGGTTAGCAGTGTGGTACACTTTGTGTCCACATAGGGGAATAACCTCAGGTGATGGGAGATGTTGTTCTGAGAAGAAAGTTGCCTCATGGAATGTGAAAGGAGTTTTCCTGGCCGATGGAAGTGCAAAGGCTTGAGGCGATTTTCTACTCACCACAAAAAAACATATCTTGTCATCCAAAATGTGGGTTCCAGATTGGGAGTTCTTGGAAACAGGAGAGAAATGTCATCCCTATGCCACGTAGAGGAGGCAGAGGTGGGAATATGGAGCAGTAAAGACATGCTGAGATTCAAACATCTTTCTAGGACCCTAACACACAAGTGGCTGTTGACTGGAGGGGGAGGGTCTTAAGGGGAGTGCTTACGGACTCCGGCCAATCAGGAAAGACTTGGGTGTGATGTCACAGTGGGCTCACAGCCCTTGGACGTGGAGAGTCCTGAGGCAGCTCCTACCTGTCCTGTTGCTATGGCTGCCCAGCCAGCCAAGAGTAGAAAGGCAGGTGCCCCTGTATGGTGAGGAAGATTTCTCAGTGAAGTGTGGCATAGGGAAATGGGAGGGAGGCCGAACAGGATATCCATGAACTGAGCCCATGGGATTGGGGGAATCTATTCTTCACTGCTAGCCAAATCATCCATATCCCACGATTTTAAATGTTCACAGGCCTGTGTGCCACCTGCGGTGGGTCTCCCTTTGCAGAACAGGGCGCCTTCGATCTCACTGTAATACACAAGCTGCCTGGTTTTCAGGGTCCCAACCGACCACGTGATCTTAGGGTGTAGTGCTAGTGGACTGGCAAGGGAAGAATGAGTTTACATGGTGACCCAGGCACCTGTTGATCTGACAGAATTTCTTCTGTTCCCTGCAGGGTACACTAAACCATGGGCAAGGAATCTTGGAAGAAATTAACCTGATTCTCCAGTGTTTCCTAGTATTCAATAAGGATCGCTACTGCTGAAAGGTACTTTTGTTACATGAAGGTGCAGACATTCTCTGAGTCCAGAATGTTTGCTATTCAAGGAGCCATGAGTGTGTATGTGTGTGTGTGTGTGTGTGTGTGTGTATGTGTATTTGTGTGCTTCTGTGCATGTGTGTGTGTGTGTGTGTTTGTGGGAGCCTTTGCACAGAGGGTAGATAGTATAATATTTCTTTTGTCAGTTTCTGGGAGATACTCTTTTTCAAAAAATGGCAGTCCTGATTGTTTCCTAGAAGGTAATAATTTTGGAGAGATCAAATTTTGTTGTCCTTAGATCAAGCCGTATATATTCTGTAAGGAGGAACTATTCAGCATTCAGGGAATATGTGCAGTGTATTTCCAGGCATCACGATACATGGGTCAATGTGCATCACTGGGTGAAATGAAGGGATTTCAATTCTAATGATTACTTCAGGCCCAGTCCCAGGTGGAATACACCTTGCTTGTTTCCTTGCATAAATGTGGCAGTATTTCATCAGTCCATGAACATGGCGGAAATTATATCACAACACATATTTTTCTTAGCGTGATCCTTTTTGAAGTGCTGATATTGTCCCCTCAGTAGCATAACACCTGGACTTTCAGCCATTGCGTGTAACATTCCCCATGCAATGAATATGGATAGATTTTGTTTTATTTTGTGTGTCTGTGTGTGCAACATTTCTAGTTTGCAAATGTAGTAATTTCTTTGCTCATTCAAGTAAGTTCTCCTAGGACAAACGATTTTACACGCATTGTGTATACCTACTGTTTAGGCATGCATAAGACCCCTTCAATCAAACTCTTTCTTTTCCACTGTGGAAATTGATAGCATGCACCAGGCTGTGCACCAGGGTGTGCTGGTGTTGAGTGACTTGTGATTTTGCTAAACGTTACCATTCAGTACATACGAGCAAAGAAATTCCTTCACTCGATAACTGTTAGGATATCAACACTTTGTTTCTGTGTGTGTGTGTGTGTGTGTGTGTGTGTTTGATTGTGTGATTGTCATCTTTCTCTTTCAGTTTGCCTCAGTGATTTGTATAAATTAGGTTACTTCCTGATGTCAGTTTGAGGAAAAGCCTTGAGTTACCCTGCCATTAGTCTTCAGTTCCATGAATGAAAGGTGTCGTGGTCTGTCACTGAGAACCTTTGCAGAAATGAATGTCCTTCCCAAGTGTTCCATGGTATTCCATAGTTTTGGTGTTCCTGAAAGCTACCATTCACTAGAGAAAGTGTACCAATTTCACTGACTAGGAAATACTTGCCATTCTTTGACTATCTCCTGTGTGAGCAGTGCATTTCTCGGATGAAAGTCAATTAATTTCTCTGTCCACATCAAGTGAAATCCTGTGGTCACGTTCAGGCTCTTGGCAGCCAGTGTGTGCATTTGCATGTTTTGATGAAGTTAGTAACGCAAAAGCCCGGGATACCAACATCCTGGTTAGCAGTGTGGTACACTTTGTGTCCACATAGGGGAATAACCTCAGGTGATGGGAGATGTTGTTCTGAGAAGAAAGTTGCCTCATGGAATGTGAAAGGAGTTTTCCTGGCCGATGGAAGTGCAAAGGGCTTCAGGCGATTTTCTACTCACCACAACAAAACACATCTTGTCATCCAAAATGTGGGTTCCAGATTGGGAGTTCTTGGAAACAGGGGAGAAATGTCATCCCTATGCCACGTAGAGGAGGCGGAGGTGGGAATCTGGAGCAGTAAAGCCATGCTGAGATGCAAACATCTTTCCAGGACCCTAACACACAAGTGGCTGTTGACTGGAGGGGAGGGTCTTAAGGGGAGTGCTTACGGACTCCGGCCAATCAGGAAAGACTTGGGTGTGATGTCACAGTGGGCTCACAGCCCTTGGACTTGGAGAGTCCTGAGGCAGCTGCTACCTGTCCTGTTGCTATGGCTGCCCAGCCAGCCAAGAGGAGATAGGCAGGTGCCCCTGTATGGTTAGAAAGATTTCTCAGTGAAGTGTGGCATAGGGAAATGGGAGGAAGGCCGAACAGGATATCCATGAACTGGGCCCATGGGATTGGGGAATCTATTCTTCACTGCTAGCCAAATCATCCATATCCCCCGATTTTGAATGTTCACAGGCCTGTGTGCCACCTGCGGTGGGTCTCCCTTTGCAGAACAGGGCGCCTTCGATCTCACTGTGATACACAAGCTGCCTGGTTTTCAGGGTCCCAACCGACCACGTGATCTTAGGGTGTAGTGCTAGCGGACTGGCACGGGAAGAGTGAGTTTACATGGTGACCCAGGCACCTGTTGATCTGACAGAAATTCTTCTGTTCCCTGCAGGGTACACTAAACCATGGGCAAGGAATCTTGGAAGAAGTTAACCTGATTCTCCAGTGTTTCCTAGTATTCAATAAGGATCGCTACTGCTGAAAGGTACTTTTCTTACATGAAGGTACAGAAATTTTCTGAGTCCAGAATGTTTGCTATTCAAGGATCCATGAGTGTGTATGTGTGTGTATGTGTGTGTGTGTGTGTGTGTGTGTGTATTTGTGTGCTTCTGTGCATGTGTGTGTTTGTGTGTTTGTGGGAGCCTTTGCACAGAGGGTAGATAGTATAATATTTCTTTGGTCAGTTTCTGGGAGATACTCTTTTTCAAAAAATGGCAGTCCTGGTTGTTTCCTAGAAGGTAGTAATTTTGGAGAGATCAAACTTTGTTGTCCTTAGATCAAGCCGTATATATTCTGTAAGGAGGAACTATTCAGCATTCAGGGAATATGTGCAGTGTATGTCCAGGCATCATGATACATGGGTCAATGTGCATCAGTGGGTGAAGTGAAGGGATTTCAATTCTAGTGATTACATAAGGCCCAGTCCCAGGTGGAATGCACCTTGCTTGTTTCCTTGTATAAATGTGGCAGTATTTCATCCGTCCATGAACATGGCGGAAATTATATCACCTCACATATTTTTCTTAGCGTGATCCTTTTTGAAGTGCTGATATTGTCCCCTCAGTAGCATAACACCTGGACTTTCAGCCATTGCGTGTAACATTCCCCATGCAATGAATATGGATAGATTTTGTTTTATTTTGTGTGTCTGTGTGTGCAACATTTCTAGTTTGCAAATGTAGTAATTGCTTTGCTCATTCAAGTAAGTTCTCCTAGGACAAACGATTTTACACGCATTGTGTACACCTACTGTTTAGGCATGCATAAGACCCCTTCAATCAAACTCTTTCTTTTCCACTGTGGAAATTGATAGCATGCACCAGGCTGTGCACCAGGGTGTGCTGGTGTTGAGTGACTTGTGATTTTGCTAAACGTTACCATTCAGTACATACGAGCAAAGAAATTCCTTCACTCGATAACTATTAGGATATCAACACTTTGTTTCTCTCTGTGTGTTTGTTTGATTCTGTGATTGTCATCTTTCTCTTTCAGTTTGCCTCACTGATTTGTGTAAATTAGCTTACTTCCTGATGTCAGTTTGAGGAAAAGCCTTGAGTTACCCTGCCATTAGTCTTCAGTTCCATGAATGAAAGGTGTCGTGGTCTGTCACTGAGAACCTTTGCAGAAATGAATGTCCTTCCCAAGTGTTCCATGGTATTCCATAGTTTTGGTGTTCCTGAAGGCTACCATTCACTAGAGAAAGTGTACCAATTTCACTGACTAGGAAATACTTGCCATTCTTTGACTATCTCCTGTGTGAGCAGTGCATTTCTCGGATGAAAGTGAGTTAATTTCTCTGTCCACATCAAGTGAAATCCTGTGGTCACGTTCAGGCTCTTGGCAGCCAGTGTGTGCGTTTGCATGTTTTGATGAAGTTAGTAACGCAAAAGCCCGGGATACCAACATCCTGGTTAGCAGTGTGGTATACTTTGTGTCCACATAGGGGAATAACCTCAGGTGATGGGAGATGTTGTTCTGAGAAGAAAGTTGCCTCATGGAATATGAAAGGAGTTTTCCTGGCCCATGGAAGTGCAAAGGGCTTGAGGCGATTTTCTACTCACCACAAAAAAACACATCTTGTCATCCAAAATGTGGTTTCCAGATTGGGAGTTCTTGGAAACAGGAGAGAAATGTCATCCCTATGCCACGTAGAGGAGGCAGAGGTGGGAATATGGAGCAGTAAAGCCATGCTGAGATGCAAACATCTTTCCAGGACCCTAACACACAAGTGGCTGTTGACTGGAGGGGGAGGGTCTTAAGGGGAGTGCTTACAGACTCCGGCCAATCAGGAAAGACTTGGGTGTGATGTCACAGTGGGCTCACAGCCCTTGGACTTGGAGAGTCCTGAGGCAGCTGCTACCTGTCCTGTTGCTATGGCTGCCCAGCCAGCCAAGAGGAGAAAGGCAGGTGCCCCTGTATGGTGAGGAAGATTTCTCAGTGAAGTGTGGCATAGGGAAATGGGAGGGAGGCCGAACAGGATATCCATGAACTGAGCCCATGGGATTGGGGAATCTATTCTTCACTGCTAGCCAAATCATCCATATCCCACGATTTTGAATGTTCACAGGCCTGTGTGCCACCTGCGGTGGGTCTCCCTTTGCAGAACAGGGTGCCTTCGATCTCACTGTGATACACAAGCTGCCTGGTTTTCAGGGTCCCAACCGACCACGTGATCTTAGGGTGTAGTGCTAGCGGACTGTCAAGGGAAGAATGAGTTTACATGGTGGCCCAGGCACCTGTTCATCTTACAGAAATTCTTCCGTGCCCTGCAGGGTACACTAAACCATGGGCAAGGAATCTTGGAAGAAGTTAACCTGATTCTCCAGTGTTTCCTAGTATTCAATAAGGATCGCTACTGCTGAAAAGTTCTTTTGTTACATTAAGGTGCTGACATTCTCTGAGTCCAGAATGTTTGCTATTCAAGGATCCATGAGTTTGTATTTGTGTGTATGTGTGTGTGTGTGTGTGTGTGTGTGTGTATTTGTGTGCTTCTGTGCATGTGTGTGTTTGTGTGTTTGTGGGAGCCTTTGCACAGAGGGTAGATAGTATAATATTTCTTTGGTCAGTTTCTGGGAGATACTCTTTTTCAAAAAATGGCAGTCCTGATTGTTTCCTAGAAGGTAATAATTTTGGAGAGATCAAACTTTGTTGTCCTTAGATCAAGCCGTATATATTCTGTAAGGAGGAACTATTCAGCATTCAGGGAATATGTGCAGTGTATGTCCAGGCATCATGATACATGGGTCAATGTGCATCACTGGTTGAAATGAAGGGATTTCAATTCTAGTGATTACTTCAGGCCCAGTCCCAGGTGGAATGCACCTTGCTTGTTTCCTTGCATAAATGTGGCAGTATTTCATCCGTCCATGAACATGGCGGAAATTATATCACCTCACATATTTTTCTTAGCGTGATCCTTTTTGAAGTGCTGATATTGTCCCCTCAGTAGCATAACACCTGGACTTTCAGCCATTGCGTGTAACATTCCCCATGCAATGAATATGGATAGATTTTGTTTTATTTTGTGTGTCTGTGTGTGCAACATTTCTAGTTTGCAAATGTAGTAATTTCTTTGCTCATTCAAGTAAGTTCTCCTAGGTCAAACGATTTTACACGCATTGTGTATACCTACTGTTTAGGCATGCATAAGACCCCTTCAATCAAACTCTTTCTTTTCCACTGTGGAAATTGATAGCATGCACCAGGCTGTGCACCAGGGTGTGCTGGTGTTGAGTGACTTGTGATTTTGCTAAACGTTACCATTCAGTACATACGAGCAAAGAAATTCCTTCACTCGATAACTATTAGGATATCAACACTTTGTCTCTTGTGTGTGTGTGTGTGTGTGTGTGTTTGATTGTGTGATTGTCATCTTTCTCTTTCAGTTTGCCTCAGTGATTTGTATAAATTAGCTTACTTCCTGATGCCAGTTTGAGGAAAAGCCTTGAGTTACCCTGCCATTAGTCTTCAGTTCCATGAATGAAAGGTGTCGTGGTCTGTCACTGAGAACCTTTGCAGAAATGAATGTCCTTCCCAAGTGTTCCATGGTATTCCATAGTTTTGGTGTTCCTGAATGCTCCCATTCACTAGAGAAAGTGTACCAATTTCACTGACTAGGAAATACTTGCCATTCTTTGACTATCTCCTGTGTGAGCAGTGCATTTCTCGGATGAAAGTCAATTAATTTCTCTGTCCACATCAAGTGAAATCCTGTGGTCGCGTTCAGGCTCTTGGCAGCCAGTGTGTGCGTTTGCATGTTTTGATGAAGTTAGTAACGCAAAAGCCCGGGATACCAACATCCTGGTTAGCAGTGTGGTACACTTTGTGTCCACATAGGGGAATAACCTCAGGTGATGGGAGATGTTGTTCTGAGAAGAAAGTTGCCTCATGGAATGTGAAAGGAGTTTTCCTGGCCGATGGAAGTGCAAAGGCTTGAGGCGATTTTCTACTCACCACAAAAAAACATATCTTGTCATCCAAAATGTGGGTTCCAGATTGGGAGTTCTTGGAAACAGGAGAGAAATGTCATCCCTATGCCACGTAGAGGAGGCAGAGGTGGGAATATGGAGCAGTAAAGACATGCTGAGATTCAAACATCTTTCTAGGACCCTAACACACAAGTGGCTGTTGACTGGAGGGGGAGGGTCTTAAGGGGAGTGCTTACGGACTCCGGCCAATCAGGAAAGACTTGGGTGTGATGTCACAGTGGGCTCACAGCCCTTGGACTTGGAGAGTCCTGAGGCAGCTCCTACCTGTCCTGTTGCTATGGCTGCCCAGCCAGCCAAGAGGAGAAAGGCAGGTGCCCCTGTATGGTGAGGAAGATTTCTCAGTGAAGTGTGGCATAGGGAAATGGGAGGGAGGCCGAACAGGATATCCATGAACTGAGCCCATGGGATTGGGGGAATCTATTCTTCACTGCTAGCCAAATCATCCATATCCCACGATTTTAAATGTTCACAGGCCTGTGTGCCACCTGCGGTGGGTCTCCCTTTGCAGAACAGGGCGCCTTCGATCTCACTGTGATACACAAGCTGCCTGGTTTTCAGGGTCCCAACCGACCACGTGATCTTAGGGTGTAGTGCTAGTGGACTGGCAAGGGAAGAATGAGTTTACATGGTGACCCAGGCACCTGTTGATCTGACAGAATTTCTTCTGTTCCCTGCAGGGTACACTAAACCATGGGCAAGGAATCTTGGAAGAAATTAACCTGATTCTCCAGTGTTTCCTAGTATTCAATAAGGATCGCTACTGCTGAAAGGTACTTTTGTTACATGAAGGTGCAGACATTCTCTGAGTCCAGAATGTTTGCTATTCAAGGCGCCATGAGTGTGTATGTGTGTGTGTGTTTGTGTGTGTGTGTGTGTATGTGTATTTGTGTGCTTCTGTGCGTGTGTGTGTGTGTGTGTGTTTGTGGGAGCCTTTGCACAGAGGGTAGATAGTATAATATTTCTTTTGTCAGTTTCTGGGAGATACTCTTTTTCAAAAAATGGCAGTCCTGATTGTTTCCTAGAAGGTAATAATTTTGGAGAGATCAAATTTTGTTGTCCTTAGATCAAGCCGTATATATTCTGTAAGGAGGAACTATTCAGCATTCAGGGAATATGTGCAGTGTATTTCCAGGCATCACGATACATGGGTCAATGTGCATCACTGGGTGAAATGAAGGGATTTCAATTCTAATGATTACTTCAGGCCCAGTCCCAGGTGGAATACACCTTGCTTGTTTCCTTGCATAAATGTGGGAGTATTTCATCAGTCCATGAACATGGCGGAAATTATATCACAACACATATTTTTCTTAGCGTGATCCTTTTTGAAGTGCTGATATTGTCCCCTCAGTAGCATAACACCTGGACTTTCAGCCATTGCGTGTAACATTCCCCATGCAATGAATATGGATAGATTTTGTTTTATTTTGTGTGTCTGTGTGTGCAACATTTCTAGTTTGCAAATGTAGTGATTTCTTTGCTCATTCAAGTAAGTTCTCCTAGGACAAACGATTTTACACGCATTGTGTATACCTACTGTTTAGGCATGCATAAGACCCCTTCAATCAAACTCTTTCTTTTCCACTGTGGAAATTGATAGCATGCACCAGGCTGTGCACCAGGGTGTGCTGGTGTTGAGTGACTTGTGATTTTGCTAAACGTTACCATTCAGTACATACGAGCAAAGAAATTCCTTCACTCGATAACTGTTAGGATATCAACACTTTGTTTCTGTGTGTGTGTGTGTGTGTGTGTGTGTGTTTGATTGTGTGATTGTCATCTTTCTCTTTCAGTTTGCCTCAGTGATTTGTATAAATTAGGTTACTTCCTGATGTCAGTTTGAGGAAAAGCCTTGAGTTACCCTGCCATTAGTCTTCAGTTCCATGAATGAAAGGTGTCGTGGTCTGTCACTGAGAACCTTTGCAGAAATGAATGTCCTTCCCAAGTGTTCCATGGTATTCCATAGTTTTGGTGTTCCTGAAAGCTGCCATTCACTAGAGAAAGGGTACCAATTTCACTGACTAGGAAATACTTGCCATTCTTTGACTATCTCCTGTGTGAGCAGTGCATTTCTCGGATGAAAGTCAATTAATTTCTCTGTCCACATCAAGTGAAATCCTGTGGTCACGTTCAGGCTCTTGGCAGCCAGTGTGTGCGTTTGCATGTTTTGATGAAGTTAGTAACGCAAAAGCCCGGGATACCAACATCCTGGTTAGCAGTGTGGTACACTTTGTGTCCACATAGGGGAATAACCTCAGGTGATGGGAGATGTTGTTCTGAGAAGAAAGTTGCCTCATGGAATGTGAAAGGAGTTTTCCTGGCCGATGGAAGTGCAAAGGGCTTGAGGCGATTTTCTACTCACCACAAAAAAACACATCTTGTCATCCAAAATGTGGGTTCCAGATTGGGAGTTCTTGGAAACAGGGGAGAAATGTCATCCCTATGCCACGTAGAGGAGGCGGAGGTGGGAATATGGAGCAGTAAAGCCATGCTGAGATGCAAACATCTTTCCAGGACCCTAACACACAAGTGGCTGTTGACTGGAGGGGAGGGTCTTAAGGGGAGTGCTTACGGACTCTGGCCAATCAGGAAAGACTTGGGTGTGATGTCACAGTGGGCTCACAGCCCTTGGACTTGGAGAGTCCTGAGGCAGCTGCTACCTGTCCTGTTGCTATGGCTGCCCAGCCAGCCAAGAGGAGAAAGGCAGGTGCCCCTGTATGGTGAGGAAGATTTCTCAGTGAAGTGTGGCATAGGGAAATGGGAGGGAGGCCGAACAGGATATCCATGAACTGAGCCCATGGGATTGGGGAATCTATTCTTCACTGCTAGCCAAATCATCCATATCCCACGATTTTGAATGTTCACAGGCCTGTGTGCCACCTGCGGTGGGTCTCCCTATGCAGAACAGGGTGCCTTCGATCTCACTGTGATACACAAGCTGCCTGGTTTTCAGGGTCCCAACCGACCACGTGATCTTAGGGTGTAGTGCTAGCGGACTGTCAAGGGAAGAATGAGTTTACATGGTGGCCCAGGCACCTGTTCATCTTACAGAAATTCTTCCGTGCCCTGCAGGGTACACTAAACCATGGGCAAGGAATCTTGGAAGAAGTTAACCTGATTCTCCAGTGTTTCCTAGTATTCAATAAGGATCGCTACTGCTGAAAAGTACTTTTGTTACATGAAGGTGCTGACATTCTCTGAGTCCAGAATGTTTGCTATTCAAGGATCCATGAGTGTGTATGTGTGTGTATGTGTGTGTGTGTGTGTGTGTGTGTGTGTATTTGTGTGCTTCTGTGCATGTGTGTGTTTGTGTGTTTGTGGGAGCCTTTGCACAGAGGGTAGATAGTATAATATTTCTTTTGTCAGTTTCTGGGAGATACTCTTTTTCAAAAAATGGCAGTCCTGATTGTTTCCTAGAAGGTAATAATTTTGGAGAGATCAAATTTTGTTGTCCTTAGATCACGCCGTATATATTCTGTAAGGAGGAACTATTCAGCATTCAGGGAATATGTGCAGTGTATTTCCAGGCATCACGATACATGGGTCAATGTGCATCACTGGGTGAAATGAAGGGATTTCAATTCTAATGATTACTTCAGGCCCAGTCCCAGGTGGAATACACCTTGCTTGTTTCCTTGCATAAATGTGGCAGTATTTCATCAGTCCATGAACATGGCGGAAATTATATCACAACACATATTTTTCTTAGCGTGATCCTTTTTGAAGTGCTGATATTGTCCCCTCAGTAGCATAACACCTGGACTTTCAGCCATTGCGTGTAACATTCCCCATGCAATGAATATGGATAGATTTTGTTTTATTTTGTGTGTCTGTGTGTGCAACATTTCTAGTTTGCAAATGTAGTAATTTCTTTGCTCATTCAAGTAAGTTCTCCTAGGACAAACGATTTTACACGCATTGTGTATACCTACTGTTTAGGCATGCATAAGACCCCTTCAATCAAACTCTTTCTTTTCCACTGTGGAAATTGATAGCATGCACCAGGCTGTGCACCAGGGTGTGCTGGTGTTGAGTGACTTGTGATTTTGCTAAACGTTACCATTCCGTACATACGAGCAAAGAAATTCCTTCACTCGATAACTGTTAGGATATCAACACTTTGTTTCTGTGTGTGTGTGTGTGTGTGTGTGTGTTTGATTGTGTGATTGTCATCTTTCTCTTTCAGTTTGCCTCAGTGATTTGTATAAATTAGGTTACTTCCTGATGTCAGTTTGAGGAAAAGCCTTGAGTTACCCTGCCATTAGTCTTCAGTTCCATGAATGAAAGGTGTCGTGGTCTGTCACTGAGAACCTTTGCAGAAATGAATGTCCTTCCCAAGTGTTCCATGGTATTCCATAGTTTTGGTGTTCCTGAAAGCTGCCATTCACTAGAGAAAGTGTACCAATTTCACTGACTAGGAAATACTTGCCATTCTTTGACTGTCTCCTGTGTGAGCAGTGCATTTCTCGGATGAAAGTGAATTAATTTCTCTGTCCACATCAAGTGAAATCCTGTGGTCACGTTCAGGCTCTTGGCAGCAAGTGTGTGCGTTTGCATGTTTTGATGAAGTTAGTAACGCAAAAGCCCGGGATACCAACATCCTGGTTAGCAGTGTGGTACACTTTGTGTCCACATAGGGGAATAACCTCAGGTGATGGGAGATGTTGTTCTGAGAAGAAAGTTGCCTCATGGAATGTGAAAGGAGTTTTCCTGGCTGATGGAAGTGCAAAGGGCTTCAGGCGATTTTCTACTCACCACAACAAAACACATCTTGTCATCCAAAATGTGGGTTCCAGATTGGGAGTTCTTGGAAACAGGAGAGAAATGTCATCCCTATGCCACGTAGAGGAGGCGGAGGTGGGAATATGGAGCAGTAAAGCCATGCTGAGATGCAAACATCTTTCCAGGACCCTAACACACAAGTGGCTGTTGACTGGAGGGGAGGGTCTTAAGGGGAGTGCTTACGGACTCCGGCCAATCAGGAAAGACTTGGGTGTGATGTCACAGTGGGCTCACAGCCCTTGGACTTGGAGAGTCCTGAGGCAGCTGCTACCTGTCCTGTTGCTATGGCTGCCCAGCCAGCCAAGAGGAGAAAGGCAGGTGCCCCTGTATGGTGAGGAAGATTTCTCAGTGAAGTGTGGCATAGGGAAATGGGAGGGAGGCCGCACAGGATATCCATGAACTGAGCCCATGGGATTGGGGAATCTATTCTTCACTGCTAGCCAAATCATCCATATCCCACGATTTTGAATGTTCACAGGCCTGTGTGCCACCTGCGGTGGGTCTCCCTTTGCAGAACAGGGCGCCTTCGATCTCACTGTGATACACAAGCTGCCTGGTTTTCAGGGTCCCAACCGACCACGTGATCTTAGGGTGTAGTGCTAGCGGACTGGCAAGGGAAGAATGAGTTTACATGGTGGCCCAGGCACCTGTTGATCTGACAGAAATTCTTCCGTGCCCTGCAGGGTACACTAAACCATGGGCAAGGAATCTTGGAAGAAGTTAACGTGATTCTCCAGTGTTTCCTAGTATTCAATAAGGATCGCTACTGCTGAAAGGTACTTTTGTTACATTAAGGTGCTGACATTCTCTGAGTCCAGAATGTTTGCTATTCAAGGAGCCATGAGTGTGTATGTGTGTGTATGTGTGTGTGTGTGTGTGTATGTGTATTTGTGTGCTTCTGTGCATGTGTGTGTTTGTATGTTTGTGGGAGCCTTTGCACAGAGGGTAGATAGTATAATATTTCTTTTGTCAGTTTCTGGGAGATACTCTTTTTCAAAAAATGGCAGTCCTGATTGTTTCCTAGAAGGTAATAATTTTGGAGAGATCAAACTTTGTTGTCCTTAGATGAAGCCGTATATATTCTGTAAGGAGGAACTATTCAGCATTCAGGGAATATGTGCAGTGTATTTCCAGGCATCACGATACATGGGTCAATGTGCATCACTGGGTGAAATGAAGGGATTTCAATTCTAGTGATTACTTCAGGCCCAGTCCCAGGTGGAATACACCTTGCTTGTTTCCTTGCATAAATGTGGCAGTATTTCATCAGTCCATGAACATGGCGGAAATTATATCACCTCACATATTTTTCTTAGCGTGATCCTTTTTGAAGTGCTGATATTGTCCCCTCAGTAGCATAACTCCTGGACTTTCAGCCATTGCGTGTAACATTCCCCATGCAATGAATATGGATAGATTTTGTTTTATTTTGTGTGTCTGTGTGTGCAACATTTCTCGTTTGCAAATGTAGCAATTGCTTTGCTCATTCAAGTAAGTTCTCCTAGGACAAACGATTTTACACGCATTGTGTATACCTACTGTTTAGGCATGCATAAGACCCCTTCAATCAAACTCTTTCTTTTAAACTGTGGAAATTGATAGCATGCACCACGCTGTGCACCAGGGTGTGCTGGTGTTGAGTGACTTGTGATTTTGCTAAACGTTACCATTCAGTACATACGAGCAAAGAAATTCCTTCACTCCATAACTATTAGGATATCAACACTTTGTCTGTGTGTGTGTGTTTGTTTGATTGTGTGATTGTCATCTTTCTCTTTCAGTTTGCCTCACTGATTTGTATAAATTAGCTTACTTCCTGATGTCAGTTTGAGGAAAAGCCTTGAGTTACCCTGCCATTAGTCTTCAGTTCCATGAATGAAAGGTGTCGTGGTCTGTCACTGAGAACCTTTGCGGAAATGAATGTCCTTCCCAAGTGTTCCATGGTATTCCATAGTTTTGGTGTTCCTGAAAGCTCCCATTCACTAGAGAAAGTGTACCAATTTCACTGACTAGGAAATACTTGCCATTCTTTGACTATCTCCTGTCTGAGCAGTGCATTTCTCGGATGAAAGTCAATTAATTTCTCTGTCCACATCAAGTGAAATCCTGTGGTCACGTTCAGGCTCTTGGCAGCCAGTGTGTGCGTTTGCATGTTTTGATGAAGTTAGTAACGCAAAAGCCCGGGATACCAACATCCTGGTTAGCAGTGTGGTACACTTTGTGTCCACATAGGGGAATAACCTCAGGTGATGGGAGATGTTGTTCTGAGAAGAAAGTTGCCTCATGGAATGTGAAAGGAGTTTTCCTGGCCGATGGAAGTGCAAAGGCTTGAGGCGATTTTCTACTCACCACAAAAAAACATATCTTGTCATCCAAAATGTGGGTTCCAGATTGGGAGTTCTTGGAAACAGGAGAGAAATGTCATCCCTATGCCACGTAGAGGAGGCAGAGGTGGGAATATGGAGCAGTAAAGACATGCTGAGATTCAAACATCTTTCTAGGACCCTAACACACAAGTGGCTGTTGACTGGAGGGGGAGGGTCTTAAGGGGAGTGCTTACGGACTCCGGCCAATCAGGAAAGACTTGGGTGTGATGTCACAGTGGGCTCACAGCCCTTGGACTTGGAGAGTCCTGAGGCAGCTCCTACCTGTCCTGTTGCTATGGCTGCCCAGCCAGCCAAGAGTAGAAAGGCAGGTGCCCCTGTATGGTGAGGAAGATTTCTCAGTGAAGTGTGGCATAGGGAAATGGGAGGGAGGCCGCACAGGATATCCATGAACTGAGCCCATGGGATTGGGGGAATCTATTCTTCACTGCTAGCCAAATCATCCATATCCCACGATTTTGAATGTTCACAGGCCTGTGTGCCACCTGCGGTGGGTCTCCCTTTGCAGAACAGGGCGCCTTCGATCTCACTGTGATACACAAGCTGCCTGGTTTTCAGGGTCCCAACCGACCACGTGATCTTAGGGTGTAGTGCTAGTGGACTGGCAAGGGAAGAATGAGTTTACATGGTGGCCCAGGCACCTGTTGATCTGACAGAAATTCTTCTGTTCCCTGCAGGGTACACTAAACCATGGGCAAGGAATCTTGGAAGAAATTAACCTGATTCTCCAGTGTTTCCTAGTATTCAATAAAGATCGCTACTGCTGAAAGGTACTTTTGTTACATGAAGGTGCAGACATTCTCTGAGTCCAGAATGTTTGCTATTCAAGGAGCCATGAGTGTGTATGTGCGTGTGTGTGTGTGTGTGTATGTGTATTTGTGTGCTTCTGTGCATGTGTGTGTGTGTGTGTGTTTGTGGGAGCCTTTGCACAGAGGGTAGATAGTATAATATTTCTTTTGTCAGTTTCTGGGAGATACTCTTTTTCAAAAAATGGCAGTCCTGATTGTTTCCTAGAAGGTAATAATTTTGGAGAGATCAAACTTTGTTGTCCTTAGATGAAGCCGTATATATTCTGTAAGGAGGAACTATTCAGCATTCAGGGAATATGTGCAGTGTATTTCCAGGCATCACGATACATGGGTCAATGTGCATCACTGGGTGAAATGAAGGGATTTCAATTCTAATGATTACATCAGGCCCAGTCCCAGGTGGAATACACCTTGCTTGTTTCCTTGCATAAATGTGGCAGTATTTCATCAGTCCATGAACATGGCGGAAATTATATCACAACACATATTTTTCTTAGCGTGATCCTTTTTGAAGTGCTGATATTGTCCCCTCAGTAGCATAACACCTGGACTTTCAGCCATTGCGTGTAACATTCCCCATGCAATGAATATGGATAGATTTTGTTTTATTTTGTGTGTCTGTGTGTGCAACATTTCTAGTTTGCAAATGTAGTAATTTCTTTGCTCATTCAAGTAAGTTCTCCTAGGACAAACGATTTTACACGCATTGTGTATACCTACTGTTTAGTCATGCATAAGACCCCTTCAATCAAACTCTTTCTTTTCCACTGTGGAAATTGATAGCATGCACCAGGCTGTGCACCAGGGTGTGCTGGTGTTGAGTGACTTGTGATTTTGCTAAACGTTACCATTCAGTACATACGAGCAAAGAAATTCCTTCACTCGATAACTGTTAGGATATCAACACTTTGTTTCTGTGTGTGTGTGTGTGTGTTTGATTGTGTGATTGTCATCTTTCTCTTTCAGTTTGCCTCACTGATTTGTATAAATTAGCTTACTTCCTGATGTCAGTTTGAGGAAAAGCCTTGAGTTACCCTGCCATTAGTCTTCAGTTCCATGAATGAAATGTGTCGTGGTCTGTCACTGAGAACCTTTGCAGAAATGAATGTCCTTCCCAAGTGTTCCATGGTATTCCATAGTTTTGGTGTTCCTGAAAGCTGCCATTCACTAGAGAAAGTGTACCAATTTCACTGACTAGGAAATACTTGCCATTCTTTGACTATCTCCTGTGTGAGCAGTGCATTTCTCGGATGAAAGTGAATTAATTTCTCTGTCCACATCAAGTGAAATCCTGTGGTCACGTTCAGGCTCTTGGCAGCCAGTGTGTGCGTTTGCATGTTTTGATGAAGTTAGTAACGCAAAAGCCCGGGATACCAACATCCTGGTTAGCAGTGTGGTACACTTTGTGTCCACATAGGGGAATAACCTCAGGTGATGGGAGATGTTGTTCTGAGAAGAAAGTTGCCTCATGGAATGTGAAAGGAGTTTTCCTGGCCGATGGAAGTGCAAAGGGCTTGAGGCGATTTTCTAGTCACCACAACAAAACACATCTTGTCATCCAAAATGTGGGTTCCAGATTGGGAGTTCTTGGAAACAGGAGAGTAATGTCATCCCTATGCCACGTAGAGGAGGCGGAGGTGGGAATATGGAGCAGTAAAGCCATGCTGAGATGCAAACATCTTTCCAGGACCCTAACACACAAGTGGCTGTTGACTGGAGGGGAGGGTCTTAAGGGGAGTGCTTACGGACTCCGGCCAATCAGGAAAGACTTGGGTGTGATGTCACAGTGGGCTCACAGCCCTTGGACTTGGAGAGTCCTGAGGCAGCTGCTACCTGTCCTGTTGCTATGGCTGCCCAGCCAGCCAAGAGGAGAAAGGCAGGTGCCCCTGTATGGTGAGGAAGATTTCTCAGTGAAGTGTGGCATAGGGAAATGGGAGGGAGGCCGAACAGGATATCCATGAACTGAGCCCATGGGATTGGGGGAATCTATTCTTCACTGCTAGCCAAATCATCCATATCCCACGATTTTAAATGTTCACAGGCCTGTGTGCCACCTGCGGTGGGTCTCCCTTTGCAGAACAGGGCGCCTTCGATCTCACTGTAATACACAAGCTGCCTGGTTTTCAGGGTCCCAACCGACCACGTGATCTTAGGGTGTAGTGCTAGTGGACTGGCAAGGGAAGAATGAGTTTACATGGTGGCCCAGGCACCTGTTGATCTGACAGAAATTCTTCTGTTCCCTGCAGGGTACACTAATCCATGGGCAAGGAATCTTGGAAGAAATTAACCTGATTCTCCAGTGTTTCCTAGTATTCAATAAGGATCGCTACTGCTGAAAGGTACTTTTGTTACATGAAGGTGCAGACATTCTCTGAGTCCAGAATGTTTGCTATTCAAGGAGCCATGAGTGTGTATGTGTGTGTGTGTGTGTGTGTGTGTGTGTATGTGTATTTGTGTGCTCCTGTGCATGTGTGTGTGTGTGTGTGTTTGTGGGAGCCTTTGCACAGAGGGTAGATAGTATAATATTTCTTTTGTCAGTTTCTGGGAGATACTCTTTTTCAAAAAATGGCAGTCCTGATTGTTTCCTAGAAGGTAATAATTTTGGAGAGATCAAACTTTGTTGTCCTTAGATGAAGCCGTATATATTCTGTAAGGAGGAACTATTCAGCATTCAGGGAATATGTGCAGTGTATGTCCAGGCATCATGATACATGGGTCAATGTGCATCACTGGGTGAAATGAAGGGATTTCAATTCTAGTGATTACTTAAGGCCCAGTCCCAGGTGGAATGCACCTTGCTTGTTTCCTTGCATAAATGTGGCAGTATTTCATCCGTCCATGAACATGGCGGAAATTATATCACCTCACATATTTTTCTTACCGTGATCCTTTTTGAAGTGCTGATATTGTCCCCTCAGTAGCATAACACCTGGACTTTCAGCCATTGCGTGTAACATTCCCCATGCAATGAATATGGATAGATTTTGTTTTATTTTGTGTGTCTGTGTCTGCAACATTTCTAGTTTGCAAATGTAGTAATTTCTTTGCTCATTCAAGTAAGTTCTCCTAGGACAAACGATTTTACACGCATTGTGTATACCTACTGTTTAGGCATGCATAAGACCCCTTCAATCAAACTCTTTCTTTTAAACTGTGGAAATTGATAGCATGCACCAGGCTGTGCACCAGGGTGTGCTGGTGTTGAGTGACTTGTGATTTTGCTAAACGTTACCACTCAGTACATACGAGCAAATAAATTCCTTCACTCGATATCTATTAGGATATCAACACTTTGTCTCTGTGTGTGTGTTTGTTTGATTGTGTGATTGTCATCTTTCTCTTTCAGTTTGCCTCACTGATTTGTATAAATTAGCTTACTTCCTGATGTCAGTTTGAGGAAAAGCCTTGAGTTACCCTGCCATTAGTCTTCAGTTCCATGAATGAAAGGTGTCGTGGTCTGTCACTGAGAACCTTTGTGGAAATGAATGTCCTTCCCAAGTGTTCCATGGTATTCCATAGTTTTGGTGTTCCTGAAAGCTCCCATTCACTAGAGAAAGTGTACCAATTTCACTGACTAGGAAATACTTGCCATTCTTTGACTATCTCCTGTGTGAGCAGTGCATTTCTCGGATGAAAGTGAATTAATTTCTCTGTCCACATCAAGTGAAATCCTGTGGTCACGTTCAGGCTCTTGGCAGCCAGTGTGTGCGTTTGCATGTTTTGATGAAGTTAGTAACGCAAAAGCCCGGGATACCAACATCCTGGTTAGCAGTGTGGTACACTTTGTGTCCACATAGGGGAATAACCTCAGGTGATGGGAGATGTTCTTCTGAGAAGAAAGTTGCCTCATGGAATGTGAAAGGAGTTTTCCTGGCCGATGGAAGTGCAAAGGGCTTGAGGCGATTTTCTACTCACCAAAACAAAACACATCTTGTCATCCAAAATGTGGGTTCCAGATTGGGAGTTCTTGGAAACAGGAGAGAAATGTCATCCCTATGCCACGTAGAGGAGGCGGAGGTGGGAATATGGAGCAGTAAAGCCATGCTGAGATGCAAACATCTTTCCAGGACCCTAACACACAAGTGGCTGTTGACTGGAGGGGAGGGTCTTAAGGGGAGTGCTTACGGACTCCGGCCAATCAGGAAAGACTTGGGTGTGATGTCACAGTGGGCTCACAGCCCTTGGACTTGGAGAGTCCTGAGGCAGCTGCTACCTGTCCTGTTGCTATGGCTGCCCAGCCAGCCAAGAGGAGAAAGGCAGGTGCCCCTGTATGGTGAGGAAGATTTCTCAGTGAAGTGTGGCATAGGGAAATGGGAGGGAGGCCGAACAGGATATCCATGAACTGAGCCCATGGGATTGGGGAATCTATTCTTCACTGCTAGCCAAATCATCCATATCCCACGATTTTGAATGTTCACAGGCCTGTGTGCCACCTGCGGTGGGTCTCCCTTTGCAGAACAGGGCGCCTTCGATCTCACTGTGATACACAAGCTGCCTGGTTTTCAGGGTCCCAACCGACCACGTGATCTTAGGGTGTAGTGCTAGCGGACTGGCAAGGGAAGAATGAGTTTACATGGTGGCCCAGGCACCTGTTGATCTGACAGAAATTCTTCCGTGCCCTGCAGGGTACACTAAACCATGGGCTAGGAATCTTGGAAGAAGTTAACCTGATTCTCCAGTGTTTCCTAGTATTCAATAAGGATCGCTACTGCTGAAAGGTACTTTTGTTACATTAAGGTGCTGACATTCTCTGAGTCCAGAATGTTTGCTATTCAAAGAGCCATGAGTGTGTATGTGTGTGTATGTGTGTGTGTGTGTGTTTGTATGTGTATTTGTGTGCTTCTGTGCATGTGTGTGTTTGTGTGTTTGTGGGAGCCTTTGCACAGAGGGTAGATAGTATAATATTTCTTTTGTCAGTTTCTGGGAGATACTCTTTTTCAAAAAATGGCAGTCCTGATTGTTTCCTAGAAGGTAATAATTTTGGAGACATCAAACTTTGTTGTCCTTAGATCAAGCCGTATATATTCTGTAGGGAGGAACTATTCAGCATTCAGGGAATATGTGCAGTGTATGTCCAGGCATCATGATACATGGGTGAATGTGCATCACTGGGTGAAATGAAGGGATTTCAATTCAAGTTGAATTGAAATCTGGCCCAGTCCCTGGTGGAATACACCTTGCTTGTTTCCTTGCATAAATGTGGCAGTATTTCATCCATCCATGAACATGGCGGAAATTGTATCACCTCACATATTTTTCTTAGCGTGATCCTTTTTGAAGTGCTGATATTGTCCCCTCAGTAGCATAACACCTGGACTTTCAGCCATTGAGTGTAAGATTTCCCATGCAATGGATATGGATAGATTTTGTTTTATTTTGTGTGTCTGTGTGTGCAACATTTCTAGTTTGCAAATGTAGGAATTTCTTTGCTCATTCAAGTAAGTTCTCCTAGGACAAACGATTTTACACGCATTGTGTATACCTACTGTTTAGGCATGCATAAGACCCCTTCAATCAAACTCTTTCTTTTAAACTGTGGAAATTGGTAGCATGCGCCACGCTGTGCACCAGGGTGTGCTGGTGTTGAGTGACTTGTGATTTTGCTAAACGTTACCATTCAGTACATACGAGCAAAGAAATTCCTTCACTCGATAACTATTAGGATATCAACACTTTGTCTCTCTGTGTGTGTGTGTGTGTGTTTGATTGTGTGATTGTCATCTTTCTCTTTCAGTTTGCCTCACTGATTTGTATAAATTAGCTTACTTCCTGATGTCAGTTTGAGGAAAAGCCTTGAGTTACCCTGCCATTAGTCTTCAGTTCCATGAATGAAAGGTGTCGTGGTCTGTCACTGAGAACCTTTGCAGAAATGAATGTCCTTCCCAAGTGTTCCATGGTATTCCATAGTTTTGGTGTTCCTGAAAGCTGCCATTCACTAGAGAAAGTGTACCAATTTCACTGACTAGGAAATACTTGCCATTCTTTGACTATCTCCTGTGTGAGCTGTGCATTTCTCGGATGAAAGTGAATTAATTTCTCTGTCCACATCAAGGGAAATCCTGTGGTCACGATCAGGCTCTTGTCAGCCAGTGTGTGCGTTTGCCTGTTTTGATGAAGTTAGTAACGCAAAAGCCCGGGATACCAACATCCTGGTTAGCAGTGTGGTACACTTTGTGTCCACATAGGGGAATAACCTCAGGTGATGGGAGATGTTGTTCTGAGAAGAAAGTTGCCTCATGGAATGTGAAAGGAGTTTTCCTGGCCGACGGAAGTGCAAAGGGCTTGAGGCGATTTTCTACTCACCACAAAAAAACACATCTTGTCATCCAAAATGTGGGTTCCAGATTGGGAGTTCTTGGAAACCGGAGAGAAATGTCATCCCTATGCCACGTAGAGGAGGCAGAGGTGTTAATATGGAGCAGTAAAGCCATGCTGAGATGCAAACATCTTTCCAGGACCCTAACACACAAGTGGCTGTTGACTGGAGGGGGAGGGTCTTAAGGGGAGTGCTTACGGACTCCGGCCAATCAGGAAAGACTTGGGTGTGATGTCACAGTGGGCTCACAGCCCTTGGACTTGGAGAGTCCTGAGACAGCTCCTACCTGTCCTGTTGCTATGGCTGCCCAGCCAGCCAAGAGTAGAAAGGCAGGTGCCCCTGTATGGTGAAGAAGATTTCTCAGTGAAGTGTGGCATAGGGAAATGGGAGGGAGGCCGAACAGGATATCCATGAACTGAGCCCATGGGATTGGGGGAATCTATTCTTCACTGCTAGCCAAATCATCCATATCCCACGATTTTGAATGTTCACAGGCCTGTGTGCCACCTGCGGTGGGTCTCCCTTTGCAGAACAGGGCGCCTTCGATCTCAGTGTGATACACAAGCTGCCTGGTTTTCAGGGTCCCAACCGACCACGTGATCTTAGGGTGTAGTGCTAGTGGACTGGCAAGGGAAGAATGAGTTTACATGGTGGCCCAGGCACCTGTTGATCTGACAGAAATTCTTCTGTGCCCTGCAGGGTACACTAAACCATGGGCAAGGAATCTTGGAAGAAATTAACCTGATTCTCCACTGTTTCCTAGTATTCAATAAGGATCGCTACTGCTGAAAGGTACTTTTGTTACATGAAGGTGCAGACATTCTCTGAGTCCAGAATGTTTGCTATTCAAGGAGCCATGAGTGTGTATGTGTGTGTGTGTGTGTGTGTGTGTATGTGTATTTGTGTGCTTCTGTGCATGTGTGTGTGTGTGTGTGTGTTTGTGGGAGCCTTTGCACAGAGGGTAGATAGTATAATATTTCTTTTGTCAGTTTCTGGGAGATACTCTTTTTCAAAAAATGGCAGTCATGATTGTTTCCTAGAAGTTAATAATTTTGGAGAGATCAAACTTTGTTGTCCTTAGATCAAGCCGTATATATTCTGTAAGGAGGAACTATTCATCATTCAGGGAATATGTGCAGTGTATGTCCAGGCATCATGATACATGGGTGAATGTGCATCACTGGGTGAAATGAAGGGATTTCAATTCAAGTTGAATTGAAATCAGGCCCATTCCCTGGTGGAATACACCTTGCTTGTTTCCTTGCATAAATGTGGCAGTATTTCATCCATTAATGAACATGGCGGAAATTGTATCACCTCACATATTTTTCTTAGCATGATCCTTTTTGAAGTGCTGATATTGTCCCCTCAGTAACATAACACCTGGACTTTCAGCCATTGCGTGTAAGATTCCCCATGCAATGGATATGGATAGATTTTGTTTTATTTTGTGTGTCTGTGTGTGCAACATTTCTAGTTTGCAAATGTAGTAATTTCTTTGCTCATTCAAGTAAGTTCTCCTAGGACAAACGATTTTACACGCATTGTGTATACCTACTGTTTAGGCATGCATAAGAAACCCTTCAATCAAACTCTTTCTTTTCCACTGTGAAAATTGATAGCATGCAGCAGGCTGTGCACCAGGGTGTGCTGGTGTTGAGTGACTTGTGATTTTGCTAAACGTTACCATTCAGTACATACGAGCAAAGAAATTCCTTCACTCGATAACTATTAGGATATCAACACTTTGTCTCTGTGTGTGTGTGTGTGTGTGTGTGTGTTTGATTGTGTGATTGTTATCTTTGTCTTTCAGTTTGCCTCACTGATTTGTATAAATTAGCTTACTTCCTGATGTCAGTTTGAGGAAAAGCCTTGAGTTACACTGCCATTAGTCTTCAGTTCCATGAATGAAAGGTGTCGTGGTCTGTCACTGAGAACCTTTGCAGAAATGAATGTCCTTCCCAAGTGTTCCATGGTATTCCATAGTTTTGGTGTTCCTGAAAGCTGCCATTCACTAGAGAAAGTGTACCAATTTCACTGACTAGGAAATACTTGCCATTCTTTGACTATCTCCTGTGTGAGCAGTGCATTTCTCGGATGAAAGTGAATTAATTTCTCTGTCCACATCAAGTGAAATCCTGTGGTCACGATCAGGCTCTTGGCAGCCAGTGTGTGCGTTTGCATGTTTTGATGAAGTTAGTAACGCAAAAGCCCGGGATACCAACATCCTGGTTAGCAGTGTGGTACACTTTGTGTCCACATAGGGGAATAACCTCAGGTGATGGGAGATGTTGTTCTGAGAAGAAAGTTGCCTCATGGAATGTGAAAGGAGTTTTCCTGGCCGATGGAAGTGCAAAGGGCTTGAAGCGATTTTCTACTCACCACAAAAAAACACATCTTGTCATCCAAAATGTGGGTTCCAGATTGGGAGTTCTTGGAAACAGGAGAGAAATGTCATCCCTATGCCACGTAGAGGAGGCAGAGGTGGGAATGTGGAGCAGTAAAGCCATGCTGAGATGCAAACATCTTTCCAGGACCCTAACACACAAGTGGCTGTTGACTGGAGGGGTAGGGTTAAGGGGAGTGCCTCGGACTCCGGCCAATCAGGATAGACTTGGGTGTGATGTCACAGTGGGCTCACAGCCCTTGGACTTGGAGAGTCCTGAGGCAGCTGCTACCTGTCCTGTTGCTATGGCTGCCCAGCCAGCCAAGAGGAGAAAGGCAGGTGCCCCTGTATGGTGAGGAAGATTTCTCAGTGAAGTGTGGCATAGGGAAATGGGAGGGAGGCCGAACAGGATATCCATGAACTGAGCCCATGGGATTGGGGAATCTATTTTTCACTGCTAGCCAAATCATCCATATCCCACGATTTTGAATGTTCACAGGCCTGTGTGCCACCTGCGGTGGGTCTCCCTTTGCAGAACAGGGTGCCTTCGATCTCACTGTGATACACAAGCTGCCTGGTTTTCAGGGTCCCAACCGACCACGTGATCTTAGGGTGTAGAGCTAGCGGACTGGCAAGGGAAGAATGAGTTTACATGGTGGCCCAGGCACCTTTTGATCTGACAGAAATTCTTCCGTGCCCTGCAGGGTACACTAAACCATGGGCAAGGAATCTTTGAAGAAGTTAACCTGATTCTCCAGTGTTTCCTAGTATTCAATAAGGATCGCTACTGCTGAAAGGTACTTTTGTTACATGAAGGTGCAGACATTCTCTGAGTCCAGAATGTTTGCTATTCAAGGAGCCATGAGTGTGTATGTGTGTGTGTGTGTGTGTGTGTGTGTATGTGTATGTGTATTTGTGTGCTTCTGTGCATGTGTGTGTGTGTGTGTGTTTGTGGGAGCCTTTGCACAGAGGGTAGATAGTATAATATTTCTTTTGTCAGTTTCTGGGAGATACTCTTTTTCAAAAAATGGCAGTCCTGATTGTTTCCTAGAAGTTAATAATTTTGGAGAGATCAAACTTTGTTGTCCTTAGATCAAGCCGTATATATTCTGTAAGGAGGAACTATTCAGCATTCAGGGAATATGTGCAGTGTATGTCCAGGCATCATGATACATGGGTGAATGTGCATCACTGGGTGAAATGAAGGGATTTCAATTCAAGTTGAATTGAAATCAGGCCCAGTCCCTGGTGGAATACACCTTGCTTGTTTCCTTGCATAAATGTGGCAGTATTTCATCCATCCATGAACATGGCGGAAATTGTATCACCTCACATATTTTTCTAGCGTGATCCTTTTTGAAGTGCTGATATTGTCCCCTCAGTAACATAACACCTGGACTTTCAGCCATTGCGTGCAAGATTCCCCATGCAATGGATATGGATAGATTTTGTTTTATTTTGTGTGTCTGTGTGTGCAACATTTCTAGTTTGCAAATGTAGGAATTTCTTTGCTCATTCAAGTAAGTTCTCCTAGGACAAACGATTTTACACGCATTGTGTATACCTACTGTTTAGGCATGCATAAGACCCCTTCAATCAAACTCTTTCTTTTACACTGTGGAAATTGATAGCATGCACCACGCTGTGCACCAGGGTGTGCTGCTGTTGAGTGACTTGTGATTTTGCTAAACGTTACCATTCAGTACATACGAGCAAAGAAATTCCTTCACTCGATAACTATTAGGATATCAACACTTTGTCTCTGTGTGTGTGTGTGTGTGTGTGTGTGTGTTTGATTGTGTGATTGTCATCTTTCTCTTTCAGTTTGCCTCACTGATTTGTATAAATTAGCTTACTTCCTGATGTCAGTTTGAGGAAAAGCCTTGAGTTACCCTGCCATTAGTCTTCAGTTCCATGAATGAAAGGTGTCGTGGTCTGTCACTGAGAACCTTTGCAGAAATGAATGTCCTTCCCAAGTGTTCCATGGTATTCCATAGTTTTGGTGTTCCTGAAAGCTGCCATTCACTAGAGAAAGTGTACCAATTTCACTGACTAGGAAATACTTGCCATTCTTTGACTGTCTCCTGTGTGAGCTGTGCATTTCTCGGATGAAAGTGAATTAATTTCTCTGTCCACATCAAGGGAAATCCTGTGGTCACGATCAGGCTCTTGTCAGCCAGTGTGTGCGTTTGCCTGTTTTGATGAAGTTAGTAACGCAAAAGCCCGGGATACCAACATCCTGGTTAGCAGTGTGGTACACTTTGTGTCCACATAGGGGAATAACCTCAGGTGATGGGAGATGTTGTTCTGAGAAGAAAGTTGCCTCATGGAATGTGAAAGGAGTTTTCCTGGCCGACGGAAGTGCAAAGGGCTTGAGGCGATTTTCTACTCACCACAAAAAAACACATCTTGTCATCCAAAATGTGGGTTCCAGATTGGGAGTTCTTGGAAACCGGAGAGAAATGTCATCCCTATGCCACGTAGAGGAGGCAGAGGTGGGAATATGGAGCAGTAAAGCCATGCTGAGATGCAAACATCTTTCCAGGACCCTAACACACAAGTGGCTGTTGACTGGAGGGGGAGGGTCTTAAGGGGAGTGCTTACGGACTCCGGCCAATCAGGAAAGACTTGGGTGTGATGTCACAGTGGGCTCACAGCCCTTGGACTTGGAGAGTCCTGAGGCAGCTCCTACCTGTCCTGTTGCTATGGCTGCCCAGCCAGCCAAGAGTAGAAAGGCAGGTGCCCCTGTATGGTGAAGAAGATTTCTCAGTGAAGTGTGGCATAGGGAAATGGGAGGGAGGCCGAACAGGATATCCATGAACTGAGCCCATGGGATTGGGGGAATCTATTCTTCACTGCTAGCCAAATCATCCATATCCCACGATTTTGAATGTTCACAGGCCTGTGTGTCACCTGCGGTGGGTCTCCCTTTGCAGAACAGGGCGCCTTCGATCTCAGTGTGATACACAAGCTGCCTGGTTTTCAGGGTCCCAACCGACCACGTGATCTTAGGGTGTAGTGCTAGTGGACTGGCAAGGGAAGAATGAGTTTACATGGTGGCCCAGGCACCTGTTGATCTGACAGAAATTCTTCTGTGCCCTGCAGGGTACACTAAACCATGGGCAAGGAATCTTGGAAGAAATTAACCTGATTCTCCACTGTTTCCTAGTATTCAATAAGGATCGCTACTGCTGAAAGGTACTTTTGTTACATGAAGGTGCAGACATTCTCTGAGTCCAGAATGTTTGCTATTCAAGGAGCCATGAGTGTGTATGTGTGTGTGTGTGTGTGTGTGTGTATGTGTATTTGTGTGCTTCTGTGCATGTGTGTGTGTGTGTGTGTGTTTGTGGGAGCCTTTCCACAGAGGGTAGATAGTATAATATTTCTTTTGTCATTTCTGGGAGATACTCTTTTTCAAAAAATGGCAGTCATGATTGTTTCCTAGAAGTTAATAATTTTGGAGAGATCAAACTTTGTTGTCCTTAGATCAAGCCGTATATATTCTGTAAGGAGGAACTATTCAGCATTCAGGTAATATGTGCAGTGTATGTCCAGGCATCACGATACATGGGTCAATGTGCATCACTGGGTGAAATGAAGGGATTTCAATTCAAGTTGAATTGAAATCAGGCCCAGTCCCTGGTGGAATACACCTTGCTTGTTTCCTTGCATAAATGTGGCAGTATTTCATCCATTAATGAACATGGCGGAAATTGTATCACCTCACATATTTTTCTTAGCATGATCCTTTTTGAAGTGCTGATATTGTCCCCTCAGTAACATAACACCTGGACTTTCAGCCATTGCGTGTAAGATTCCCCATGCAATGGATATGGATAGATTTTGTTTTATTTTGTGTGTCTGTGTGTGCAACATTTCTAGTTTGCAAATGTAGGAATTTCTTTGCTCATTCAAGTAAGTTCTCCTAGGACAAACGATTTTACACGCATTGTGTATACCTACTGTTTAGGCATGCATAAGACCCCTTCAATCAAACTCTTTCTTTTCCACTGTGAAAATTGATAGCATGCAGCAGGCTGTGCACCAGGGTGTGCTGGTGTTGAGTGACTTGTGATTTTGCTAAACGTTACCATTCAGTACATACGAGCAAAGAAATTCCTTCACTCGATAACTATTAGGATATCAACACTTTGTCTCTGTGTGTGTGTGTGTGTGTGTGTGTGTGTTTGATTGTGTGATTGTTATCTTTGTCTTTCAGTTTGCCTCACTGATTTGTATAAATTAGCTTACTTCCTGATGTCAGTTTGAGGAAAAGCCTTGAGTTACACTGCCATTAGTCTTCAGTTCCATGAATGAAAGGTGTCGTGGTCTGTCACTGAGAACCTTTGCAGAAATGAATGTCCTTCCCAAGTGTTCCATGGTATTCCATAGTTTTGGTGTTCCTGAAAGCTGCCATTCACTAGAGAAAGTGTACCAATTTCACTGACTAGGAAATACTTGGCATTCTTTGACTATCTCCTGTGTGAGCAGTGCATTTCTCGGATGAAAGTGAATTAATTTCTCTGTCCACATCAAGTGAAATCCTGTGGTCACGATCAGGCTCTTGGCAGCCAGTGTGTGCGTTTGCATGTTTTGATGAAGTTAGTAACGCAAAAGCCCGGGATACCAACATCCTGGTTAGCAGTGTGGTACACTTTGTGTCCACATAGGGGAATAACCTCAGGTGATGGGAGATGTTGTTCTGAGAAGAAAGTTGCCTCATGGAATGTGAAAGGAGTTTTCCTGGCCGATGGAAGTGCAAAGGGCTTGAAGCGATTTTCTACTCACCACAAAAAAACACATCTTGTCATCCAAAATGTGGGTTCCAGATTGGGAGTTCTTGGAAACAGGAGAGAAATGTCATCCCTATGCCACGTAGAGGAGGCAGAGGTGGGAATGTGGAGCAGTAAAGCCATGCTGAGATGCAAACATCTTTCCAGGACCCTAACACACAAGTGGCTGTTGACTGGAGGGGTAGGGTTAAGGGGAGTGCCTCGGACTCCGGCCAATCAGGATAGACTTGGGTGTGATGTCACAGTGGGCTCACAGCCCTTGGACTTGGAGAGTCCTGAGGCAGCTGCTACCTGTCCTGTTGCTATGGCTGCCCAGCCAGACAAGAGGAGAAAGGCAGGTGCCACTGTATGGTGAGGAAGATTTCTCAGTGAAGTGTGGCATAGGGAAATGGGAGGGAGGCCGAACAGGATATCCATGAACTGAGCCCATGGAATTGGGGAATCTATTTTTCACTGCTACCCAAATCATCCATATCCCACGATTTTGAATGTTCACAGGCCTGTGTGCCACCTGCGGTGGGTCTCCCTTTGCAGAACAGGGCGCCTTCGATCTCACTGTGATACACAAGCTGCCTGGTTTTCAGGGTCCCAACCGACCACGTGATCTTAGGGTGTAGAGCTAGCGGACTGGCAAGGGAAGAATGAGTTTACATGGTGGCCCAGGCACCTGTTGATCTGACAGAAATTCTTCCGTGCCCTGCAGGGTACACTAAACCATGGGCAAGGAATCTTTGAAGAAGTTAACCTGATTCTCCAGTGTTTCCTAGTATTCAATAAGGATCGCTACTGCTGAAAGGTACTTTTGTTACATTAAGGTGCTGACATTCTCTGATTCCAGAATGTTTGCTATTCAAGGATCCATGAGTGTGTATGTGTGTGTATGTGTGTGTGTGTGTGTGTATGTGTATTTGTGTGCTTCTGTGCATGTGTGTGTTTGTGTGTTTGTGGGAGACTTTGCACAGAGGGTAGATAGTATAATATTTCTTTGGTCAGTTTCTGGGAGATACACTTTTTCAAAAAATGGCAGTCCTGATTGTTTCCTAGAAGGTAATAATTTTGGAGAGATCAAACTTTGTTGTCCTTAGATCAAGCCGTATATATTCTGTAAGGAGGAACTATTCAGCATTCAGGGAATGTGTGCAGTGTATGTCCAGGCATCATGATACATGGGTCAATGTGCATCACTGGGTGAAATGAAGGGATTTCAATTCAAGTTGAATTGAAATCAGGCCCAGTCCCTGGTGGAATACACCTTGCTTGTTTCCTTGCATAAATGTGGCAGTATTTCATCCATCCATGAACATGGCGGAAATTGTATCACCTCACATATTTTTCTAGCGTGATCCTTTTTGAAGTGCTGATATTGTCCCCTCAGTAACATAACACCTGGACTTTCAGCCATTGCGTGCAAGATTCCCCATGCAATGGATATGCATAGATTTTGTTTTATTTTGTGTGTCTGTGTGTGCAACATTTCTAGTTTGCAAATGTAGGAATTTCTTTGCTCATTCAAGTAAGTTCTCCTAGGACAAACGATTTTACACGCATTGTGTATACCTACTGTTTAGGCATGCATAAGACCCCTTCAATCAAACTCTTTCTTTTACACTGTGGAAATTGATAGCATGCACCACGCTGTGCACCAGGGTGTGCTGCTGTTGAGTGACTTGTGATTTTGCTAAACGTTACCATTCAGTACATACGAGCAAAGAAATTCCTTCACTCGATAACTATTAGGATATCAACACTTTGTCTCTGTGTGTGTGTGTGTGTGTGTGTGTGTGTGTTTTATTGTGTGATTGTCATCTTTCTCTTTCAGTTTGCCTCACTGATTTGTATAAATTAGCTTACTTCCTGATGTCAGTTTGAGGAAAAGCCTTGAGTTACCCTGCCATTAGTCTTCAGTTCCATGAATGAAAGGTGTCGTGGTCTGTCACTGAGAACCTTTGCAGAAATGAATGTCCTTCCCAAGTGTTCCATGGTATTCCATAGTTTTGGTGTTCCTGAAAGCTGCCATTCACTAGAGAAAGTGTACCAATTTCACTGACTAGGAAATACTTGCCATTCTTTGACTATCTCCTGTGTGAGCTGTGCATTTCTCGGATGAAAGTGAATTAATTTCTCTGTCCACATCAAGGGAAATCCTGTGGTCACGATCAGGCTCTTGTCAGCCAGTGTGTGCGTTTGCCTGTTTTGATGAAGTTAGTAACGCAAAAGCCCGGGATACCAACATCCTGGTTAGCAGTGTGGTACACTTTGTGTCCACATAGGGGAATAACCTCAGGTGATGGGAGATGTTGTTCTGAGAAGAAAGTTGCCTCATGGAATGTGAAAGGAGTTTTCCTGGCCGACGGAAGTGCAAAGGGCTTGAGGCGATTTTCTACTCACCACAAAAAAACACATCTTGTCATCCAAAATGTGGGTTCCAGATTGGGAGTTCTTGGAAACCGGAGAGAAATGTCATCCCTATGCCACGTAGAGGAGGCAGAGGTGGGAATATGGAGCAGTAAAGCCATGCTGAGATGCAAACATCTTTTCAGGACCCTAACACACAAGTGGCTGTTGACTGGAGGGGGAGGGTCTTAAGGGGAGTGCTTACGGACTCCGGCCAATCAGGAAAGACTTGGGTGTGATGTCACAGTGGGCTCACAGCCCTTGGACTTGGAGAGTCCTGAGGCAGCTCCTACCTGTCCTGTTGCTATGGCTGCCCAGCCAGCCAAGAGTAGAAAGGCAGGTGCCCCTGTATGGTGAAGAAGATTTCTCAGTGAAGTGTGGCATAGGGAAATGGGAGGGAGGCCGAACAGGATATCCATGAACTGAGCCCATGGGATTGGGGGAATCTATTCTTCACTGCTAGCCAAATCATCCATATCCCACGATTTTGAATGTTCACAGGCCTGTGTGTCACCTGCGGTGGGTCTCCCTTTGCAGAACAGGGCGCCTTCGATCTCAGTGTGATACACAAGCTGCCTGGTTTTCAGGGTCCCAACCGACCACGTGATCTTAGGGTGTAGTGCTAGTGGACTGGCAAGGGAAGAATGAGTTTACATGGTGGCCCAGGCACCTGTTGATCTGACAGAAATTCTTCTGTGCCCTGCAGGGTACACTAAACCATGGGCAAGGAATCTTGGAAGAAATTAACCTGATTCTCCACTGTTTCCTAGTATTCAATAAGGATCGCTACTGCTGAAAGGTACTTTTGTTACATGAAGGTGCAGACATTCTCTGAGTCCAGAATGTTTGCTATTCAAGGAGCCATGAGTGTGTATGTGTGTGTGTGTGTGTGTGTGTATGTGTATTTGTGTGCTTCTGTGCATGTGTGTGTGTGTGTGTGTGTTTGTGGGAGCCTTTCCACAGAGGGTAGATAGTATAATATTTCTTTTGTCAGTTTCTGGGAGATACTCTTTTTCAAAAAATGGCAGTCATGATTGTTTCCTAGAAGTTAATAATTTTGGAGAGATCAAACTTTGTTGTCCTTAGATCAAGCCGTATATATTCTGTAAGGAGGAAGTATTCATCATTCAGGGAATATGTGCAGTGTATGTCCAGGCATCATGATACATGGGTGAATGTGCATCACTGGGTGAAATGAAGGGATTTCAATTCAAGTTGAATTGAAATCAGGCCCATTCCCTGGTGGAATACACCTTGCTTGTTTCCTTGCATAAATGTGGCAGTATTTCATCCATTAATGAACATGGCGGAAATTGTATCACCTCACATATTTTTCTTAGCATGATCCTTTTTGAAGTGCTGATATTGTCCCCTCAGTAACATAACACCTGGACTTTCAGCCATTGAGTGTAAGATTTCCCATGCAATGAATATGGATAGATTTTGTTTTATTTTGTGTGTCTGTGTGTGCAACATTTCTAGTTTGCAAATGTAGGAATTTCTTTGCTCATTCAAGTAAGTTCTCCTAGGACAAACGATTTTACACGCATTGTGTATACCTACTGTTTAGGCATGCATAAGACCCCTTCAATCAAACTCTTTCTTTTCCACTGTGAAAATTGATAGCATGCAGCAGGCTGTGCACCAGGGTGTGCTGGTGTTGAGTGACTTGTGATTTTGCTAAACGTTACCATTCAGTACATACGAGCAAAGAAATTCCTTCACTCGATAACTATTAGGATATCAACACTTTGTCTCTGTGTGTGTGTGTGTGTGTGTGTGTGTTTGATTGTGTGATTGTTATCTTTGTCTTTCAGTTTGCCTCACTGATTTGTATAAATTAGCTTACTTCCTGATGTCAGTTTGAGGAAAAGCCTTGAGTTACACTGCCATTAGTCTTCAGTTCCATGAATGAAAGGTGTCGTGGTCTGTCACTGAGAACCTTTGCAGAAATGAATGTCCTTCCCAAGTGTTCCATGGTATTCCATAGTTTTGGTGTTCCTGAAAGCTGCCATTCACTAGAGAAAGTGTACCAATTTCACTGACTAGGAAATACTTGCCATTCTTTGACTATCTCCTGTGTGAGCAGTGCATTTCTCGGATGAAAGTGAATTAATTTCTCTGTCCACATCAAGTGAAATCCTGTGGTCACGATCAGGCTCTTGGCAGCCAGTGTGTGCGTTTGCATGTTTTGATGAAGTTAGTAACGCAAAAGCCCGGGATACCAACATCCTGGTTAGCAGTGTGGTACACTTTGTGTCCACATAGGGGAATAACCTCAGGTGATGGGAGATGTTGTTCTGAGAAGAAAGTTGCCTCATGGAATGTGAAAGGAGTTTTCCTGGCCGATGGAAGTGCAAAGGGCTTGAAGCGATTTTCTACTCACCACAAAAAAACACATCTTGTCATCCAAAATGTGGGTTCCAGATTGGGAGTTCTTGGAAACAGGAGAGAAATGTCATCCCTATGCCACGTAGAGGAGGCAGAGGTGGGAATGTGGAGCAGTAAAGCCATGCTGAGATGCAAACATCTTTCCAGGACCCTAACACACAAGTGGCTGTTGACTGGAGGGGTAGGGTCTTAAGGGGAGTGCTTACGGACTCCGGCCAATCAGGAAAGACTTGGGTGTGATGTCACAGTGTGCTCACAGCCCTTGGACTTGGAGAGTCCTGAGGCAGCTCCTACCTGTCCTGTTGCTATGGCTGCCCAGCCAGCCAAGAGGAGAAAGGCAGGTGCCCCTGTATGGTGAAGAAGATTTCTCAGAGAAGTGTGGCATAGGGAAATGGGAGGGAGGCCGAACAGGATATCCATGAACTGAGCCCATGGGATTGTTGGAATCTATTCTTCACTGCTAGCCAAATCATCCATATCCCACGATTTTGAATGTTCACAGGACTGTGTGCCACCTGCGGTGGGTCTCCCTTTGCAGAACAGGGCGCCTTCGATCTCACTGTGATACACAAGCTGCCTGGTTTTCAGGGTCCCAACCGACCACGTGATCTTAGGGTGTAGTGCTAGCGGACTGGCAAGGGAAGAATGAGTTTACATGGTGGCCCAGGCACCTGTTGATCTGACAGAAATTCTTCCGTGCCCTGCAGGGTACACTAAACCATGGGCAAGGAATCTTTGAAGAAGTTAACCTGATTCTCCAGTGTTTCCTAGTATTCAATAAGGATCGCTACTGCTGAAAGGTACTTTTGTTACATTAAGGTGCTGACATTCTCTGATTCCAGAATGTTTGCTATTCAAGGATCCATGAGTGTGTATGTGTGTGTATGTGTGTGTGTGTGTGTGTATGTGTATTTGTGTGCTTCTGTGCATGTGTGTGTTTGTGTGTTTGTGGGAGACTTTGCACAGAGGGTAGATAGTATAATATTTCTTTGGTCAGTTTCTGGGAGATACACTTTTTCAAAAAATGGCAGTCCTGATTGTTTCCTAGAAGGTAATAATTTTGGAGAGATCAAACTTTGTTGTCCTTAGATCAAGCCGTATATATTCTGTAAGGAGGAACTATTCAGCATTCAGGGAATGTGTGCAGTGTATGTCCAGGCATCATGATACATGGGTCAATGTGCATCACTGGGTGAAATGAAGGGATTTCAATTCAAGTTGAATTGAAATCAGGCCCAGTCCCTGGTGGAATACACCTTGCTTGTTTCCTTGCATAAATGTGGCAGTATTTCATCCATCCATGAACATGGCGGAAATTGTATCACCTCACATATTTTTCTAGCGTGATCCTTTTTGAAGTGCTGATATTGTCCCCTCAGTAACATAACACCTGGACTTTCAGCCATTGCGTGCAAGATTCCCCATGCAATGAATATGGATAGATTTTGTTTTATTTTGTGTGTCTGTGTGTGCAACATTTCTAGTTTGCAAATGTAGGAATTTCTTTGCTCATTCAAGTAAGTTCTCCTAGGACAAACGATTTTACACGCATTGTGTATACCTACTGTTTAGGCATGCATAAGACCCTTTCAATCAAACTCTTTCTTTTACACTGTGGAAATTGATAGCATGCACCACGCTGTGCACCAGGGTGTGCTGCTGTTGAGTGCCTTGTGATTTTGCTAAACGTTACCGTTCAGTACATACGAGCAAAGAAATTCCTTCACTCGATAACTATTAGGATATCAACACTTTGTCTCTGTGTGTGTGTGTGTGTGTGTGTGTGTGTGTTTGATTGTGTGATTGTCATCTTTCTCTTTCAGTTTGCCTCACTGATTTGTATAAATTAGCTTACTTCCTGATGTCAGTTTGAGGAAAAGCCTTGAGTTACCCTGCCATTAGTCTTCAGTTCCATGAATGAAAGGTGTCGTGGTCTGTCACTGAGAACCTTTGCAGAAATGAATGTCCTTCCCAAGTGTTCCATGGTATTCCATAGTTTTGGTGTTCCTGAAAGCTGCCATTCACTAGAGAAAGTGTACCAATTTCACTGACTAGGAAATACTTGCCATTCTTTGACTATCTCCTGTGTGAGCAGTGCATTTCTCGGATGAAAGTGAATTAATTTCTCTGTCCACATCAAGGGAAATCCTGTGGTCACGTTCAGGCTCTTGGCAGCCAGTGTGTGCGTTTGCATGTTTTGATGAAGTTAGTAACGCAAAAGCCCGGGATACCAACATCCTGGTTAGCAGTGTGGTACACTTTGTGTCCACATAGGGGAATAACCTCAGGTGATGGGAGATGTTGTTCTGAGAAGAAAGTTGCCTCATGGAATGTGAAAGGAGTTTTCCTGGCCGATGGAAGTGCAAAGGGCTTGAGGCGATTTTCTACTCACCACAACAAAACACATCTTGTCATCCAAAATGTGGGTTCCAGATTGGGAGTTCTTGGAAACAGGAGAGCAATGTCATCCCTATGCCACGTAGAGGAGGCAGAGGTGGGAATATGGAGCAGTAAAGCCATGCTGAGATGCAAACATCTTTCCAGGACCCTAACACACAAGTGGCTGTTGACTGGAGGGGGAGGGTCTTAAGGGGAGTGCTTACGGACTCCGGCCAATCAGGAAAGACTTGGGTGTGATGTCACAGTGGGCTCACAGCCCTTGGACTTGGAGAGTCCTGAGGCAGCTCCTACCTGTCCTGTTGCTATGGCTGCCCAGACAGCCAAGAGTAGAAAGGCAGGTGCCCCTGTATGGTGAAGAAGATTTCTCAGTGAAGTGTGGCATAGGGAAATGGGAGGGAGGCCGAACAGGATATCCATGAACTGAGCCCATGGGATTGGGGGAATCTATTCTTCACTGCTAGCCAAATCATCCATATCCCACGATTTTGAATGTTCACAGGCCTGTGTGTCACCTGCGGTGGGTCTCCCTTTGCAGAACAGGGCGCCTTCGATCTCACTGTGATACACAAGCTGCCTGGTTTTCAGGGTCCCAACCGACCACGTGATCTTAGGGTGTAGTGCTAGTGGACTGGCAAGGGAAGAATGAGTTTACATGGTGGCCCAGGCACCTGTTGATCTGACAGAAATTCTTCTGTGCCCTGCAGGGTACACTAAACCATGGGCAAGGAATCTTGGAAGAAATTAACCTGATTCTCCACTGTTTCCTAGTATTCAATAAGGATCGCTACTGCTGAAAGGTACTTTTGTTACATGAAGGTGCAGAAATTCGCTGAGTCCAGAATGTTTGCTATTCAAGGAGCCATGAGTGTGTATGTGTGTGTGTGTGTGTGTGTGTGTATGTGTATTTGTGTGCTTCTGTGCATGTGTGTGTGTGTGTGTGTGTTTGTGGGAGCCTTTGCACAGAGGGTAGATAGTATAATATTTCTTTTGTCAGTTTCTGGGAGATACTCTTTTTCAAAAAATGGCAGTCCTGATTGTTTCCTAGAAGTTAATAATTTTGGAGAGATCAAACTTTGTTGTCCTTAGATCAAGCCGTATATATTCTGTAAGGAGGAACTATTCAGCATTCAGGGAATATGTGCAGTGTATGTCCAGGCATCACGATACATGGGTGAATGTGCATCACTGGGTGAAATGAAGGGATTTCAATTCAAGTTGAATTGAAATCAGGCCCATTCCCTGGTGGAATACACCTTGCTTGTTTCCTTGCATAAATGTGGCAGTATTTCATCCATTAATGAACATGGCGGAAATTGTATCACCTCACATATTTTTCTTAGCATGATCCTTTTTGAAGTGCTGATATTGTCCCCTCAGTAACATAACACCTGGACTTTCAGCCATTGCGTGTAAGATTCCCCATGCAATGGATATGGATAGATTTTGTTTTATTTTGTGTGTCTGTGTGTGCAACATTTCTAGTTTGCAAATGTAGGAATTTCTTTGCTCATTCAAGTAAGTTCTCCTAGGACAAACGATTTTACAAGCATTGTGTATACCTACTGTTTAGGCATGCATAAGACCCCTTCAATCAAACTCTTTCTTTTCCACTGTGAAAATTGATAGCATGCAGCAGGCTGTGCACCAGGGTGTGCTGGTGTTGAGTGACTTGTGATTTTGCTAAACGTTACCATTCAGTACATACGAGCAAAGAAATTCCTTCACTCGATAACTATTAGGATATCAACACTTTGTCTCTGTGTGTGTGTGTGTGTGTGTGTGTGTTTGATTGTGTGATTGTTATCTTTGTCTTTCTGTTTGCCTCACTGATTTGTATAAATTAGCTTACTTCCTGATGTCAGTTTGAGGAAAAGCCTTGAGTTACACTGCCATTAGTCTTCAGTTCCATGAATGAAAGGTGTCGTGGTCTGTCACTGAGAACCTTTGCAGAAATGAATGTCCTTCCCAAGTGTTCCATGGTATTCCATAGTTTTGGTGTTCCTGAAAGCTGCCATTCACTAGAGAAAGTGTACCAATTTCACTGACTAGGAAATACTTGGCATTCTTTGACTATCTCCTGTGTGAGCAGTGCATTTCTCGGATGAAAGTGAATTAATTTCTCTGTCCACATCAAGTGAAATCCTGTGGTCACGATCAGGCTCTTGGCAGCCAGTGTGTGCGTTTGCATGTTTTGATGAAGTTAGTAACGCAAAAGCCCGGGATACCAACATCCTGGTTAGCAGTGTGGTACACTTTGTGTCCACATAGGGGAATAACCTCAGGTGATGGGAGATGTTGTTCTGAGAAGAAAGTTGCCTCATGGAATGTGAAAGGAGTTTTCCTGGCCGATGGAAGTGCAAAGGGCTTGAAGCGATTTTCTACTCACCACAAAAAAACACATCTTGTCATCCAAAATGTGGGTTCCAGATTGGGAGTTCTTGGAAACAGGAGAGAAATGTCATCCCTATGCCACGTAGAGGAGGCAGAGGTGGGAATGTGGAGCAGTAAAGCCATGCTGAGATGCAAACATCTTTCCAGGACCCTAACACACAAGTGGCTGTTGACTGGAGGGGGAGGGTCTTAAGGGGAGTGCTTACGGACTCCGGCCAATCAGGAAAGACTTGGGTGTGATGTCACAGTGTGCTCACAGCCCTTGGACTTGGAGAGTCCTGAGGCAGCTCCTACCTGTCCTGTTGCTATGGCTGCCCAGCCAGCCAAGAGGAAAAAGGCAGGTGCCCCTGTATGGTGAGGAAGATTTCTCAGTGTAGTGTGGCATAGGGAAATGGGAGGGAGGCCGAACAGGATATCCATGAACTGAGCCCATGGGATTGGGGGAATCTATTCTTCACTGCTAGCCAAATCATCCATATCCCACGATTTTGAATGTCCACAGGACAATGTGCCACCTGCGGTGGGTCTCCCTTTGCAGAACAGGGCGCCTTCGATCTCACTGTGATACACAAGCTGCCTGGTTTTCAGGGTCCCAACCGACCACTTGATCTTAGGGTGTAGTGCCAGCGGACTGGCAAGGGAAGAATGAGTTTACATGGTGGCCCAGGCACCTGTTGATCTGACAGAAATTCTTCTGTGCCCTGCAGGGTACACTAAACCATGGGCAAGGAATCTTGGAAGATGTTAACCTGATTCTCCAGTGTTTCTTAGTATTCAATAAGGATCGCTACTGCTGAAAGGTACTTTTGTTACATTAAGGTGCTGACATTCTCTGAGTCCAGAATGTTTGCTTTTCAAGGATCCATGAGTGTGTATGTGTGTGTATGTGTGTGTGTGTGTGTATGTGTATTTGTGTGCTTCGTGCATGTGTGTGTGTGTGTGTGTTTGTGGGAGCCTTTGCACAGAGGGTAGATAGTATAATATTTCTTTTGTCAGTTTCTGGGAGATACTCTTTTTCAAAAAATGGCAGTCCTGATTGTTTCCTAGAAGTTAATAATTTTGGAGAGATCAAACTTTGTTGTCCTTAGATCAAGCCGTATATATTCTGTAAGGAGGAACTATTCAGCATTCAGGGAATATGTGCAGTGTATGTCCAGGCATCATGATACATGGGTGAATGTGTATCACTGGGTGAAATGAAGGGATTTCAATTCAAGTTGAATTGAAATCAGGCCCAGTCCCTGGTGGAATACACCTTGCTTGTTTCCTTGCATAAATGTGGCAGTATTTCATCCATCCATGAACATGGCGGACATTGTATCACCTCACATATTTTTCTTAGCGTGATCCTTTTTGAAGTGCTGATATTGTCCCCTCAGTAGCATAACACCTGGACTTTCAGCCATTGCGTGTAAGATTCCCCATGCAATGGATATGGATAGATTTTGTTTTATTTTGTGTGTCTGTGTGTGCAACATTTCTAGTTTGCAAATGTAGGAATTTCTTTGCTCATTCAAGTAAGTTCTCCTAGGACAAACGATTTTACACGCATTGTGTATACCTACTGTTTAGGCATGCATAAGACCCCTTCAATCAAACTCTTTGTTTTACACTGTGGAAATTGATAGCATGCCAGGCTGTGCACCAGGGTGTGCTGGTGTTGAGTGACTTGTGATTTTGCTAAACGTTACCATTCAGTACATACGAGCCAAGAAATTCCTTCACTCGATAACTATTAGGATATCAACACTTTGTCTCTGTGTGTGTGTGTGTGTGTGTGTTTGATTGTGTGATTGACATCTTTCTCTCAGTTTGCCTTACTGATTTCTTTAAATTAGCTTACTTCCTGATGTCAGTGTGAGAAAAAGCCTTGAGTTACCCTGCCATTAGTCTTCAGTTCCATGAATGAAAGGTGTCGTGGTCTGTCACTGAGAACCTTTGCAGAAATGAATGTCCTTCCCAAGTGTTCCATGGTATTCCATAGTTTTGGTGTTCCTGAAAGCTGCCATTCACTAGAGAAAGTGTACCAATTTCACTGACTAGGAAATACTTGCCATTCTTTGACTATCTCCTGTGTGAGCAGTGCATTTCTCGGATGAAAGTGAATTAATTTCTCTGTCCACATCAAGTGAAATCCTGTGGTCACGTTCAGGCTCTTGGCAGCCAGTGTGTTCGTTTGCATGTTTTGATGAAGTTAGTAACGCAAAAGCCCGGGATACCAACATCCTGGTTAGCAGTGTGGTACACTTTGTGTCCACATAGGGGAATAAACTCAGGTGATGGGAGATGTTCTTCTGAGAAGAAAGTTGCCTCATGGGATGTGAAAGGAGTTTTCCTGGCCGATGGAAGTGCGAAGGCTTGAGGCGATTTTCTACTCAGCACAAAAAAACACATCTTGTCATCCAAAATGTGGGTTCCAGATTGGGAGTTCTTGGAAACAGGAGAGAAATGTCATCCCTATGCCACGTAGAGGAGGCGGAGGTGGGAATATGGAGCAGTAAAGCCATGCTGAGATGCAAACATCTTTCCAGGACCCTAACACACAAGTGGCTGTTGACTGGAGGGGGAGGGTCTTAAGGGGAGTGCTTACGGACTCCGGCCAATCAGGAAAGACTTGGGTGTGATGTCACAGTGTGCTCACAGCCCTTGGACTTGGAGAGTCCTGAGGCAGCTCCTACCTGTCCTGTTGCTATGGCTGCCCAGCCAGCCAAGAGGAGAAAGGCAGGTGCCCCTGTATGGTGAAGAAGATTTCTCAGAGAAGTGTGGCATAGGGAAATGGGAGGGAGGCCGAACAGGATATCCATGAACTGAGCCCATGTGATTGTTGGAATCTATTCTTCACTGCTAGCCAAATCATCCATATCCCACGATTTTGAATGTTCACAGGACTGTGTGCCACCTGCGGTGGGTCTCCCTTTGCAGAACAGGGCGCCTTCGATCTCACTGTGATACACAAGCTGCCTGGTTTTCAGGGTCCCAACCGACCACGTGATCTTAGGGTGTAGTGCTAGCGGACTGGCAAGGGAAGAATGAGTTTACATGGTGGCCCAGGCACCTGTTGATCTGACAGAAATTCTTCTGTGCCCTGCAGGGTACACTAAACCATGGGCAAGGAATCTTGGAAGAAGTTAACCTGATTCTCCAGTGTTTCCTAGTATTCAATAAGGATCGCTACTGCTGAAAGGTACTTTTGTTACATGAAGGTGCAGACATTCTCTGAGTCCAGAATGTTTGCTATTCAAGGAGCCATGAGTGTGTATGTGTGTGTGTGTGTGTGTGTGTGTATTTGTGTGCTTCTGTGCATGTGTGTGTGTGTGTGTGTGTTTGTGGGAGCCTTTGCACAGACGGTAGATAGTATAATATTTCTTTTGTCAGTTTCTGGGAGATACTCTTTTTCAAAAAATGGCAGTCCTGATTGTTTCCTAGGAGGTAATAATTTTGGAGAGATCAAACTTTGTTGTCCTTAGATGAAGCCGTATATATTCTGTAAGGAGGAACTATTCAGCATTCAGGGAATATGTGCAGTGTATTTCCAGGCATCACGATACATGGGTCAATGTGCATCACTGGGTGAAATGAAGGGATTTCAATTCTAGTGATTACTTCAGGCCCAGTCCCAGGTGGAATACACCTTGCTTGTTTCCCTGCATATATGTAGCAGTATTTCATCAGTCCATGAACATGGCGGAAATTATATCACCTCACATATTTTTCTTAGCGTGATCCTTTTTGAAGTGCTGATATTGTCCCCTCAGTAGCATAACACCTGGACTTTCAGCCATTGCGGGTAACATTCCCCATGCAATGAATATGGATAGATTTTGTTTTATTTTGTGTGTCTGTGTGTGCAACATTTCTAGTTTCCAAATGTAGTAATTGCTTTGCTCATTCAAGTAAGTTCTCCTAGGACAAACGATTTTACACGCATTGTATATACCTACTGTTTAGGCATGCATAAGACCCCTTCAATCAAACTCTTTCTTTTACACTGTGGAAATTGATAGCATGCACCAGGCTGTGCACCAGGGTGTGCTGGTGTTGAGTGACTTGTGATTTTGCTAAACGTTACCATTCAGTACATACGAGCAAAGAAATTCCTTCACTCGATAACTATTACGATATCAACACTTTGTCTCTGTGTGTGTGTTTGTTTGATTGTGTGATTGTCATCTTTCTCTTTCAGTTTGCCTCACTGATTTGTATATATTAGCTTACTTCCTGATGTCAGTTTGAGGAAAAGCCTTGAGTTACCCTGCCATTAGTCTTCAGTTCCATGAATGAAAGGTGTCGTGGTCTGTCACTGAGAACCTTTGCAGAAATGAATGTCCTTCCCAAGTGTTCCATGGTATTCCATAGTTTTGGTGTTCCTGAAAGCTACCATTCACTACAGAAAGTGTACCAATTTCACTGACTAGGAAATACTTGCCATTCTTTGACTATCTCCTGTGTGAGCAGTGCATTTCTCGGATGAAAGTGAATTAATTTCTCTGTCCACATCAAGTGAAATCCTGTGGTCACGTTCAGGCTCTTGGCAGCCAGTGTGTGCGTTTGCATGTTTTGATGAAGTTAGTAACGCAAAAGCCCGGGATACCAACATCCTGGTTAGCAGTGTGGTACACTTTGTGTCCACATAGGGAAATAACCTCAGGTGATGGGAGATGTTGTTCTGAGAAGAAAGTTGCCTCATGGAATGTGAAAGGTGTTTTCCTGGCCGATGGAAGTGCAAAGGGCTTGAGGCGATTTTCTACTCACCACAACAAAACACATCTTGTCATCCAAAATGTGGGTTCCAGATTGGGAGTTCTTGGAAACAGGAGAGAAATGTCATCCCTATGCCACTTAGAGGAGGCAGAGGTGGGAATATGGAGCAGTAAAGCCATGCTGAGATGCAAACATCTTTCCAGGACCCTAACACACAAGTGGCTGTTGACTGGAGGGGGAGGGTCTTAAGGGGAGTGCTTACGGACTCCGGCCAATCAGGAAAGACTTGGGTGTGATGTCACAGTGGGTTCACAGCCCTTGGACTTGGAGAGTCCTGAGGCAGCTGCTACCTGTCCTGTTGCTATGGCTGCCCAGCCAGCCAAGAGGAGGAAGGCAGGTGCCCCTGTATGGTGAGGAAGATTTCTCAGTGAAGTGTGGCATAGGGAAATGGGAGGGAGGCCGAACAGGATATCCATGAACTGAGCCCATGGGATTGGGGAATCTATTTTTCACTGCTAGCCAAATCATCCATATCCCACGATTTTGAATGTTCACAGGCCTGTGTGCCACCTGCGGTGGGTCTCCCTTTGCAGAACAGGGCGCCTTCGATCTCACTGTGATACACAAGCTGCCTGGTTTTCAGGGTCCCAACCGACCACGTGATCTTAGGGTGTAGTGCTAGCGGACTGGCAAGGGAAGAATAAGTTTACATGGTGGCCCAGGCACCTGTTGATCTGACAGAAATTCTTCCGTGCCCTGCAGGGTACACTAAACCATGGGCAAGGAATCTTTGAAGAAGTTAACCTGATTCTCCAGTGTTTCCTAGTATTCAATAAGGATCGCTACTGCTGAAAGGTACTTTTGTTACATTAAGGTGCTGACGTTCTCTGATTCCAGAATGTTTGCTATTCAAGGATCCATGAGTGTGTATGTGTGTGTATGTGTGTGTGTGTGTGTGTATGTGTATTTGTGTGCTTCTGTGCATGTGTGTGTTTGTGTGTTTGTGGGAGACTTTGCACAGAGGGTAGATAGTATAATATTTCTTTGGTCAGTTTCTGGGAGATACTCTTTTTCAAAAAATGGCAGTCCTGATTGTTTCCTAGAAGTTAATAATTTTGGAGAGATCAAACTTTGTTGTCCTTAGATCAAGCCGTATATATTCTGTAAGGAGGAACTATTCAGCATTCAGGGAATATGTGCAGTGTATGTCCAGGCATCACGATACATGGGTCAATGTGCATCACTGGGTGAAATGAAGGGATTTCAATTCAAGTTGAATTGAAATCAGGCCCAGTCCCTGGTGGAATACACCTTGCTTGTTTCCTTGCATAAATGTGGCAGTATTTCATCCATTAATGAACATGGCGGAAATTGTATCACCTCACATATTTTTCTTAGCATGATCCTTTTTGAAGTGCTGATATTGTCCCCTCAGTAACATAACACCTGGACTTTCAGCCATTGCGTGTAAGATTCCCCATGCAATGGATATGGATAGATTTTGTTTTATTTTGTGTGTCTGTGTGTGCAACATTTCTAGTTTGCAAATGTAGGAATTTCTTTGCTCATTCAAGTAAGTTCTCCTAGGACAAACGATTTTACACGCATTGTGTATACCTACTGTTTAGGCATGCATAAGACCCCTTCAATCAAACTCTTTCTTTTCCACTGTGAAAATTGATAGCATGCAGCAGGCTGTGCACCAGGGTGTGCTGGTGTTGAGTGACTTGTGATTTTGCTAAACGTTACCATTCAGTACATACGAGCAAAGAAATTCCTTCACTCGATAACTATTAGGATATCAACACTTTGTCTCTGTGTGTGTGTGTGTGTGTGTGTGTGTTTGATTGTGTGATTGTTATCTTTCTCTTTCAGTTTGCCTCACTGATTTGTATAAATTAGCTTACTTCCTGATGTCAGTTTGAGGAAAAGCCTTGAGTTACACTGCCATTAGTCTTCAGTTCCATGAATGAAAGGTGTCGTGGTCTGTCACTGAGAACCTTTGCAGAAATGAATGTCCTTCCCAAGTGTTCCATGGTATTCCATAGTTTTGGTGTTCCTGAAAGCTGCCATTCACTAGAGAAAGTGTACCAATTTCACTGACTAGGAAATACTTGCCATTCTTTGACTATCTCCTGTGTGAGCAGTGCATTTCTCGGATGAAAGTGAATTAATTTCTCTGTCCACATCAAGTGAAATCCTGTGGTCACGATCAGGCTCTTGGCAGCCAGTGTGTGCGTTTGCATGTTTTGATGAAGTTAGTAACGCAAAAGCCCGGGATACCAACATCCTGGTTAGCAGTGTGGTACACTTTGTGTCCACATAGGGGAATAACCTCAGGTGATGGGAGATGTTGTTCTGAGAAGAAAGTTGCCTCATGGAATGTGAAAGGAGTTTTCCTGGCCGATGGAAGTGCAAAGGGCTTGAAGCGATTTTCTACTCACCCCAAAAAAACACATCTTGTCATCCAAAATGTGGGTTCCAGATTGGGAGTTCTTGGAAACAGGAGAGAAATGTCATCCCTATGCCACGTAGAGGAGGCAGAGGTGGGAATGTGGAGCAGTAAAGCCATGCTGAGATGCAAACATCTTTCCAGGACCCTAACACACAAGTGGCTGTTGACTGGAGGGGGAGGGTCTTAAAGGGAGTGCTTACGGACTCCGGCCAATCAGGAAAGACTTGGGTGTGATGTCACAGTGGGCTCACAGCCCTTGGACTTGGAGAGACCTGAGGCAGCTCCTACCTGTCCTGTTGCTATGGCTGCCCAGCCAGCCAAGAGGAGAAAGGCAGGTGCCCCTGTATGGTGAGGAAGATTTCTCAGTGTAGTGTGGCATAGGGAAATGGGAGGGAGGCCGAACAGGATATCCATGAACTGAGCCCATGGGATTGGGGGAATCTATTCTTCACTGCTAGCCAAATCATCCATATCCCACGATTTTGAATGTTCACAGGCCTGTGTGCCACCTGCGGTGGGTCACCCTTTGCAGAACAGGGCGCCTTCGATCTCACTGTGATACACAAGCTGCCTGGTTTTCAGGGTCCCAACCGACCACTTGATCTTAGGGTGTAGTGCTAGCGGACTGGCAAGGGAAGAATGAGTTTACATGGTGGCCCAGGCACCTGTTGATATGACAGAAATTCTTCTGTGCCCTGCAGGGTACACTAAACCATGGGCAAGGAATCTTGGAAGATGTTAACCTGATTCTCCAGTGTTTCCTAGTATTCAATAAGGATCGCTACTGCTGAAAGGTACTTTTGTTACATTAAGGTGCTGACATTCTCTGAGTCCAGAATGTTTGCTTTTCAAGGATCCATGAGTGTGTATGTGTGTGTATGTGTGTGTGTGTGTGTATGTGTATTTGTGTGCTTCTGTGCATGTGTGTGTGTGTGTGTGTTTGTGGGAGCCTTTGCACAGAGGGTAGATAGTATAATATTTCTTTTGTCAGTTTCTGGGAGATACTCTTTTTCAAAAAATGGCAGTCCTGATTGTTTCCTAGAAGTTAATAATTTTGGAGAGATCAAACTTTGTTGTCCTTAGATCCAGCCGTATATATTCTGTAAGGAGGAACTATTCAGCATTCAGGGAATATGTGCAGTGTATGTCCAGGCATCATGATACATGGGTGAATGTGCATCACTGGGTGAAATGAAGGGATTTCAATTCAAGTTGAATTGAAATCAGGCCCAGTCCCTGGTGGAATACACCTTGCTTGTTTCCTTGCATAAATGTGGCAGTATTTCATCCGTCCATGAACATGGCAGAAATTATATCACCTCACATATTTTTCTTAGCGTGATCCTTTTTGAAGTGCTGATATTGTCCCCTCAGTAGCATAACACCTGGACTTTCAGCCATTGCGTATAAGATTCCCCATGCAATGGATATGGATAGATTTTGTTTTATTTTGTGTGTCTGTGTGTGCAACATTTCTAGTTTGCAAATGTAGGAATTTCTTTGCTCATTCAAGTAAGTTCTCCTAGGACAAACGATTTTACACGCATTGTGTATACCTACTGTTTAGGCATGCATAAGACCCCTTCAATCAAACTCTTTGTTTTACACTGTGGAAATTGATAGCATGCCAGGCTGTGCACCAGGGTGTGCTGGTGTTGAGTGACTTGTGATTTTGCTAAACGTTACCATTCAGTACATACGAGCAAAGAAATTCCTTCACTCGATAACTATTAGGATATCAACACTTTGTCTCTGTGTGTGTGTGTGTGTGTGTGTGTTTGATTGTGTGATTGACATCTTTCTCTCAGTTTGCCTTACTGATTTCTTTAAATTAGCTTACTTCCTGATGTCAGTGTGAGAAAAAGCCTTGAGTTACCCTGCCATTAGTCTTCAGTTCCATGAATGAAAGGTGTCGTGGTCTGTCACTGAGAACCTTTGCAGAAATGAATGTCCTTCCCAAGTGTTCCATGGTATTCCATAGTTTTGGTGTTCCTGAAAGCTGCCATTCACTTGAGAAAGTGTACCAATTTCACTGACTAGGAAATACTTGCCATTCTTTGACTATCTCCTGTGTGAGCAGTGCATTTCTCGGATGAAAGTGAATTAATTTCTCTGTCCACATCAAGTGAAATCCTGTGGTCACGTTCAGGCTCTTGGCAGCCAGTGTGTGCGTTTGCATGTTTTGATGTAGTTAGTAACACAAAAGCCCGGGATACCAACATCCTGGTTAGCAGTGTGGTACACTTTGTGTCCACATAGGGGAATAAACTCAGGTGATGGGAGATGTTCTTCTGAGAAGAAAGTTGCCTCATGGGATGTGAAAGGAGTTTTCCTGGCCGATGGAAGTGCGAAGGCTTGAGGCGATTTTCTACTCAGCACAAAAAAACACATCTTGTCATCCAAAATGTGGGTTCCAGATTGGGAGTTCTTGGAAACAGGAGAGAAATGTCATCCCTATGCCACGTAGAGGAGGCGGAGGTGGGAATATGGAGCAGTAAAGCCATGCTGAGATGCAAACATCTTTCCAGGACCCTAACACACAAGTGGCTGTTGACTGGAGGGGGAGGGTCTTAAGGGGAGTGCTTACGGACTCCGGCCAATCAGGAAAGACTTGGGTGTGATGTCACAGTGTGCTCACAGCCCTTGGACTTGGAGAGTCCTGAGGCAGCTCCTACCTGTCCTGTTGCTATGGCTGCCCAGCCAGCCAAGAGGAGAAAGGCAGGTGCCCCTGTATGGTGAGGAAGATTTCTCAGAGAAGTGTGGCATAGGGAAATGGGAGGGAGGCCGAACAGGATATCCATGAACTGAGCCCATGGGATTGGGGGAATCTATTCTTCACTGCTAGCCAAATCATCCATATCCCACGATTTTGAATGTTCACAGGCCTGTGTGCCACCTGCGGTGGGTCTCCCTTTGCAGAACAGGGCGCCTTCGATCTCACTGTGATACACAAGCTGCCTGGTTTTCAGGGTCCCAACCGACCACGTGATCTTAGGGTGTAGTGCTAGCGGACTGGCAAGGGAAGAATGAGTTTACATGGTGGCCCAGGCACCTGTTGATCTGACAGAAATTCTTCTGTGCCCTGCAGGGTACACTAAACCATGGGCAAGGAATCTTGGAAGAAGTTAACCTGATTCTCCAGTGTTTCCTAGTATTCAATAAGGATCGCTACTGCTGAAAGGTACTTTTGTTACATGAAGGTGCAGACATTCTCTGAGTCCAGAATGTTTGCTATTCAAGGAGCCATGAGTGTGTATGTGTGTGTGTGTGTGTGTTTGTGGGAGCCTTTGCACACAGGGTAGATAGTATAATATTTCTTTTGTCAGTTTCTCGCAGATACTCTTTCAAAAACTGGCAGTCCTGATTGTTTCCTGGAAGGTAATAATTTTGGAGAGATCAAACTTTGTTGTCCTTAAATCAAGCTGTATATATTCTGTAAGGAGGAACTATTCAGCATTCAGGGAATATGTGCAGTGTATGTCCAGGCATCATGATACATGGGTCAATGTGCATGACTGGGTGAAATGAAGGGATTTCAATTTGCTTCAGGCCCAGTCCCAGGTGCAATACACCTTGCTTGTTTCCTTGCATAAATGTGGCAGTATTTCATCCGTCCATGAACATGGCGGAAATTATATCACCTCACATATTTTTCTTAGCGTGATCCTTTTTGAAGTGCTGATATTGTCCCCTCAGTAGCATAACACCTGGACTTTCAGCCATAGCGTGTAACATTCACCATGCAATGAATATGGATAGATTTTGTTTTATTTTGTGTGTCTGTGTGTGCAATATTTCTCGTTTGCAAATGTAGTGATTTCTTTGCTCATTCAAGTAAGTTCTCCTAGGACAAACGATTTTACACGCATTGTGTACACCTACTGTTTAGGCATGCATAAGACCCCTTCAATCAAACTCTTTCTTTTCCACTGTGGAAATTGATAGCATGCACCAGGCTGTGCACCAGGGTGTGCTGGTGTTGAATGACTTGTGATTTTGCTAAACGTTACCATTCAGTACATACAAGCAAAGTAATTCCTTCACTCTATAACTATTAGGATTGCAACACTTTGTCTCTGTGTGTGTGTGTGTGTGTGTGTGTGTGTGTGTGTTTGATTGTGTGATTGTTATCTTTCTCTTTCAGTTTGCCTCACTGATTTGTATATATTAGCTTACTTCCTGATGTCAGTTTGAGGAAAAGCCTTGAGTTACCCTGCCATTAGTCTTCAGTTCCATGAATGAAAGGTGTCGTGGTCTGTCACTGAGAACCTTTGCAGAAATGAATGTCCTTCCCAAGTGTTCCATGGTATTCCATAGTTTTGGTGTTCCTGAAAGCAGCCATTCACTAGAGAAAGTGTACCAATTTCACTGACTAGGAAATACTTGCCATTCTTTGACTATCTCCTGTGTGAGCAGTGCATTTCTCGGATGAAAGTGAATTAATTTCTCTGTCCACATCAAGTGCAATCCTGTGGTCACGTTCAGGCTCTTGGCAGCCAGTGTGTGCGTTTGCATGTTTTGATGAAGTTAGTAACGCAAAACCCGGGATACCAACATCCTGGTTAGCAGTGTGGTACACTTTGTGTCCACATAGGGGAATAACCTCAGGTGATGGGAGATGTTGTTCTGAGAAGAAAGTTGCCTCATGGAATGTGAAAGGAGTTTTCCTGGCCGATGGAAGTGCAAAGGGCTTGAGGCGATTTTCTACTCACCACAAAAAAACACATCTTGTCATCCAAAATGTGGGTTCCAGATTGGGAGTTCTTGGAAACAGGAGAGCAATGTCATCCCTATGCCACGTAGAGGAGGCGGAGGTGGGAATATGGAGCAGTAAAGCCATGCTGAGATGCAAACATCTTTCCAGGACCCTAACACACAAGTGGCTGTTGACTCGAGGGGGAGGGTCCTTAAGGGGAGTGCTTACTGACTCCGGCCAATCACGAAAGTCTTGGGTGTGATGTCACAGTGGGCTCACAGCCCTTGGACTTGGAGAGTCCTGAGGCAGCTCCTACCTGGCCTGTTGCTATGGCTGCCCAGCCAGCCAAGAGGAGAAAGGCAGGTGCCCCTATATGGTGAGAAAGATTTCTCAGTGAAGTGTGGCATAGGGAAATGGGAGGGAGGCCGAACAGGAGCACATCCATGAACTGAGCCCATGGGATTGGGGGAATCTATTCTTCACTGCTAGCCAAATCATCCATATCCCACGATTTTGAATGTCCACAGGACAATGTGCCACCTGCGGTGGGTCTCCCTTTGCAGAACAGGGCGCCTTCGATCTCACTGTGATACACAAGCTGCCTGGTTTCCAGAGTCCCAACCGACCACGTGATCTTAGGGTGTAGTGCTAGCGGACTGGCAAGGGAAGAATGAGTTTACATGGTGGCCCAGGCACCTGTTGATCTGACAGAAATTCTTCTGTGCCCTGCAGGGTACACTAAACCATGGGCAAGGAATCTTGGAAGAAGTTAACCTGATTCTCCAGTGTTTCCTAGTATTCAATAAGGATCGCTACTGCTGAAAGGTACTTTTCTTACATGAAGGGGCAGACATTCTCTCAGTCCAGAATGTTTGCTATTCAAGGAGCCATGAGTGTGTATGTGTGTGTGTGTGTGTGTTTGTGGGAGCCTTTGCACAGAGGGTAGGTAGTATAATATTTCTTTTGTCAGTTTCTGGGAGATACGCTTTTTCAAAAAATGGCAGTCCTGATTGTTTCCTGGAAGGTAATAATTTTGGAGAGATCAAACTTTGTTGTCCTTAGATCACTCCGTATATATTCTGTAAGGAGGAACTATTCAGCATTCAGGGAATATGTGCAGTGTATGTCCAGGCATCATGATACATGGGTCAATGTGCATGACTGGGTGAAATGAAGGGATTTCAATTCAAGTGATTGCTTCAGGCCCAGTCCCAGGTGGAATACACCTTGCTTGTTTCCTTGCATAAATGTGGCAGTATTTCATCCGTCCATGAACATGGCGGAAATTATATCACCTCACATATTTTTCTTAGCGTGATCCTTTTTGAAGTGCTGATATTGTCCCCTCAGTAGCATAACACCTGGACTTTCAGCCATTGCGTGTAACATTCCCCATGCATTGAATATGGGTAGATTTTGTTTTATTTTGTGTGTCTGTGTGTGAAATATTTCTCGTTTGCAAATGTAGTTATTTCTTTGCTCATTCAAGTAAGTTCTCCTAGGACAAACGATTTTACACGCATTGTGTATACCTACTGTTTAGGCATGCATAAGACCCCTTCAATCAAACTCTTTCTTTTCCACTGTGGAAATTGATAGCATGCACCAGGCTGTGCACCAGGGTGTGCTGGTGTTGAGTGACTTGTGATTTTGCTAAACGTTACCATTCAGTACATACAAGCAAAGAAATTCCTTCACTCGATAACTGTTAGGATATCAACACTTTGTCTCTGTGTGTGTGTGTGTGTGTGTGTGTGTGTGTGTGTGTGTTTGATTGTGTGATTGTCATCTTTCTCTTTCAGTTTGCCTCACTGATTTGTATATATTAGCTTACTTCCTGATGTCAGTTTGAGGAAAAGCCTTGAGTTACCCTGCCATTAGTCTTCAGTTCCATGAATGAAAGGTGTCGTGGTCTATCACTGAGAACCTTTGCAGAAATGAATGTCCTTCCCAAGTGTTCCATGGTATTCCATAGTTTTGGTGTTCCTGAAAGCTGCCATTCACTAGAGAAAGTGTACCAATTTCACTGACTAGGAAATACTTGGCATTCTTTGACTATCTCCTGTGTGAGCAGTGCATTTCTCGGATGAAAGTGAATTAATTTCTCTGGCCACATCAAGTGCAATCCTGTGGTCACGTTCAAGCTCTTGGCAGCCAGTGTGTGCGTTTGCATGTTTTGATGAAGTTAGTAACGCAAAAGCCCGGGATACCAACATCCTGGTTAGCAGTGTGGTACACTTTGTGTCCACATAGGGGAATAACCTCAGGTGATGGGAGATGTTGTTCTGAGAAGAAAGTTGCCTCATGGAATGTGAAAGGAGTTTTCCTAGCCGATGGAAGTGCAAAGGGCTTGAGGCGATTTTCTACTCAATACAAAAAAATACATCTTGTCATCCAAAATGTGGGTTCCAGATTGGGAGTTCTTGGAAACAGGAGAGCAATGTCATCCCTATGCCACGTAGAGGAGGCGGAGGTGGGAATATGGAGCAGTAAAGCCATGCTGAGATGCAAACATCTTTCCAGGACCCTAACACACAAGTGGCTGTTGACTGGAGGGGGAGGATCCTTAAGGGGAGTGCTTACTGACTCCGGCCAATCACGAAAGTCTTGGGTGTGATGTCAGAGTGGGCTCACAGCCCTTGGACTTGGAGAGTCCTGAGGCAGCTCCTACCTGGCCTGTTGCTATGGCTGCCCAGCCAGCCAGGAGGAGAAAGGTAGGTGCCCCTATATGGTGAGGAAGATTTCTCAGTGAAGTGTGGCATAGGGAAATGGGAGGGAGGCCGAACAGGAGCACATCCATGAACTGAGCCCATGGGATTGGGGGAATCTATTCTTCACTGCTAGCCAAATCATCCATATCCCACGATTTTGAATGTCCACAGGACTATGTGCCACCTGCGGTATGTCTCCCTTTGCAGAACAGGGCGCCTTCCATCTCACTGTGATACACAAGCTGCCTGGTTTAAGGCTCCCAACCGACCACGTGATCTTAGGGTGTAGTGCTAGCGGACTGGCAAGGGAAAAATGAGTTTACATGGTGGCCCAGGAACCTGTTGATCTGACAGAAATTCTTCTGTGCCCTGCAGGGTACACTAAACCATGGGCAAGGAATCTTGGAAGAAGTTAACTTGATTCTCCAGTGTTTCCTAGTATTCAATAAGGATCGCTACTGCTGAAAGGTACTTTTCTTACATGAAGGGGTAGACATTCTCTGAGTCCAGAATGTTTGCTATTCAAGGAGCCATGAGTGTGTATGTGTGTGTGTGTGTGTGTTTGTGGGAGCCTTTGCACACAGGGTAGATAGTATAATATTTCTTTTGTCAGTTTCTCGCAGATACTCTTTTTCAAAAAATGGCAGTCCTGATTGTTTCCTGGAAGGTAATAATTTTGGAGAGATCAAACTTTGTTGTCCTTAAATCAAGCTGTATATATTCTGTAAGGAGGAAATATTCAGCATTCAGGGAATATGTGCAGTGTATGTCCAGGCATCATGATACATGGGTCAATGTGCATGACTGGGTGAAATGAAGGGATTTCAATTCAAGTGATTGCTTCAGGCCCAGTCCCAGGTGGAATACACCTTGCTTGTTTCCTTGCATAATTGTGGCAGTATTTCATCCGTCCATGAACATGGCGGAAATTATATCACCTCACATATTTTTCTTAGCGTGATCCTTTTTGAAGTGCTGATATTGTCCCCTCAGTAGCATAACACCTGGACTTTCAGCCATTGCGTGTAACATCCCCATGCAATGAATATGGATAGATTTTGTTTTATTTTGTGTGTCTGTGTGTGCAACATTTCTCGTTTGCAAATGTAGTGATTTCTTTGCTCATTCAAGTAAGTTCTCCTAGGACAAAGGATTTAACACGCATTGTGTACACCTACTGTTTAGGCATGCATAAGACCCCTTCAATCAAACTCTTTCTTTTCCACTGTGGAAATTGGTAGCATGCACCAGGCTGTGCACCAGGGTGTGCTGGTGTTGAGTGACTTGTGATTTTGCTAAACGTTACCATTCAGTACATACAAGCAAAGTAATTATTTCACTCCATGACTATTAGGATAGCAACACTTTGTCTCTGTGTGTGTGTGTGTGTGTGTGTGTGTGTGTGTTTGATTGTGTGATTGTTATCTTTCTCTTTCAGTTTGCCTCACTGATTTATATATATTAGCTTACTTCCTGATGTCAGTTTGAGGAAAAGCCTTGAGTTACCCTGCCATTAGTCTTCAGTTCCATGAATGAAAGGTGTCGTGGTCTGTCACTGAGAACCTTTGCAGAAATGAATGTCCTTCCCAAGTGTTCCATGGTATTCCATAGTTTTGGTGTTCCTGAAAGCTGCCATTCACTATAGAAAGTGGACCAATTTCACTGACTAGGAAATACTTGCCATTCTTTGACTATCTCCTGTGTGAGCAGTGCATTTCTCGGATGAAAGTGAATTAATTTCTCTGTCCACATCAAGTGCAATCCTGTGGTCACGTTCAGGCTCTTGGCAGCCAGTGTGTGCGTTTGCATGTTTTGATGAAGTTAGTAACGCAAAAGCCCGGGATACCAACATCCTGGTTAGCAGTGTGGTACACTTTGTGTCCACATAGGGGAATAACCTCAGGTGATGGGAGATGTTGTTCTGAGAAGAAAGTTGCCTCATGGAATGTGAAAGGAGTTTTCCTGGCCGATGGAAGTGCAAAGGGCTTGAGGCGATTTTCTACTCACCACAAAAAAACACATCTTGTCATCCAAAATGTGGGTTCCAGATTGGGAGTTCTTGGAAACAGGAGAGCAATGTCATCCCTATGCCACGTAGAGGAGGCGGAGGTGGGAATATGGAGCAGTAAAGCCATGCTGAGATGCAAACATCTTTCCAGGACCCTAACACACAAGTGGCTGTTGACTGGAGGGGGAGGGTCCTTAAGGGGAGTGCTTACTGACTCCGGCCAATCACAAAAGTCTTGGGTGTGATGTCACAGTGGGCTCACAGCCCTTGGACTTGGAGAGTCCTGAGGCAGCTCCTACCTGGCCTGTTGCTATGGCTGCCCAGCCAGCCAAGAGGAGAAAGGCAGGTGCCCCTATATGGTGAGAAAGATTTCTCAGTGTAGTGTGGCATAGGGAAATGGGAGGGAGGCCGAACAGGAGCACATCCATGAACTGAGCCCATGGGATTGGGGGAATCTATTCTTCACTGCTAGCCAAATCATCCATAGCCCACGATTTTGAATGTCCACAGGACAATGTGCCACCTGCGGTGGGTCTCCCTTTGCAGAACAGGGCGCCTTCGATCTCACTGTGATACACAAGCTGCCTGGTTTTCAGAGTCCCAACCGACCACGTGATCTTAGGGTGTAGTGCTAGCGGACTGGCAAGGGAAGAATGAGTTTACATGGTGGCCCAGGCACCTGTTGATCTGACAGAAATTCTTCTGTGCCCTGCAGGATACACTACACCATGGGCAAGGAATCTTGGAAGAAGTTAACCTGATTCTCCAGTGTTTCCTAGTATTCAATAAGGATCGCTACTGCTGAAAGGTACTTTTCTTACATGAAGGGGCAGACATTCTCTCAGTCCAGAATGTTTGCTATTCAAGGAGCCATGAGTGTGTATGTGTGCGTGTGTGTGTGTGTGTGTGTGTGTGTGTGTATTTTTCTGCTTCTATGCATGTGTGTGTGTGTATGTTTGTGGGAGCCTTTGCACACAGGGTAGATAGTATAATATTTCTTTTCTCAGTTTCTCGCAGGTACTCTTTTTTCAAAAAATGGCAGTCCTGATTGTTTACTGGAAGGTAATAATTTTGGAGAGATCAAACTTTGTTGTCCTTAAATCAAGCTGTATATATTCTGTAAGGAGGAACTATTCAGCATTCAGGGAATATGTGCAGTGTATGTCCAGGCATCATGATACATGGGTCAATGTGCATGACTGGGTGAAATGAAGGGATTTCAATTCAAGTGCTTGCTTCAGGCCCAGTCCCAGGTGCAATACACCTTGCTTCTTTCCTTGCATAAATGTGGCAGTATTTCATCCGTCCATGAACATGGCGGAAATTATATCACCTCACATATTTTTCTTAGCGTGATCCTTTTTGAAGTGCTGATATTGTCCCCTCAGTAGCATAACACCTGGACTTTCAGCCATTGCGTGTAACATTCCCCATTCAATGAATATGGATAGATTTTGTTTTATTTTGTGTGTCTGTGTGTGCAACATTTCTCGTTTGCAAATGTAGTGATTTCTTTGCTCATTCAAGTAAGTTCTCCTAGGACAAAGGATTTAACACGCATTGTGTACACCTACTGTTTAGGCATGCATAAGACCCCTTCAATCAAACTCTTTCTTTTCCACTGTGGAAATTGGTAGCATGCACCAGGCTGTGCACCAGGGTGTGCTGGTTTTGAATGACTTGTGATTTTGCTAAACGTTACCATTCAGTACATACAAGCAAAGTAATTCCTTCACTCCATAACTATTAGGATAGCAACACTTTGTCTCTGTGTGTGTGTGTGTGTGTGTGTGTGTGTGTGTGTGTGTTTGATTGTGTGATTGTTATCTTTCTCTTTCAGTTTGCCTCACTGATTTGTATATATTAGCTTACTTCCTGATGTCAGTTTGAGGAAAAGCCTTGAGTTACCCTGCCATTAGTCTTCACTTCCATGTATGAAAGGTGTCGTGGTCTGTCACTGAGAACCTTTGCAGAAATGAATGTCCTTCCCAAGTGTTCCATGGTATTCCATAGTTTTGGTGTTCCTGAAAGCTGCCATTCACTAGAGAAAGTGTACCAATTTCACTGACTAGGAAATACTTGCCATTCTTTGACTATCTCCTGTGTGAGCAGTGCATTTCTCGGATGAAAGTGAATTAATTTCTCTGTCCACATCAAGTGCAATCCTGTGGTCACGTTCAGGCTCTTGGCAGCCAGTGTGTGCGTTTGCATGTTTTGATGAAGTTAGTAACGCAAAAGCCCGGGATACCAACATCCTGGTTAGCAGTGTGGTACACTTTGTGTCCACATATGGGAATAACCTCAGGTGATGGGAGATGTTGTTCTGAGAAGAAAGTTGCCTCATGGAATGTGAAAGGAGTTTTCCTGGCCGATGGAAGTGCAAAGGGCTTGAGGCGATTTTCTACTCACCACAAAAAAACACATCTTGTCATCCAAAATGTGGGTTCCAGATTGGGAGTTCTTGGAAACAGGAGAGCAATGTCATCCCTATGCCACGTAGAGGAGGCAGAGGTGGGAATATGGAGCAGTAAAGCCATGCTGAGATGCAAACATCTTTCCAGGACCCTAACACACAAGTGGCTGTTGACTGGAGGGGGAGGGTCCTTAAGGGGAGTGCTTACTGACTCCGGCCAATCACGAAAGTCTTGGGTGTGATGTCACAGTGGGCTCACAGCCCTTGGACTTGGAGAGTCCTGAGGCAGCTCCTACCTGGCCTGTTGCTATGGCTGCCCAGCCAGCCAAGAGGAGAAAGGCAGGTGCCCCTATATGGTGAGGAAGATTTCTCAGTGAAGTGTGGCATAGGGAAATGGGAGGGAGGCCGAACAGGAGCACATCCATGAACTGAGCCCATGGGATTGGGGGAATCTATTCTTCACTGCTAGCCAAATCATCCATATCCCACGATTTTGAATGTCCACAGGACAATGTGCCACCTGCGGTGGGTCTCCCTTTGCAGAACAGGGCGCCTTCGATCTCACTGTGATACACAAGCTGCCTGGTTTTCAGAGTCCCAACCGACCACGTGATCTTAGGGTGTAGTGCTAGCGGACTGGCAAGGGAAGAATGAGTTTACATGGTGGCCCAGGCACCTGTTGATCTGACAGAAATTCTTCTGTGCCCTGCAGGGTACACTACACCATGGGCAAGGAATCTTGGAAGAAGTTAACCTGATTCTCCAGTGTTTCCTAGTATTCAATAAGGATCGCTACTGCTGAAAGGTACTTTTCTTACATGAAGGGGCAGACATTCTCTGAGTCCAGAATGTTTGCTATTCAAGGAGCCATGAGTGTGTATGTGTGTGTGTGTGTGTGTTTGTTGGAGCCTTTGCACACAGGGTAGATAGTATAATATTTCTTTTGTCAGTTTCTCGCAGATACTCTTTTTCAAAAAATGGCAGTCCTGATTGTTTCCTGGAAGGTAATAATTTTGGAGAGATCAAACTTTGTTGTCCTTAAATCAAGCTGTATATATTCTGTAAGGAGGAAATATTCAGCATTCAGGGAATATGTGCAGTGTATGTCCAGGCATCATGATACATGGGTCAATGTGCATGACTGGGTGAAATGAAGGGATTTCAATTTGCTTCAGGCCCAGTCCCAGGTGCAATACACCTTGCTTGTTTCCTAGCATAAATGTGGCAGTATTTCATCCGTCCATGAACATGGCGGAAATTATATCACCTCACATATTTTTCTTAGCGTGATCCTTTTTGAAGTGCTGATATTGTCCCCTCAGTAGCATAACACCTGGACTTTCAGCCATTGCGTGTAACATTCCCCATGCAATGAATATGGATAGATTTTGTTTTATTTTGTGTGTCTGTGTGTGCAATATTTCTCGTTTGCAAATGTAGTGATTTCTTTGCTCATTCAAGTAAGTTCTCCTAGGACAAACGATTTTACACGCATTGTGTACACCTACTGTTAGGCATGCATAAGACCCCTTCAATCAAACTCTTTCTTTTCCACTGTGGAAATTGATAGCATGCACCAGGCTGTGCACCAGGGTGTGCTGGTGTTGAGTGACTTGTGATTTTGCTAAACGTTACCATTCAGTACATACAAGCAAAGAAATTCCTTCACTCGATAACTGTTAGGATATCAACACTTTGTCTCTCTGTGTGTGTGTGTGTGTGTGTGTGTTTGATTGTGTGATTGTCATCTTTCTCTTTCAGTTTGCCTCACTGATTTGTATATATTAGCTTACTTCCTGATGTCAGTTTGAGGAAAAGCCTTGAGTTACCCTGCCATTAGTCTTCAGTTCCATGAATGAAAGGTGTCGTGGTCTGTCACTGAGAACCTTTGCAGAAATGAATGTCCTTCCCAAGTGTTCCATGGTATTCCATAGTTTTGGTGTTCCTGAAAGCTGCCATTCACTAGAGAAAGTGTACCAATTTCACTGACTAGGAAATACTTGCCATTCTTTGACTATCTCCTGTGTGAGCAGTGCATTTCTCGGATGAAAGTGAATTAATTTCTCTGTCCACATCAAGTGAAATCCTGTGGTCACGATCAGGCTCTTGGCAGCCAGTGTGTGCGTTTGCATGTTTTGATGAAGTTAGTAACGCAAAAGCCCGGGATACCAACATCCTGGTTAGCAGTGTGGTACACTTTGTGTTCACATAGGGGAATAACCTCAGGTGATGGGAGATGTTGTTCTGAGAAGAAAGTTGCCTCATGGAATGTGAAAGGAGTTTTCCTAGCCGATGGAAGTGCAAAGGGCTTGAGGCGATTTTCTACTCAATACAAAAAAATACATCTTGTCATCCAAAATGTGGGTTCCAGATTGGGAGTTCTTGGATACAGGAGAGAAATGTCATCCCTATGCCACGTAGAGGAGGCGGAGGTGGGAATATGGAGCAGTAAAGCCATGCTGAGATGCAAACATCTTTCCAGGACCCTAACACACAAGTGGCTGTTGACTGGAGGGGGAGGGTCCTTAAGGGGAGTGCTTACTGACTCCGGCCAATCACGAAAGTCTTGGGTGTGATGTCACAGTGGGCTCACAGCCCTTGGACTTGGAGAGTCCTGAGGCAGCTCCTACCTGGCCTGTTGCTATGGCTGCCCAGCCAGCCAAGAGGAGAAAGGCAGGTGCCCCTATATGGTGAGGAAGATTTCTCAGTGAAGTGTGGCATAGGGAAATGGGAGGGAGGCCGAACAGGAGCACATCCATGAACTGAGCCGATGGGATTGGGGGAATCTATTCTTCACTGCTAGCCAAATCATCCATATCCCACGATTTTGAATGTCCACAGGACTATGTGCCACCTGCGGTGGGTCTCCCTTTGCAGAACAGGGCGCCTTCCATCTCACTGTGATACACAAGCTGCCTGGTTTAAGGCTCCCAACCGACCACGTGATCTTAGGGTGTAGTGCTAGCGGACTGGCAAGGGAAAAATGCGTTTACATGGTGGCCCAGGCAACTGTTGATCTGACAGAAATTCTTCTGTGCCCTGCAGGGTACACTAAACCATGGGCAAGGAATCTTGGAAGAAGTTAACCTGATTCTCCAGTGTTTCCTAGTATTCAATAAGGATCGCTACTGCTGAAAGGTACTTTTCTTACATGAAGGGGTAGACATTCTCTGAGTCCAGAATGTTTGCTATTCAAGGAGCCATGAGTGTGTATGTGTGTGTGTGTGTGTGCGTGTGTGTGTGTGTGTATTTGTGTGCTTCTGTGCATGTGTGTGTGTGTGTGTTTGTGGGAGCCTTTGCACACAGGGTAGATAGTATAATATTTCTTTTGTCAGTTTCTTGCAGATACTCTTTATCAAAAAATGGCAGTCCTGATTGTTTCCTGGAAGGCAATAATTTTGGAGAGATCAAACTTTGTTGTCCTTAGATCAAGCTGTATATATTCTGTAAGGAGGAAATATTCAGCATTCAGGGAATATGTGCAGTGTATGTCCAGGCATCATGATACATGGGTCAATGTGCATCACTAGGTGAAATGAAGGGATTTCAATTCAAGTGATTGCTTCAGGCCCAGTCCCAGGTGGAATACACCTTGCTTGTTTCCTTGCATAATTGTGGCAGTATTTCATCCGTCCATGAACATGGCGGAAATTATATCACCTCACATATTTTTCTTAGCGTGATCCTTTTTGAAGTGCTGATATTGTCCCCTCAGTAGCATAACACCTGGACTTTCAGCCATTGCGTGTAACACTCCCCATGCAATGAGTATGGATAGATTTTGTTTTATTTTGTGTGTCTGTGTGTGCAATATTTCTCGTTTGCAAATGTAGTGATTTCTTTGCTCATTCAAGTAAGTTCTCCTAGGACAAAGGATTTAACACGCATTGTGTATACCTACTGTTTAGGCATGCATAAGACCCCTTCAATCAAACTCTTTCTTTTACACTGTGGAAATTGATAGCATGCACCAGGCTGTGCACCAGGGTGTGCTGGTGTTGAATGACTTGTGATTTTGCTAAACGTTACCATTCAGTACATACAAGCAAAGTAATTCCTTCACTCCATAACTATTAGGATAGCAACACTTTGTCTCTGTGTGTGTGTGTGTGTGTGTGTGTGTGTGTGTGTGTTTGTGTGTTTGATTGTGTGATTGTTATGTTTCTCTTTCAGTTTGCCTCACTGATTTGTGTATATTAGCTTACTTCCTGATGTCAGTTTGAGGAAAAGCCTTGAGTTACCCTGCCATTAGTCTTCAGTTCCATGAATGAAAGGTGTCGTGGTCTGTCACTGAGAACCTTTGCAGAAATGAATGTCCTTCCCAAGTGTTCCATGGTATTCCATAGTGTTGGTGTTCCTGAAAGCTGCCATTCACTAGAGAAAGTGTACCAATTTCACTGACTAGGAAATACTTGCCATTCTTTGACTATCTCCTGTGTGAGCAGTGCATTTCTCGGATGAAAGTGAATTAATTTCTCTGTCCACATCAAGTGAAATCCTGTGGTCATGTTCAGGCTCTTGGCAGCCAGTGTGTGCGTTTGCATGTTTTGATGAAGTTAGTAACGCAAAAGCCCGGGATACCAACATCCTGGTTAGCAGTGTGGTACACTTTGTGTCCACATAGGGGAATAACCTCAGGTGATGGGAGATGTTCTGAGAAGAAAGTTGCCTCATGGAATGTGAAAGGAGTTTTCCTGGCCGATGGAAGTGCAAAGGGCTTGAGGCGATTTTCTACTCACCACAAAAAAACACATCTTGTCATCCAAAATGTGGGTTCCAGATTGGGAGTTCTTGGAAACAGGAGAGCAATGTCATCCCTATGCCACGTAGAGGAGGCAGAGGTGGGAATATGGAGCAGTAAAGCCATGCTGAGATGCAAACATCTTTCCAGGACCCTAACACACAAGTGGCTGTTGACTGGAGGGGGAGGGTCCTTAAGGGGAGTGCTTACTGACTCCGGCCAATCACGAAAGTCTTGGGTGTGATGTCACAGTGGGCTCACAGCCCTTGGACTTGGAGAGTCCTGAGGCAGCTCCTACCTGGCCTGTTGCTATGGCTGCCCAGCCAGCCAAGAGGAGAAAGGCAGGTGCCCCTATATGGTGAGGAAGATTTCTCAGTGAAGTGTGGCATAGGGAAATGGGAGGGAGGCCGAACAGGAGCACATCCATGAACTGAGCCGATGGGATTGGGGGAATCTATTCTTCACTGCTAGCCAAATCATCCATATCCCACGATTTTGAATGTCCACAGGACTATGTGCCACCTGCGGTGGGTCTCCCTTTGCAGAACAGGGCGCCTTCCATCTCACTGTGATACACAAGCTGCCTGGTTTAAGGCTCCCAACCGACCACGTGATCTTAGGGTGTAGTGCTAGCGGACTGGCAAGGGAAAAATGCGTTTACATGGTGGCCCAGGCAACTGTTGATCTGACAGAAATTCTTCTGTGCCCTGCAGGGTACACTAAACCATGGGCAAGGAATCTTGGAAGAAGTTAACCTGATTCTCCAGTGTTTCCTAGTATTCAATAAGGATCGCTACTGCTGAAAGGTACTTTTCTTACATGAAGGGGTAGACATTCTCTGAGTCCAGAATGTTTGCTATTCAAGGAGCCATGAGTGTGTATGTGTGTGTGTGTGTGTGCGTGTGTGTGTGTGTGTATTTGTGTGCTTCTGTGCATGTGTGTGTGTGTGTGTTTGTGGGAGCCTTTGCACACAGGGTAGATAGTATAATATTTCTTTTGTCAGTTTCTTGCAGATACTCTTTATCAAAAAATGGCAGTCCTGATTGTTTCCTGGAAGGCAATAATTTTGGAGAGATCAAACTTTGTTGTCCTTAGATCAAGCTGTATATATTCTGTAAGGAGGAAATATTCAGCATTCAGGGAATATGTGCAGTGTATGTCCAGGCATCATGATACATGGGTCAATGTGCATCACTAGGTGAAATGAAGGGATTTCAATTCAAGTGATTGCTTCAGGCCCAGTCCCAGGTGGAATACACCTTGCTTGTTTCCTTCCATAATTGTGGCAGTATTTCATCCGTCCATGAACATGGCGGAAATTATATCACCTCACATATTTTTCTTAGCGTGATCCTTTTTGAAGTGCTGATATTGTCCCCTCAGTAGCATAACACCTGGACTTTCAGCCATTGCGTGTAACACTCCCCATGCAATGAGTATGGATAGATTTTGTTTTATTTTGTGTGTCTGTGTGTGCAATATTTCTCGTTTGCAAATGTAGTGATTTCTTTGCTCATTCAAGTAAGTTCTCCTAGGACAAAGGATTTAACACGCATTGTGTATACCTACTGTTTAGGCATGCATAAGACCCCTTCAATCAAACTCTTTCTTTTACACTGTGGAAATTGATAGCATGCACCAGGCTGTGCACCAGGGTGTGCTGGTGTTGAATGACTTGTGATTTTGCTAAACGTTACCATTCAGTACATACAAGCAAAGTAATTCCTTCACTCCATAACTATTAGGATAGCAACACTTTGTCTCTGTGTGTGTGTGTGTGTGTGTGTGTGTGTGTGTGTGTTTGTGTGTTTGATTGTGTGATTGTTATGTTTCTCTTTCAGTTTGCCTCACTGATTTGTGTATATTAGCTTACTTCCTGATGTCAGTTTGAGGAAAAGCCTTGAGTTACCCTGCCATTAGTCTTCAGTTCCATGAATGAAAGGTGTCGTGGTCTGTCACTGAGAACCTTTGCAGAAATGAATGTCCTTCCCAAGTGTTCCATGGTATTCCATAGTGTTGGTGTTCCTGAAAGCTGCCATTCACTAGAGAAAGTGTACCAATTTCACTGACTAGGAAATACTTGCCATTCTTTGACTATCTCCTGTGTGAGCAGTGCATTTCTCGGATGAAAGTGAATTAATTTCTCTGTCCACATCAAGTGAAATCCTGTGGTCATGTTCAGGCTCTTGGCAGCCAGTGTGTGCGTTTGCATGTTTTGATGAAGTTAGTAACGCAAAAGCCCGGGATACCAACATCCTGGTTAGCAGTGTGGTACACTTTGTGTCCACATAGGGGAATAACCTCAGGTGATGGGAGATGTTCTGAGAAGAAAGTTGCCTCATGGAATGTGAAAGGAGTTTTCCTGGCCGATGGAAGTGCAAAGGGCTTGAGGCGATTTTCTACTCACCACAAAAAAACACATCTTGTCATCCAAAATGTGGGTTCCAGATTGGGAGTTCTTGGAAACAGGAGAGCAATGTCATCCCTATGCCACGTAGAGGAGGCAGAGGTGGGAATATGGAGCAGTAAAGCCATGCTGAGATGCAAACATCTTTCCAGGACCCTAACACACAAGTGGCTGTTGACTGGAGGGGGAGGGTCCTTAAGGGGAGTGCTTACTGACTCCGGCCAATCACGAAAGTCTTGGGTGTGATGTCACAGTGGGCTCACAGCCCTTGGATTTGGAGAATCCTCAGGCAGCTCCTACCTGGCCTGTTGCTATGGCTGCCCAGCCAGCCAAGAGGATTAAGGCAGGTGCCCCTATATGATGAGGAAGATTTCTCAGTGAAGTGTGGCATAGGGAAATGGGAGGGAGGCCGAACAGGAGCACATCCATGAACTGAGCCCATGGGATTGGGGGAATCTATTCTTCACTGCTAGCCAAATCATCCATATCCCACGATTTTGAATGTCCACAGGACAATGTGCCACCTGCGGTGGGTCTCCCTTTGCAGAACAGGGCGCCTTCCATCTCACTGTGATACACAAGCTGCCTGGTTTTCAGAGTCCCAACCGACCACGTGATCTTAGGGTGTAGTGCTAGCGGACTGGCAAGGGAAGAATGAGTTTACATGGTGGCCCAGGCACCTGTTGATCTGACAGAAATTCTTCTGTGCCCTGCAGGGTACACTAAACCATGGGCAAGGAATCTTGGAAGAAGTTAACCTGATTCTCCAGTGTTTCCTAGTATTCAATAAGGATCGCTACTGCTGAAAGTTACTTTTCTTACATGAAGGGGCAGACATTCTCTGAGTCCACAATGTTTGCTATTCAAGGAGCCATGAGTTTGTATGTGTGTGTGTGTGTGTGTGTGTGTGTATTTTTGTGCTTCTGTGCATGTGTGTGTGTGTATGTTTGTGGGAGCCTTTGCACACAGGGTAGATAGTATAATATTTCTTTTGTCAGTTTCTCGCAGATACTCTTTTTCAAAAAATGGCAGTCCTGATTGTTTCCTGGAAGGTAATAATTTTGGAGAGATCAAACTTTGTTGTCCTTAGATCAAGCCGTATATATTCTGTAAGAAGGAACTATTCAGCATTCAGGGAATATGTGCAGTGTATGTCCAGGCATCATGATACATGGGTCAATGTGCATCACTAGGTGAAATGAAGGGATTTCAATTCAAGTGATTGCTTCAGGCCCAGTCCCAGGTGGAATACACCTTGCTTGTTTCCTTGCATAAATGTGGCACTATTTCATCCGTCCATGAACATGGCGGAAATTATATCACCTCACATATTTTTCTTAGCGTGATCCTTTTTGAAGTGCTGATATTGTCCCCTCAGTAGCATAACACCTGGACTTTCAGCCATTGCGTGTAACATTCCCCATGCAATGAATACGGGTAGATTTTGTTTTATTTTGTGTGTCTGTGTGTGCAATATTTCTCGTTTGCAAATGTAGTAATTTCTTTGCTCATTCAAGTAAGTTCTCCTAGGACAAACGATTTTACACGCATTGTGTATACCTACTGTTTAGGCATGCATAAGACCCCTTCAATCAAACTCTTTCTTTTCCACTGTGGAAATTGATAGCATGCACCAGGCTGTGCACCAGGGTGTGCTGGTGTTGAGTGACTTGTGATTTTGCTAAACGTTACCATTCAGTACATACAAGCAAAGAAATTCCTTCACTCGATAACTGTTAGGATATCAACACTTTGTCTCTGTGTGTGTGTGTGTGTGTGTGTGTGTGTGTGTGTGTGTGTGGGTTTGATTGTGTGATTGTCATCTTTCTCTTTCAGTTTGCCTCACTGATTTGTATATATTAGCTTACTTCCTGATGTCAGTTTGAGGAAAAGCCTTGAGTTACCCTGCCATTAGTCTTCAGTTCCATGAATGAAAGGTGTCGTGGTCTGTCACTGAGAACCTTTGCAGAAATGAATGTCCTTCCCAAGTGTTCCATGGTATTCCATAGTTTTGGTGTTCCTGAAAGCTGCCATTCACTAGAGAAAGTGTACCAATTTCACTGACTAGGAAATACTTGGCATTCTTTGACTATCTCCTGTGTGAGCAGTGCATTTCTCGGATGAAAGTGAATTAATTTCTCTGTCCACATCAAGTGCAATCCTGTGGTCACGTTCAGGCTCTTGGCAGCCAGTGTGTGCGTTTGCATGTTTTGATGAAGTTAGTAACGCAAAAGCCCGGGATACCAACATCCTGGTTAGCAGTGTGGTACACTTTGTGTCCACATAGGGGAATAACCTCAGGTGATGGGAGATGTTGTTCTGAGAAGAAAGTTGCCTCATGGAATGTGAAAGGAATTTTCCTGGCCGATGGAAGTGCAAAGGGCTTGAGGCGATTTTCTACTCAATACAAAAAAATACATCTTGTCATCCAAAATGTGGGTTCCAGATTGGGAGTTGTTGGAAACACGAGAGAAATGTCATCCCTATGCCACGTAGAGGAGGCGGAGGTGGGAATATGGAGCAGTAAAGCCATGCTGAGATGCAAACATCTTTCCAGGACCCTAACACACAAGTGGCTGTTGACTGGAGGGGGAGGGTCCTTATGGGGAGTGCTTACTGACTCCGGCCAATCACGAAAGTCTTGGGTGTGATGTCACAGTGGGCTCACAGCCCTTGGACTTGGAGAGTCCTGAGGCAGCTCCTACCTGACCTGTTGCTATGGCTGCCCAGCCAGCCAAGAGGAGAAAGGCAGGTGCCCCTATATGGTGAGGAAGATTTCTCAGTGAAGTGTGGCATAGGGAAATGGGAGGGAGGCCGAACAGGAGCACATCCATGAACTGAGCCCATGGGATTGGGGGAATCTATTCTTCACTGCTAGCCAAATCATCCATTTCCCACGATTTTGAATGTCCACAGGACTATGTGCCACCTGCGGTGGGTCTCCCTTTGCAGAACAGGGCGCCTTCCATCTCACTGTGATACACAAGCTGCCTGGTTTTCAGGGTCCCAACCGACCACGTGATCTTAGGGTGTACTGCTAGCGGACTGGCAAGGGAAAAATGAGTTTACATGGTGGCCCAGGCACCTGTTGATCTGACAGAAATTCTTCTGTGCCCTGCAGGGTACACTAAACCATGGGCAAGGAATCTTGGAAGAAGTTAACCTGATTCTCCAGTGTTTCCTAGTATTCAATAAGGATCGCTACTGCTGAAAGGTACTTTTCTTACATGAAGGGGCAGACATTCTCTGAGTCCAGAATGTTTGCTATTCAAGGAGCCATGAGTGTGTATGTGTGTGTGTGTGTGTGTGTGCGTGTGTGTGTGTGTGTATTTGTGTGCTTCTGTGCATGTGTGTGTGTGTGTCTTTGTGGGAGCCTTTGCACACAGGGTAGATAGTATAATATTTCTTTTGTCAGTTTCTGGGAGATACGCTTTTTCAAAAAATGGCAGTCCTGATTGTTTCCTGGAAGGCAATAATTTTGGAGAGATCAAACTTTGTTGTCCTTAGATCAAGCCGTATATATTCTGTAAGGAGGAACTATTCAGCATTCAGGGAATATGTGCAGTGTATGTCCAGGCATCATGATACATGGGTCAATGTGCATCACTAGGTGAAATGAAGGGATTTCAATTCAAGTGATTGCTTCAGGCCCAGTCCCAGGTGGAATACACCTTGCTTGTTTCCTTGCATAAATGTGGCACTATTTCATCCGTCCATGAACATGGCGGAAATTATATCACCTCACATATTTTTCTTAGCGTGATCCTTTTTGAAGTGCTGATATTGTCCCCTCAGTAGCATAACACCTGGACTTTCAGCCATTGCGTGTAACATTCCCCATGCAATGAATACGGGTAGATTTTGTTTTATTTTGTGTGTCTGTGTGTGCAACATTTCTAGTTTGCAAATGTAGTAATTTCTTTGCTCATTCAAGTAAGTTCTCCTAGGACAAACGATTTTACACGCATTGTGTATACCTACTGTTTAGGCATGCATAAGACCCCTTCAATCAAACTCTTTCTTTTCCACTGTGGAAATTGATAGCATGCACCAGGCTGTGCACCAGGGTGTGCTGGTGTTGAGTGTCTTGTGATTTTGCTAAACGTTACCATTCAGTACATACAAGCAAAGAAATTCCTTCACTCGATAACTGTTAGGATATCAACACTTTGTCTCTGTGTGTGTGTGTGTGTGTGTGTGTGTGTGTGTGTGTGTGTGTGTGTGTTTGATTGTGTGATTGTCATCTTTCTCTTTCAGTTTGCCTCACTGATTTGTATATATTAGCTTACTTCCTGATGTCAGTTTGAGGAAAAGCCTTGAGGTACCCTGCCATTAGTCTTCAGTTCCATGAATGAAAGGTGTCGTGGTCTGTCACTGAGAACCTTTGCAGAAATGAATGTCCTTCCCAAGTGTTCCATGGTATTCCATAGTTTTGGTGTTCCTGAAAGCTGCCATTCACTAGAGAAAGTGTACCAATTTCACTGACTAGGAAATACTTGGCATTCTTTGACTATCTCCTGTGTGAGCAGTGCATTTCTCGTATGAAAGTGAATTAATTTCTCTGTCCACATCAAGTGAAATCCTGTGGTCACGTTCAGGCTCCTGGCAGCCAGTGTGTGCGTTTGCATGTTTTGATGAAGTTAGTAACGCAAAAGCCCGGGATACCAACATCCTGGTTAGCAGTGTGGTACACTTTGTGTCCACATAAGGGAATAACCTCAGGTGATGGGAGATGTTGTTCTGAGAAGAAAGTTGCCTCATGGAATGTCAAAGGAGTTTTCCTGGCCGATGGAAGTGCAAAGGGCTTGAGGCGATTTTCTACTCAATACAAAAAAATACATCTTGTCACCCAAAATGTGGGTTCCAGATTGGGAGTTCTTGGAAACAGGAGAGAAATGTCATCCCTATGCCACATAGAGGAGGTGGACGTGGGAATATGGAGCAGTAAAGCCATGCTGAGATGCAAACATCTTTCCAGGACCCTAACACACAAGTGGCTGTTGACTGGAGGGGGAGGGTCCTTAAGGGGAGTGCTTACTGACTCCGGCCAATCACGAAAGTCTTGGGTGTGATGTCACAGTGGGCTCACAGCCCTTGGACTTGGAGAGTCCTGAGGCAGCTCCTACCTGACCTGTTGCTATGGCTGCCCAGCCAGCCAAGAGGAGAAAGGCAGGTGCCCCTATATGGTGAGGAAGATTTCTCAGTGAAGTGTGGCATAGGGAAATGGGAGGGAGGCCAAACAGGAGCACATCCATGAACAGAGCCCATGGGATTGGGGGAATCTATTCTTCACTGCTAGCCAAATCATCCATTTCCCACGATTTTGAATGTCCACAGGACTATGTGCCACCTGCGGTGGGTCTCCCTTGGCAGAACAGGGCGCCTTCCATCTCACTGTGATACACAAGCTGCCTGGTTTTCAGGGTCCCAACCGACCACGTGATCTTAGGGTGTAGTGCTAGCGGACTGGCAAGGGAAGAATGAGTTTACATGGTGGCCCAGGCACCTGTTGATCTGACAGAAATTCTTCTGTGCCCTGCAGGGTACACTAAACCATGGGCAAGGAATCTTGGAAGAAGTTAACCTGATTCTCCAGTGTTTCCTAGTATTCAATAAGGATCGCTACTGCTGAAAGGTACTTTTCTTACATGAAGGGGCAGACATTCTCTGAGTCCAGAATGTTTGCTATTCAAGGAGCCATGAGTGTGTGTGTGTGTGTGTGTGTGTGTGTGTGTGTGTGTATTTGTGTGCTTCTGTGCATGTGTGTGTGTGTGTCTTTGTGGGAGCCTTTGCACAGAGGGTAGATAGTATAATATTTCTTTTGTCAGTTTCTGGGAGATACGCTTTTTCAAAAAATGGCAGTCCTGATTGTTTCCTGGAAGGCAATAATTTTGGAGAGATCAAACTTTGTTGTCCTTAAATCAAGCTGTATATATTCTGTAAGAAGGAACTATTCAGCATTCAAGGAATATGTGCAGTGTATGTCCAGGCATCATGATACATGGGTCAATGTGCATGACTGGGTGAAATGAAGGGATTTCAATTCAAGTGATTGCTTCATTCCCAGTCCCAGGTGGAATACTCCTTGCTTGTTTCCTGGCATAAATGTGGCAGTATGTCTTCCGTCCAAGAACATTGGTGGAAATGATGTCACCTCACATGTTTTTCTTAACGTGATCCTTTTTGAAGTGCTCATATTGTCCCCTCAGTAGCGTAACGCCTGGACTTTCAGCTATTGCGGGTAACATTCCCCATACGATGAATATGGACAGGTTTTGTTTTATTTTGTGTGCCTGTGTGTGAGTTTGTGTGTGCAGTATTTCTAGTTGGCAAATATAGTAATTTCTTTGCTCGTTGTAATTCGTTCTCCTGGTCCAAACGATTTATATTCCTTCAGTACACCTACTGTTTAGGCGTGCATAAGACCCCTTCTATCAAACTCTTTCTTTTACACTGTGGAAATTGATAGCATGCACCAGGCTGTGCACCAGGGTGTGCTGGTGTTCACTGACTTCTGAGTTTGCTAAACATTGCTATTCTGTACATACAAGCAAAGAAATTCCTTCACTCGATAACAATTAGGATATCACCACTTTGTGTGTGTGTGTGTGTTTTATTGTATGTTTGTTGTCTTTATCTTTCAATTTTCCCCACTGATTTGTAGAAATTAGCTTAATTTGCGGTGTCAGTTTGAGGAAAAGCCTTGTGTCGCCGTGACTTTAAGTCTTCAGTTCCTTGAGTGAATGGTGTGGGTTTTTGTCTCTGCGAATCTTTGCAGGAATGAATGTCCTTCGTGAGTGTTTCATGGTATTGCATAGTTTGTGGTGTTCCTGAAAGCTGCCGTTCACTAAAGAAAGGGTACCAATTTCCCTGACCTGGAAATAGCATGCATTCTTTGACTATCCCCTCTGTGACCAGTGCATTTCTCGGATGACAGTGAATTACTTTCTCTGTCCACATTAAGTGAAATCCTGTGGTGAGTTTCACACTCTTGCCAGCCAGTGCGTGTGTTTCCGTGTTTTGATGAAGTTATCAGCAGAGAAGCCTGGAATAACAAAATCCTGGTTACCAGTGTGGTACACTTTGCGTCCACCTAAGGGAGTAACCTCAGGTGATGGGAGATGTTGTTGTGAGAGGGAAGTTGCCTCATCCAATGTGCAAGGAATTTTCCTAACTGATGGAAGTGCAAAGGGCTTGAGGCGTTTTTGTAGTCACCACAAAAAAACACATCTTGTCGTCCAAAATATGGGTTCCAAATTGGATGTTCCTGGAAACAGGAGAGAAATATCATCCCTATTCCACCTCATGATACATGGGTCATTGTGCATCACTGGCTTAAGGAAAAGGATTTCAATTCAAGTGATTGCTTCATTCCCAGACCCTGGTGGATTACACTTTGCTTCTTTCTTTGCATAAATGTGGCAGTATGTCTTCCGTCCAAGAACATTGGTGGAAATGATGTCACTTCACACTTTTTTCTTCGCATGTTCCTTTTTGAAGTGCTCATATTGTCCCGTCAGTAGCATAACACCTGGACTTTCAGCTATTGCAGGTAACATTCCCCATGCAATGAATATCGATAGATTTTTTTAATTTTGTGTGTATGTGTGTTTGTGTGAGCAATATTTCTAGTTTGCAAATGAATTTGTTATAATAGGTTCTCATAGTACAAACTATTTCACACTCATTTTATATACCCACTGTTTAGGCATTCTAAGACCCCTTCAATTACATTCTTTCTTTTACACTGTGGAAATTCATAGAATGCACCAGGATGTGCACCAGGCTGTGCTGGTGTTCAATGACTTCTTATTTTGCTTAATGTTGCTATTCAGTACATACAAGCTAAGAAATTCCTTCACTCGATAACAATTAGGATATCACCACTTTGTGTTCGTGTGTGTGTGTGTGTTTGCGATTCGTCTCTTTCAATTTGCCTCACTGATTTCTAGAAATTAGCTTAATTCCCGATGTCAGTTTGAGGAAAAGCCTTGAATGGCCCTGGCCTTAGCCTTCTGTTCCTTGAGCGAAAGGTGTAGTGTTTTGTCACTGAGACCTTTTGCAGAAATGACTCTCCTTCCCGAGAATTTCATGGTATTCCACAGTTTTGGTGTTCATGAAAACTGCCGTTCACTAGAGAAAGGGTACCATTTTCATTGCGTAGGAGATACTATGCATTCTTTGACTAAGCCTGTATGACCAGTGCATTTCTTGGATGAAAGTGATTTAATTTCTTTGTTCACATTAAGTGAATTCCTGTGGTCATTTTCACGCTCTTCCCAGCCACTGTGTGCGTTTCTGTGTTTTGATGAAGTTAGGAACAGAGAAGCCTGGAATAACAACATCCCGGTTACCAGTGTGGTACATTTTTGTCCCCATGAGGGAAAACCCTCAGGTGATGGGAGATGTTGTTCTGAGAGGGAAGTTGCCTCATGCAATGTGAAAGGAGTTTTCCTGGCTGATGGAACTGCAAAGGGCTTGAGGCGTTTTTGTACTCACCACAAAAAAACACGTCTTGTCGTCCAAAATGTGGGTTCCAGATTGGGAGTTCTTGGAAACAGGAGAGAAATAAAACCCCTATTCCACCTAGAGCAAGCGGAGGTGGGAACATGGAGCAGTAAAGCCATGCTGAGATCAAAACTTCTTGCCAGGATGTTATCACACAAGTGGCTGCTGACTGGAGGAGGAGGGTCCTTAAGGGGAGTGCTTACACACTACGGCCAATCAGAAAAGACATGGTTGTGATGTCACACTGGGCTCACAGCCCCTTGAACTTGGAGAGTCCTAGGCAGCTCCTGCCTGGCCTGTTGCTATATCAGCTCAGCCAGCCAAGAGAAAGAAGCTGAAGGATGGTGCCCTTGTCCTGTGAGGAAGACTTCTCAGTGAAGTGTGGCCCAGGGTAATGGGGGGCAGGCAGAACAGGAGCACATAGGTGACCTGAGAAGATCAGGTTGGGGGAATCAATTCTTCACTGCTGTCCAAATCATCCGTGTCTCCCGGTTTTCAATGTCCACAGGCCTGTGTGCCACCTGGGGCTGGATTTCACTTTGCAGAATAGGACGCCGTGGATCTCACTGTGATACCACAACTGCCTTGATTTCAGGGTCTCATCAGACCACCTGGACATAGGGTGTGGTCCTAGCGGACTGGCAAGGTAAAAATGAGGTGACATGACATCCCAGGCACCTGTTGATCTGACAGAAGTTCTTCTCTGCTCTGCAGGGTACGCTAAACCATGGGCAAGGAATCTTGGAAGAAGTTTACCTGATTCTGCACTGTTTCCTGGTATTCATTTAGGATTGCTCCTGCTGAAAGGTACTTTTCTTACATGAAAGTCCAGAAATTCAATGACCCCAGAATGTTTGCTATTCCAGGAGCAATGAATGTGTGTGTGTGTGTGTGTGTGTATTTGTTTGTGTGCTTCTGTGCATGTGTGTGTGTGTGTGTTTGTGTGTCTGTTTGTTGGTGCCCTTGCATTCAGGGTTGGTAGTATAACATTTCTTTTGTGAGTTTCTGGGAGATACCCTATTTCAGAAAATGGCTGTCAGGATTGTTTCCTCGAACTCAATAATTTCGGATAGATCAAACTTTCTTTTCCTTAGATCACGTAGAATATACTCTGTAAGGAGAAACTATTCAGCATTCAGGGAATATGTGCAGTGTATGTCCAGGCATCATGATACATGGGTCAATGTGCATCGCTGGCTTAATTAAAAGGATTTCAATTCAAGTGATTGCTTCATTCCCAGACCCTGGTGGATTACACTTTGCTTGTTTCCTGGCATAAATGTGGCAGTATGTCTTCCGTCCAAGAACATTGGTGGAAATGATGTCACCTCACATGTTTTTCTTAACGTGATCCTTTTTGAAGTGCTCATATTGTCCCCTCAGTAGCGTAACGCCTGGACTTTCAGCTATTGCGGGTAACATTCCCCATACGATGAATATGGACAGGTTTTGTTTTATTTTGTGTGCCTGTGTGTGAGTTTGTGTGTGCAGTATTTCTAGTTGGCAAATGTAGTAATTTCTTTGCTCGTTGTAATTCGTTCTCCTGGTCCAAACGATTTATATTCCTTCAGTAAACCTACTGTTTAGGCGTGCATAAGACCCCTTCTATCAAACTCTTTCTTTTACACTGTGGAAATTGATAGCATGCACCAGGCTGTGCACCAGGGTGTGCTGGTGTTCACTGACTTCTGAGTTTGCTAAACATTGCTATTCTGTACATACAAGCAAAGAAATTCCTTCATTCGATAACAATTAGGATATCACCACTTTGTGTGTGTGTGTGTGTTTTATTGTATGTTTATTATCTTTATCTTTCAATTTTCCCCACTGATTTGTAGAAATCAGCTTAATTTGCGATGTCAGTTTGAGGAAAAGCCTTGTGTCGCCGTGACTTTAAGTCTTCAGTTCCTTGAGTGAATGGTGTGGGTTTTTGTCTCTGCGAACCTTTGCAGGAATGAATGTCCTTCGCGAGTGTTTCATGGTATTGCATAGTTTGTGGTGTTCCTGAAAGCTGCCGTTCACTAAAGAAAGGGTACCAATTTCCCTGACCTGGAAATAGCATGCATTCTTTGACTATCCCCTCTGTGACCACTGCATTTCTCGGATGACAGTGAATTACTTTCTCTGTCCACATTAAGTGAAATCCTGTGGTGAGTTTCACACTCTTGCCAGCCAGTGCGTGTGTTTCCGTGTTTTGATGAAGTTATGAGCAGAGAAGCCTGGAATAACAAAATCCTGGTTACCAGTGTGGTACACTTTGCGTCCACCTAAGGGAGTAACCTCAGGTGATGGGAGATGTTGTTCTGAGAGGAAAGTTGCCTCATCCAATGTGCAAGGAGTTTTCCTGACTGATGGAAGTGCAAAGGGCTTGAGGCGTTTTTGTAGTCACCACAAAAAAACACGTCTTGTCATCCAAAATATGGGTTCCAAATTGGATGTTCTTGGAAACAGGAGAGAAATATCATCAGTATTCCACCTCATGATACATGGGTCATTGTGCATCACTGGCTTAAGGAAAAGGATTTCAATTCAAGTGATTGCTTCATTCCCAGACCCTGGTGGATTACACTTTGCTTGTTTCTTTGCATAAATGTGGCAGTATGTCTTCCGTCCAATAACATTGGTGGAAATGATGTCACTTCACACTTTTTTCTTCGCATGATCCTTTTTGAAGTGCTCATATTGTCCCGTCAGTAGCATAACACCTGGACTTTCAGCTATTGCAGGTAACATTCCCCATGCAATGAATATCGATAGGTTTTTTTAATTTTGTGTGTATGTGTGTTTGTGTGTGCAGTATTTCTAGTTTGCAAATGAATTTGTTATAATAGGTTCTCATAGTACAAACTATTTCACACTCATTTTATATACCCACTGTTTAGGCATTCCTAAGACCCCTTCATTTACACTCTTTCTTTAACACTGTGGAAATTGATAGAATGCACCAGGATGTGCACCAGGCTGTGCTCGTGTTCAATGACTTCTTATTTTGCTTAATGTTGCTATTCAGTACATACAAGCTAAGAAATTCCTTCACTCGATAACAATTAGGATATCACCACTTTGTGTTCGTGTGTGTGTGTGTGTGTGTGTGTGTGTTTGTGATTCGTCTCTTTCAATTTGCCTCACTGATTTCTAGAAATTAGCTTAATTCCCGATGTCAGTTTGAGGAAAAGCCTTGAATGGCCCTGGCCTTAGCCTTCTGTTCCTTGAGCGAAAGGTGTAGTGTTTTGTCACTGAGAACTTTTGCAGAAATGACTCTCCTTCCCGAGAATTTCATGGTATTCCACAGTTTTGGTGTTCCTGAAAACTGCCGTTCACTAGAGAAAGGGTACCATTTTCATTGACTAGGAAATAGTATGCATTCTTTGACTAAGCCTGTATGACCAGTGCATTTCTTGGATGAAAGTGATTTAATTTCTTTGTTCACATTAAGTGAATTCCTGTGGTCAGTTTCACACTCTTCCCAGCCACTGTGTGCGATTCTGTGTTTTGATGAAGTTAGGAACAGAGAAGCCTGGAATAACAACATCCTGGTTACCAGTGTGGTACATTTTTGTCCCCATGAGGGAAAACCCTCAGGTGATGGGAGATGTTGTTCTGAGAGGGAAGTTGCCTCATGCAATGTGAAAGGAGTTTTCCTGGCTGATGGAACTGCAAAGGGCTTGAGGCGTTTTTGTACTCACCACAAAAAAACACGTCTTGTCGTCCAAAATGTGGGTTCCAGATTGGGAGCTCTTGTAAACAGGAGAGAAATAAAACCCCTATTCCACCTAGAGCAAGCGGAGGTGGGAACATGGAGCAGTAAAGCCATGCTGAGATCAAAACTTCTTGCCAGGATGTTATCACACAAGTGGCTCCTGACTGGAGGAGGAGGGTCCTTAAGGGGAGTGCTTACACACTACGGCCAATCAGAAAAGACATGGTTGTGATGTCACACTGGGCTCACAGCCCCTTGAACTTGGAGAGTCCTAGGCAGCTCCTGCCTGGCCTGTTGCTATATCAGCTCAGCCAGCCAAGAGAAAGAAGCTGAAGGATGGTGCCCTTGTCCTGTGAGGAAGACTTCTCAGTGAAGTGTGGCCCAGGGTAATGGGGGGCAGGCAGAACAGGAGCACATAGGTGACCTGAGAAGATCAGGTTGGGGGAATCAATTCTTCACTGCTGTCCAAATCATCCGTGTCTCCCGGTTTTCAATGTCCACAGGCCTGTGTGCCACCTGGGGCTGGATTTCACTTTGCAGAATAGGACGCCGTGGATCTCACTGTGATACCACAACTGCCTTGATTTCAGGGTCTCATCAGACCACCTGGACATAGGGTGTGGTCCTAGCGGACTGGCAAGGTAAAAATGAGGTGACATGACAGCCCAGGCACCTGTTGATCTGACAGAAGTTCTTCTCTGCTCTGCAGGGTACGCTAAACCATGGGCAAGGAATCTTGGAAGAAGTTTACCTGATTCTGCACTGTTTCCTGGTATTCATTTAGGATTGCTCCTGCTGAAAGGTACTTTTCTTACATGAAAGTCCAGAAATTCAATGACCCCAGAATGTTTGCTATTCCAGGAGCAATGAATGTTCGTGTGTTTGTGTGTGTGTGTGTGTGTGTGTGTGTGTGTGTATGTGTGTCTGTGTTTGTGTGCTTCTGTGCATGTGTGTGTGTGTGTGTGTGTGTGCGTTTCTGTTTGTTGATGCCTTTGTATTCATTGTTGGTAGTATAACGTTTCTTTTGTGATTTTCTTTGAGATACCCTATTTCAGAAAACTGCAGTCATGATTGTTTCCTCAAAGTCAATAATTTCGGATCGATCAAACTTTCTTTTCCTTAGATCACGTAGAATATACTCTGTAAGGAGAAACTATTCAGCATTCAGGAAATATGTGCAGTGTATGTCCAGGCATCATGATACATGGGTCAATGTGCATCAATGGCTTTTTAAAAGGATTTCAATTCAAGTAATTGCTTCATTCCCAGACCCTGGTGGATTACACTTTGCTTGTTTCCTGGCATAAATGTGGCAGTATGTCTTCCTTCCAAGAACATTGGTGGAAATGTTGTCATCTCACATGTTTTTCTTAGCATGATCCTTTTTGAAGTGCTCATATTGCCCCTCAGTAGCATAACTCCTGGACTTTCAGCTATTGCAGGTAACATTCCCCATACGATGAATATGGACAAGTTTTGTTTTATTTTGTGTGTCTGTGTGAGTTTGTGTGTGCCGTATTTCTAGTTGGCAAAGGTAGTAATTTCTTTGCTCGTTGTAATTAGTTCTCCTGGTACAAACAATTTATATTCCTTGTGTACACCTACTTTTTAGGTGTGCATAAGACCCCTTCAAACAAACTCTTGCTTTTACACTGTGGAAATTGATAGAATTCACCAGACTGTGCACTAGTATGTGCTGGTGTTCAATGACTTCTGATTTTGCTAAACGTTGCTATTCTGTACATACAAGGAAAGAAATTCCTTCACTTGATAACAATTAGGATATCACCACTTTGTGTGTGTATGTGTGTGTTTGTTATCTTTCTCTTTCAATTTGCCTCAATGATTTGTATTAATTAGCTTAATTCCCAATGTCAGTTTGAGGAAAAGCTGAAGGAATGTGCCCCTGTCTTGTGTGGAAGATTTCTCAGTGATGTTGGCCTAGGGAAATGTCTGGCAGGGCAAACAGGAGCACATGGGTGATCTGAGCCTTTCAGATTGGGGTTATCCATTTTTCACTGCTTTCCAAATCATTCATGTCCCATGGTTTTCAATGTCCACAGGCCTGTATGCCACCTGGAGCTGGATCTCACTTTGCAGAATAGGCTGTCGTGGATCTTACTGTGATACACATGCTGCCTTGATTTCAGGGTCCCACTAGACCACCTGATCTTAGGGTATGGTACTAGCCAACTGGCATGGTGAGAATGAGGTTACATGGGAATTTGATTTGTTGAATCTGTAGATTGGTTTTGGTATACTATAGATATTTCATAAAATTAATTATGCTAATCCAGGAACATTATAGGTATTTTCAAATTCTAATGTTTTCAATTTCTTTCCTCAATTATTATACATTTATTTATAGAGTTTTTCTACCTCCTTGGTTAGTGTATCCTTAGGTATTTTATATTGTGAGGCTATTTTGAGTGTTATTATTTTGCAAATTTCTCACTCAGGCTTTTCACTGTTCGCATATGGAAAGACTTCTGAATTTTGTATGCTAATTTGCCAAAAGTGCTTATCTGATTGAAAAGAGTTTTGGTGAACTTTTAATGCTCATTTAAATATATGATTATATCATCTACAAATAGGGAAAACTTGTGTACTTTCCTTATTCAATCAGTCATTTCTTTTCCTTGCATTATTGTTTTTTTCTAGGAATTTCAAATATTATATTGAATAAGAGTAGAGAGCATGAACACTGTTATCTTCTTTCTGATTTTTGAAGAAACAAATGAGTTTCTTTCCATTTAGAGCAATGTTGGCTATGTGTTTGTCACATAAATCTATTTCAGCATTCCCATGCATATATTTCAATGAATTATTGATTCATCAAAACACTGATCTTTTACCTTTTTTCTTCATATAATAAATATAGCTTAATCTCAGAGGTACTTTCCTTATAATGTGTCTGTACATTTATACAACCTGTCTTTATGTTAAAATTTAATGTCCTAGTTAGGCCCATTATGAAGTTTGGAACATATCCTCAACTTCTTACACAATTTCCATGTGAATTCTGATTCCTCGGATTCCAAGATGTCCTAATCAACTTTATGTGCCCTGTGATTGGAAGTTAAGTTATGACAAGCTGCAATTCATATTTTCCACTGATATTTTTGCCTTTTGAAAATCTGACTGTGTTTTTATCAACATTCTCTCTTAAAAATCTGCATTTACTACTATGGATTTAGGTGTATTTCTTTGCTGTTTATGTATGTATTGGTGATGGTTTATTCAATAACTTCTTTTTATTATTTTTATTTTATTATTCATATGTGCATACAAGACTTGGGTCATTTGTCCCCCCTGCTCCCACCCCCTCCCTTACCACACACTCCGCCCCCTCCCTCTCTCCCCACCCCCTCAATACCCAGCAGAAACTATTTTTCCCTTATCTCTAATTTTGTTGAAGAGAGAGTATAGGCAATAATAGGAAGGAACAAGTGTTCCTGGTTGAGATAAGGATAGCTATGCAGGGAGTTGACTCACATTAATTTCCTGTATGTGTGTGTTGCCTTCTAGGTTAATTCTTTTTGATCTAACCTTTTCTCTAGTTCCTGGTCTCCTTTTCCTATTGGCCTCAGTTGCTTTTAAGGTATCTGATTTAGTTTCTCTGCGTTAAGGGCAACAAATGCTAGCTAATTTTTTAGGTGTCTTACCTATCCTCACCCCTCCCTAGTGTGCTCTCACTTTTATCATATGCTCAAAGTCCAATCCCCTTGTTGTGTTTGCCCTTGATCTAATGTCCATATATGAGAGAGAAAATACGATTTTTGGTCTTTTGGGCCAGGCTAACCTCACTCAGAATGATGTTCTCCAATTCCATACATTTACCAGCGAATGATAACATTTCGTTCTTCTTCATGGCTGCATAAAATTCCATTGTGTATAGATACCACATTTTCTTAATCCATTCGTCAGTGGAGGGGCATCTTGGCTGTTTCCATAACTTGGCTATTGTGAATTGTACTGCAATAAACATGGGTGTGCAGGTGCCGCTGGAGTAACCTGTGTCACAGTCTTTTGGGTATATCCCCAGGAATGGTATTGCTGGATCAAATGGTAGAATCAATGTTTAGCTTTTTAAGTAGCCTCCAAATTTTTTTCCAGAGTGGTTGTACTAGTTTACATTCCCACCAACAGTGTAAGAGGGTTCCTTTTTCCCCACATCCTCTCCAACACCTGTTGTTGGTGGTGTTGCTGATGATGGCTATTCTAACAGGGGTGAGGTGGAATCTTAGCATGGTTTTAATTTGCATTTCCTTTATTGCTAGAGATGGTGAGCATTTTTTCATGTGTTTTTTGGCCATTTGAATTTCTTCTTTTGAGAAAGTTCTGTTTAGTTCACTTGCCCATTTCTTTATTGGTTCATTAGTTTTGGGAGAATTTAGTTTTTTAAGTTCCCTATATATTCTGGTTATCAGTCCTTTGTCTGATGTGTAGCTGGCAAATATTTTCTCCCACTCTGTGGGTGTTCTCTTCAGTTTAGAGACCATTTCTTGTGATGAACAGAAGCTTTTTAGTTTTATGAGGTCCCATTTATCTATGCTATCTCTTAGTTGCTGTGCTGCTGGGGTTTCGTTGAGAAAGTTCTTACCTATACCTACTAACTCCAGAGTATTTCCTACTCTTTCCTGTATCAACTTTAGTGTTTGTGGTCTGATATTAAGATCCTTAATCCATTTTTTGAATTAATATTGGTATAGGGTGATAGACATGGATCTACTTTCAGTTTTTTTCAGACTGCTAACCAGTTTTCCCAGCAGTTTTTGTTGAAGGGCTACTATTTCTCCATCATATATTTTTAGCTCCTTTGTCAAAGACAAGTTGGTTATAGTTGTGTGGCTTCATATCTTGGTCCTCTGTTCTGTTCCACTGGTCTTCATGTCTGTTTTTGTGTCACTACCATTCTGTTTTTGTCATTATTGCTTTGTAATATAGTTTGAAGTCAGGTATCATGATACCTCCAGCATTGTTCTTTTGACTGAGTATTGCCTTGGCTATTCGTGGCCTCTTGTGTTTCCATATACATTTCACAGTAGATTTTTCAATCTCTTTAATGAATGTCATTGGAATTTTGATAGGAATTGCATTAAACATTTAGATTACTTTTGGGAGTATAGACATTTTTACTATGTTGATTCTACTAATCCTAGAATTGTAGCAATGATCCCTCTTCAGTTACTGATGGACTTTTGTTGCCCTCTGTGTTCTGTGAACTTAGTCAGTTTTTTACTATGGGCATATTATATATTTTCTATTGTAATATGATTGCTGATTTTCTATTTTGCATGTATTTCACTTAATCTCTATGAGAATGTATTATGTGCTGACCATGGATGAACTTTACACATGGACTTTCTTTCTCAGACTTTGTTCATGAGGACTGAACCTTCCTCCATATTCTAGGTTTTCCTAATAACGTTTGTGCTTGCAGGACTGAAAGACAAACTATTTTAATCAAATTTTGCACCCTTTTGGAAAATACTATTTTCATTTTCTGTAATATTTTGTTTTAATTTTTTTTTACTAAAGGTATAATACATTCTATGTTGATTGTGGAATCTTTATTTGGGGATGTTGCATAAACTTCAGTATTCCTAAATTTATGAGACTAGATTTCTTTCCTTTATTCCCCTAAGTATGGTTATATATAACATATATATATATATATATATATATATATATATATATATATATATATATATATATATATATTCATACATATATGTATATACATATCGTTTAATTGAAAAATACTCAATATTGTTTTTAGCAACCACAAAAAACGATATTTCTGTTTCTTCTCAATGTATTGTTCTTAATCTTGGAATATATTATGTCAAGGAGTTTCTTTTTATATAAAATATAATAAACATATATGAAAACAAGCATGACCATATACAAACTGTATGGATAACATGTTTGTAATAGTAGAACTACTCTATGGAACTTGGCAAAACAGGGAAAGGAAGAATATGATAGTGCATCAATAATATTGTAAAACATAACATCTGTGAAGGTAGAGCATATAAGGACGTGTATTCAAAGCTGTTGAAAATGGAGGGTGGCAGGTAAAGGGGTAAGGGAGAGTAATGAAAAGTATTAAACAGGCCAAAGTAAGTATATCCACAGTGGGGATACATTGAGAAGCCACTCCAAACATCAACTTAAATAATAATAATGAAAGAAAAGACTGTAAAATAGGTACTCTGTGTGTGTGTGTGTGTGTGTTTGTATTAATGGGAGGGAAGAGGGTGAATGAAGGAGATTAAGATGAGGGCACATGGTTGATGAACCTCATATACCTATATGAAACACAACAAAGAAACCTCTTGAAATTGCTTTGCTTTAAGTGGGGCAGGAAGGGGGCTGATGGATAGAGACAATGGGGGTGATGTATCTAATATACAGTATAAGCCAAATTGGAATTGTCACTATGAATCCCCCTTGTATGATGAATATATCCTAATAAAAATTATTTGAAAACCTTTTCTGTTTCCTCTCAGTATATTTTCATAAATACTGGAAAATAGTATGACAAGAAGTTTCTGTTTAAATTTGTTTCTCCCTCAGGGTAAATCATTATTTAGGTAAACTCTGGAATTCTAGTGCAGGTAACCTGAGGTCACCTTGAAATTCTTTGTCAGTGTGATGTCAGAAGAGATCTTGTAATCCTATTTAGCCTTCATAAACTTCATATCTATAGTGTTTATTAGCCACCTAAAGACATTATAATTTACTTTTTTTCCCATAATAGAATTTTGGTTAAGCACTCTGTATTCTATCCCTTGCCTTGATCCTAAATTCTTAAAGATTTAGGTGAGCACATAAAAATATAAACTCTTTCTTTCATGCTTATTCTGGCATATGGAGCCTAATGCTTAAAATTGTGTCTTCTTATATTTTTCTGTAATTTGGAATGAATTTTATAATGATTATTATTGTAGCACTCTCATGAACACTTCTCAATATATTTTGTTCCATTCAAATTATTGATTTGTTTTACCACTTTAATCACAGGACATTTAAAAAATTAATATCAGAATGTATTTCTTTCTTGGATTTGGCCTATGTTTTTCTACCCGTAAATGCGTCAAAATTTAAAACTTAAATCCAGATTATTGGAACATGGGCTCAAATTTTTAGAGGATTTTCTTGTGAGCTGATGGAGAGGCCGGATTCCAAGATGGTGGCTAGAGGGAAGAAGCAGAAAGTGTGCCTCCTAAAGTGAAATCTTGGAGAGACACTGGAGACATACCTTGCAGGCAAGGCCACCAAGAAGAGGCAAAACTTTGACCCCTCCATACCTCCAGCCTGTGCAGAGAATCTCCACTTCACATTAAACGGAGAAAGCAGGAGGGCCCCCAGGCCACCAGATGCCAGCGCCCAGATGGCTTGGAAAGTCACAGACAAGGTGAGCTAAGCAGTACACTGTACTTCCACAGACAGCCCTGGGCCAGATCAGCATAGCCCCCTGGACAGACCGACCCCCACCCGGGAATAAAAGAGAAATTGACTAATAAGCAATAAGAACAATAAAGACATGTAGCAAGGAGGGTGGGGTGCCCTGAGTGCTGAAGAGGGGGGGAGGGGAATCCCTTCCAGAACTGTAAATAAACAAGCCGGGCCTGGCCGAAGAGGGCAGGAGTGGGGGCGTGTGCCCAGAAACCAGGAGCAGGAAAGCTTGAGAGAGTGGCAGAGGGAGGAAAACTCCACAGGAGAGGGGGGAAGACCCACTTCCCACATGAGCTGTAAATAAACACACAGGGCCAAGAAAGCAGGTGCAGTGTCACCTCCCCCAGTGTGCTTGGGAGGGGGAAAGCTTGAGCAGTGGCTCATGCCCAGGAGAACTCTGAGTAAACAAAGCCTGTGGGGCCAGGTGAGTGCTAAGCTCACCCCTGAGATCTGCATAAATAATGCTGCCAGCAACAGCAGGCTGACAGCAGCAGGCAGACAAGCCACAGCTACAGATAGCAATTCACAGACCTGTCTCTAGACTTTTTTTTCTCTCTCCCTACCTTTGATGAGAAAACAACTGAACTACACCTGCATGCTGAAAAACTTACTGAAACTGTATTGTATTTGAACTTGGGACACTTTGTGGGTTTTTGTGGTTGTTGTTTTTGTTTTGTGTGGTTTTGTTCTACTTTATGTTTCCCCTTTGATGAGACAACTAAAGAACATCTGAAGCACCATCTCTAGGATTGGAGGCTGAGGGATGAACACCAAAATTATTAAGACTGAAACTTCACTGCATTTGAACTTGGAGCTTTTTTTTTAATATATATTTTTTTCTTTCATTTACTTATTTTTTATTTTTATTCTTATCTTTCTTTTTATTTTTTATTTTCAATCCTCTCTCTGACTCTCTAATGCCTTTTCAGCTTACCATTCATTAGTACACTGTCTCTCCCTGTTTATATCTTTGAAACATTTTTGTTTGTTTCTTTGTTTTGTTTTTTTTCTACTTGATTAATTGTTTTTCCCTTTTCCTTTAACTTCTTGGCTTTCCATCCCCTCTCACCCTTCCATTCTAAATATCACTAGTGCTATTATTACAACCTAGAAAATACTTAATTGCACACAGTACAGGAACAATAACAACACCAAGGGCAATGACAGGAAGACAGAAAGACAGAAAACAGTTCTCAGTGTTTACTGTGTGTCTTGTTCCTACATAGCTGTGAGGTATTTCATTGTTATTCACTTCCCATCATTCTTTTCCTCCTCCCTTAAAGTCATCTAACAGTTTCACTTTTGGAAACAAGTTCTGTATGTACTTATATGTGTACATGATAATGCTTGTATTTGTATTGGAGCTGTCTCCTGCAAAGGGGAAGAAATGTGACATTTATCTTTCTGAACTTGGTTAACTTCATTTTAAGAGGATATTCTACAGTTCCTGTCACTTAGCTGTGAATGGCAAAATTTCATTCTTTATAGCTGAATAAAATTTCATTGTATATGAACATATATGCAAGATACAACTGTGTAGTTAACATCATAATAAAAGGGGAAAACATGAAACGATTTCCTTTAAATAAGGAAAAAGAAAATTTTGTCCACTCTCTTCATTCTTATGCAATACAGTACTTTAATTTCAGATGTTAACTTACTGGCATTTTGTGATGAAAATGTAAGACATCAGTAATGTGAATAGAGCAATAATATAGTAGGAAATGTTCAAAAGTCCAGAAAAAAATGACTACTATACAACTGACTCAAATAACAGAAAAAAAAATCAAAAGAAATATTTAAAATTTGCCTTCTATATACCAGAATTATCCCTAAAGAAAGATGAAGCTTTTCTTTTTGAATCTGGGTAACTTATTTTAAGATAAATGAAGATTAAATTAACACAGCACATAAATACAGGAGAAAAAATCTCATGATCATCTAAATAAAAGCAGAAAAAAACTTTTACAAAAAACCTGAAGCAAATAGAAATACAAACAATGTACCTTAACACAATAAAGGTACTATATGATAAACCTATAAACAACATCATAATTAACTGGAAAAACTGAAACTATTTCCTCTAAAATCAGGTGAAAAAATGAAAGTGTTCCCTCTCTTCATTCTTATGTAACATAGTGCTTAAATTCTTACCAATAAAGCAGGAGATAGGAATTAAATGAATACAAATTGGAAAGGGAGAAGTCAAATTATGCCTTTTTTAAATAAATAATATGATCCTACATATAAAAGACCCTAAAGACTCCACCAAAAAACTCTTAGATCTGAGAAACAGATTTGGCAGAGTATCAGGATACAAAATGACCATATAAAAATTGGAGGTTTTTCATATACAAACAATGAAAGTTTAAGAATAATACCAAAAAAGGTAACCTCAATCACAATAGCCCCAAATAAATTCAATACCTAGGAAAAGAACAAAGGAAGTAAAAGACCTCTATAATGACAACTATGATAAGCTGAAGAAAGAATCTGGCGAATACATTAGAAGTTTGAAAGATCATTCACGTTCATTGATTGACCGAATTGGTATATATATATATGTATATATTTATCTCCAAAAGAAGTCTATAGATTCAGTAATATTCAATGGAATAGCCATCTTAATTATAATGTTATTCTCTTAGATACATAAAAATTAAATCCTAACTACACATGGAACATAAAAGACCCCAAATCAAATGTAATCTTGAGGTTGAACTATTACAATACTTGTCTTCAAATTACGCTACAGATCCCTAGTAACTAAAACATGGACCTGGCATGGAAACAGACATGTGATATAATGCAAGTTCCAGAAACAAACCTCAAAATCTACAGGCTTTTGATTTTTGACAAAGAATCCAAAACTCATACAACAAGGGAAAGACAGCCTTTTCAACAAATGGTGCTGGGGAAAATGCATTTCCACATATAGAGGACTGAAACTACACTCCTATCTCTGAGACTGTACAAAAACCACTTGAATACGAATCAAATATCTTAATGTAAGAATTTTCAAACATGATATGAAAAGTTAGATATACACATAGGTAATGACTTTTTGAAAAATTCCAGTTGCTCTTGAAAAAAGAGCAAGAACTGACAAATTGGATTTCATTGAATTAGAATAAAACTTATGCACGTTAAAGAAAAAAGAGAATGAAGAGACAATCTGCAGAGAAAATCTTTGATAGCTCTTCATTGGACAAAGAATAATCAGAATATACAAAAAGCTCAAAATACTGAACAAACGAATAAATAATCTGATTAATAGTTTATCAAATCAATTAATAGTTACTTCAAATAAATATGTGAAGGAATATTGTACATTCTTAGTCATAATAGAAATGGAAATCAAAACACTGAGATTCCATGTCACACCAGTAAGAATGGCTTTCATCAAGAAAATTAAAAATGTTGGCAAAGACAAGCAAAATATAAGTTTTTTTTAAATCATATGTGCATACAATGTTTGGGTCATTTCTCCCCTCTCCCCCCACCCCCTCCCTTGGTGTGAATACAAATAAGTGCAGCTAAGGAAATCTGCCTGGAGTTTCCTCAAAATATTAAAAGTAGAATTACCTCATTGCCTCAGTCCTGCTGCATCAGGGGCTCTGACTCTGGTCTTGGGGGCTTGAATGGGTGAATAACAACATGAATTTTGGGTTGTGCCAGGCAGCAATTGCTCAGTTTATTTTCTGAAGAGTGTATTTAAGCAGTGCAGAAAAGCAGGAAGGAGTATGTGGTAACCCACAGGTTTCCCTTGACTTCTGTACTAGGATTGGCTGTTACGTTGTTATGTCTATGAGCCCAAGTGCAGAACATCATGTTCTTGGAACTGGGTCTTCCCAGTTCCACACAGAGAGAGAACAGGGGAGTTCAGCAACTGTCCTCATTGACTGTTGCAGTCTCTCTTAAGGCTGTTACACAAAAGTTACAGTGACTTCGCATTTTTCCAAGGGCTTTGAGGGTCCTGAGAGTTACCCATATCTCCCCCTTTTTTACTTTTTATGAAAAAAATCATTTAAATTTTTTTCTTTTTGTGGCAGTTAGTTTCTCAAGTGATTAGTCTTTTTAGCCATATAATACTAAGTAGACCCAAAAGCATGAGTCCACCTATGCCTATTAGTCTTTTAAGTCCAAAATTGAACCAATGACTGGGATTAAGTTTGTCTAGCCAACTCTGCATAGAGGCCAGGGAGATAGTAGAAAGTTGGGCAGCTTGCAGGTCAAGAATATCTTTAGTCAGATGCTGGATGTGTATGGTTGAATTTTGAGTCCAAGCTCTCTGAATATAATGTTGTATCAAAGTCCACTTGTGGGAAGTGCCATTCCATTGATCAGCGGTAATGAAGATATGATGATACTGGGAATCAGAGTTGAGCTGTATGTATTAGACTAGTGCAGAGAGGGTTTTTTCCATAAGGTTCAATTCTTCTTGTAGTTTGATGATCCCTTGTTGAAGGTCCCTTTTAAGGTAATTTTGAGAATGTAATATGTTAGAAACATTTTTGGTGAGCACATTTACATAATGAGCTGTTTGAATTTGCTGGGTTAATGTCACTGAAGCAGTGGTCATGCTGGTTATGAGAGCTATAAGAGAGACAATTCCAAAGATGAGAGCACCTAAAAATCTCTTGGGGCAACAAATCTGTTCCAGGGCTAGATGTAGTAATGTCAATCCATTTTCATCAGTCCCAGTATGGTTTAAGGTAACTATAACCAAGCAAAGGGAGGATGGTGCACAATTTAAGAAGGAGAGGTAAATGAGGAATCAACATAAGTGCATAAGGTATAGTTTTTACATTGTATATGTCCTAACAGCTGGCTTGCGGTAACAGAAAAGTTTAAATTACTGATAAGAAAGACATGAGGAGGCCTGAGACAACTGGCAGAAAAGTTGAGTGAATGATTAGAATTAGAGGAATCCCAAGAGAAGGTTAGATTATTAGGAAAAACTGTGACACTGAAAGAGGAGAGATTATAAGGTTTCAAAGAACCAAGGAGTATATCCATGGTGGTGTACACTTGAGATTGATATTGAATAATGGAGTGGCAGAGGGTGGGGTCATTTCACATTTTGGGTCTAGATACCCAGTTAATATCAGAGAACTGTTGAGGGTAAACCAATTTAGAGGGATTAGACTCATTCAAAGTAGGAAGAAGGGTCCAAGACATAAAAGGCACCCAAGGATGTTTAGGTGCAGGGTAAAGTCCAAGGCCCATGATCAATACTGAGGTCTTGTGCATAAGTATGTATCTTAGGGCAGTGGGGAAGAAAAGGAGGTATTGTAGGGGGGGTCTCATGAAGTTAGCATCAGTACAATTGTTAACAGGGACAACTATGGAGAGTAGGAGCCCTACTGCAGTAGAATTGTCCCAAGTATATCTATAATTAAGTTGAGCCTGCAGACAAGGTATGGGGCAAGTCATGTTAACATCTCTAGGGGGACAGAACCACATAGGGTGTCCTACAAAGGGACCACCATGTTGAGATAATTGTAGCTGTTCAGAGATGTTATAACCATCAGGCAAAAGTCTGCCTCCTAAGGCATGAGAAGCATTATTCCAAAGTACAGACAATGGTTCTCCCCAAACTCTGGGACAAAGGATTCAAGGATGAGGCACAAATGACCAGTGTGTGTAATTATCCTCTACTTTGGCCCCCTGGGAATTAATGGTCAACCCAGCCAACAGACAGACAAGAAGCATCTCAAATTTAGTAATATGATGTCCAATAGCAACACCTCAGCATTTATCTTGGGTAACCAATCCTTTAAGGGACCCCCAGGTCACTGGAGGGGGTGGGTCCTTCTTCTTTTCCAGTCAACAATGAGATCATGGTCAGTTGTCCAGCCAAAGTCTTTTCATACGTCCCATCAATGGCTGTGACTGGTTTGATGAATCAGAGAGGCAGCCATCTTGGTCATTGTTCATGTTCTGGAAAGACACAAGCATACCCTCAACATGTAGTTAGTAAAGTGTCAGGTCCCTGCCATGTGTTTGTCTCTAAATTCTTCTAAAGAACACGCAGAAGTCGGCAGGTGTCCCATGCATCGAAGTGCTTTTCCATAGGTGTAATGCCTTGATTGTAAAGTGAGAACAAATTTAAAATTAATAGGATAAGACGTAATTGGGTATGTGGAGAGACTTGGGGGTGAATTCCCCCTTTTTTATTTTTAAAAGTTGGTTTTTGATCCTTTGGTGTTGTCATTCTACAACATGCTGGCCTTGAGGATTATAAGGAAATCCAGTATTATGAGTGATGTCCCATAATATACAGAATTTTAAAATTCTTTTACTTGAGTAGGCAGGACCATTATCTGTCTTTATGAACTTTGGAATTCCAAAGGTTGCAAAAGCACCAAGTAGGTAACCAAGGAAATGTTTGGTAGTTTCCCCCATGTGAGCTGAGGCAAAGAAGACACCAGAGTATGTGTCCACTATCACATGAACACATTTTAAGGCAACAAATTAGGGAATATGGATCTTGGGGCATGCCAGATCCATGCACCACTGAGATTCTGCCCCTTGGGCACCAGACCCCAGCCCCAAGCTGGATCCACACCCCACTGGGATGCCTGCCTCTCAGGCCATGCCATGCCCCAGCCCGTGCCAGATCCATGCACAACCTCAGCTGCACCAGACCCCAGGCCTGAGCAGGATTCACACTCCGCCTATATCCTGCCCCTCAATTCCACCACACCTCAGGCCCTGCCAGTCCCCAGCCCCATGTGGAATGACCAGTGCCACACCCCACTGGGATCACCACCCCTTGGGCCCTGCCGGATCCCCACCCCTCGGGCCAGGCACCAGCTCAGTGTGAGATAGCTGTATCCCCTATCCCACTGAGATCCCTGGCCCTTTGATGGATCTGGGCCCCAGTTCTACAGGTTTTCCAGATAACTGCTCCACCAGGCTCCCACTTGGCTGCCACCAGAGGAATCCAAACCTTCCTAAGATACACACAGACAGGACTGTATGCTAAAGCAGTAACATCAGAACAACTAAGACTGCAAAGTTACTGTTCCAGAACTGGTGGTTATTTTTTTCTCCCTTCTTTAAAGGTTTGGCTGCTTGGTTTGCTGTTTGATCATGCACCATCTCGCCTATGTTTTTTTCTTCTCTTCTCTCTTCCTTTTATCTTTTCTTTCTCTTTTTTTATCCTTCTCTCTTCTTTTAGTATTAACATTGCAACCCAGCTAATACTAAAGTACACATAGTCCAGGGACAGAATTGGAACCTATTGGAAATATGGGAAGATGAAAAAGGGATGAAAACCATTCTCCCCACAAAAATAAAGTAATACAGGATTTAGAGCAAAATGAAGAAAACAGATACGCAGATCCAGACTCCAACAAAACAAAGATAAACAATACCAAGGAACCCTATGAAGCCCACAAGAACACCCAGAAAGGAGAAATCCTACAAAAATGAGAATTTCATAGAGATGATACTAGACATCATCAACCAAAATGTACAGGAGGCACTCAATCAATTCCAAGACAACAAAACCAAGAATATGAGAAAACACAGAAAAAAAATAAATGAAATCATAGAAGGTCTAAATAAGCACCAAACTGAAACAAAAACACCATAAACAAAGAGATAAAGGAATTAAGGGTGAAAATTGACAATATTAAAGAGGAAGTAACCCACAATATGGAAAACCTCAGAAAAAAGAATGAAAAAGAAATACAAAATAAAATGGAAGGCCATTCCAGCAGAACAGAACAGAGGACAGAATCATGGAACTTGATGAAATGGCAATTACAGGAAAAAGTGAGGAACTATTAGTTAAGCAACTCAAGACCAGTGAAAAGAAAATGCAAGAACTCACTGACTCCATCAAAAGACCAAATTGAGAATCATGTGCATTGAAGAAGGAGAAGAGGTGCAAGCAAAAGGAATGCAAAATATATTCAACAAAATAATAACAGAAAATTTCCCAAACCAACAGAAAACTATGCCCATTCAGGTACAGGAAACCTCCAGAACACCAAACAGACTTGACCAAAATAGAACTACCCTCCCACATATTATCATTAAAACAACAAGTACAGAGACTCAAGAAAGAATATTGAAGGCTGTAAGAGAGAAAAAATAAATAACATACAAAGGTAAGCCCATCAAAATCACAGCAGACTTCTCAAAAGAAACAAATCCAATAAGAGGATTGACTGAGGTCTTCCAAGCACTGAATGAAAATAACTTCAATCCTAGGATACTTTATCCAGCAAAACTATCATTCAAAACAGATGAAAAAATAGAAATCTTCCATAATAAGTGGAAACTAAAACAATATATGACCACTATGACACTACTACAAATGATCCTCCAAGGAATTCTGCACACACAAAGTGAAAGCAAACAAAACCATGAAAGGGTAGGCAATACCAAACCACAGGAGAAGAAAAGGCAAGATAATGAAGAGTAACATTGATTCATGTACACACAAACAAACCCTTAATCAACAAAGACAACTGCATGACAGGGATCACCACGTACTTATCAATACTAACACTGAATGTTAATGGAATGAATTCACCCAACAAAAGACACCAATTGGCAAACTGGATTGAGAAGGAAGATCAAACAATCTGCTGCCTACAACAGACCCACCTCACCAACGGAAAAAAGCACTGGCTAAGAGTGAAATGCTGGAAGAAGCTTTACCAAACCAATGATCTCCAATAATAGGCAGGCATAGAAATACTTAACATGCACAAAGTAGACTTCAAACCTACACTTATCAAACGAGATACAGAAGGACACTCCATACTAATAAAAGGGGAAATAAACCAAAAGAAAATAATAATTGTAAAACTGTATGTGCCCAATGTCAATGCATTCAAATTTCATCAAACATATTCTAAAGGACCAAAAAATATATATAAACTCCAAATAGTGGTAGTGGGAGGCCTTAATACTCCCCTATCATCAATAGATAGGTCATCTAAACAAAAAATCAATAAAGAAATCCTAGAGCTAAATCACACCACAGATCAAATGGACCTAGCTGATGTCTGCAGAATATTTCATCCAACTTCTGCACAATATTCATTCTTCTCAGCAGCCCATGGAACCATCTCCAAAATGAATCATATCTTAGGGCACAAAGCAAGCCTCAGCAAGTATAAGAAAATAGAAATAATCCCATGCATTCTATCTGACCAAAATGCATTAAAACTAGAAATCAACAACAAAAATAGCAGTAAAAAACATGCAAACAATTGGAAGCTGAACAACACATTGCTCAATAATGAATGCGTCATTGATGAAATAAAAGCCGAAATTAAAATGTTCCTGGAAGTTAATGAATATTAAAATACGACCTACCAGAACCCTTAGGACACAGCAAAGGCAATCCTAAGAGGAAGGTTTACTGCCATGAGAGCACATATTATAAGGACAGAAAGATCTCAAATCAATGACTTAATACTACAGCTCAAACTCCTACAAAAAAAAAAACCAAGAAAATCCCAAAACAAACAAAAGGAAAATAATAATTAAATAAGGACTGAAATCAATGGAATAGAAAGAAAAAGCAACCATAAAAAGAATCAATGAAACAAAAACCTTGTTCTTTTATAAAATATATAAGATTGATAGTCCCCTAGCAAACCTGACTAATATGAGGAAAGAAAAATCCCAAAGCAGTAAAATCAGTAATGCAAAATGGGAGATAACAACAAACACCATGTAAATCCAGAAAATCATCAGAGACTACTTTGAGTGATTATAATACATTTGAAAATCTTGAAGAAATGGACAGATTTCTAGACACTTACTACCACCCAAAACTGAACCAAGAAGATATTAATCACCTGAATAGATGGATAACACAAAATGAAATTGAAACAGCAATCAAGAGCCTGCCAAAAAAGAAAAGTCCAGGACCTGATGGATTCAATGTTGAATTCTATCAGACATATAAAGAAGAACTAATACCAACTCTCCTAAACTGTTCCACAAAATAAAAAGGGAAGGAGCACTGCCCAAATCATTTTATGAACCCAATAATACTCTCATCCCAAAACCAGACAAAGATACTGCCAAAAAGGAGAACTACAGGCCAATTTTCTTAATGAATATCAATGCAAAAATAGTCAATACAATAAGGTCAAACTAAATCCAAGAACACATCAGAAAGATCATACACCATGACCAAGTCAGCTTCATCCCAGGGATGCAGTGGTGGTACAAAATATGCAAATCTATAATTGTAATACAGCACATCAATAGAAGCAAGGACAAAAACCACTTGATCATCTCAATAGATGCAGACAATGCCTTTGACAAGATCCAACACCATTTCATCATAAAAGCTCTAAGAAAACTAGGAAGAGAAGGAAATTATCTCAACATTGTAAAGGCTATGTATGAGAAACCTACAGACAATATCATACTTAATGTTGAAAAACTGAAACCATTTCCCCTGAAATCAGGAATGAGACAAGGGTGCCCACTCTCCCACTCCTATTCACATAGTACTGGAATTTCTAGCCAGAGCAATTAGGCAAGAAGAAGAAATAAAAGGAATACAAATAGGCAAAGAAACTGTTATAATATCCTTATTTGCAGATCATCTGATTCTATACCTTAAAGAACCAAAAAAGTCTACCCCAAAACTCTTAGAATCCATAAACAGCTATAGTAAGGTGGCAGGATACATAATCAACTTACAAAAATTATTAGCTTTTCTATACACCAACAATGAACAAACTTTGAAGGAATATGCAAACAATTCCATTCACAACAGCCTCAAAAAAATCAAATACCTAGGAGTAAATTTACAAACAATGTGAATGACCTCTACAAGAATTACAAACTACTGAAGAAAGAGATCAAGAAAGACTTCAGAAGATGGAAAGATCTCCCATGCTCATGGATCAGTAGAATCAACATAGTAAAAATGGCTATCCTACTGAAAGCAATCTACATGTTTAATACAATTCCCATCAAAATCCCAATGACTTTCATCTCACTGATTGAAAACTCTACCTTAAAGTTCATTTGGAAACACAAGAGACCGCAAATAGCCAAGACAATACTCAGCAAAAAGAGCAATGCTGGAGGTATCACAATACCTGACTTCAAACTATATTACAAAGCACAATAGCAATAAAAACAGCATGGTACTGCCACAGAAACAGACATTAAGACCAGTGGAATAGAGGACCAGATATGAATCCACACAACTAACCCACCTTATTTTTGACAAAAGTGCCAAAAATATATGATGGAGAAAAGACAGCCTCTTCAATAAATGTTGCTGGGAAAAGTGCTTAATCGTCTCCAAGAAACTGAAACTAGATCCATGTCTATCACCCTGTACTAGTAGCAACTCGAAATGGATCAAGGACCTAAATATCAGACCTGAAACTCTGAAGTTACTAAAGGAAGGAACAAGAAACACTCTGGAACTAATAGGTATAGGCAAGGACTTTCTCAATAGAACCCCAGCATCCCAGTAAATAAGAGAAAGAATTGACAAATGGGACTTCATAAAATTAAAAAGATTCTGAAAACAAAAGAAATGGTCTCTAAACTGAAGAGAGGGCCCACAGAGTGGGAGAAAATATTTGCCAGCTATACATCAAACAAAGGACTGATAACCAGAATATGTAGGGAACTCAAAAAACTAAACTCTTCCAAAACTAATGAACCAAGAAAGAAATGGCCAACTAAACTAAACAGAACTTTCTCACAAGAAGAAATTCAAATGACAAAAAATCACATGAAAAAAGGCTCACCATCTCTACCCATAAAGACAATGCAAAATTGAAGCCACACTAAGATTCCACCTTACCCCTGTTAGAATAGCCATCATTAAAAACACTACCAACAACATATGTTGGTGAGGATCTGGGAAAAGGAACCCTAATCCACTGCTGGTGTGAATATAAGCTGGTACAACCACTCTGGAAAAACATTTGGAGACTTCTTAAAAACCTAAACATAGACCTGCCATATGATCCAGCAATCCCACTCTTTGGTATATACCCAAAGGAATGCAACACAGGTTACTCCAGAGGCACCTGCACACACACCCATGTTTATTGCGGTGCTATTCACAATAACCAAGTTATGGAAACAACCAAGATGCCCCACTATTGATGAATGGATCAAGAAAATGTGGCACTTGTACACAATGGAATTTTTTTCAGCCATGAAGAAGAATGAAATCTTATCATTTGCAGGTAAATAGATGGAATTAGAGAACATCATTCTGAGCGAGGTTAGCCAGGCTCAGAAGACCAAAAATCGCATGTTCTCCCTCATATGTGGACTTTAGATCTAGGGCAAATGCAGCAATGTGGTTGGACTTGGAAAACATGACAAGGGGCTGGCTTATAGGAAATATATGAATAGGTAGAAAACCCAAAGCATGAAAGTGTTTGATGTCCCCACTCAGGGGAACTAATACAGAAAGCTTAAAGCAACAGAGGTTATCATGCAAAGGGGATCAGTAACCAGCATAAAGATCAGTTAGAGATGAAACATCATGGGTTGTAACACATGTGTACATGAAAGCAACGCTAGGAATATTTCTGTATAGCTATCCTTAACTCAACTAGCAGAAACGTTTTGTCTTCCTTATTATGCTTGTTTCTTTTCTTCAACAAAATTAGTGATAAAGGCAGAACAAGACCTGCCTGGAACTGAGGGTGGGAGTGGAGAAAATGTGTGGTGGCATGGGGGAAAAATGACCCAAAAAATGTGTGGACATGTGAATAAATGAATAATTTTAAAAAATAAAGAAAAACAAATCAATAACAAAAGAAAAATATTTTGGATCACTTGGAACAATAAGTTGATAAAACATTTAAATCATTTTTTTGGATCAGAAAAAAATATAAAAGTAAAAAAATAAAAATAATCAGCTAACTAAACTAAAAAATTATTCAAACATACAGATAAAGAAAATAATTCAAAGAGAAATCAAATGAAATTAAATAAAGATATAGGAATCCTGAAAAAAAATCAAACTGAGGTCTTGGAAATGGAAAGTTCAGTGTCTGAAATAAAAACCAAAATAGAAAATCTGGCTTGTAGAGTGGAGCAGGTTGATGGTAGAAAATCAAGGATGAAAGACAGAGGAATTAGATCAATGAGTCAAAGACCGTGAAAAATTACTAAGAAAACATGAGTGAAATATGCATGACTTCTTGGGTATAAAAAAGGAGAAGAGATACAAACTAAAAGTATAGATAACTTGTCAAATTATATAATAGCAGATAAATTCCCCAATCTCAAGAAAGGGAGGGAAATCCATGTACAGGAGGCTTTCAGAATGCCAAACAAGCAGGTTTTAGAGAAGAAACACCTTCAGAAATATTATAATTAATACACCTAATGTACAGAACAAAGAAAGATTTTTAAAGCTAGAAAAGTGAAGACACAGGTCACATAAAAAGGCAAACTCTCAGAATAACAACAGATTTCTTATCGTGATTTTGAAACAGAGGGTACAGAATGATATATTTCAAGGCTTGAAATTAAACAACTATCAACTTACACTAACCAGGAAAACTTTCCTATAAGACTGGCAATTATGGATCACAAATGTAATACTAACTACTTGGACAGTTGATATTCCAATGATCATGATCAGAGGCCAGCCTGGGCAAATGGTTGGTCAGACACCCACCTACAAAATAACCAGAGTAAAATGAATGGGAGGTGTGGCTCAAATACTAGAGTGTCCACTTTTTAAGCACAATGCCTTGAGTTCAAACCCCACTCCCAAGCACAATGACAAAAATATCCTTCATAATTGAGGGAGAAATAAAAACTTTCCAAAAAAACACAAAAACTAAAGAAGACATAACCACCAAACCAGCACTACAGAAAACATGAAATGAATTCTACATGAAAAAAAACCATAGACACAACCAGGAAAATGCAAGAAAGAATGAACCTCACAAGCCAAACAGATCAGCATAGAAGGGATAGGGGAAAAAGAAAATCTAATAAAAACAATGACATAAAATACTTCATACTTTTCAATATTAACACTGAAAGTGAAAGCCCTCAATTCACCAGTCAAAAAACAGAATTATGAATTGGCTTGAAAAGAAGATCCTACCACTTGTTGCTTATAAGAAATGTATCTCAATGACAAAGACAAACATTGACTTAGAGTGAGAGAGTGTGGAAACAAACTTTCAAATAAGTGCATAATGCAAGCTAGCAGGAATAGCTATACTCACATCTAAAAAAACAGATGTCACACCAACTTTAGTCAGAAGAGAAAATGAAGAGCACTACATGTATGTAAAGATAGCCACCCCTTAGGAGGAAATAATAATTCTTAAAATATGTATATGTATGCCAAATATTGGTGCACCCAACTATATTAAAAATTATTACTGGATTTAGGGAGGATCCAAGATGGAGACTAGAGTGTAGAAGCAGAGAGCATGAGTTCCATGAATCAAAAACCTTACTGAGATGCTGGAACCATACTTGGTGGAAATAAAGCACCAAAACTTTGAGATCCAGATCCCCTAGCCCATAGAAAGCCCTCCATGCCACATTACACTGAGTAAACAGGAGGGCTGCTGCTGCCGCAAGACACTGGCCCCAAATCTCCTTGGGAGGTATTTTGCAGATACTTGTGAACTGAAAGCTAGCACACAGCAGAGTGGGCAGGAATTCAGAAAGCACACTAGAGAAGGGGGGAGTAGCAAGGAGTTGATCTCTGCATGAAACTCAGTAAACAAAGACAGGGGGTCAGGTGGGTGATAAGCCACTGCCTGAAATAGGGCAGGTAGTGGTCCATAAGGATCATCTCCTGAGTTAGTAAGCAACATCCAAAATCAAATAGCCCTGCAAAATTGAAAAACAAGCAGCAAACCATCACAACATATTGACCAGCTGGTGGACCACTGACCTTGTCCCAGAGAAGTGGGTGAGGCAAAGAAACAAGTTCCCAGTGAACAAGCACAGTGAAAAGCCAACTCCAAAGCAGGTCACCTGGTGGACTACAGAGCTGATTCTGGAACCTGAGGACAACACTCAAACTTAAATTCCACACCTCACTGAGGGAGGAGCTGAGCGAGCAGCTGCCTCTGAAAGACAGAAGAATAAACAAACACTACCCAACCACCTGGCAAGACAATGACAGAGCTTCGGCTTAAATACCGACACCAGGACTAGATGCTGGAGGAGTAACAACAGAACTTAAAATAAGACTGAAATTCTATTGTTCCTGAACCTGGAACTTTTTTGTTTGTTTGTTTGTTTTGTTTCTTGTTTATTTGTGTTTGTTTGTTCATCTTTCCCCAGTGATTTCATTGGGTTTTTTTTTTGTGCTTTGCTTGGGATTTTGTTTTGTTAATTTTGTTGGTTTTACCATTGTTAATTAATTAATACTAAATTACACCCAAACCAGGGACAAAAATAGCACACATATGTAACTAGAACCCAATAAAGACACAAAACAAATTAAACCAATGGGAAGAAAACAGTGACTGAAACCACAAACTTGGCTATCAAAACATAGTTGCACAGTGTCAAGTGGAGCTATGGGAAGACAAAAGAGGGATGGAAACCATTGTCCCACAAAAAAATTTAATACAGGATTCAGAGGGAAATAAAGAAAACAGATATCCAGTTCCAGACTCGAACAAAACAAGGATAAATGATGCCAAGAAACCCAACAATGCCCATAAAAACACACTGAGAAGAAATCCTGCCAGAAATCACTGAGAATTTCATAGAGATGTTACTAGACATGGTTAACCAAAACTCACAAGAGGCACACAAGAAATTTCAAGACACCAAAAATAAAGAATACGAGAAAACACAGAAATAAATAAATGAAATCATAGGAGCCCTAAATAAACACCAAAGTGAAACAGAGAACACTATAAATAGAGAGATAAATGAATTAAAGATGAAAATAGACAATGTTAAAAAGGAAGTGATCTGTGATATGGAAAACCTCAGAAAAAAGAATGAAACAGAAATACAAAATGGAAGGCCACTCCAGCAGACTAGAACATGTGGAAGAAAGAATCACAGAACTTGAAGATAAGATGGAAATTAAAGGAAAAACTAAAGAGCTATTAGTCCTGTGAAAGGAATATGCAAGAACTCACTGACTCCATCAAAAGACCAAACCTGAGAATCATGGGCATTGAAGAAGGAGAAGAGGAATAAACAAAAGTATTTGTAATATATTCAACAAAATAATAACAGAAAATTTCCCAAATCTAGAGTAAGCTGTGCCCATTCAGCTACAGAAAGCCTCCAGGACGCCAAACAGACTTGACCAAAATAGAACCATCCCATGACATATTATCATTAAAATAATAAGCACAGAGAATAGAGAAAGAATACTGAAGGCTGGAAGAGAGAAAACAAATAACATACAAAGGAAAACCCATCAAAATCACAGCAGATTTCTCAACAGAAACCTTAAAAGCAAAAAGGGCATGGAGATAGGTCTTCAAGGCACTGAATGAAAATAACTTCAACACTAGGCTACTCTACCCAGCAAAACTATCATTCAAAATTGATGGCACAATAAAATTCTTCCACAATAAGCATAAACTAAAACAACATATGACCACTAAACCACCACTACAAAAGATTCATCAAGGAATTGCACACACAGAAAATGAAAGCAAGCAAAACCATGAGAAGACAGGCAGTACCAAACCACAGAAAACACAGGGAATCAGAGAGTAACACTGATTCAGCTGCACACAATCAAACCCTTAAATAACTAAATGACAGGAATCACCACATTTATATCAATATTAACACTGAATGTTAATGGATTTAATTTCCCCACTAAAAGACACCATTTGTCAAGATGGATTAAAAAGGAAGAACCGAAAATATATTGTTTACAGAAGACCCATTTCATTGACAGAAACAAGGACTCTCTGGAAGAAGATTTACCAAAATTATGGCCTCCAAAAACATGCAAGAGTAGCAATGTGTATCTTGGACAAAGTAGACTTCAAACTTACATTGATCAAATGAGATAAAGAAGGACACACCATACAAATAAAAGGAGAAATACACCAAAAGGAAATAACAATTATCAACCTATATGCACCCAACATCAATGCACACAATTTCATCAAACATGCTCGAAGGACCTAAAAGCATATGTAGACTTCAACACAGTGGTAGTGGGAGACTTTTATACCTCTGTATCACCAATATATAGGTCATCCAAACAAAACATCAATAAAGAAATTCTAGAACTAAATCACACCATAGATCAAATGGACCTAGCTGATGCCTACAGAATATTTCATCCAACTTCTGCACAATATACATTTTTCTCAGCAGCCCATGAAACTTTCTTCAAAATTAATCATATCTTTGGCCACAAAGGAAGCCTAAGAAAATAGAAATAATCCCATGCATTATATCTGACCACAATGCATTAAAACTAGAACTCAACAACAAAACCAACAGTAGAAAGCATGCAAACAATTGGAAGTGGAACAACACATTGCTCATTAATGAGTGGGTCATTGATGAAATACAAGCAGAAATCAAAAGGCTCCTGGAAGGTAATGAAAACATGACCTACCAGAACCTTCAGGACACAACAAAGGCAGTACTAAGAGGAAAGTTTATAGGCATGAGTGCATATATTAACAAGTCAGAAAGATTTCAAATCAATGACATAATGCTACATCTCAAACACCTAGAAAAACAAGAAAAAGCAAAACCCAAAACAAGCAGAAGGAGAGAAATAATAAAAATAAGAGTCCAAATTAATGAAACAGAAACAAAAAGTACCATAAAAAGAATCAATGAAACAAAGATTGTTCTTTGAAAAAACAAACAAGATTGGCAGTCCCCTGGCAAATCTGAATAAAATGAGGAGAAAAAACCCAAATCAGTAAAATCAGAAACACAAAAGAGAGATAACAACAACCAGGGAATTATCAAAGACTACTTTGAGAACCTATATTGCAATAAATTTGAAAATCTTGAAGAAATTGACAAATTTCTAGATACTTATGACCATCCAAAATTGAAGAAGGAGCATATTAATCACGTTCATAGATCGATACCACAAAATGAAATTGAAGCATCAATAAAGAGTCTCCCAAAAAAGAAAAGACCAAGACCAGATGTAAGCTCAGCTGAATTCTATCAGACCTTTACAGCAGAATTAATAACACCTCTCCTTAAACTTTTCCATGAAATAGAAAGGGAAGTAACCTGACCAACTCATTTTATGAAGCCAGTATTAGTCATCCTAAAACCAAAGACACCTTCAAGAAGGAGAACTATAGTCCAATATCCTTCCTGAATATCAATGAAAAAACATCAATAAAATAATGACAAAATGAATCCAGCATATATCAAAGATCACTAACCATGAAAAAGTCAGCTTCATCCCATGGATAAAGGGGTATACAATATGTGCAAATGTGTAACTGTAATACAGCACACTAATAGAAGCAAAGACCAAAAACATTTGATCATATAAATAGATGCAGGAAAAGCCTTTGACAAGATCCAACACCATTTCATGATAAAAGCTTAAGAAAACTAGGAATATAAGGAAAGTACCTCAACATTATTAAGGCTATATATTGCAAGCCTATAGCCAATATCATACTTAATGGAGAAAAACTGAAACCATTTCCCCTAAAATCAAGAAAGAGACAAGGGTCCCCACTATCCCCTCCCCTATTCAACATAGTACTGGAATTCCAAAACAGAGCAATTAGGCAAGAAGAAGAAATAAAAGAATACAAATAGGTAAAGAAACTGTCAAAATATTCCTATTTACGATAACATGCTCCTATACATTCAAGATCCAAAAAACTCTACCCAGAATCTCTTAAGACACCATGAACAGCTACATTAAGGTGGCAGAATACAAAATCAACTTACAAAAATCATTAGCTTTTCCATACACTAACAACAAACAAATTGAGAAAGAATATATGGAAACAATTCCATTTACAATATCCTCAAAAAAATCAACTTCCTAGGAGTAAATTTAACAAAGAATGTAAATGGCCTCTACAAGGAGAGCTACAAACCCGTGAAGAAAGAGATCAAGGAAGATATAGAAGATGGAAAGATCTCCTGTGCTCATGGATTGAAGAATAAACGTAGTAAAAATGGCTACACTACCAAAAGCAATCTAAATTTTAAATCAACAGCTGTCAAAATCCCAATGATATTCTTCACAGAGATTGAATAATCTACCCTAAAGTTCATTTGGAAACACAAGTGACCACAAATAGCCATGGCAATACTCAGCAAAAAGAGCAATGCTGGAAGTATCACAATACCTTACTTCAAACTATATTACAAAGTAATAGCAATAAAAAGAGCACGATACTGGCACAAAAACATATGTGAAGACCAGTGGAAGAAAATAGAGGACCCAGATATGAATCCACACAGCTATGCCCACCTTATTTTTGACAAAGGTGTCAAAAACATAAAATGGAGTTAAGACAGCCTCTTCAACAAATATTTTGGGAAAAGTGGTTATCTGCCTGCAAAAAACCAAACCTAGATCCATGTTTGTCACCCCATACTAGTAACAACTGAAAATGGATCAAGGACCTTGATATCAGACCTGAAACTCTGAAGTTACTACAGGAAAAAGCAGGGAATACTCTGGAAGCAATAGGTATAGGCAAGGAATTCCTCAATAGAACCCCAGCAGTTCAGCAACTAAGAGAAAGGTTGGACAAATGGGAGTACATAAAATTAAAAAGCCTCTGAACAACAAAAGAAATGGTCTCTAAACTGAAGGGAGCACTCACAGAGTGAGAGAAAATATTTGGCACCTATACATCAGACGAAGGATTGCTAAACAGAATAATCAGGGAGCTCAAAAAACTAAACACTTCCAAAATCAATTAACCAATAAAGAAATGGGAAACTGAACTAAACAGAACTTTCTCACAAGAAGAGATTCAAATGGCCAAAATTCACACGAAAAAATGCTCACTATCTTTGGCCATAAAGGAAATGCAAATAACACCACACTAAAGTCCACCTCACCCCTGTTAGAATAGCCATCATCCAAAACACCACCAACAACATGTATCAGCAAGGATGTGGGGGAAAAGGAACACTGGTACACTGCTGGTGGGAATGCATTCTGGTGAAACCACTCTGGGAAAAAATTTGGAGACTTCTTAAAAATCTAAACATAGACCTGTTTAGAACATATCTAAACATATGATCCAGCAATCCCACTCCTGGGGATATACCCAAAGGAATGCAACACAGGTTACTCCAGAGGCACCAGCACACCCATGTTTGTTGCAGTGCTATTCACAGTAGCCAATTTATGGAAACATCCAAGATGCCCCACTACTGACAAATGGATTTTAAAATGTGGTATTTGTACACAATATAACTTTACTCAGCCATGAAGAAGAATGAAATCTTATCATTTGCAAGTAAATGCATGGAACTGGAGAACATCATCCTGACCACAGTTAGCTAGGCTCAGAAGACCAAAAATCATATGATCGCCCTCATATTAGACTTTAGATCTAGGGAAAAGGCAGTAATTTTCTTGGATTTGGGTCACACCCTAAGGGGAGAGCACATATGGGAGGACTGAGGATAGATAGGAAACCCAAAACTTGAAAGTATCTGATGTCCCCACTGCACAGGAGCTAATACAGTAACCTTAAAATGACATTGGTCAATATGGGAAAGAGACTGGGAAGCAGTATAGAGGTCAGGTGGAGATGAATCAATACAGGTTGTAATAAACTTGTGCCTGGAAGCCATGCTAGGAATCTCGGTATAGCTATCCTTATCTAAACTAGCAAAAAACGCTATGTCTTTCTTATTATTGCTTATGTCTTCTCAACAAAATTGGAGAAAATCACAGAACAGGTGATGGGGGTGGAGGTGATGGAGGGGGTAGAGTGCATGGGGGAGAAATGACCCAAACAATGTATACACATACTAATGAATGAATAAAGAAAATAAATGGAAAAATTTGGAAAAGAATAAAGATATTTTTTAAAGTTGGAGATCCAACACATGCATACTTTATAAACAGTAACTAAAGCATATAAAAGGGCTAGGTGTGTGGCTCAAGTGTATAGAGTCTGCCTAGCAAGTGTGAAGCCCTGAGTTCAAAACCTAGTAACACAAAACAAAAACAAACCTACCAAAAAAACTTCTTGTAACAATAATAAAGACAAAGAACTCAATTTAAAAAAAAATCATTACTGGATTTAAATGCACAGATAGACCCTAACACAATAATAATCAGTTACATCAATACTCCACTCTCACCAATAGAGTAAATCATCAACATGAAAAAAAATCAACAAAGAAACCTGAGAATTAATTGACATTAGTGACCAAATGGACAATGCAGACATCTTTTAGGTATTTCATTCAGCTACTGCAGAATACACATTCTACTCAGCAGCCCATGGAACATTCTCTAAAAGCAATCATATTTTAGGACACAAAGCAAGTCTTAGCACATGTAAGAAATTGAAAAAACTCCCTATGTTCCATCAGCCCAGATCTCTGTCAGAAGCAGAAGCACTCCCTGCATTTCACTACAGTGATTCATTGTGCCTGTTGTCCAAGTACACAGAAAGGGAAATGTTTGACTATTGGCTGGTAAAGGCTTCATGCAATGTTGACTTCTCAGCCCACCCCACCACTGAATGCAAGTAATTCTAGAGTACGCATGTGCTGCTGTGGCCATCAGCACCTGGGAACCAGGAGAGACAAGTTGATCAATGCCTTTCTCTTCACTGTCATGGCAAATCTGTGAATGATGAGAGAATCCTGGCCCCAGACAAGTATTTAGAACCTGCCTGTACTCAACACCAGTGTGGGGAAGAGACTAGCACTGGCCTGAAGCTTGACTACTAGCTTAGCCACCCTCACATAACCAACTCTCCAAAGTCTATTCCAGTAATGTTTTCCCCTTGAAAATTTCAACCACCACATGGTGTCTCCATTCTCTCATTTTCTCTCAGGCCCTTCTACTTTCTCAATGAACACTGAAAACATTCAATCCTCCATGGCAGCAGAAACTTCTCCCAACAGCACTGCTCTATTGTTAGCTCTTCAGAGTATTATTTGCTATGTATTTTGAAAGAATGACATATCTAGAATAGTTGGGCTGTAATCATGATCAATCAGGAAAACAGGATGAGCTCCAGAGGAACTCAGTTATGTATTTGTTTTCTTCATAAGTCCAAATTAAGTAGGTAATTATTCATCTCTATAAATTCAACATTATGGACTCTTTTATCAAGCAACTTCTGTGACATGGTCTTCTGGCCTATGTAGCACAGCACTAACTAGTAAATATTGAATAAGCAACTTATGTACAAAGCTTCATAGCAGCATTATCTGCTGGAAAGAATAAAGGAAAGTAGTTAGTTATGGAACTATCAAAAAGAGACTATCAATTTTTCCAAACAACATATCTCTGCTCTGGTCCTAGGCACTTGTACAGAATAAATGGAGGGTTGCATTATATCTAAATGATTCTTACCCCCCCCCCACACACACACACACAGACCCAGACACATCTGCAAGCACATACACACAAGAATGCATTCAAACAAAACATAGTTGTCCTATCAGCAGAACCTGGAGTTTTTGTTTTTTTGTTTGTCTGTTTATTTCTTGTCTGCTCAGCTCTCCCCATTGATTTCTTTGGGATTTTTGTTTGTTTGTTTGTGTAGGATTTTGTTTTGTTTTGTTCTTTGGGTATTTTTGTTGATTTTTTTTTATCACTGGGAATTAGTTAACACTAAATTACACCCAAACCAGGGACAGAAACAGCACACACACAATTACCTAAAAACCCAATTTAGCAACAGAACAAAATTAAACAAAAAGAAAGAAAACAGGGGACTGAAACTGTGTACTAGCCTATCAAGAGAGTTACACAATATCAAAAAGGAAAGATGGGAAGAAGAAAAAGGGATAGAAACCATTACCCCAAAAGTATAATTTAATACAGGATTCAGAGGGAAATGAGGAAAATGGTTACCCAGTTCCACACTCCAACAAAACAAAGATAAATGATGCCAAGGAACCCAACAAAGACCAAAAAACAACCTGAAAGAAGAAATCCTGCAAGTATTCACTGAGAATTTGGTGGAGATGATATTAGACATGGTTAACCAGAATGTGCAAGAGGCACTCAAGAAATTCCAAGACACCAAAAATAAAAAATGCAAGAAGACACAGGAACAAGTAGATGATATCATAGTAGCCCTAAATAAACACCAAAGTAAAACAGAGAACACTATAAATAGGGAGATAAATGAATTAAAGACAAAAACAGGCAATATTAAAGAGGAAGTGACCCATGACATGGAAAACCTCAAGAAAAGAATGAAACAGAAATACAAAACACAATGGAAGGCCACTCGAGCAGACTAGAAAAAGCAGAAGACAAAATATTAGAACTTGAAGATAAAATGGAAATTAAAGGAAAAATGGAAAACTATGTCAAGCAATTTGACTTTTGAAAGGAATATGCAAGAACTCACTGATTCCATCAAAAGACAAAACCTGAGAATCACAGGCATTGAAGAAAGAGAAAAGGTGCAGGCAAAAGGAATTCATAATATATTCAACAAAATAATAACAGAAAATTTCTCAAACTAGAGAAAACTACACACATTCAGGTACAGGTAGCCTCTAGGACACCAAACAGACTTGACCAAAACAGAAATACACCACGACATATTATCATGAAAACAACAAGCACAGAGAATAGAGAAAGAATACTGAAGGTGGTAAGAGAGAAAAGACAAATAACATACAAAGATAAACCCATCAAATCACAGCAGATTTCTCAATGGAAACCTTAAGCAAGAAGAGCATGAAGTGAAGTCTTCCAGGCACTGAATGAAAACAATTTCAAGCCTAGGATATTCTACCCAGCACAACCATCATTCAAAATAGATGGAGCATTAAAAGACTTCCATGATAAGCAGAAACTAAAACAATATATGACCACCAAGCCACCACTACAAAAGATTCTTCAAGGAATTCTGCATACACAAAGTGAAAGCAAACAAACCCATGAAAGGAGAGGCAGTACCAAACCACAGAAGAAGAAAAGGCAAGAAAGTAGAGAATAACATTGATTCAGCTGCACACAATCAATCCCTTAAATAACAAAAACAATTAAATGGCAGGAATCACCGCATACCTATCAATACTAACACTGAATGTTAATGGACTTAATTCCCTCATCAAGAGACACTGTTTGGCAAACTGGATTAAAAAAGAAGATCCCACAATCTGTTCTTACAGGAGACCCATTTCATTGACAGAAACAAGCACTGACTTAGGATGAAAGGCTGGAAGAAGACTTACCAAGAGTATGGCCCCCAAAAACATTCAAGAGTAGCAATACTTGTCTTGGACAAAGTAGACTTCAAACTTACATTGGTCAAACTGGATAAAGAAGGACATTCCCTACCAACAAAAAATGAAATACACCAAAAGGAAATAAAAATTATCAACCTATATACACCCTACGCCAATGCACCCAATTTCATCAACATACTCTGAAGGTCATAAAAGAATATATAATAGACTCCAACATAGTGCTAGTGAGACATTTTAATACCCCTAATCACCAATAGATAGCTCATTCCAACAAAAAATCAATATATTCTAGAACTAAATCACACCATAGACCAAATGGAGCTAGTTGATGTCTACAGAATATTTCATCCAACTTCTGCACAATATACATTCTTCTCAGCAGCCCAAGGAACCTTCTCCAAAATTAATCATATCTTAGGCTCAAAGCAAGCCTCAGGAAATATAAGAAAACAGAAATAATCCCATGCATTCTATCTGATCACAATGCATTAAAACTAGATCTCAACAACAAAAGCAATAGTAGAAAAAATGCAAACACTGGAAGCTGAACAACACATTGCTCAATGATCAATGTGTCATTGATGAAATACAAGAGGAAATTAAAATGTTCCTGGAAGTTAACAAAAATGAAAACACAACCTACCAGCACCTATGGGAAACAGCAAAGGCAGTCCTGAGAGGAAAGTTTAGAGCCACGAGTGCATATATTAAAAGGTCAGAAAGATCTAAAATCAAGACTTAATGCTACATCTCAAACTCCTAGAAAAACAAGAAAAAGCAAATATCAAAACAAGCAGAAGGAGAAAAATAATAAAAATAATGGCCAAAATCAATGAAATAGAAACAAAAAAAAATTAAAAGAATCAATGAAATAATAACCTGGTTCTTTGAAAAAACAAATAAGATCAACACACCCCTGAAAAACATGACCAAAATAAGGAGAGAAAAAACCCAAACAGTAAAATCAGAAACGCAAAAGGGGAGATAACAACAAACACCACAAAAATCCAGGAAATCATCACAGACTACTTTGAGAACCTGTATTCTAATAAATTTGAAAATCTTGAAGAAATGCCAAAATTTCTAGATACTTATAACCATCCAAAATTGAACCAAGAGGATATTAATCATCTGAATAGATCTATAACACAAAATGAAATTGAAGCAGCAATAGAGTTTCCCAAAAAAGAAAATTCCAAGACCTGATGGATTCTCTTCGTAATTCTATCAGACCTTTAAAGATGAACTTACACCATCTCTCCTTAAACTGTTCCATGAAAAAGAAAGGGAAGGAACACTGCCTAACTCACTTTATGAAGCCATTATTACACTTATCCCAAAACCAAACACAGAAACCTCCCAAAAGGAGAACTATAGGCCACTTTCCTTAATAAAAATCAATGCAAATATCCTAAATAAAATAATGGCAAACCAAATAAAAAAACACATCAGAAAGGTCATTCACCATGACCAAGTTGACTTCATCCAGGGATGCAGTGGTGGTACAAAATACACAAATTTATAAATGTAATACAGCACATTAATAGAAGCAAAGGAAAAAAAACACTTAATCATCTCAATAGATGTAGAAAAAGCCTTTTACAAGATCCATCACCACTTCATGATAAAAGCGCTAAGAAAACTAGGAATAGAAGGAAAGTACCTCAACATTGTAAAGGCTATATATGAGAAAACTACAGCCAATATCATACTTCATGGTGAAAAACTGAAACCATTTCCTCTAAAATCAGGAATGAGACAAGGGTGCCCACTATCCCCACTCCTATTCAACCTAGTACTGGAATTCCTAGCCAGAGCAATTAGGCCAGAAGAAATAAAAGGAATACAAATAGGTAAAGAAACTGTCAAAATAACCCTATTTGCAGATGATATGATCCTATACCTTAAAGAACCAAAAATCTCTACCCAAAAACTCCTAGACACCATTAGCAGCTACAGTAAGGTGTTACAATACAAAATCAACTTACAAAAACCATTAGCTTTTCTATACACCAATAATGAACAAACTGAGAAAGAATATATGAAAACAATTCCATTTACAATAGCCTCAAAAAATCAAATACCTAGGTGTAAAATTAACAAAGGATGTGAACAACCTCTACAATGAGAACTATAAACCCCTGAAGAAAGAGATAGAAGAAGACTACAGAAGGTGGAGAGATTTCTCATGCTCATGGATTGGTATAATCAACATAGTAAGAATGGTTACACTACCATAAGCAATCTACGTGTTTAAAGCAATTCCCATCATAATAACTATGACATTCTTCACAGAGATTGAAAAATCTCCCATAAATTTCATTTGGAAACACAAGAGACCCCAAATAGCCAAGGCAATACTTAGCAAAAGAGCAATGCAGCAGGTATCACAATACCTAACTTCAAACTATATTACAGAGCCCTAGCCATAAAAACAGCATAGTACTGCCACAAAACAGACATGAAGACCAGTGGAACAGAACAGAGGACCTGGAGTTGAATCCACAGAGCTATGCCCACTTTATTTTTGACAAGGCACCAAAAATATACGATGGAGGAAAGACAGCCTCTTCAACAAATGTTTCTGGGAAAAGTGGTTATCTGTCTGCAAAAAACTGAAACTAGATCCATGTTTATTACCCTATACTAATATCAACTCACAATGGATCAAGGACCTTAATATCAGACCTGAAACTCTGAAGTTAGTACAGGAAAGAGCAGGAAACAGTCTGGAAGTAATAGGTATAGGCAAGGACTTCTTCAACAGAACTCGAGCAGCTCAGCAACTAAGAGAAAGGATGGACAAATGGAATTACATAAAATTAAAAAGCTTCTGCACAACAAAAGAAATGGTCTCTAAACTGAAGAGACCACCCACAGAGTGGGAGAAAATATTTGCCAGCTATATATCAGACAAAAGACTGATTACCAGAATATACAGGGAACTTAAAAAAGTAAACTCTCCCAAAATCAATGAACAAATAAAGAAATGGGAAATTGAACTAAGCAGAATTTTCTCAAAAGAAGAAATTCAAATGGCCAAAAACCACATGAAAAAATGCTCACCATCTCTGGCCATGATGGAAATGCAAATCATAACCACACTAAGATTCCACCTCACCCCTGTTAGAATAGCCATCATCAAAAATACCATCACCAACAGGTGTTGGCAAGGATGTGGGGAATGAGGAACCCTCATACACTGCTAGTGGGAATGTAAGCTAATACAACCCCTCTAGAAAAATATATGGAGGCTTCTTAAAAACCTAAACACAGATCTGCCATATGATCCAGCAATCCCACTCCTGGGGATATACCCAAAGGAATGTGACACAGGTTACTCCAGAGGCACTTGCACACCCATGTTTTTTGCAGTGCTATTCACAATAGCCAAGTTATGGAAACAGCCAAGATGCCCCACTGCTGATGAATTGATTAAGAAAATTTGGTGTTTATACACAATGGAATTTTACTCAGCCATGAAGAAGAATGAAATCTTATCATTCGCAAGTAAATGGATGGAACTGGAGAAACTCATTCTGAGTGACGTTAGCCAGGCTTAGAAGACTAAAAATTGTATGTTCTTTCTCATGTGCAGAGTTTAGATCTAGGACAAATACAGCCATATTGTAGGACTTGGGTCACATGCTAAGGGGAGAGCGCATATGGGAGGTATGGGGATAGGTATGAAACCCAAAACATGACAGTGTTTGATGTCCCCAATGCAGAGGAAGTAATACAGAAGAAACCTTAAGGTGACCGAGGTCAATTCTGGAAGGGGATCAGGAACTAGTGAAAAGGTTGGGTGGAAATGAATCAATTTGGGTTGTAACACATTTGTACATGGAAGCAATGTTAGGAATCTCTCTGTATAACTATCCTTATCTCAAGTAGCAAAAATGCTTTGTCTTTCTTATTATTGCTTATGTCTTCTATTCAACAAAATTAGAGATAAGGGCAGAACAGGTTCTGCCTGGAAGCAAGGAGGAGAAGGGAAGGACAGGAAGGGTGCAGGGCACGGGGGAGGAATGGCTCAAATAATGTATACACGTGTTAGTAAATGAATAAAAAATTTTTTAAAAATTATTTTCTTCATGACTCAGTTCTCTAGGTAAGAGCATTCTCTTCTACTCAGAGAAATACACTCCAATCACTACAAACTATCAGTAAACATGATTTTTTTACATAGTGACTGTTATAAAAACACATTGTATATAAGCAAGAAAATAGCACAATAAAACCTACCAAGAAGAGGGTGGGGAGAAAGGAGGGTGTTAAGAGACAGCAGCATAAATAGGGTGAATTTTATCACAATGTATTATTTTCAAGTTGTAAATATCACAATTAAAGCCATTTATAGAATTAATTTTAGTTGACAAAACTCAATTAAAAAAGAAAAAACAGCCAGGTGCTGGTGGCTTACGCCTATAATCCTAGTTACTCAGGAGTCAGAGATCAGGAGGATCACAGTTCTAAGCCAGTCTGGAGAAATAGTTCTGTGAGACCCTATTTTAAAAAACCCTTCACAAAAATAGGGCTGGTGGAGTGGCTCAAAGTGAAGGCCCTGAGTTCAAGCCCTGGTGCCATAAAAAAAAGAAAAAAGAAAACAATGAAAAAAATAAAATTGAAAATGAAGGAACAAACTGATATTTGCTAAGCAAAAGGTCTCAAGCCTTCCTCACAAAAATTAGTAAAAGTAAAAAGTAATCTAAACACTGCATCCAAAATTATGTTCATTTTTCTTGTATATGAGACTACAATATATTGTTTCACTGTCATTTTTCCAGGAAGCCAAGACCATCTCTAGAGGATACTTGGAGAAATCCCATGGAAAAATAACCATAATCCCTGTTCCTTCCTTTTGAGCTAAAATCTTACATTGAGGCTATTCTCTTGAATTTTCAGTGCTTGTAGACCAACAGTATTTTGACTTTATATACTGTACCAACTTCCCTTCAGTATTTTGCTCATTGACATTTTCTGAGGTTAATTCATTGATCACTGGCTCAAGAATGCTTGACACTTCACATTTATCTTTATCAAGGACTTATTACTTCAATGGTATTGCTGTCAAAAACTTTATGCTGGAGGTGTAACTCAATTGTAGAGAACTTGCCTAGCAGTTGCAGGGCTCTGATTTGATCCCCCATACAAGAAAAACAAACAAAACTTTTTGATTTTAAAAACAACAACCTAAATATCCACCAATAGTGGATGCCTCACCTGACTCTTGTTAGAATGGCTATCATCAAGAACACAAACAACAACAACTATTGGCAAGGATGTGGAGAAAAGGAAGCCTCATATACTGTTGGTGGGAATCTAAATTAGTACAAGTAACTCTGGAAAACAGTATGGAGCCTCATCAAAAAACTAAAAATAGAACTGCCATATGATCCAGGAATACTACTACTAGGGATATACACAAAGGTATGTAAGTCAGGCTACAATAAGCCACCTGCACACCCATATTTAATGCAGCAGTATTCACAATAGCTAAGCGATGGAATCAGCCAAGATACCACACTATTGATGAATGAATTAAGAAAATGTGTATTTATATACAATGGATTTTGCTCAGGCATAAAGATGAATGCTATTTTTGTCGTTTACAGGTAAATGGATGAAACTGGAAAACATCATCTTACGTGAAGTTAGCCAGGTTCAGAAAGCCAAAGGCCACATGTTTTCTCTTGTATGTGGAACACAGACCTACTATAAATACATGCAATATTATGAAAAGCAGGTAATGCTAAAAGGACGTTAAATACAAGAGAGGGAGGGTACATGAAGGAATTTAAGGAGATGAATATGGCTGATATACTTCCTATATAAGAATGAACACAGAATTTTAAAACCTGTTGAAATCACCATAGGAAGGAGACTAAAGTAGAAAGGAGAAAAATCCAGGAGATGAACTAATTAGGTTCTGATAAATATATACATGGAAATGTCACCAGGAAACCCAAGTATTGCTATCTTAAGAAAAAAATTCATTTCCTACAGGAGAGCAGACCAAGTCCTGTCTGGGAAACTGGTAATGTGGGAGGAGGAAGGATGTGAGAAGAGGGTGTCAGAGGGTGAATATGTGCAACTATTGTGTGCACATTTATGTAAATGAAAAAAATGAGACCTATTGAAACTATTCCAGGAATAGGGGTAGGGGGGTATAAGGGAGAATGATGGAGGAGTGAATCCAATTATGAATTTATGTAAATGTAACAGTGTACCCACAGCATGACAACAATAATAAAAATAGTAAATAAAAGAAAAAAGAACACAGCTGCCTAAATTACAAAACATTTATATCTATATATACATTCAAGCCCATATATACATTTTTATAGTTTTTATCTTTTAAAACTTATGCCCTTTAACCTAAGCAGTAATGAAAATCAAATGTCAGTGTTGCATCTACCAGTACAATACAATACAATACAATACAGAACATGTTGAATGCCATCCTGCATTAGTAAGTTGGAGAATTAGATGTCTAGTCTATTTCTATAAAGATTCCTAAGAAACTGGCAACCTTAGTTACCTCTACAGATAGACACCCCGGATACTACTGTGTATCTTTATAACTATAGTCTGTCCCATGTAAGTGAATTACTTGCCCTAAAGTTGAATGCCATTAAAGAAATATCTTTTTAAGTGATATAAACATAGGACTAGAGATGTGACTCAAGCAGTAGAGTACCTTCTATGTACTGAGTTCAAACACAGTTCTTCCATAAAAGGGAGGTAGTACCAATAACAAAAGGCAGAAGGAACATGTAGAACCTCCCCTTCTTTAGATGGAGGAGATTCTTAGCCTCAGAAAGCTGGCTTTACCTCCTACAACAATATCCCTGTGTAGTGTGAACACAGACATAAAGCCATCCTTTCCCATCCTTCCTTAATTTCAACAGATGCTTAGAAATCTCTCCACTTTCATTTTCCTTTACAATGGACCTTAGTTTCCAGATGGTCCATCCACCTAGGACATACTTTCTACCAAATTTCTGTGTTTGTCTAAACCCTTCCTATATTAATGTTCTCACTACTCCACCCCACCTGGTTTATCAAAGACTAAGGCAGGAAACAGTTTATAAAAACCCACAACAGGGGTTTACACAATCCACAGAAAACACTGTAAATTCCCTGAACACAGTAGGTCAGCTGAGGTGACAAACCATTTCCACACACCACATCCCAGGGAATATATTCACTTTCCTCCATCTCAATCCTGGCAAAATCAACAGCTGGCAAACTGTATTTAGTTTTCAATAATTGTAGAACCACACCCAATAAAAACTGCTACAGAAGGCTGCTTTTCTACCAGCTGTGGCTGACTGGAATTTCTGAGCATTCAGCCTGCTGACTGGTTCAAATACCATCAATGGAATACCTTCTTTCCTGGAGCACTGGAGGACAAAGGTCACTAGGAAGTTTAAGGAGTGCTCCTGTGTGCACACTGGGGAGGAGGGGGGCAGTGAGACTAGGGACAGTGGCTCTGGTTCTGAACCTGCTATGGAGTGTGGCCCATCGTGGGAATTCATTCTGAATTCAGCCACTGCCAGAAAGGCCAGCTGCTGCAGAAGATCTCAGTGCCCTGGAGGTCAACTAAGCTCACAATGTCTGGATACAAGACCTATCAGAAGTCAAGAAAAATCCAGGGATAGAACCATACATTTGAAGGGCCCAGCTGTGCCCTCAATTTAGAAAGAGATCATCTTCCCACCTTGCTGGAGTACACAACTGATAAAGTTATGGATTTTTTAAAAAGAAGCTAGAAACTCAGGTGGTGGGGAACTCTCTTAGGGAGCCTGGATCCTAAAGGGATGTAGCAGCTGAGACTTTTATGCAAGGGGTTTGGCCTGTCTTTTGGTCCCACAGGCACACCTACGCAGATGGGTTTGGTGGACTGGCACCACAGCTAAGGATAACACAGCCCTACCAAAGTTCGCTGGCAGGCTCACAGATGATGTCTGGTGCTCCAGGAGATGCAGTTCCAGTGACATCGAACTGTGTCTCTTTCTCAAGCCTGGTAAGGTCCAAGAACAGCACTGTAACCAGGGCCCCAGAAACCCAGCTCAGCTTCCTCTGGCTCTTCCTTTTTATGGAGGAAGATGCAGCACTGCATGGCTGGCAGGAGACAGAGTAGTTACCCTGCCCATGAGCACCTCTTTGGATCTCTTCTGTGGAAACTGCAGACCTGTACCACAGCCCCAGGCACAGTATGTCTTGCCACCTCCAGCCCCCCATGCCCCCCAGCTCTCTCACAGGTGTCTTCAGCCTGCCAGGTGGGGGCTGTAATGAGACCTTTCATTGGTCAGAGAGCAATGACATCATAGAGATGGGGCCTTTCTACCCTCAGATTCTCTTATGATGCCAGAAAAGAAAAGTCTGAGCAGTTACACAAATGAGAGCCAAAGTGTGCTTCTGTCTCTGCCTGTCCCCCAACTTTTGTCTCATCTGTGTCCTCACCATGCCTTCAGCCCAGTTCACAACTTCCTTTGGATGAAAGGGAAGTAAGTAGTATTTACAGATTCCAAGGCCACAAATTCTACATTAGCCAAAAGGTTCATATGTTTCACCAGCATATTAATATCTTATCCTGCTATTCAATATTTACTGCCAGGCTGGAGAAGAGAAATGTGAATTTAAAATCTCTCACAAATGGAAATTTTGATGGCATTCCTCCCAAAGGTACAATTTGACTATTATTTTGTGAACTTCCCCTTAAGCACTTCTGAATGAGGAAGGAGATATTTGGGAATGGTCTCTCTTGGCCTTGAACTGGAGATAACAGCTCTATAAAAGTTTTTCCTTAAGTTTAGTATTCATATTCAGTCTTCCATTTTTTCTCATAAGGCAATGAAGGAAACTCTTAAATTAAAACTAGTCTGCAATCAATATACACTTTAAAAAATGAAGGGCAGAAAGACAAAACAGGTCCCAGGGGTTGGTACCAGAGAGGAGGGTTAAACAGAGAGGGTGAAGGTGGCTGAATATGTTCTATGTACTTTGTATACAAGTATGAAAATAGAACAATCAAGCCTGTTGAAATTGTTCTAAGAAAGGAGGAGAGATGAGGGAAAATGATGGAGGGGTTGAATCTTTTTAAGACACATCGTAAGCACATATGTACAACTGATCTATGCTAATAAAAATGTTAAAAAAAAAGAACAAAAACAAACTGTTCTACATGTTTGTGGAGTTAGCAAAAACAACCAGATATTTGGGAACAAGTGAATTGCTGTGCAAATGAGTATGTTACCTAAAACCTTGGGAGTCACAAGGCCCCTGTTTTGAACTGCAGGAGCATCCTTTCATATAGCTTTAAGGCTCTGTGTCAGCAAGGCCACAAATATACCAAGCTATCAGGAATTTTAAGAATCAGTTGTATTTTGAATAGATATTACATAGAGGATATTCCAGTTACTCTCTAGAATTACTAAAGCATAGGATCCCCTGGCATTCTGTTTTTTAGTTTATTTGTCTACTTAATATTACCCAAGCTGGCCTGGAACTCCCTATGTAGCCAAGGCTAGCCTCTGACTCATAATCTTCCTAAGTCTACCTTGCAAATGCTAGATTATAGGCATGGCCCCATGGTCATCATACTAGTTTTGGTTTTTTTTATTTGTTTTATTCATATGTGCATACAATGTTTATGTCATTTCTCCTACCTTCCCCCCTTCCCTTCCCTTTCCCCCTATCGTATTAGTTTTTAGAGTGTCCTAGATTAAATATCATCTAAGACTATGTGCTAAGTATTTTACTGATATTAGTTCAATTTTTCTCACCTTCAAATAGGAAAGAAAAATTATAAGTACAGATACATTTTCTATTTAAGAAGTTTCATAATTTGGAGCTATTTAATATTGTTTTGCTGATACAATATCATTAAGGAACAAGGAATATGATTATACTTTTAATTATGTAGACATATCTTCCCTTTTTGGAAAAGGAAGGTATACATATTTACCTTTTAACCCTCTGTATATTTTGCTTTAATGTCATGTTTAGATATTTGCAGAAAATATTTTAGCAGTTATTTGTTTTGTGTGTGAGACTTCATTTGAATAACTTGTTTCCCTACTTGTTCCATAAGTTGTCCTTTATGCTTCAAGAATTTGGCCATAGGAAACATACTTTAGTTGGTTTACTTAGGCAGTTTGTTTTTGTTCATTTTTAAAATCATTGATCATAGAATTTTAGAGCTTGGAAGTATCTTAGGCAAGGTGCTTCTCTAAGCCTATCCTTCCACAGTGAGAAAGGGACACAGATAATTGGCACAATACAATCTGGGGTGAAAACCTAAAGCATTCTCAATGTCTCTGGCTTGTCTACCTCTGAGCAGTCTGAGTTTAGAGAATATGTGGATATGGTTATGATTCTCAATATTATGGGCAATAATCTAAAAGGGTTAAAACAAAGCAAGACTTCTCTAAAACATTCCTACAACACTACAAAATTAAATCCTGTCTTTTATAGGTAAATTCATCCTGAAATGAAAACAATTATAGAACATTTTCATGTGTTTTTACTTTAGGGAGAACATATTCTGAAAACTTGAAATTGTACATTTAAATTTGTGGAAACAGGTTAATAGATTTGTGATGTGAATGTCAAACAATTATATAAGCTTCAGATTCCATGAATTACAACCTCAATTACATGAAGATGAATAATTTGTATAAGGTCAAATTTCTACAAACACTAGATGATTTAGATGGCAGGCTTGTTGGAAAATGAACACACACTAAAATCTTCACTAGCATATTAAGAAGATTTGGCTTTGTGTTGGTTATGGCGATAATCTCAGCCTTAATCTGAACTCCTAGATATTCCTGTCCATGAGACTGAAAGTCTCCTAGAATGGTGAAAAGGGAAAGACTGTTGAACTACCACCAGTCTGTGCTGGACCTTTATTCAAATGTCCTCTTATGTCACTATTTTCACTCTACAGCCAAGAACTCCTCACTTCAGAGGACAAAGCAGTTACCCCAGATCACTCGATGAGTTTAGTTGGAAACTGGGGCTCCAAGGAGTAGGGGTACTTGCTCTTCATAGGTGAGAGTAAAATGACTGACTGTGGCGTGGGTTCTGAAACTCAATAATCACTACAGTTGTATAAATGTCAAAAAGTTGAATTAGCTCTGTTGAAGCTCAGAGAAGACTATTACATAGTTTTTGTTTTGTTTCTGGTGCTGGAGATTTAGCTCAGGGCCTCAAAACTTAAGCTTCAAAATCCAATCTGACCTGCAGAAAAAATGGATTCAAGAATGGATTAATTATTTTTCTTTGGTGCTAGGAATTGAATTGGAGCCTTGTTCAGGATAAGCAAGTGCTCTATCCATGGAATGTACCCCTAGACCTAGATTTTAAATATTTTTATCAGCATTTGAAACTGTGAGATTTAGTTTATTCATACATTATTTTGAACAGGTGTAGAAATGTTTTGAGACATGTATGTGTAGTCAAGTACAGTTATTGCTTTTGAATGTCAGTTTTCTGATTTTTATGACAAAGATATTAAAAGGCGGTAGGTGAGTTTACAATAGGATATAAGGTTAATTGAGCACATTTCTTCAAAATTTTGATAAGCTCCAGATTTCAAATAAATGTCCCTTAACCCAGCATCCAAGGCTCTATGATAGTTTATTTTTATACTGTTCTAACAAGAGAACGTTGATATTCTATAATGGTAAGTGTACTCAAATCAATGACTTCCACCTACAACATACAAAATATTTAAGAAAATGAATTTCAGGTCTGGACTTGGAAGCCAAACCTCTTACCACTTCCATCTAGTTACTTTTCTAGTTTTAATTGGAACTAAATCAAAAGCAAAGAAAAAATTGGAATTTTAAGAGAAGGACAGAATCCAAAAAACATCACTAACCTTTCCTCATGTTTAAAGCAATGTGTGTAAATGATGTTTTCCAGGTTGACTCATATCGTGTTTATGTTTTGATGATGACTCTGCTTTGGAAAAACATTGTTAGCCTGTAAATTTGCTTTTCAAAACATTGTAATTCTTGGATAGATCATTAATAGAACAAAACTGAAAGGCATTAAAAAGATATAACTCTCTCATTCCTGTTTCCTGGCACCCAGTTTCCTACTCTGTTGGCATCTACCTCTACCAGTTTGCTGTCTCATAGAGCTCTGCTCTGCAAGGTTTCAGGTACAGTCTTGTTTAAGTGTACATGTGCTTTAAATTCACCCATGTAAATGATAGTACTTAATCTAATTTGGCAATGTTTGCAGTTTTCAATCTTAAAAATGTCTGCCAAATTGTGGCCATTCATGTAGGTTGCCCCGGTTTCTGTTCCTACCTGTGGGCAATGTTGTCTGCCTGTTTGCCCGTAATCTTTCAAACATGGTGATCATCACATGCCTTTGATTTTTGCCAGTATGAGAATAAATAGTATCATATAGTTTAAAATTGTATCTGTGTTATTTTTATAACAAAAAAGTGGAAGTTGGATTTCTTCCTGAGATGAATTGAAAATTCTCTTTCCAGTATAGTATATCTCTTGACATGGTTCATATTTAGTGCCATGATAACTTTTAAAATATGTATCAATTTAGCAGTTTCTTTGGCTTTAAGATTTCTATCACTTAGAAAACTCTTCCTCAGGTGTCCTTTTGCCTTCCTGCTAGGGACCATTATGAAGAGATTTTTACCTTGGTGTTTTTTTTCACTGCTGTTTGTCATTTTCAGAATGACCTCACTCTGCAGTGATTGGCCTTTAAACTTTTCTGTGTTTTAAACTTTGTGGGTGTGTTCACCATCCTCCCTCTTAGTGCCTCCTCTCCTTGATCAGATCCACCTGGTCCTTCCCTTCCTTGCTGCCTTCCAGATGTTTGGTACCATGACCTAGATGTTACACAGACCCCTTGGTGTCAGAGATGATCAAAAGTGAGTACAGGAGGGCCTGAGGTTTGAAGGGTTTTTGTCCAGTACGCAAGGAACACTTGAACTGCTGGCTAAAGGACCTTTCCGCTTCTAGTTTTGGTCTTCAGCTATCTCCTGGGTATGGGTGGCCACTTGGGCTCTCCTCTCCCCCACCCAGTACCTCTGGTTAGGATGTAGGGCAAATCTGAGCCTTTATATGGTGTGACCCTGATGTTCTTCCACCGATGCCTGGTTGTGGAATGCACTTCTCAACTTGATGGGGCCAGGAAAATCCTCTGACACTGAGCATTGTGATCAAAAGTCACTTAGAGTTGGAAATAAATAATCCCTGTCACCAGGTTTAGCATTTGAGCTTGCAGGAAATTTTTAGCTGAGTTTACAAAGAAATTAATGTAGCAGGTACATGACTTGAATTACAGCCAGAGGAGAAAATTTTAAATTTAGGGAAAGGATTCCTAAACTAGTGTACTTTGATTCTAACCACTAGCTTCTGCTGAAAGCAACACACATTTTAAAATCTATCCTTGAATTTGCCACATTTTGAATGTAAGTATTCTGACATGATTGCACATGACTATTTCATAGAGGATTTTAGGCAATCTTTTATTGTGGGGTGTCAAAGAAGGGTGGAGTTTCTGAACATCACTTACATTGCTATTCTTGTTAAACTGTTCAGCTGCCTAAGTGCATTCATGAACCACCATGAATAGAAAAATGAGGAAACCTCATTGCTTCTACTTTAATGGTAATTTTTCTTAATTATAAAAAAAAATAACAATTACAAATTAAAAACAAAATCAGTTCCACAAAACAGCTGGATAAAGATATACTTTGTTATATTCTGCGCTTGTTATAGGTAATTGTTAAGCAATTTTGAAAAGCAAGGACAAGAAGCATGTCATTATTGCTGTATCACTGAGAGTTGCAAAATATATTCCTACTGATTTGAATTTAAATATCATTTCTTTATGTAAATAACTTGAATTGTTGGTCAGACACAATAAAGAATATTTATATACTGCTGATAGCAATTCCAAATTAGTAATTACAAAGTGTGTCAAGCAGAAAATACTGCATTTGGGAGGAGTACCATAAAAACAAAACAAAAAGACCTGTATTGTACTCAATAGATTACATACCAGACAGTGCTACAATAGAAATAAAATGTATTTTTACTTAAATTTAATTCACCAAAATTAAATATTTATTGATAAGGGAGACTTCTCCCCTTTGAGCATCCAACTGTATTAATTACAAATTTCAGCAGAGATGGAGACTGTTTATTCTTCCTGGGCTGTGTTAAATAGGAACGTAAGTATTTATGTCTTGTGCATTTGGGTCCCACCATCCTTTGTGCACTTGCCAGTAGAAAGGTTCCCCCCACCCAGAGCTATTTAGTTAAAAATAATTCACTCCTCACAACTCTCATTCCTTTTCTTTAATTTAGAGAATTTCCGTCACCCCTCTCTGCCTAGTCTATTCGTAACTTTTACACTTTGGGTCAACTAAAAATGTGTACTTTTGCCCTCCTAAATAATGCACTAAAACAACTTGTAGTGTGTTAACCACCCAAGCTGACTGAAGCATCACTGCCTATTGAGTTAATAATGTTAAAAACCATGCTGAAAGTTGGAATGGGAGTGTCATTTGCTTGTGCTGCTAGATGCTGATTGGGCTTTGTTTTTGTTTTTTAATTTACTTAGGTTTCTTACTCCATATAAACTGCCAGAGGAAAATATGAACACATTCATCATGGAAACCCTCAATCATGTACTGACAGAGGACAAGCAACACATGCTTGCTCAGACATTCAATTACTTCATAACCTCAGTTTATGTCTCCTCATTTTAGTGAAGCACAGTTAAGGAAGTGCTAACTGATCATGTACTCCTTTCATTTTAAATTCTATTAATTGTTTTTACTTTATGTTGAAGTATATGTGCATACAGAACTCTGCACAGAGCATGAGTACACAGCCCAGTGATTTTTCACTGGTTGGATCTCTATGGCAAAATCATCTCTTCAGTAGACAAGAAACATTAGTAGCCTAGAAGAGTTCTCTTGTGCCTTCCTCACTTAAAGCTTCTTCATAGCACTCCCCAGTTACTCACTGTTCTGATGATCAAAAACATGGATTGCTTTTTGTTTTCTTTTGTGGAGATCTTGACTAAATTTGTAGCTTAAGCTGTCCTTGAACTCAAGACCTGCATCCATTTACCAAGGACTGAGGCAGGTATCACTGTGCTTGGACTTTGCATGTATTATTTTTGCTCTGCTCTGCATCCTTTTAATTTAATGGATTTTGGAACTGATTTCTTAAAAATAGTCAATAGTAGGAAAAAGAGGTTCCCCCATCACTCTTTCCAGCTTGTTATATCTTCTTTCATAGGTAGCTTATGCTTTGTTGTTGTTGGTTTTAGAATTTGAGACATTTATTTATTCTCACACAGCATCAGTTATGGATTATGTTATGGTTATAGTATGACTAAATCTTATATCCCTCAGAAAAGCATAGCAATGTTGAGTGACTAGGGTGTCCTTGGAGAATTTCAATCTTATAGAATTGGCTTCACAGTCCAAAAAGCCTCTTTGAAATGACTTAGAGTTAGCCTGTCTTTAGACAATTATCTACTCATATCTCCTTCTCTACTCTTTCAGTTCATTCTAATTTTAGTGTATGTCTTCTATAAAAGATACTTGTTATTTTGAGGTTTCGGTCTTTTCAATGGCCTTGCAATGTGGATGCCAATCTGTTGTGAGATTTGTAATTTATCTTTATCACAAAGTGAAATTTTAGGAAACTTGAAATTGAAAAGAATATTATAACAACTACTTATTTTTGTATGTTCAATACAAAGATAAGGAAGAAAATTTTTCATTTATCTGGCTGGGATCAGAGAAAACATGCAAATACAGCTTTCCTTGTTGGATGCTATATGTTCTATGGTAAGTACTTAACTACTATCTTAGTGTGTCAGTGTAAGTCAGTACAACTGTGATCCTTTGAATTCAAGACTGTAATTTTGAAAGGTAATGCCTTGGTTTGTTCCCAGAGGGAACATTTTTTTACACTGACTCAGGAGGACAACCTTTATGTGTGGGGAAGAGACGTGCGAGAAATCTCAGTACCTTCCACCAGTTTTTGATTTGAACCTAAAGCCTTTTTGTGAAAAAAAATCATTAACATCTACAATTTCTAAAAGTAATTACATGTGGTAAATATACTTTATTGTTATTTAATCTGAAAGTGCAGACATTCTGTTTATGCTTAATCGAACATGCTAACTTTTCCTAATCAATTCTAATTTCAAATAGTGTTTCATTCCTGAAAGGATTAATTCAATTTGTCAGGCAGAATTACTTGCTTAATGTGTAAGAAAAGCATTGTCTGAATCTTAATCCCAGAATCCCAGTAGAATTCGGGAAAGAAAACTTAAGCAAATAAACATATTAAAGATTACCCGCAGGGCTGTGGGTTTGGCTCAGTGGTAGATTACTTGCCCAGCACATACAAGACCCTGGGATCAATTCCCAGCACCACAGACACACAGAAAGATTAGTTTGCAAGTAAAAAAAATGAAACTGAGCTTCCTTAAACCGTAACTTTTTGAGTTGTAATCAACTACACATCATTTGAGTTTATTTCTGGGCTCTTCATTGTATTTCATTGGTGGATTTGTTGGCCTTTATGTCAGTACTAGAGTTTTGATTATCATAGCTGTGAAATATGTTTTAAAATTAAGAACTGTGAGTTATCCGGGATTTTTTCTATTGCGTGCTTATTTTGGCTATTCAGTGTTCCTTAAGATTTCATATGAATTTTTAAGTTGGATTTGTTTCTACATAAAATGTCAATAGGATTTTGATAGAGATTGCACTCAATCTGTAGGTCACTTTGGGTAGTAGGAACATGTTCTTGTCTCCCTACCATGAGCACAACACTCATTTATTTGTATCTTTAATTTCTTTCAGCAACGTAAAGCCATTAAGTTTTGTAAAGGCTATCTTGCTTCAAAAGCATATTCATACTCACTCTTTGAGTAAAAGAAGTATTCACTAAAACATAATCATTATCTACATAGTTCAAAAACACAGACTTATATACAGGTTATATTAAAATAAATTACATAAATATCAAAACAGTCTCCAAATTTAATAAATAATAAACAGTCATGAGGTGAATATCAATAAGTAGGTTACAGAACCTCTGACTTTATTCTAAGTTCTAATCATTGAGAAGCTACTTTTATCTTCCAACCTCTATGGGAGGCATAGGTAAATAAAAAATTTACAGTAACAGTTAAGTTAAATCTTCAAAGAATGGTTAAAAGGGAAACAAAATCCCATTTGTAATAGTAACAACAAAAACTAAATGCCTACTTAGAAGTTTAACAAGTAATGTTCACAGTAAGTGTAAACATTTAACAGAGAGACCCTAAAGAAGACTGGGAAAACAAACAGACAGAACATGTTTGTATATAGAAGAGTTATCAAGATTTTTTCTCCCTAAGTTTATGTAGTTAATTAGCATAACTATTTATTTGCTTATAAAATAGGTAAGTTGATCCTGAAGTTCACATGGGAAAAAAAAGAGAGAATAGGAATCAAGTATAACAAGGAGTATGGGAATATAGCATGTGCCAAGTAACACAAGATCCTGATAACACATAAATAAATAAATAAGGAACCTCAATTATTAAAACAGAGTATTCTTGCCACCTGATACTATGCACAATAGAAGAAAAACCCTAAATTGATCCCAACACATTCAAGAAACTAATAAATGATGAAGATGATAAATCAGAGCTGGTCTAGATGTCTCAGGTCTAAAATCCCAGCACTTGGTAGGCTGAGGCAAGAGAATCTTGAAATCAAGACCAGCCTTGGACACATACTAACACATTGTGGTAGATAAGAGAGAATGGCAAACAAAGACACAGAGAGAGAGAGAGAGAGAGAGAGAGAGAGAGAGAGAGAGAGAGATCTTATTCCTTATCTCTAAAATGAGGACTGAATGAGGAGATGGTTATGGTCCTATCTGTCCAGCTACAACTCAAGTCCAGAGTCTTTCATATGCTAGGCATATGCTCTACTACTGAGCTATAGCTTCAGCTCCAACACACCTGTCTTTCATTCACTCAAATTATTTCATACATTTTCCTTGTCTGCCAATTGAACTGTTAATTCTTTGAGAGCAAAGATAACTTCTTGTATTGTATTCCCTTAATGTGCCAATATATTAATTTTCTTATTACACATGTACTGCATGCTTGTGGTAAAAATTTCAGAGGATAAAAACATACATATGAATAGAAAAATAAATTTAGTTTCTCCCACTATTCTCTCACAACACTCTTGTCACTAGGAGTGTGAGTGATTTTCTTCACTAATCCAGCAATGCTTCAGATGTGACCCCCCAGATGGTGTCCTGTAGCTGAATTCAGGTAGACACTGTGTATCAGAGTCAATGCCAGATCCCACAGGTTGAGGGCACAGCTCCACAAGACTACGCTCACTTCAGACATCAGTTGCAAGTCTGGGCTGCTTGAATTGACTAACTGGAGTAAGTCAGGGTTTCCACAGCTGTTTTTGAGAGCAGCTCACAGAACTTGTTCTTGCTCAGGGAAACACATTTGCTGGCTTATTATAAATGATACTACACAGACTATAGGTGAAAAGATGATTAGAGTGAGGTATGGGGGAGAGGAGCAGAGCTTCCAGGCCCTTTCCAGCTATGTGATATCAATTTCCAGGAACCTCCATGGGTTCAGCTGTCAGACTCTGAATCCTGTCTTTCTGGGTTTTATGGAGGTTTCATTACAGAGGCATGACTTAGTAAATCGTATCCTGAGCCTGTCCAGGTGCCCAAGCATGGTCAACTCAATAGCATACAAAAAGATAGCACTCTGATGATGTCAACGATTTTAGGAGCTGAGCTGTGAAGTGGTATGAAGAACAAATACATACTTCTCAATATCATAGCATATGTCAGAAAGAAAGAGTAATTTCCCTTGCTGCAACATCTGGAGATGATCACTGGCATTCAATTGTGCATCTATCAGAATCATTCTCTGTGTGTTTTTATTTATATACATATATTTTTATGTATTTTATCACATCAAACTTTCATTGTGGAAATACTACAACATAATTGACCATTTTAACCCCTTCTGAATGCATAATTCAGAGGGATTTTAAGTGCATACATTCACATTATTGAGCAAACACAATTACTTTCCCTCTCCATTGGACATGCAGCATAAAATAACAATTCCACTTTAAAGGAAACAAGAAAATAGTGTAGGGGGATGGTTCAAGTGGTAGACTGCTTACCTAGCAAATGGAGTCCCAGTGCTGCCAAAATCAACCAAAAACTAAAAGGAAATTAGAAAATAGTTTATTCTAAGACAAATTTGAGGGGGACATGGCCTGGGAACACAGATTCAAATTATTCTTAATGACATGCTCCAGCTGTGAAAGAAGTTACATGAACTGTCATAGTCAAAGAACAAATAAAGTCATAAATCAGCACATTTAATAAACATCTGGGTAGGCCACTACAGCCAAGGAGGGAAATCTTTCCTATAGATAGCAGATATTCCATTACAACATTCTTAGCCTGAGGATTAGTGGAAGGTAGTGCTGTTAGCTTAGCAGTACATTCCAAGAGGCTTGCTAATGGTAGAATGTTAGGTGAGATACAAAAGTAAATACCCATTTTTGTAAGGGCCCTAAGATAGTCCAAGCTCTTGACCCACCACATTCCATCACCTCCAATCATGATGTTCTACTCAACTGAGGTCAAACAATTTTCAGGATCTCTAATGCAAATGCAGCTTCTTCAAAGGACTTCAGCTCCATATATACATTATCTCATATCTTAACTCTGTGATGTAGAAATTGAGAGGCAAATTGCAGATTGGTTAAGAAAGCAGCCATGGAATACCAGTAGACTGGAATTCCACATCAAACACTGCCCAGCTGTGTGACTTGGGCAAATTTATAATCTTCTATATAACTTTGTTTCTTCTTGTGTACCATAGTCGCACCTTCTTCATAGGATTTTAGTAAAGATTAAATAAATTATACACAAAAGATTAGCATTCAATAACTGATTTCAATCTTTAATGTTAATAATCACTGTCCTCAAGCTTGAGAAAGCAGACAGTGTCTTGAGGTATTCAATCTAGTCTTCATTTAGGTAATTTTCATTTTTCACTGTTACAAATGCCATAATAAGTAATCTCGTGCATGCAATTTTATGCACTGTTGGTAACCATACAAATACAATAATTAGTGAGTTGAAGAGAACACACATTTCTAAGTCTTTAAATTTGTAGTACCAACTCCTCATCAGAAGGATTATTCTAATTAACACTCCCACTAGTGGCCTTAACCACTCTACATGTTCTGTCATAGAGGCTAACACAAGGCTAGTGTATTAAATAAATTTCCATCACTGTGACAAAATACCTGAGATAATCAGTTTAGAAGGAAATATTCATTTTGGTTCATGGTTTCAGTGCAAGGTTGCTTGGCCATCTTGCCTTTTGGTCTATGGCAAGGCAGTGCATCATGGCAAATAGTATGCTGTAGATGAAACGGCTCACCTTCTGTTGGCCAAGAAGGAATGAGAAGGAAAGGTAGGGGGTAGGTTTCAATATCTTCTTCAAGGGCATACCCCCTAACATCTTTCCACTAAGTCCCACCTTCTACAGGTTCCACCACCACCCAGTCCTAGTGGTGTCACTATATCCAAACTATGACAGCAAGTTTCAGAAAGCTACTGATAACATTTTTCTATGCATTTATGCTTATAAAGAAATAGTTACATACATTTTAAGCAAAAAAATGTGATAATGTCTTGAGACCACTTTTTTTACATTTATTAAATTGGGAGTGTAATAAATGGCATATTTCATAGTTTCATATTTCATGGCTATTAATTTTAGAAATACTTTATTTAGAACTTATCTCAAGCTTTTTCTCTAGGATAAAAGAAATCATATGCACACAAAACTGAGTAATTGACTCACTGTTGTGGGAAAGAAGGTGGGCAGTTGTTGGAAAGTCAGTTGAATGTGGTTGTCTCAGTAGTTGAAGAGGAAATATCTCAGTAACTATTTAGTAGTCCATATTTGAAGAGCATCATCTAATGACCAACATTTTGTAAAGATTAGAGAATAAAATGGGCTTGCTAATTTACATTGAAAATTTTTCCTGTTTATAAGAAAATTTCATTAAGAATTGAGAAATAGAGGAATAGAAGAGATTTTTAAAAACCATGTAATCTGTCGCTCAGGAGACTGAGGCAGAAGGATCTTAAGTTCAAGGCCAGGCTGGGCTATATGGTAAGACCTTGTCTCAAAAAATGTTATTCCTATTGTTTAGACCTTTATATTTTAGAGAGCACCTATTTTTTATCATCATAAATAACAGAGATCAGCTAAGGAAATGCTGTTAATTCCATTTTATAGATGTGAAGATAAATGCATGTTGAATGACCTAACAAACACAAATATTTGCATAAAACTTGGGCCTGTTGAAGTAGTTAGTCTTTCACTGTGCCATCACTGCCTCCAGGAAAAAAGGGAATATGAAAATAAGACTTAGTGCCAACTTCACAAGTTTCTTATGTTAGTATGGTTTTCTAGCATAGTCTTTAGGTAGTTAGGCCCTGTTCCTGTGGAACTTATAAAGGCTCAGTCTCTTTCACCACACGTTTGCAAAGGAGACAACATTTTGTGGCACTTAAGTGTTTGGTAGTAGTTTTGTGCAATGTAACTGTCTCTTTGCTTAATTAAACGTAGAAGAGCACAACCAGGTACTCTCTTGCAGTGGCCTTCCTGTGTTCCTTTAATCTCAAAGTTTTTAATGCCTTTCCTATTACAGATTTGAGGATATGCCTATTACAAAGTTATTTGTTATCTTGCTTTTTTAAATTTTTATTATTTTATTTTATTGGTTGTACTGGGGTTTGAATTCAGGGCCTCACACTTGCTAGGCAGGTGCTCTATTACTTGAGCCATCTCCCCCAACCCTCCAGTTTACCTCTTGAGCTGCAGATGTTATGAATTTGACAAGTGGTACATGCAAAAATACACAAAAGTTACTATACTATATGCCTCATTCTGATTGTAGTTATTTGATACTTCTTATTGAATTGAAAGCAAATCTTTATTTTAAAAGTTTATAACATACCGCATCACATTTTTTATGGAATTTGGCTGAAAGATGTTAGTTAAATTAAATAGCCAGCTGAGGCTAACTTGATTTGTCACTTTCAGAAAATTGTTTTCCCTGTGCTTAGAAGTATAATGTTCATATAGAAGAGTCAATAAAACACAAATATGTAGGTTATCAAATAACTATGAAGGAAACACCTTTGTTAGTACCACTTAGGTCAAGAAACCAAACATTGCCAATACAGTCAGAAACCCTTCTCACCACATTTCCTCCCTATCCTGTCCTGCAGAAAGCACTGTTTTTAATTATGGCAGGCGCCGACTTATGTTTCTTTTAATTATGCAAATGTAAACAATATAAGATAGCTTACATGTTACCTCCACTCAGTCTGTAAATAATGCTCATTTTATGGTTTTGCTGTATGTGGACTCACCATGCAAATTTAAATTCAATCCTGTTAAATGTATTTAATGAGGTCTTATTTTCCCTCTTCAGTTATGACCACCACAACCTGCAGTGTACTTCTTTGTATTTGGTGTGTCTTGTAATGCAGTTGAAACTGAATACTTGAATTCTGTTTGTCAGACTTTGTTAGACAATCTGGATTTCTAAGCTTCTCCAATTCAGCTTAAATCTGAAATCCACAGTGTTTGGAAAATGAATAACTACCTTTCAAATACAAAAAAAACTATAATTATGCTCTAAAATTCCAGTTAAATCAGTGAACTATAAGGCCTCATTTTTTCTTCAAAAAATTATCTTCAAACCTGCAGTAAATAGGAAAAAATGATGTGGTTAACTTCCAAGTATTTATCTTCTAACTTTATCATCATCAGTATTCTGCTGCTTTGTTTTGTTTTGTTTTGTTTTTTGGTGGGATTGGAGTTTGATTCAGAGCTTTGCACTTGCAAAGCAGGTGCTCAACAATGGAGTCACAACTTCAGTCCATTTGCTGTGGTTACTTTGGAGGTGTGGATTCTAGAACTGTTTGCCTAGGCTGGCCTCAAACCATGTTCCTAATGATCTCAGCCTCCCAAATATCTATGATTGTAGGCATGTTCCACTGGCACCCTGCATTCTACTGTTTTTATTTCATCTAATCCTCCCCCTTTATACACCATTCCCACCTGGAGTATTTTAAAACAAATCTCAACCATCATACCATTTTACCTGTAAATACTTGAAGACTTTTAACCCTAACTTCAGTACTAGTATCACTCTAAGCAAAGGTAGCAATAATTCCATCATATTTAATACCCAATTCATTTCTTTTCCTAGTTGTCTCAAAAAGATCTTTTTAGCATAGGCTTGTTGGAATAAAATTTCAAATAGTATGCATATATCACATTTGCTTGTTACAACTCTTCAGTCTCTTAAGTGTATCTTATTTAATTAATGTATTTTTATCACTGTCAATATTTATTTTTTAATTTTATTTTATTGTTGTAAGCATATCATTGCTGTACTGTGAGTACATTGTGACATTTACAAAAGTGCTTACAATATGTCTTGGTTAGATTCACCCCTCCATCATTCTCTTCTATTCTCCTTCATCTCCTTTTTAGAATAGTTTCAATAGGTCTCATTTTCCCATTTTCATAGGTGAGTAATATTTCTACTATATTCATGCTCCTTTACCCTGTCCTTATATTCTCCCTTCCCCTATTTATACCAACCTCCCTGACAGGACTTGTTTTACCTTTCTGTACATTTTTGAAAAAAGACCAAAAAAATTGTATTTTAAATGTTGCTTCAACTCTTAGTGTAATCTGTGAAAACTAGTATAACTTTTCTATGGAAAGAAATGCAGTGTTCATGGATGACTATTTAGATCAAATCTCATCACAAATGGAGTGACTCCTTCACTGTGGAGAAAAGACAGCCTCATTCCCGTTATCACAGTATTTCTCATGTCGTAGATTGTACGGGGGGTTGTGTGTTGATGAGCTAGTCCATTGAGTCACTCAAGCATGATCAATAAGGTGAAAACCTAGTTTCTTTCCCCCTTAAGCAACTATGCTTTAACATATGTGTTTTTCATAAAAGAAGAATTTGGTCCTCTTTGTTCTTAAGAAAATTCTGTAAACAGTATGAAGAGATTTGAACAATTTAAAAGAAACTCACTCTGTCCCATGTTTTCTTTTAACTTTTCTTTAGCATAATCTCTCTTGATGTCTTTGCCCCCAGACTTGCACTGTACCACATTCTCTCTTTAGCTTTTCCTTAGCTTAGTTTTTCTAAAGCCAATGTAAAAGTTCTTTAGTAATTCCCTTTTAGCAATTCTCCTTCAGCAATTTCCCTTCAGCCATTCATTTTCCCCCTTCAGCAATCTCTCTCCAGCACTTTCCCTGGAGCAATTCATTTTCCCACTTCAGCAATCTCCCCCCAACAAACTTTCCTTCCAAAGCCTCCCATATCCAAAAGCCAAAAGCCTTCCCCATCCAAAAGCCAAAAGCCTCACATCTTCCTTCAGTGAGTCTTTTACATCCAGTGGTAAACAAGGTGGAGCAGCAGTTCTTGGGGAGGGGTGTGACATTATAACAAGAGGAACTTGCATTCCTGTTTCAACTGTGAATACTTAGGAAAAGCAGCTGAGCTGCATCTCTCCTTCTAGCTCTCTTCTGTGGCAGGGGCTGTGCCAAATCTCAGCATACAGATTATTTCTTAGGAAAAGCATCTTCTCTGAATCTTACTCTAGCCTTATTCTGTGGCTGGGCTGTACTGAACTCAGCCTAAAGAACAATGAGTACAGCTATGTTTATGTCCAGTTCTCATAGAGTTCTTATAATCTGCTTTCCACAGAAGACCGTAGAAATGAATTGTACTATCAAATGTTATGAAGCCAATTCTTGTCCTAGTGTTGCCAGGAAGCCTTAAAACAAATTCTTAAGAGTGTTTTGGCAAGTTTTCCTATATATATGCCCATGAAATATCTGCTAAGCTTACAAGCTAACATCTATTTCAGTATTATGGAAAGTGTCTCAATATAAAAAACTCTTTAAACCAGTCAATGCTCACATACCACAAAACCATATCCTTCCAAGGAGAAACACATCAAATAAATCAAAGAGCCACTGAAAGACAGCAAGAATACAGAAATTCAAACTATTTCTTCTATATTATATAAGTTTATATGCAGTTAATTAAGAAGTATCATGGAAAAATACTATAAGATATGTACAAAACTTTGTAGGCAGTTTGAAGTGATTTTCTAAAGAATGCTTCAGGAAATAGAGATGTAGCTCAGTGGAAGAGCACTTGTCTGGCAGAGCGAGTTTAAGGAAAGAGAGTTTAGAGAACAGAAAAGAAGACTTTAAAAGTGAGGTTTTAAAGAATAGAAGAAAGACATTAGAAGAAAGGTTTTAAAGAATTGTAAAAGTGTAAGGCCTTAAAAAATAAAGATAAGGAAAAGATACAGAGTAAATGAAGAGAATAATAGAGAAAGGAAGCAATAAGGCTGCTGTGCATCTCCACTCAAGCACCCAGCACATCTGATCACATTTTCTGCCTGTCTCTCCATCCTGTGTCCTTTCTGGATCTCCCATCGCTCCTTGTTAGACCCAGTTAAGTTCAGTAATAACCAGGAATGAGAGAAAAACTCGCTCTCGTCTTCAAGAAGAGAGTGTCTCTCAACTGCAGATGCTAATGGTTTCAGACATCGAAGGCATGTGTTTTACACTTACATTTATTGAACTACCTTAGGAGTTTGCCATTTTAGAAATATTTACTGACCATTCAGTAAATTAACAGTGCATGGTATGAGTCTACTCTATGAAGGAAAAGTTTGACTATAAAGTCATTAGATTGTTGGAGCTATAACAGTCCTTCAGTCCAGTCTCTTTTTAGAAAAGAAAAAACAGGGTTATGGAGATAAAGTAAATCTGAACAAGGAAACAAAAACAAGTTAATGTTAGAATTCAAGTTAAATCTAGGATTCTTTTCCTTTTCTTCCCATTCATCAGTTCATACATTCAAGAAGTGTTTGAGGTCTGTGGATGTAGAGCACTTCCCCTTCATGCATAAGACCCTGGGTTCAATCCCCAGTGTCACAAAAGCAAAAACAACAATATAAGCATTTGCAGATAAATATGAATATCAAAATATTGTATCTCAAGCTCAGAAATAAACTCTTGCTCCACACTCCACCCTGTATCTGTCAAATGATTTTTAGAGGTATTGGGATTTGAACTCAGGGCTTCAGGCTGGCTAGGCAAACCCCAGTACTGCAAAAACAAAACAAAAACCTTTTGTGAAACAAGTATGGTGATTCATGTGTGTAATTCCAGCTATTTAGGAAGTGGAGACAGAAGGATCATGAGCTCGAAGTCAGTCTGAGACCTATCTCAAAATCAAACTCAAAATAAAAGGGTTGTAACCAGTCTTTTTTTTCCATCCCCAACACCTAAAGAAAAAACCCTTTTGTGGGTGTGAATGTAGCTCAGTGTTATTTCCAGCCCTAGCACTGTAAAAACGAAAAAAAAGAGCCAAGTCAAGCAAATTAAGCTTTTGCACATAAGAGGACAATATTCAGAGAATGAAAAATCAGCCCATAAAATGGAGAAAAATATTTGAAAATTATGTATCTGATAAAGAATTTAATATGCACAATGAATAAAGAAATATGCCTCAAAAGCAACAGAAACCTTATCTCAACTAGCAAAAATGCTATGTCTTTCTTACTATTGCTCATTTCTACTCCTTGATGGAACTGGAGAGAAGCACAGAACAGGTTCTGCCTGGAAGTGACTGGGGAGGGGAAGGAGAGGGTGGGGGCAAGGGAGGGAGAAATGGCCCAAACAATGTATGCCCAAGTGAATAAATGAATAATGAAAAAATAAAATAAATTTAAAAAGCAACAAAAACATGATTAAAAAATAAGCAGAGGATGAAACTAGACACCTTTTTCCAGAAAGAATATACAAATGGTCAATAAGGACATGAAAAAAGTTCAACATCTTTAATCATTAGGCAAATGTAAGTCACAATGACAATGAGCACTAGGGATGTAGCTCAATGGTAGAGTGCTTGCTTTGCATGCTCAAGCCCCTGGGTTCAGACCTCACCATCAAAAAAACAAAACAAACATCCAAAAACAGTTACAATGAGTTAACTATTTCCATTTATCAGGAGGGTGGCTAGTTTTTAAAAAATGGAAGATAGCAAATGTTGGCAAGGTATGACAACATTGCAACCTCTGTGTATTGATGGTGGGACTGGAAAATGGTACAGCTGCTATAGAAAACTTTTTTGATACACAATACAATGTATGCAAAGCTTAAAACTTTTGCTAAATTAAATGCGCCTGACACAAATCACAATATATATAAATATAGAGAGAGAGAAAGAGAGAGAGAATGATAGATAAGATAGATAGATGATAGATAGATAGATAGATAGATAGATAGATAGATAGACATATATTATGATTCCACTTATCTGAGGTACCTTTAATAGGCAAATTCATAGAGACAGAACATAAATTGGAGATTATTAGGAACTGAGGGAAAGGGGACTAGAGAATTATTTGTGGGTACAGAGTTTCTGTGTGGAATGATAAAAAGGTTCTGAAACTAGGTAATAATGATAGTTATACAGCATTGTGACTACATCAAATGCCACTAAATTGTGAAAGTAAAATAGTTAAGATGGTGAAGTTTATATATTGTGTATATTTTATTACATAAAAAATTAATTTGGGCTGAGGGTTTAGCTCATAGGTTCAGTGCTAGCTTACCTTGCATGAGGCCATTGATTTAATCCTTAGTATTATAAAAATATCTTTTTAATAGTTACTCAAAGTGTATCATAGAGCCAAGTGTGGGAATAAAAGTATAAAAGTGTTAGGAGAAAACATAGGAATAAATCTTGGAATTTAGATACAACATCAAAAGTATTGGCAACAAAGGGAAAAAAATATACCAATTGATCTTGTTCAAAATTAAAGAGTTTTTTGATTTATAGAACACCATCAAGAAGCCAAGTGTGGTGCCATACACCTGAAGTCCTAGCACTTGAGGCAAGCCTGATTTACATAGCAAGTTCAAGGCCAGCCAGAACTACACAGTAAGACCTTGTTTATCTCAAGAAAACAAATAAAAATAACATCATCGAGAAAGTGAGTAAACAGATTGGAGTGTTGCTTAATGGTAGAACACTAGCTTGGCATGAGGAAGGCCCTGAATTTGATCCCCAGTACCACAAAAGATAAGCAGTGAAAAGACAACCCACAAAATGAGAGAAATTATTTGCAAATCATATCTGATATCTAGATTACCCAAATAGCTTCTACAATTTAACAATAAAAATAAAGTTGCCAATCAATTATTGGGTATAGGAGAATAGACAATACACAATTTACAGTATTTTTGGAGCTGAAGATATAGGTGAGTGGTAGAGAATGAGTCTCGTTTAAACAAGGCTCTAAGCTAATATTTGTCAAACACTTTACACCCTGACTTACCAGGCAAGCACAATGAAATGTGACCTCTTACCAAGTAGTGTGACCAAGGTTCAAGAGGTGGACAGTAGCAAGTACTGATGAGGATGTGGAGACATTGGGGTCCTCACACACTGCTAGGAGAATGTAAAGCGGACCAGCCACTGTGGAACACAGTCTGGCAGTTCCTCAAAGAGTTAAACAGAGTTACCATGTGATACCAGCAATTCCACTCCATGGATACATACACAAGAACATAGAAAGCTTTCCATAAAAATAAGTCAATGTCCATAGTAAGAGATCCAAAAAGTGGAAACAATCCAAATGTCAATTGTCTGATGAGTGGATAAACAAAATATCTATTCCTACAATGGAGTGTGATTCAGATGAATCTTGGAAACATTTTGCTGACAAAATGAAGTCAATCACAAGAGACCTAGAGCATTGTTCTCTTTATGTGAAACTCCATAGAACTTGCAATTCCACAGAGACAGAAGGAGTTTAATTGGCAGGAATGTGGAGAAAGGGAACTGGGAGTAACTGTGTGTGGTTACAATGGTAACAGGATTTCTTATTGAAACAGAGATAAAGCTCTGTAATGTCATGTGGTGGCTGTTGTACATTGGCAGTATATCACAAATGAGAGAACTTTTTTTGTTTCTGTTGTGTGGGGATCCATCCCAGGGCTTTGCACTGCTAAGGTTGTGCTCATTCACTGAACTACATCCCTAGCCTTGAAGTGTGTTGTTTAAGAGAGTAAACATTATGACATGTGAATTATATCTCAATAAAGCCTTTAGAAATCTTTTTGCTTTTATTTGTTTATTATTCATTTGTTTTCTTAGATAGTCTCACTGAGTAGCCTAGCCTAGAACTCACTGTATAGCCCAGGATGGCAAGATGCCAAAATGTTGTCTCTAACATAAGAAGCAGAATGCTTGTACAAACCCTCACTGAGTGCTTAGAAATCAGTGTTTTCTACCTGGACAGCTCCTTCACTCTTGCAAGGCAGTGGACAATATGTACCTGAGTCAGTGTTCCTTAGTTGGCTCTTTGGATCTTTGTAGGTAGCTTTTCTTTAAGTTTAAGGCAGTTAGAGTCATGGGCAGTGTAATGGGAACATCTTTAACAAAAAGATTTTGGTGAAAATAAATATTTCCTTATTCCTTCTAAAAATGACTTAGTAAATTACAATGAAAGCAAAGAGATAAAGCACATTTTCCTGACATGGTTCATTTTAATATTAAAAACGTTTTTGAAGTGAACATTAAGTAAAGTTTTGCTGCTTTCCTTGACATTTCTAGGATATGTAGCATTTGCTGACCATTTTTGAGTCTATTGCAGCAGGTTATTGTAGAAGAGTAGAAGATGAGCCTCTTCCTGAGGGAAGAACACCTGAAGGCCTGTCCTGCCAGCCTCATGGGAGGTAGGAGTGATGGTGAGAGATGCTGCTAGTCACTGTGGGAAGCACATTAGCCAGGCTGCTCTTAGTGATCTTTACTTTTCTGATTCATAGAGTGTCATTGGAGTTAGTTCAGAGGAAACTCTTATTACCTGCTTAGAAATTGCCAGAACATAAAACAATGAGAGGTGAACAGAATGTGTCTGAAAGAGGTTGTGGTCTACTCTGTACAGACAAATATGCCATAGGAGAAACATTTTTACTAGCAAGTGTGTGCTCTCTGCTCTTGGCAGTGGTCACTGTGCCAAACTGAGAAGTGTTTTTTGCCCATTAATCCTCTATTTTTACAACGTAAAGATGTAGTTGGTTTTGATTTTGCTTTTTCTAAGCAGTAATATTACTACTTGGCAAGTTACTAGGTATCTTAGATTTTGCAATAAGGAAGAGTTAAACTCACTTTGGAGCTTAAAGTTCTAATCTTTTAATTAAATTTCAATGTAATTTAATTTAATTTGTAATTAAAAATTTTTTAAATCTACTCCAGATAGTGTCTATTATTATCTCTCTTACCATCATCAGTACAAACCAATCCAAATACAGAAGTTACAGATGGAGACTGGCTTTGAAACAGTAGTGAGGGTCTTGTGACCAAAGCTGGGATCATCTATTTTTGTTTATACTATTCTTTTTCTTTCAGATTACTGTTTTAAAGTTGGTCTTTATTTCAAAATACATGCACCTGGTTTTCTTTAAAAATAATGTATGCACAAATACACACATTGCTAACACTAAATACTTCTGGATCACCTGAATATACACACTGGAGACACATCCTTTTGTATTTACTGTAACCACTTTGGTAAGTATCATGACTTTCTATACATTATGTACTTAGGTACAACTACATGCAAAATATATAGTATAATGTATTTGCAAAAATAACAGACTTAATAAATCTTGAAGATCCATTCATTTTAGTTTCTACTAGTCTATCTTATTCTATTTAATTTCTACCTAATATTTACTAAAATGAACAAATAACAATTTAATGATTTTCTTACTGATAACCACTGGTAGCGATCTTAGTTTTGTGCTACGACAAACAGATATGTTTAAAAAGTCTTTGCACAAAGAAATGTGATACTTGAATGGGTATATCTGTAGGAGACATTCTTAGATAAGAAATTTCTAAAGTTCAAATAAGTATCCATTTAAAATGTTCATATATATGTTCATATTGTCCTCTAAGAAAATTTTTTGAAAATTTGTATCTTTACCTTCATTTAAGAAGATACCTATCCCCTGTTCAGGGGATACTCTGTGTTATCTACACAGTTTTACTGCCTGAAAAGTGAATAGAATAAATAAAATGTAAATATCTAGAAAAGGCATATAAAAGTCATTTTGATCATTTCTTCTCTTCTAGGTCTTTCCATTCACACATTCCATGGGAACACCTTTGTCCACACCACAGACTTCCTGTCTCTGCTAATGTCAACTCAGATGCTGGATACATAGTATAGAGGTCAGTGCAAGAGTCCTTCTGACACTTCAATTCTTTTCAGTCAGCACTCTTGTATACATCAAGCAAAGGTAAGTTTTTGTTTGCTTGCTTTCATTATTGCAAAACCATACTATGAGCTCTACTATAAGTGTATAGTACAACAGTGTTAACTATAAGGACAACATCATAGTAAAGGGAAATTTGTTTATCTGGAATGTCTTCTATAGTCTATGATAAACTCTTCACAGAAATTAATGTCTATTAAGCCAAAAGAGTACTCTTGGTTATAGCAACTTTATTGCTGTTTGTGGTGAAGCCACAATGTTTTTATTTTCCTAAACCATTTTACTTATTCACAGATTTTTTTGTTGAGCTAAGATCTTGCTGTATAGCCCAGGCTGGACTCAAACTGACCTTTTCCTCTTGCCTCAACCTCCCAAGTCCTGGCATTACATATTTGGGCCTCCACAAGTGGTCACAAATATTTATTGAGAGTCTGCTATGTAAAGAAGTTTAAAAATCCCTTTTCTGATCAGGTCTGCAGACTGTATTCTAGAACTGGGGAGCCTGGGGCAAGAGGATCAATTGAGCCCAGGAGATCTAGACCAGTCTGGGCAACACAGGGACATCGTGTCTCAAAAAGAATGAAATCCTTTTCTTTAATTCTGATAGGCAATTCTAATACTCTCTTACTTCAGAGAGTAAATAGGATAAATAATTAAAATAATAGTTAGGGACAAATGAAGAGCATGTAAAGGATTTAGGTAGTGCTCAGGTTGCTATTTTAAGATAGAGTACATAGGGAAAGACCTCATCAAGGAGACATTTGAGGTAAGTTTTGAAATGCCTCATGCTGGAGACAGAAAGCATTTTTTAAGGGTGGAGCTTATTCATTCCTAATTAGTGTATAGTTTGTATCTTATCCTAAAATGATGTGAAGGCATGTTCAATTTATTTTTTAAATATTTTTGTTGATACTGGGGATTAAACTCAGGACTTCACGTTCATTAGGCAGGCACTCTACCACTTGAGCCACTCTGTCAGAACTCAATTTGGTTTTTGTCCTTGAGAAATTTACTACTTTCTCACAAGAGCTCTGTTTTAACCTCTTTAAGCCAGGTGTGGTGGGTAGACCTATAATCCCATAAATTGGGATTTTAGGCAGGGGGATACAAAATTTGAAGCCAGCCTGGGTCTATATAGCCAGACCCCTTCTCAAAAACAAAAATCATTTTGAGTGGTTTTGTGTTATCTCCTCAATTGTTATAGGCCCTTCAAAGTCAATAAAAAGTGTGAAATAAGGATATTTTAATAAAATTTTGATTATTAGGAAAATTCAGTTTTTATATGAATATAATGAATATAGCACACTATAAATGTAAAAGTAGAACTGGTTTCTGAGCTGGAGGTGGTGACACATGCCTTTCCATAATCCCAGGTATTCAGGAGGCAGAGACAGGAGGATGTCTTTTGAGTCCAGCCCAGGCAAAGTTAGTGTGACCCTATCTCAAATATGAAATAAAAGCAAGGGCTGGGATGTAGCTCAGTGGTTGAGTGCTTGCCTAACACCTCCGAGGTCCTGGGTTTGAACCCCAGTAACAAAAAATGAAAGGACTAAAAAAAAGATGCTGTGACATAAGTCAAGTTGTAGAGCACTAGCAGTGCTGAGTTAAATTCCCAGCACCACACACACACACACACACACACAGATTTCTGTCTTTAGGCACTGTATTTTATTTGGCAAAAACAAAGCAAAACAAAACAAAAAAGGCTGAATGCTAGAAGTGCTTTCAGTTTTGTATGATTGATGACGTTGATGATTCGCAAAGGTTTTCGTTTTGCTTCTTTTGTTTATTGACAGTAGTTGTGGTAGCTAATTACCAAAGAAAAGGTCCTAATTTCTCTAAATTTTTAATGTTTAAAAATGTGTATGTAGATTTTATTTAGAACATTCAGATAGTAAAAGCTTTAAGACAACTACTAAAGTTAGAAAATCAAAATGCATAGCTTCTCACCTGATGGGGAAAGTAAAGATAAGAAAATTTAATCAAATCAGACACAGAAAATGAACAACGTAGCAAGGAAAACATATTATAAATAGGAAACACAAACTAGAATGGCACATGTGGACAAAATTACTAGATACTCCTTTCTATCTGTTCTCCCTTCTTACTTGCTGATAGAGTTTTAGCCAAGTGGATTGCAAATCTCCACGACTCAGCATCCATTACAATTGGTGTGGCCAATGGTATATGAACGGAACTTGTGTTGCAATTTACGGGGTGCCAGGAATACAAAAGGAAATTCCCTTCTCTTTCTCCTCTTCCTCTTCTAGTTGCTGGATCTAGATCATCTATCTTATATCACAAGATATAAGCTGGGTGTTGAGAATGACCAATCAATAAAAAGGATAATTGCTGTTGAGAACTAGAACTTTTGTGTGAGAGATGAAAATTTTTATTTTAATTAAACTATTTTAAATTTAAAATATTTGAAAAGCAGCTGAGCCAATACATGAAAGAATTTAGGAGATACAAATGCATTAGCAATCACAAAGAAATGGAGTATACTCACTCCATGTTAAGGTTGGAATAAAACTAAAACAAAAGAAAATAAACCCAGACACATTCACTTTATTGCATGCCGTCTGTAGGTACACTCATAATAGGCTACCAGAGTTGAGTGACTGCAACAGACTACAAAATCAAACACATTTACTCCTTGGCCCTTTACAGAAAAAGTTTGATTACCCCCTTGACTGTATCATAAAGCAAGTTTTATAACTATCATTCTGACTCTTTTCTCTTATTTTCTTCAAATAAAATTACAACTCAGACCAACAAATCAGCTCCAAAGGATGCATTTGTTAGTCATCTTGTGAGCATCCAGATGGAGGATCACCCATATCAGGAAGCATCTTGTTGCCAGCTTGTGGGGCTAGTTATGAAGAATGAGGAGAATATGGTCAATTGAGGCTGGAAAGGTCAGTGGGGTTGGATCATGCAGCATCTTTGAGGTCCTGCTGAGAATTTGAGCCTTTCTTCTAGGAGAAATGAGATGTCACTAATGTCTTTAAGCAGAGGGTTTGAAAGCAGTGGTACACTATATACTGCTGTTCACTAGAGCAAACTATACGCATCTCTTCCCAACTCTGTGTTCTGTGATGTCACTGAATTGGTCAATTTAAATCACCTAATTGAATTTGCACCATGGAAATGGGCAACTGCTCTAAATCAGGGCTCTTCTTCCTGAATATCCTAGTGGTTAGACATTTACTTGTGCACCCCCTGATTGACATTATCCCAACTGTATTTTGAAAGGAAATCATTCTGTCATCTCAGTGAAAAATAGATTCCAGGGGAGCATGATGGAGTGCAGGAATACTGGTTAGGAAGTCATCATGGAGAAATAGCTATCTTAAATTGGAATGGAGACTGAGTACAGTGGCTGCATTTGGGTCACCCATGGAATACAAAGCCTAATTGATTGAGAAATAGATTGGTTTACTTAATCATAGGAAAAAGGAAAAGGTAGCTACTGAGTCTTCAGCTTGTACAAATGGATGACCAGTGGTACCACTCACAGAGATGTAAGCTCTGGTCAAGGAAGGAGGGTTGATAACGGGGAAAGGCACATTTGTGCATTTTGAGTTTTGTTGTCTGTGAGGCACTGTAATGCATTTTCCAAGTAGGGAGTTGAACTAATGGGTCTTGGAATCAGATTAGTGATCTAGATAGGAGCCATAAATGAGAAGATCACATATTTGGGAAAGAACTTGCAACTAGGGGCTTGGTGGAAATGGCTTAAGAAGAGAATATAGAATAACAAGAGAAGACCAATAAAACTGAATCTCTAAGATTTGAGTTTGAGGAAAAGATATTTAACATCCAACATTTAATGAAAACTGTACAGTTAGGTTGTATTATTTGAGCCAATTTTGTAGTCTTTGTCTTTTCATTTGGAAATTTTTTTGTTTTAAAATTTTCATCATTTCTCTTATCAGTGTACTTCCTTACTTTGTCCTTTTCCCTTTTATTATTATTTTTTGTCTTCAACTCCATGAGATAAATTATTTCCTTTCCTCTTTCCCTTCCTTCCCACCCTACCTTCTTTCCTCCCTTCAACATAGAATTTATAGTAACCATATGATTGTATATGCTTAATTTTATAATTGATTAATTTTGAATCCCATAGCCCAATCTTCTATGACACAACTTCTCCTAAATTACTGGCTTTGGTTCACTAATTAATTAGGTAGACTATGACTTAAGGCACCTTATTTTTCAAATAAGAAAAGCAGGAAGCTGGGACACGTCTGAACTCTACATTCAAGTGTCTTTCTTTTGCTTGAACAGCATCTAGACAGGGCACAAAATTTGTTGTCTTTCAGATGCTCCAACTACTGACCCATTATGTTCTGGCATTTACCTCTACAGACAAGTTATGAGTTGATTTTCCTTCTAGAATGTTAATAGAATTTTTGGTGTGGGTATATGTGTGTATATTCTAAAACCCTATCTAGGATGTGACTACAAAGTGGTCAGTATTGATCATAAAGTGAATACATAAATTTGGTGAGGGAATATATTAGATGTTGTTTATAGAAATGAATCTATGAAGTCTCTAAGTTTAGGGACACATGTGAAAATAGCTAAGATGTTGCAAAGAAACAGACATGAAGGTTGGCAGAAGGTGGTAGGTTTGTGGAAACTGCAGAACCTTCCCATTCATACATCCATGGGGTAAGTGAGGAACACACTGGGAGTCAAAGTGAAGATTTCAGTAAAGGATGAACTGCAGATACACCATTCTGATTGTGCTGAAATGGGGCTTATGCCTTGTGGAAATGACATTATACTGAGGAAAACGCACATGAAAATGCAGTAATTAGTGCATTCCTTTCAGGAAGATCCAAGGAGAAGTTAGAGCAATGTCTGCCCTTCAGGTTTACAATGAAGTTTGTGAGAAACAATTGGCATCACCTATGAAAGTGTCAGGATGAGCTTGAATGCTCAAGAGCTTCTGGGATCCCACACTCCTTTTATTTTCTCCTGCCCCATTGGTATAAGTTGGTGGAGATGACAACACTATCTCTTACACCATTTGTCAGCAATACTGACTAGAGGATTTGAACGGGACATGCACAGCATGTTATCCAGTGGACTGTCACCAGAGCAAGACCTCTTCTCCAGCCTATGTGTCATTTTTCATCCTATTCTTGAAAGTGGAAATGTTGACTGTCCTTTCCAGTAGTAAAAATGCGTGATTCAGGATAAGGATACCAGGAACATCTTGTCTTTGTCTCTCCCATACCAACAATCTTTAAGGACTAACTCCTTAAAGTTGGATGGAATTGGAAAACATCATTCTGAGTGAGGTTAGCCTGGCTCAAAAGACCAAAAATCGTATGTTCTCCCTCATATGTGGACATTAGATCAAGGGCAAACACAACAAGGGGATTGGACTATGAGCACATGATAAAAGCGAGAGCACACAAGGGAGGGGTGAGGATAGGTAAGACACCTAAAAAACTAGCTAGCATTTGTTGCCCTTAATGCAGAGAAACTAAAGCAGATACCTTAAAGCAACTGAGGCCAATAGGAAAAGGGGACCAGGAACTAGAGAAAAGGTTAGATTAAAAAGAATTAACCTAGAAGGTAACACCCATGCACAGGAAATCAATGTGAGTCAATGCCCTGTATAGCTATCCTTATCTCAACCAGCAAAACCTCTTGATCCTTCCTATTATTGCTTATACTCTCTCTACAACAAAATTAGAGATAAGGGCAAAATAGTTTCTGCTGGGTATTGAGGGGGGGAGCGGGAGGGGGTGGAGTGGGTGGTAAGGGAGGGGGTGGGGGCAGGGGGGAGAAATAAACCAAGCCTTGTACGCACATATGAATAATAAAAGAAAAATGAAAAAAAAAAAAAGGACCACTTTGGAAATGTCCTTTTCCTCTGAAGGCTATGCTATCCCTGCCTCTGAAACAGGATATTGAGTGGAAGATGCACAGAACCCCAGCACTTGTATCCATGACAATAGATATGGTGTCACTATACAAAAAGACCTGTGTCTGAGGGCCTGCACAGATACACACAGCAACAGAGTGTCTGCAAATAAGTAGAAGGTTGTGCTCAAAGGGACAGGCCTTAGTGTCTATGTCCTTAGTCCACCACCATCCACACCTAAGCCTGAAACTTAGGGCTGGAAATCCCCTCCTTAGGAATTCACTTCCTTTGTTTGAAGGTTTGTCTTCATTTAAGGCACAGTCCCAGAGATGAGTCAAAAGCTGACCAATTGGCTCTTTATAGAGAGAACTGTTCAGTCACATATAGACCAACAATTGTTGGAGAGTAGAGCTTAGGGAGGGGGATATTCCAGGAGCAGAGAAGATAAGAACAAGAACAGCCATGGAGCATGGGCCTTACCCACGGAAGAATGGTAGGTCCAGTTGGGCAGAAGACACTGCTAGACACCTGGGCTATGCCCACTCATGAAGTAAATCCTGGGTGCTTCTGGGGAAGATCTCCAAGGGATAAGTGAAACACACACAAACAAGAGCCATTCATTTAATGGTGGTTGGAAGTTCCAGGGTACCCAAAAGTTGTTTATCTAAGCATACCATTGGAAGAAGTTTGGACTACAAGGCAGTTTCTCATGGGGAGGATCTATGTCTACTGACATGTGCCACACAAGCCCATGAGGAGCCCTGGTAGGTCAACCCAAAGTGGCTGAACCAAGCCCTTCATCTAGCTTGTTGACAAAGATGCTCATGGCCCTGAGACTTGACCTGAGATATCAACTTCATGTAGGAAGCAGTTCTTACTGGCCTCAGATCATCACCTACTCTCATGATGCATCAGGAGAGCTAACAATTCTCCCGTGGAGGCCTGGCATCTCCCATGGAGTGACAGTAACAGGGCAGTGTCCTGGCTTATACTACTGGCAGAGCCAGAGAAAGGAAAGAGAAGACTTGGGATTGCAGAGGACCCAGACAAAACACAGCTCATAAGAGTTGATTCAGCCATAGCATGAGAACCAGACTCTAGGCCTCATTCACCACTTCACCACTTCACCACACAGAGGAGTCAAGCCTGCCCAAGGCTATGCTACAGTTGACCATTCCCTCTTTTCCTACAGTGTCAGCCTTGTCCTGAAGATGGGATTGAAAAGGAAGAAAACAGTCTTGGCATCTGGGCCTCCCAACAGGCCCTGGCTCATGGTCACCCTCCAGAACAGTAAGTCTCCTGGAAGCTGACCCTCAGTAGGATTTAAGTGCAAGTAGTTTACTGGGAAGAGATTCTAGGAAGCATGGATAAGATCCTGGGGCAATGAAACAAGGGAGAGAAGGAAACCAGTAATGGGTATATGGGTGAGAGGTATATTGCCCCTGTGGCTCAAAATAGCTGGGCCCAACCCAGCTAGAGGTGGAATTGGCCTCTTGCACCTGAAGAACCACAGAGTTGATTCTCATCCATCAACTCTTGGTGACATTAGCTCCTGACATGTCTGGCCTTCTCTGTGCATGCACTAAGCACCCTATATGCTGAGAGATTCCTGGGGAGAAGAAAAGAGGAGTTGTAATCAACACCTTCAGTATTCAGAGAACAGCAATAGCCAGTGGGTAAGTAGCCATCTGCCATCTGCTGTAATGCCAAGGAATTCAGACATGTGATGAACAATAAGGAAGACATCAGATTCCAGAGAAAAGACTACAAGTGAATCACCCACCAGCACAGAAGGCAGGACAAGTGATAGACATCTGACTCGTAGTCCTGAAGCAAGCAGAGATGACACAAAGGACTACTGGACCTGAAGGGTCCAGGGAAATTGAATCACTTGCTCCAGGCTGCAGAGATGGCTGGTGGCAAGGTTAGGATAAGAGAACTCAGATCTCCTGCCTCCCAGCCTCAACATTGCCACCAGAGCCCACTGCCTCCCATGCTCTGCTGGGCATGCTCTAGTATAGCAGGGCTGGCTGACACTGATCCATAGAGAACAGCATCACATAGTGAGTCACTGTCTTCCTAGGGAGCCCAGCTTCCCTCTTTCAAGGATGTCAGTTCAGGCTGACATCTGCTTAGTCATTCACAATTTTCTCCCCCAAATGTTTGGAATAGGAGGTGGAGAGCCCAATGTTGATTCTGCCACTATTAACTGTATAAACTTGGTCATGCTTTTACATGTCTAGCAGTAGTAGAATTACTTCCCAGGATTAAGGTGGAAAGAGAAAATACATTTTAAGTGCTGACTGCACTGACAGGCATGTAGAAAGCACTAAGGATGATAGCCATCATGACATGGTTTCATCCTTCAAATTTTATTCCAGCCCAGATTAAACCAGCTAGTTCTGAAAGAAACTCAGAAAAAAAAATCTAAAGCCTGAAAGAGGGAGGGATGCCAAGAAATACTGTATGTGGCTATACTTCAAATTTTGACTTATTTGTTGTATACAGTTGTAGGTTCTGCATTTTAAGAGAAATTAACAGCTGGAACAGGTCCAGAAAGGAACAACTGGGCTGGTAAACAAACTTGAAATTGACCTGTAAGGAATAATTAAGGACTTTGTGGGTGTTTGTCACAGAGAAAATTTAGGTAGAAGGGAGCAGTTTTGCTGGGCTGTTGTGAGAAGAAAGACCCAACTTAATAAGATAAAGTATTTTCTACTTTCCAGACTCTGAGCTAAGCCCTTTGCAAATATTAGTCATTTTTTCTTCCCCAAGATGCTATATGAAGCACGTTTTTGTATTCCTGTTGTACAAAGGAAACAATTGAAGCACAAAAGGTGGAAGTGACATGGTTGAAAGTTCCATGGCTATCAGGTAGCAGTGTAGGAATGGAATCAGATCTTCTAAACTCCATAACATGGGTACCTTCTGCAGCACACCAACTCATTCCAACTGACTAGGGAAAGTGAGTGGGACTTTCAAAGTCTGGTTGCTTGATTCCCATGAAGAAATAATATTTTGGTCATTTGGTGGAGCACTCTCCACTACAAAGGAAGAGGCCACTTAAGTAAATGGTGAGTTCGGGGACACTGAGAATATTCAAGCAGAGGCTGAAATTTTCCTTACCAGTTCGCTCTAAGTAGTACAGCTGGACTGTGACTCTACTAAATGCTTGCCTATTCTTCAACATTGCTTACTTCTGTGAGCCTCAGTTTCTTTATCTGAAAACTGGAAATACTGTCCATTTTGAGAGGAGGTTAAAAATATAGATAAATTGTTTAGGAAGGAGCCTGGTATACAGAATCTGCTCATTATGTAGTAAGTTGTCTATGATTTTTCTGTTTGCATTTGGGCCTTTTACACACAGGGGGATGCTATCTGCACACTTCTTCATTGGTCCCAATTGCAGATTTGGAGAGTGACTGTTCTACCTCATTTCTTTGTATTTTCTGTCCTGTGAGGAAAAGGCAGGTTGGACTTTATAACAGGGGTAATGCAGTAAATAGAAGAATGACATGCTGAAATGGTAAGCAACAGGAGAGATAGTTTGGGGAAAGAGATTAGAATCTCTTCACCCTATTAATTGGACATGAGATGGATTTGAAGAGTGCCCTGTGCCAAAAAACACACAAAAAAATGCTCACCATCTCTGGCCATAAAGGAAATGCAAATCAAAACCACACTAAGATTCCACCTCACCCCTGTTAGAATAGCCATCATCAAAAACAACACTAACAACAGGTGTTTATAAGGAAAGGGGATCAGAGGATTAATATGGTGGAAATATTCGGGACACATGTATATAAATGGAAAAATGAGACCTGTTGAAACTATTCCAGGAACTAGAGGCAGGGGGATAAAGGAGAATGATGGAGGTATGAACTCATCTGTGATATGCTATAAGAAATTTTGTAAATGTCTCAATTACCTTTAGTACAGCAACAAAAAAATAAAGAATATAAAAAAGCAACAACAAAAAGTGTGCCCTGTGTTCCCAGCACTGTGCCATGAGGAATAAGGCTCAAACAATCAAAAGGAGGCACTGGCTTTATTTTCAAGGGTCTTAAGGCTGCAGTGGCTCAGACAACTATGAGATTAACTAATGGGACTGAGTGTCAGCCTGGGGTAAATCTTTTGGTTTGGATTACAGACCCTTGGCAGTGAGAAGGGGGATGTTCAGAGACAGGGGTTGGAGAAGATTACTTCAGAAGATATCCTCCTGCCATGGGTCTTTCTCTTTCCAGTGGTTCCCAGGATTTGCCCTTACAGGCACCATGTGGCCATGTAGCAGATACAGCTTTCATTGGCATACTTCTTGTCATTTCCCCAGGATATCTCCCAGGGCCCAGGAACATGCTAGTCATTGCTGTCCTCTGTGAGGCTGGAGAAGCCACTCCAAGCCATCCTCCCTTCCTGGAGAGAGTCAGGCAGTGTCTACCATCATCTCAGGGACCACTCCAGCATCCATTGTGCAGTCTGCAGTCTTGGATCCCATGTAGGTGGCTGCCCAAGGAGAAAAGATTTGTCAGAATTGATGGCATTTGGAGTTTTCCTTCTTCCCATTCAACAACACAGATTCCAACTGCTTGGAAAATGCATTCCCTTCTTTCTCCTTGTTTCTTCTCCTCTTTTCATCCTTCCTCTAGTATTTGCTACTTCCCTTCCTTTACTTTCTTCCTCTGCTGTCATTTTCCCAAATCCTAGAATGATGAAGTTGAGAGAGATCTTACAAGTCATGCACTTGGTCCACTCATCCATTTCTCACGTGAGAAGTTTGTGGTCCAGAGTGGGAAGGAGACTCACACAGTGAGTTCCAGGTGATCCCAGCCCAGCCCCACATTGAGATCTCTCTCTCTCCCCTCTTTATTTCTCTGTATATCTGTTCCTTTCTCTCCTCTTCCCTCTTCATCACTCTGTTATCTCTTCCTTTCTCTATCCTTTCATTCTTTTTTAATACTCCATTTTATTTTTTGTGCAATATATTTTCTTCACATATCCCCTAGTGAGGACTGGTGGAGTGGCTCAAGCTGTTGAGCGCCTGCATAATAAATTACCTAGTGATAGAGTAGAAGGAAACCAGAAAGTTGGGTAGCAGAACTGAGGGGGAAGAAAGTTGTGAAGTTCTCTGAACCTCCCCTAACCATTGGGAAAGGCTGTGATTTGGGGTGAACTCCTCAATATTTTTCCTCAGGGTCTCTATCTACCCCTTCATTCTACCCCACCTCATCTATAGAAGAGTTTGTATGTCTTTATCATAAGAAACACTCTCCATTCAGAGGGAGGATGCTATTCTCCATATGCAGAATTTGAACCTGGATAGGCAAGGTGGCTTAAGGAGGCCCCAGGTTGGTAACATCACTCCCTTAGTCTCTC